>NC_133696.1:8497285-9235410 GCF_048934315.1 Petromyzon marinus | reverse complement strand
GTTGAATATTGGTTCATGCTCGAGTCTCACAGCGCAGTTGTTTTTACTCCGATTTCTATTTGGTTGTTTTCTGGATTGGCAAGGGTAATAATAGCAGCAATCATCACGGTGTGAACGCACGAGGGTTAGGGTGTGAGTCGGGGTAAAGACGTGACCCAGGGTCGGAGGGTGAGCCAGGATGAGCCAGGGTGATGGGGGGGCACAAGCGAGGGTGAGCGCCCAGCTCCGTGGTTCCGCCCACAGGTGCTCCCGACGTTCCGAGTGCCGCTCCTCCGACGAGCCCAACCGTTGGCGCTGGAGCTATGACAAGGAGTGCCTGAGGGTGGAGGAGGTGGCGCCCGCCAACATCAGCTGGGTTGTCCAACAGGAGGTGCGTGCTGCTTCACGCACAACCCCCCCCCCCCCCCACACACATAGAGTGCCCACGTCCCCACGTGACTGCGTACACACACACGTAAACACAGGGCCTGCATCCACACGTGCCCACGTACACACGTGGTGCCATCCTGGCAACCCGAGTGAGATTCCCGGACACAGTGGACGGGTGCCTGTTGAGTGGGAATGCAGTGGGGGAGACAAAGGTGGTGGGGTGTGGTTTTGGCCACACTACCTCCTGTGAGCATCACATCGGTCCCTTTCTAGGTGCTTGCTAACAGTACTTGCACCAACAGTCTCTCTGGGTATAAAAGTGGATCGCTCCTTCTCTCCTGCTGCCCCCATAGCCTTGAACTCCCTTTCCCCAACCACCCTTGCCGTCAACTACCTGACCCTGTGCCAGACCAGGATCAATACTTGCTCCTCTCCTCTGCCTATGACAGACCACTTCGATTCACACGGAGACGCAGAGACTCGCACAGAGACCCAGAGACTCGCACAGAGACCCAGAGACTCGCACAGAGACCCATAGACTCGCACAGAGACCCATAGACTCGCACAGAGGCCACAACGTGTTGAAATACGGTTGCTTTACACACCGTGTGAATCCAAATTGGGTTGTAAATATGGGTCACCTGCCCCATGCCCTCCATGGCCCCCCCCCCCCACCAGATCACGCTGCAGGTGGACGGGCTGCCCGCGTTGGGAGACGGGGAGACCTACACCTGCTCGTTTCTCCATCACAACGTTCCGGCCACGCTGTCCGGCTCCAGCCTCGCATGCCACACGCCGGAGATCGGCGCCCTCACCTGGAACGGCACAGGTCGGCCCCGACACCCCCGCTGACATCCTCCTTGCGTCCGTCGATTCGTCAGGTCGTTATGACGACCACAACGACGACGCAGGTCCTTGCCGACGTCGGTTGGACGTCGGATGACCACCTTGGCCACCGTTCTTCATTGTTTGTCCTTAGCAGGGGGGGGGGGGGGGGTCATGTAAAACTCTTGTGTTAGTGACCCGACAATCCGCAAAACCTTAGCGTCCAGAGCCGTGCCACTATTCGGGTCTCGCGCTGCAGACACCACGGTGGCCAAATCTGATCGCGCGGTTTCCCAGAACTCGGTGGTGAACCCAGCGCTTAAATGTCTGGTCTTGTCTACCGAGGAGATCACGTCATCACGTGTGATGTCGTGAGATGCCGTTGCTATGCCGTGCGACTTCACGTGGTCACGTGGCTCCGGATGTAACGCTCGTCGCTGATTCACCGAGGACGAGACCGTGACCACTGGATCCCCACGCGTGCGTGGTTTTTCCTTCCTCATTTGCCTGGGCTCTTAGGTTTTGTTCGCTTTCGGAGTGCCTCGTTCCGTGTGGGCTGTGGCTGCTTTACCCTGGTTCTGTGTTCTCCATCTCTCCCCCTCCCCTCCTTCCCAACAGACCACATGGTGGTGCCGCTGGTCCTACGGTTCGAGGGAGTGGAGGTCGCCGCCTCCAGCTTCACCTACTTCAACTGCAACGCCGTCGCCCAGACGCGACGCAATGCACCGTACGCTCGCAATCGCTTGCTTGCCCGCTCGCTCATGCGCTCACCTCCTCACGCTCACTCACGTGTTCTCGCTCGCTCGTACGCTTGCTCACTCGTACGCTTGCTCACACACCGGCCCGCTCACCCACACACTTACACGTTCATGCACTCGCATGCTCACTCGCACGCTCACTCGCACGCTCACTCGCACGCTCACTCGCACACTTACTTACCTTAACAACAACCGCCCTTCGCCTCTAAGTGGTGAGGCTTGTGCTTACACACTCGCTCATGAAGACATTCACGCAACTCACCACGCACACGCTTTCACGCTTATTCACGCGCAAACACGTTCGTGCATCACCGTGCATGCACACTCACTCGCATTCTTCCACAACCACACTCGCTCACATGCTCTCACACCCTCATTCACTAAGATGCACACTCACTCGCGAACACCGTCACCCACGAACACGCTCATGTACCTACGTGCACACTCACGCACATGCTTGCACGCTCACTCACTTGCACGCCCACCACACGAACGCACTTGCGCTACCACACACATTAACACACTCGCCCGCTTAACAAATGCGTGCCCAGACCCTTTGCTCGTTCGCTCTCTCTCTCTTGCTCGCTCCCTGCCCAATGCTCACGCGGCAACACGTGTGGTCGTGCACGCTGGGACCTGCCCTACGTGCACCGTCGGTCATGTGACCTCGCCCAGGGCCGCCCCCCCCCCCATCACTAAAACAAGGCCGTGTGCATCGCACATGCGGTGTGGTGATATCACCTCTTATGCGAGGCATGTATGTTGTGTTTATATTCCTGGAAAACAGCACCTAAAAAGCTGCTTGTGAAAGCCCTTGCTGCAAGAGAGTATTATTTGTTGCCGGCAGGCAAACGCAACTTGACTTTCTCATCGGTTGCGTAAAGCATTGTGATTATTCCACTGTGTGGGCTCCTGTATAACGTGTGTCTGGTGTGTGTTGACTGACTTGTGTGGTCGCGTTTTGCATGTGTGCATATGTGTCTGTGTGTGTTGGCATGTATAGGCCTATGCCAGGCTTGCGTGTGTGTACACTGTCCCATGTTAGGCGAGGTGGCCACGTGTGTGCGTGTGGGGAGCGGTAGTGTAGCGGTTGGCGCACCGCACTACGAACCCCGACGACCCGAGTTCAATTCCCGCTCATGGTCAATTCCAGTGAGGATTATCTGAACCCTTTGGTTCTATTCGGTAAAGTCACGTAGGTAAAAAATAAAACAACAAAAATCACGACGTTTCGGCCACAACAAAAGAGTATAGATCCTTGCAGTCACGAAAGCTTCAAATCTAGAATTATCTGAACCCGTCTTGAGCCTTTTCGAAGTCAACTCAGCCTCAAATGAACATCCTGTATGGTGTGTAAACACCACCCCCCACCCCCTCCCACCACCATGCAACGTGCCGCCCTTAGTAGGTGTTCACTAACAGCACTTGCCCCAACAGCCTGCGTGCCTACCTAATAAGGGGACCTTTGTTGTTGCTACGCGTGTGTGCAGGTGCGCGGCGTGCGTGGGCAGCCCCTGGAGCTGCCACTGGTGCGTGCACAGTCACGAGTGCACCCACGAGCCCAGCTGTGAGGAGGGCCCCATCATCCACAATGCCCAGGTACACTCCCCGTCACCCCTCTACGCACGCCGCCGCCGCCGCCGTCGTCGTTACGGTTGTGGTTATCGCCTGTAGCGGCCGTTAGTGTTGCGGTGGCTATGGGACCCGGCGAGAAGGGGCGGCACTGCCCCCCCCCCCCAACTCCCCTGCGGTCCCCGCCAGCTCCCGCTCGACCTCGGGGTCAGGGTTCGGGTCTCAGGGTCAGGATTCGGATCGAGGGTGCGGTGCTCCCTGCTCCCTTGGGCTTTTGTCTTCAAATTTGCAGAGCGATGATTCCTGCGACTGTCGCCTCCTTCTCCGATCGTCACCCTTGTTCATCCTCCAATGTTTTTTTTTATATTTTACATTTCTCACTGCGGTCACCTTGTGGGTTGCTGTCTCTCACTTTGGATGTGGCATGTGGATGGTAACTGTGTGCGTGTGTTATCTTCCTCCCTCTCTCTGTCTCCTTCACCTCCTCCCTTCCCGGTCCGTTGCTGCGCTGTGGTTGCGGTTCGCGTGCGTGCGTGCGTGCGTGTGTGCGCCCGCGCGCGTAACCCCGGTAGTTCTCCCAGCCACTTGTGCCCCCCTCCTCCCCCCTCCTGCCAGTAGAGCCCCCCACGCCCTCCACTGTAGCCGGTGTCCCTAGCCTGACCCCTGCCGGCGTCCCCACGGCCCCCCCCCGCGTGCCCCCGGAGGCGCCCCCCACCCCGGTGCGTGCGGCGGTCGTCGCTCTCGCGACACCGCCGCCTGCCGCTGCTCCTCCCGCCGCCGCCCCAACTAACGGGCCCTCTAACCCGACAACCTCCGACCCTGCCCTCCCCGTAGCTTTGCTCACGCTCGGCCCTGCTCGGCCCCCGCCTCGGCATGCCACCCCCGCGCCCCCCGCTGAATCCCCCCGCCCCGCCCAGCATGCGCCAACGCTCGCTAACCCCAGTGCCGCCCCTTTTCCCGACATTAACCTCTATCCTGACATTAACGCCGACCCTAACGCCGACCCTAACGTCGCTCCGACCCGCACCGCCGCTCGCTCGGCCGGCGGTGAACTCGGAGAGCCTCTCCTCACCTTTGACACCAGCCCGTTGACCCTTGGTGGGGGTCACGAGTCGGGGTCAGGGGGCGAGGGCGAGAAGTCTTCGCCGCTGCCCGGCGCCTCCGCCGCCGCTTCCGCAAACCCCACCGCTTCGCCCGCACGCTCCTCCTCCTCCTCCTCACTGATGCTGCTCTCTGGTGACGGTGATGGTGACGACGACAACGATGATGGCGGTGACGACGACGACGGTGGTGATGATGATGATGCTGCTACACCGGGAGCTCCCACTGCCGCTTTAGTTGCTCTGCTGCAGCTGTCTGCCTCTGGCTCTCGCCCGCACTCTCTGCACCCGCGGTCTGCGCTGGCCGGGCACCCCCTCTCCCCACAGCTCCTCCCCCACACGGCAGCGGGGGGGGGCCACCACACGCACGTGAGTACCGCCCCCCCCACTCCCCCCCAGCGTCACAAACACCGTTCGTTCTGCCGACCGCAGAACCAGCGGGGTCTGGGAGGCGCTAGCGTCGCGTCGCTCGAGAAGATGACCGTGCCGCTCCCTCCCCGCGGAAAAGCCCTCCCTCCCCCGCTACCCCCCCCCCCCTCACCTTGCTCGTTTACACCATCGCCAATCCCGCCCGGTAGCCGTAGCTCTGGGGCTGTCGGAGGCGAGCGTGCGCTTAGCGTGTGCCGAGTATATGCCAAGTGTGTGCTGAGCACGTGGTGATTGTGTTGGAGGGGAGCGTGCGGTGAGCCTCTGTCAGTATGCAAACAAACTGCCCATGCTACGGCGAATGCGGAATTACTGTGGAATGGCACAATTGCCCTCCCAGCCTTACCTTCCCAGCCTTACCCCCTCACTCCGCATGTGCCTGCGTGCGTGCGTGCTTGCGTGCTTGCGTGCGTGCGTGCGTGCGTGCGTGCCCGTGCTTCTGGCTGTTGCCTGGGTGAGGTAAGGAGAAGCTTTGGGGGCCTTCTTCACTCGTGCTGAGG
The DNA here is from genome assembly GCF_048934315.1 of Petromyzon marinus. NCBI lineage: Eukaryota > Metazoa > Chordata > Hyperoartia > Petromyzontiformes > Petromyzontidae > Petromyzon > Petromyzon marinus. The sequence continues at coordinate 9,229,860 of NC_133696.1, read as the reverse complement.
CTTCGATTTCCAAGGCTCCTCGCTTCCTCCCTGCCTCCCTCATGTCTCTCCCTGCGTAGCTGCATGACCAGAGTGTGGAGCTTGCTGGCATTCACGATGGTGAAGCCCGTGCAAGGCTCTTCTCGTTTTAGTAGGCCCCTGTTCTAAATAATTACTCGCCGAGGGATGTGATGGGATCCTGGCTGGTGTTCGTTGGCCAGGGCCGGCTTTTAAAGGGCCATGGGTTTGGGGAATTGGGCAAGGCTCTGGTTGAGAGCCGTGACCAGAACATGGGGGGGGAGGGGGTGGTGGGCATGTCCAGAGTTGGGGTGCCATATCTGCGGGTAACTTTCGTGCAGAGTGTCGAGTGGATAGGGGCGTGGGTAGAGAGGATGGCGAAGCGTCTCTGGGTCAGAGGGCATGGCTGGGATTCGGAGGACACATCTAACGGGGATAGTGTAGTTTATAGAATCTAGAGAATTGCAGCAGCGTACCTAGAGGATGAGGGCATGGGTGGGAAATGAAGATACGTCTAGAGGATTGGGGTGCATTATGGATTAATTAGGGATGCCTGTAGTCCTACCCCTACCCGTGCCCGTGTGACCGTGTACTGTCGCTTGCAGCACGAGCTGGCCGTACCCATGAAGGGCCCTGACAGCTGCCCGTGCCTGGAGAGCTTCTCCAGCGCCAGCCTCGTGCCCGCGCGCTTCTCCACCGCCCTCGCCTTCGTCGCCCGCAACCTCAACCTGCTGGAGGTGATGGAGTGGGGGGCACGGCATGGGTGGGCACGCAAAAACTTGGATTTATGTGGGCGGGGGCTATTTTTATCTCTAATTATTTTTGACGCGTTACGGCCGACGTTGAAAGCGCCGTTGTGTTAACTCTGACCGACCGCGTGCAGCGGGGGACCAACAATAGCTCTCAGAAGAAACGGTCTGATTGCATTTTTGCATAAAGTCGCGTTGCTCATAGGGACTTATCCCAAACAAATAAAACCGGCGAATTGGATGAGCCTATTTGGCCAAGGTGATGATAAAACTCTCATCCAATAAACCAAGTGAACAGAGCACACACTTTGCCAATCACGCACTCACTTACTCGAGCAATCGGCCAAACGGACGTTAATCAGAGCCAGCCGAGTGCTCACTTACTCAAGGAAGACCTGGGTAGCTCTTCCACATCCTGACATCTGCCCCTTCACCCCCCACCCCTACTCCCCCCACCGCCGCATGCACTGCCGTCATACTACCACCACCACCACCACCGGTGCTGGCACTAATCTCAGACGCAGATGCCGGCGTTCGAGTGCCTGGTGACGGTGGATGGGAAGTCGCACGCCGTGGGGGCGCAGGCGAGCGACGTCGCCAGCTCCGAAACGGTCATCACCTGCGACGTGGCCCAGGTGAGCGCCGACGTGCAAAGCCGACGGTGCCCATTCCAAGATGAACTGCGCAATGTTCGCTTTGAGACCCAGCACGTGGTGAACGGGTCTAAGCCCCACCGCCAGCGGCAGCAGCGGCGGCGGCCTGTCGCTTAGATCGCTCGCGTTGGCAAGCGCGCGTCCCTTCCTGGGCGCCCCCCCCCCCCCACCCCGCCGTGCCCTCAATACCAATACAACCGCTATTCGCCACTAAGCGACAGTGACGTCACCACGGTGTCTGTGCCAGGTCAGGTGCACTTTGAGGCCACGTGAAGTGTCAAAGGCTCGCTGACAGGAGGTCTCGGGACAGACTCGGGTGCCATGGGTTGGCGGACTGAGATGACTGGCCCGATGCACCACTTGTGCCCCCTACTGTGCCACACAAGCACGCACACACACACACACATGCCCTGGTGCCTACTCGGTGTGGCTATCGCGCCAGCAGCGTTTCCGCGGTGACGCGGCGGTGGTGTCGGTTGTGCTTGCAGTACGACTACGACGAGGCCGCCATGGAGGTCCCTGCGGATGTGACCGTGCGGTGGACGTCGCAGTTCAACATCGACAACCACAACGACCTCCAGGGTGCGTGAAGCGCGACCACACGCGCGTGAACACGCGCGTGAACACGCTCGTGAACACGCTCGTGAACATGCTCGTGAACACGCTCGTGAACACGCTCGTGAACACGCTCGTGAACACGCTCGCTCACGCGCTGTCTCACGAGCTAACAACGACAGCGTCACCGCTCCTATTGATTCATGTATATTCTTAATTAAAAGCTATTTTTCACAATTGAGCAATGCTGCCATCAAAGCGAGCCGATTATTCTCGGTTTGATCGCACATCTGTCTGTTCGGGTAACCCTGCAGCCACGTTCTGCAATAGCAGCAGCAGCAGATGATTTGCATCAAAACATCGATTGAGAGACGTATTGCCACTGCACGCGGCGTACGCCGGCATTGACCGCCGTTCCCCGTTGTTTTTTGCCGGCGCCGCAGTGACGCTGTACAAGTGCGGGGAGGGCCGGCGCGACTGCAGCCAGTGCCTGGCCGCCAACGCCAGCTACGGCTGCCAGTGGTGCGGTGCCGAGCCGACGTGCGTCTACAACAAGACCTGCGCCGCGCCGCTCTCCGCCTGCCCGGCGCCCAACATCGTGCGGGTGAGAGTCGCTGGTCCGCACGAGGCCGAGAGCGGCTGCGTGCGTGCGACGCGGTGGTCGCACGGTGGCCCCCCCGCCGGGTGGGGAGTCCGTGCCCCTCCCTGCCTATCTTGAGCGCGACCCTCCGCGGCGCGTCGCCCTCGTTTGTCCGCAGGTGGAGCCGACGACGGGGGCGCTGCAGGGCGGCACGCGGCTCACCGTGTGGGGTCACGACATGGGCCAGCGGGTGGACGACGTGGAGGCGGTGACGGTGGCCGGCGCGCCGTGCCCCCTCGTCGTGGAGCTCTACGAGATTTCGATACGGTAAGTGGCAAGGGGGGGGGGCAGGCGCGTGGAGGACGAGGAGGAGGTGGAATAGGTGGAGACGGGTGGAGGAGGGTGTCGCCGGGGCTTGCGAGGTGGCTCGCCCGCCAGATTCCGATCCGACTCGCTGCTTTGTTCACTTGTGAAAGTTGCTGCTTGACTCACCCGTGGACAAAATAATAAATAATTGGCACGTCGTTCACCTCTTGTGCGCCGCGTGACAGGCAACAGGTTGATGCCACCTCGGGTGTTACACAATCCCCTCCCCTTTGGCTTCACACCTGGGCTTTTGGTCACGTGATCAGGCAGCTGTGTTGAGTGCCAGTGTCACGATGGTCACATTCGCTGTGTGTGCGCCCTGGGGAGACAAAGACGGCCGGGCGTGGTGCTGGCCACCCACCCCCTCGTGTGCCGTACCGGCTTTCATAGGTGCTCGCCAACAGCACTTGCCCCACCAGTCTGTTAAGGCTATATGGGGGATCTTTTTCTTTGTGTGTGTGCATGCGTGTGAATTTGTTTCTGTTGCCTCCCCCCCTCCCCCGCAGCGTGGTGTGCTTGCTGTCGAGCGTGAGCGCCGTCACGCAGGGCCCCGTGGAGCTCAAGCTGCGAGGCTTCGACTCGGCCGCGGTGGCGCCGCGGCTCTTCTCCTACCAGGTGGCCGCCCTCGGCAGTGACCCGCAGCCCCCGCTCGCTTGGAGAGATTACAACCGGGACCCCTTTGAGCTCAGGGCACAAAGGCGGCCAAAAAACGTCGAGCGGCCGGCAGCAAACCGGCTCCGACTGATATTGGGTTAGGCCACGTGTAGTGATCTGGCCGAATTTGGCAATTTTATTTGTTTGGCCATGCCGGGCGGTGGAGGGTTTCGCGACAAAAAATCTGTCCGGATCGCTGCGTGGCCGAAGCCGAAGAATAATGCTGGGCTGCGAGGCAACACGTTGCTTGGATTGAGCAAGGCTCTCTGTGTGGTAAGACGATGGCACTTGTTCAGATTTCATTCATGGAGCAGGCATCGAACCCGGGTCACCGGGTTCCGGTTGCTATGCGTCAATCCCCGCACCTCCACCGTACCGCCCGCGGATGAACCCGTATCGCGATCGCACCCTCTAAACGCGGGTACGGCGCCACCACTCCTACCTTCCGATAGCCGGCCGTTTTGTTATTCATTCGACGGTTGTTGCCGTGTCTATTTGCCGGACGGTAGGACCCCCGTCCTCGGGAGTTCCTCCCGGTGAAGGGGCCCCGGGCGGGTGGCACGATGCTGCGGGTGCTCGGGGACGACCTGCTCTCGGGCAGCGCTGCTGACGTCTCTGTCACGGTCGGGAACGCCATCTGCAGGTGCGTGCGCCTCTCCACGCGCGTCGTGTGGCCGTCCGTCCGTCCATGCGTGCGACCGTGCTTTCATCCGTGAGGCTGCATGCCTCTCTGTGCATTGGTCCACAGGACCGTGCGTTCTTCTCTATGGCCGCGTTCGTCCATCGTTCTACGTGACCGTGCGTTGGTCCGTGTGAACATCCGCTTCGTCCGTCCGTGCGAGGGTTCGTTTGTTGGTACGTCCGACCGATCGGCATACGTTCTCTTAAGCAGGAACGTGGAGGTGACGGAGAGCGAGGTGAAGTGCCGCACGAGCAGCTACCCGGAGCCCGGCGAGGCCGAGGTGGTGCTGAACTATGGACCGCTCGCGCAGCGCAGGCTCTCCGGCCTCTACACCTACACCCTCGACCCCGAGGTTCACAACGTGGAGCCCAAGGAGAGCTTCATCAGGTGCGGCGTCCCGGCAGCACGGGGTTTAAATTCGCAGGCCTCCGCCGGCCGGTGGTCCCCGAGCACTCGAATCGATGTCACAGCGTAAAGCTTTGACGTTGATTCTTTACGGGAGTTCAGACAATTAAACGTTGTGGGTTAACTTAGGGGAGGTCGGGATCACTCACTCACTCACATGTTACAGTACAAAAACGTCGACTGTTAATTGATATGTTTTTAGATACTTTAATATGAAAGGCGCTTTATAAAATAAGAGGTTATTATAATCTCTCACAATACAAAGGCCACTGCCCCAGCCTCTGTTGGTTGGACCATCTCTAGCTCCATCCACCTACTTTGATGCACCCATCTCAGGCCTATATAAGACCTTGTCTCAGCAGCTTTCTCTGTCTCTCTTACCTGAAGACGATTGCTTGTGTTGTGATCGAAACGTCGTGATCTATTATTTTTTATTCACGTGACTTGACCGAAAGAGTGAATTCCTGCAGTCACGAAAGCTTTAAATCGAGATTATTATTATTATTATTGCGATGATATCGCGGCGGACATGAGGCGTTGTCTTCCTGGCAGCTGATTGGCTGGGTTCAGTGGGAGTGACAAGCCAATTTCTAGCGACCGTAATCTTTGTCTCTCGTGCGTACATGCACGTGTGTCCGGGGGCATGGGTCCCATCATCCCGGTCAGTAAACCCGTAACACCTGGGTCTGTCCCGGAACGTCCTGCCAACAGGGAGCCACAGTCACTCGTGTTCAATGGGCCATCGAGGCGGTGCTCATCTCCTGTTTACAGCACTACGCCAATGGTGGAAATTCCACATTGCTATGGCAGGGGGCAAGTTTATCCATCGGGCAACCACTGTTGACTTCATATTGAAATGGTTGATGGGATGAGTTAACTCCCCGCCCCCCGAACTCGTCACCTTCCGATTGCGATGTGTTCACTCTGCTGCTGAGCCATCTGGCCGGATTCTGGAACTTCACGTGGTGCCGAAGTTGCCACTAGCCAGACACAAGCGCCGTGTCGCCATCACCGCCGATCTGTGGCGAACGGCACCCGTCGTCGTCATTGCTGTGCGTACAGAAGCGCGTGCATCGGGGCGCCGAACGTGACGGCGTTTTTGTCGCTGTGCATGCGTGCGTCACACCTCACAGCGGAGGGCGCACCATCCTGGTCACCGGCACCAACCTGGACTCGGTGGAGCAGCCGCTGGTGCGGGTGGAGGTGGTCGCCGCGGCGTCCTCGTGGTCCACGCCGGTCTCCTCCGACCCCAGCAACGATGCGGCTCGCCGCAGGAGGAGCCGCAGATGGGCGCGCAGATCCCGGGCCGTGGCTGCATCCTCAACTCTGTGCCGACCCGGAACCGCGCAGCGTCACCGCAAGCCCCAGGGCACCGCAGTCCTGGTGGGTCCACTGGGGGCACGGCGCGGCCCCACGTTCAGTGTTCGCTCGCTCGCGTAGACACAGAGCGACTCGGCAGGCGCGAGGAGGAGCCACAGATGAGCGGGAAGGCAGCAGCGGCCAGGTGACGAGGAGTCGGCGCGGCCAACAATTCCTCAAGCCCCAATGAATGAGTGCTTACATATAGGAGGGAACCGGAGCACCGAGAGAAAGCCCATGTGCCCTATCCCCGAGCAGATGAAGTTCACATTTGCTGTACTGTCTTCCCCTGGCGAACCAGGGTATGATGCCTCCCCTACGGGGGAGAGAGTTTTACTAAATTTGTGTGTGATCCACTAACCCTCGCTGCTGCCTCCACAGTGCGGGTTTTAGAGGCGTGCGTATTTTGGACAAGCTGAGAGCTTTTGTCCGTGCACTGTGCTTGGGCCCAGCTGGTTACCATTTTTCGTGATGTGATCTCCTTTGACTCGTAATTGAATGTTGGGTTCGGCCACTAAATTAATGATTCGGTCAAATTATTGTGGCGAGAGCCCTCCACCATCTGACGTGTAGTATTGTTTCGGCTTGCTTGCCATGGGGGAGTTAGAGAGTGATTCTCACAACCAGGTTTAGCGATTAGGTGGTTCAGGGGGCCGCACCCGAATAGAACTCACGCATTGCAACAATGGCTGCAGACACCGACGTGCTATGAACTTCCTATTTCGGGTTATCCCCGCTGTGCCATACTTCTCCATTCTAGTGCCTGCACCACTCCAGCGACCCATCTTTGGGGCAAGTGCTGTTAGCAAGCACCAAATAAGGCCGACACGGTACACGAGGGGGTGGGTGACCAGCAACACGCCCATGCTGATGTTTACACAGTGCATCAGGTACTCATTGATGGCTCAGTCAACCAAGGGGGAAGGCCCAGGATCGGTGCAGATAATAGTCATTGGTGTTAGCTGTGAGCGGGAATAGAACTTGGGTCGTCAGGTTTATGGCTCAGTGCAGCGCTCGCCCCTGCGCCGCATGCTGCGGCGCCCTCCCCTCGCTCCTCTCTTGCTTGTGTTAGCTTCACGTTGTTGTTCGTAGCGTGTGCGGAGCGTACCACTTGTTCCGACGCTTGGACGGGCGGGACGCTGCCCCCGCCGTCGTCATTGCGGTGGAGTGGCCAATGCACTGGATTTGCTTCCCATGGGTCTCCGGTTCCATCTCCCTGCGCAGTCCAACCCCGCGGTAGTAACGGGTTTGCGGTGGGAACAATTCCGGGCACTCCCACCGACTCCAAAACGTCTGGCCAGCCGTTCAGAGGGTAGGCCACATTGCTCCCTAGAGAGGATCTCTAGAGCTCCCTCGAGCGTACGCCCTTCCATCAGCAAGTGGCAGGAGCATGCGCTTGCAGGGCTGCGCCTTTTCCTCTTGTGAACACGCGTGTGCATGCTTGCGGCAGGCGGAGGACTGCTGCGAGGTGCTGAACGAGACGAGCATGAGCTGCTACTCGCCCAGCGTGTCGGCCGTGGTGCCGCCCGGGGCTTCCACACGCCTCCTCTTCATCATGGACGACCTGCAACTGGACTACGGCCAATTCCGCTACGTGAGTGACCCCAAGATGCTGCCGCTCAACCACGAGGACCCGAGCAAGCCCTACAAGTTCAAGCCGGGCAGCCTCATTGTGGCCAAGGTGAGGGCAGGACCCTTTCCTTATTATTATTATAATTATGATGGTGTCAATAATAGTTGACATCAAGCGTATGGAGTAGCTTGACCCACAACGTCGGCCTGTTGGAGCGAGACCGCCCCCATGACCTCTTGATCCACCCCCCCCCCCCGTGCCTCTAGGGTGAGAACCTGAAGCAAGCGATCAGCCAGGTGGAGGTGCGCGCGACACTCGGGGATCAAGAGTGTGAGATCCGCACGCTCACCGACAACGACCTTTACTGCAACCCGTCAGCCAGCGCCCCCACGCCCAAACGGACCGTCAACTTCACGGTGCGGACTCCCACCGCTGTTGCATGCAGTGTGCTGCGCGGTTGCCCGTGCTGCTGGGCGTAGAGCCACGAAGGATTGTTGCGATGTGCCGTAGTATTGCTGTATCGCGGTGGTGCGTGGAGCGGTTGTGCGTGGTCCGGCGTGGCACACGCCGCGGGACGGTTCGGCCCGGTAGCGTCGACGCGCGCTCGTTGCCGCGTGCCCCGCGGCGCCGGTGCTCGAAGCGTCTGATGCAATGTCTCCCCTTCCCCACAGGTGAACATGGGTTACCTGGAGTACAACCTGGGCCCCGTGGAGTACGACATGGAGGTGACGAACAACTTCCCGTTCGAGGCGCAGGTCGGGGTTGGTGTGGCGGCCACCGTCCTCATCCTGCTGGTGATCGCCGTCATATTAATCTACAGGTGCGTACGTGCAGAGCAGGCTCGTGAAGGACTCTACCCGCGCAGTGCCAGGCTGGGTGCACTTTGAGGCACTGGAGGCGGTCGCCCTCCGGCAACATCGGAGGGTGGAGGAGTGATGCTCGCAATGATGAGTGGGACGCCGGGTTGGATAAAAACCTGTCGGCGGTGCCACTGCCCGTTGGCTTTGCCAGATTGGCACGGGGCGTAGCACCCTCGCAGCCACAATCCTTCTCTTTCACCCGTACTCCCACCTCCCCAGCGTGCGCACCACGCGCTGAGTTCACACCCACAATGGGAGCCAGCCACGAGTGGTTCCCGAGTGGGAGGGGGGCACCCTGGGAGTTTCCAACCGTTCCTGTCTGGGGAAGCGTGGCTAGGCAAGCAGGGCATGGACTTAGGAGGGCATCAATGAATGAGAGATGGACATGACCCCACACCTTCGATTAGCACAGAAATAAGTTCAACACACACACACACGTGCATCATCATAAATAACAACAACATCATCATCATCATCATACTCGGGATGGGAGGTGCGGCCAAGAGGCAGAGACGGCTCACGTCGCCCCGAGTGACCGCGTCGCCCCGAGTGACTGCGTCGTGCTGGACGTTCACAGGAGAAAGAGCAAGAAGGCGCTGCGTGACTACAAGAAGGTGCAGATCCAGCTGGAGAGCCTGGAGACCAACGTGCGCGACCAGTGCAAGAAGCAGTTCACAGGTGAGGGGTGCAAGCAGGCGCACAGCAGCCTGCACAGCAGGCGCAGCATGCGGAGAAGGCTCGTGAAGGACGCTACTGGGCAGTTGAAGGCAGTCGCCCTCCAGCAACAACAGAGAGTAGAGGAGCTCCGCTCGCAACAACGAGCGGAGCGTGTTGGCACAGTAGGGGACACAGCTGGTGCATCTGCCAGTCATCTCAGTCATCTCAGTCAACCTATGGCACCTGGGTCTGTCCCGTGACCTCCTGCCAGCGGCCGTTCAACACTTCACGTGGCCTTAAAGCGCGCACAGCCTGGCACAAGCACCGTGGTGATGTCATCGCTACTTAGTGGTGAATTATGTGGTTGTTACTCTTTGGTTCTATTCGGTAAAGTCACGTAGGTAAAAAATTAAACAAAAAATCACGACGTTTCGGCCACAACACAAGTAGCTGCGAATCTTAGCAGCGTTTATTGAAGTGGTGTCGTCTCGACAGTTCTGTTCCTTCACCTGAAGAACGCTACTTGTGTTGTGGCCGAAACGTCGTGATTTTTTGTTTAATTTTTTACCTACGTAACTTTACCGAATAGAACCAAAGAGTATGGATCCTTGCAGTCACGAAAGCTTCAAATCTAGAATATGTGGTTGTTGTTGGTGATTGCCGATGGTCGTAGTGGTTGGTAACGGCAGTGAGTGGTGGTGGTGATGGTGGCGTTGATGGCGTTTGCTGCTCGCTCCCTCTCGCACATCGCGCCGCCGGCCCGTCCCCGCGTAGACCTGATGACCGAGATGAACGACGTGTCGAGCGACCTCCTCGGCATGGGCATCCCGTTCCGTGACTACAAGCTCTACACGGAGCGCATCTTCTTCCCCGGCAGCAGCTCCCCGCTGTCGCGCTCCCTCGACGTGTCGGAGGCGCGGCGGCAGACCGTGGAGCAGGGCCTCAGCCAGCTGTCGTGCCTGCTCAACAGCAAGCCCTTCCTCACCAAGGTGCGCCAACCAGAGCGGCCTCCGTAACGCTTCCGCGTGTGCCCGCGTATGCGCGCTTGCCCCGCGCGGTCTGTTACGGCTACACGGGAACCTCTGTGTTTGTGTGCGCGTGCGGGAGCGCGCGGCGACGTGGCGGTTGGCGCGCCGTGCCACGGAACCCGGTGACCCGAGTTCAATTTCCTGCTCGACGACCAATAATGGCGACGAGTATTTGAAACCGGTCGTGGGCCTCCATCAACCTTGGTCGACTCCACCTTAAATGAGTACCAAGAGTGGGAAGATAAATGCTGCCGCGCCGGCGCAGTGTTGGCCACAACTTCCCGTATCGCGCGCCGTGCCGGTCTTCATAGCTGCTCGCTGACTGCACGTGCTCCAGCAGCATATTAAGTCCTCCAGGGCCCTTGTTTATATGAACTACGCACTCCAGTAATAGCGTTTGAATTGACGTAGTGTCCGCACGCGGACGACGGAACCGGATAAACGAGCGCAGGGCGCCGACGTGGATTTTGGGCGCTGGCATCGGCGCGCAATTGTCACCTCTTGCGAACGATGCCACGGGCTCATCGATGTTCATTCAGGGAAGACCCAGACCAGAAAAAGCAAACGCCTGCCCTTGCCGTTGTCACCACCCTCTGTCTCTCACCGCTGCGTCACTGCCCCTGTGTGGCTCCCCGTGTCGCTCGCCCTGTCGCTCGCCCTGCCGCTCGCCCCTGCGTCACCGATCCTCTCGCGCCGCCCCTCTCGCCGCAGTTCATCCACACGCTGGAGCGACAGCCGACCTTCTCGGCACGCGACCGAGGCTGCGTGGCGTCGCTGCTCACTGTGGCGCTGCACGGCAACCTGGAGTACTATACCGACATCCTCAAGACCCTGCTCAACGACCTCATGGAGCAGTACGTGGCCAAGAACCCCAAGCTCATGCTGCGACGGTAAGAACCGGCATGAGGGTCCGCACCGCTGGCGACACGGATCGCTCGGCCCACCCGCGCGCACGAGACCCGGCACGCACACGACGCGCGCACTCTAACCGGAAGCCACTATGGCTCATTGTTTCGGAGTCACGGGCGGTCACGGCCGCTCCCAGCAATTGCAATAAATCGGAACAAATGTACAATTAAATGCGCCCGTGTTGACAATCGCTGTAACTGAAATGCATCTATCGTTTTATTTGAAAAGGACTGAGACGGTGGTGGAGAAGATGCTCACCAACTGGATGTCCATCTGCCTCTACAAATTCCTGAAGGTGGGCAACTACGAGATCACGGGGTCAAATGGGGTGGAGGGGGGTGGGTGGGGTGGGGGGGTGGGTGGGGTGGGGGGGTGGGTGGGGTGGGGGGGTGCCCTGCTCGAAGGAGGAGGCACTGTTGCGTCTGACACGAAGCTCGCCTCGAAAACCCCCTAACTAACGGCAGCCCGCCTAAGGGGACCCCCTCAGGGCAGCTCTTCTAGGGGATCCGCTGACAACAGCTCGCCCCTACGCGGCGCGAGGTGACTTGGCGCCAGCCTCGATCGGATGCCGCGTGGCCCGAGCCGGCACGTACGACGAGCCCGTTGCCTCCTCCCCCCCACCCCCCGCACGCCCCCCCCCCCCCCCCCCGTGTCTCCTCCATGGACGGACGAGCGCTTTGTTTTGACCTGCAGGAGACGGCGGGGGAGTCGCTCTTCACGCTGTTCAAGGCCATCAAGCACCAGGTGGAGAAAGGCCCCGTGGACGTGGTGCTGGGCAAGGCCAAGTACTCGCTCAACGACAACCGCCTGCTCGGGGAGGACGTTGAGTACCAACAACTGGTATGACGACGACATCAACAACTATTAAACTATTACAAAGTAAACTATGTTTTATTTTACCAGGTAAGGCCCACTGAGCTATATAGCTCTCTTTCAGAAGCGACATGGCCACAAATGATAGCTCAACGAAGTGGCTTATCATGTGGACATTTATAGCAGCCATAGTCTAAATGCATGTTTCTAAATGTGGAGGGGAAAAACTGGAGGACCTGCAGAAAAATCTACCCGACCATGGAGACAGAGAGAGAGAACATATATACAACTCCAAATATACAGCAGGCATCAGGATCGGGATTGAACCCACGACCTCCTGTATACCAGGCAAGATAGTAAACATCTCGCCACCGTGGCACACCATCTCAACACGGGTGAGAGACAAGTCGTGGCTCAGGAGGCCGCCGTGTCTCTCACATCGGCTTTGGCAGCGAGTTAAACGGTGTCTGGACGAGCGGTGGTGCAGTGGTGAGCGCGCCGAGCCACAAACCCGGAGACCCGAATTTGGTTTCCGGCCACGGCTAACATCAATGGCGAGTGATCACTGAACAAGCCCAGGGCTTCAAAGAGGTTGGCTCAACCTTAAATTAACACCTGGTGCGATGTGAAAACGTCAGCACTGGGGAGACAGACACCCACCCCCCTCATGTGCTCTGTCGGACTTCATAGGTGCCCCAAAAGTCTGTCAAGGGTACACAGGGGAGCACTTGTCCTTGTGTGTACGTATATATTTATATATACTTGAGGCTGTGTGTATGTGATGCTTGGCCGGCATAAAACCGGCCACACCACCACCTCGTGCGCCATGCCAGCCTTCCCTGATACTCGCATGCACTCGCCCCGACGGTGTTGTTAAGGCTACGCGGTGGCGTGTGTGCGGCGGCGGCAGATGCTGAACGTGACGGTGCAGGGCAGCATGGAGGAGCAGCCCACGTCCGTGCGCCTGCTGGACTGCGACAGCATACATCAGGCCAAGGAGAAGATCCTGGAGCAGGTCTACAAGAACTTGCCCTTCTCGCAGCGCCCCGCCATCTGCGACGTCGACCTGGGTGGGTGTCCCTCGCCGGGGGCTCGTGATGCGGGGGGAGGAGGGGGGATTGGTGGAGGGGCGGGGGCGAGGTGGGGCGCGGCCTTGCAACCACTTCATGTTTGGGCTCGCGTCATATCGCTCTTGGTGGGAGCTACGGCCGTGTTCGGTTTGCGTGTTTTCTTGGTGTTGTAATATTTGCCCCCATCGTGTCCCCGTTGCCCTATCGGCATTGGTGTGCCATGAGACGGGAGCACCCGCTCAGACAGCGGTGCCACCCTTCGTGTTATCAAGAATGGCTTGCGGAAGTGGATATCACAGAGATACCTCCTAGAGATCCTTGCAAGTGTCCTCTTGTCCACATCAGAGAAGGAAGCGCATTAACATTTTAGAGTAATGTTCGTCACATGACGGTGAAACGGATATTGTTCATTCTCAGGGCTGAACTTTAGTCAAATGAAGTGCAGAATCAAATGTTTAAATTCATCGAGGTTTTTGTGTCATCAGAACCCATACATTCACTACACACCATGAGAACCTAGTTTAATCACAACTTGGTTTATGCGAGTCTATGGGTCGTCTCTGTGCGAGTCACCGGTGAGCGGACTGCGATCATCAACTCACTGTACCTCTTGAGAGCCCTGTTTAGTTCCACAGACGTTTGAAGCCCGGATCTGAACCCAGTACCTGAGCGGTGCCGGCCCGGCATTCTGACCAGTGGTTTATACCACGCGGCCGCGCGATTTTTGTCTACGCAGAGTGGCGCAACGGCTATGCGGGGCACCTGGTCCTCTCCGACGAGGACGTCACGTCCGTCTCGCACGGCCGCTGGAAGAGAGTCAATACCCTGCAGCACTACAAGGTGCCAACGGTCCCCTGACCCCCGAACCCTGTCAACCTCTCACCCCCAACCCTAACGCCATCCCGGCTTCATCGCTCTGCTCCTGCCTAGCGACTTTGGTGCTACTGCTGCTCGGTGATGAAAGCTCGTAACTGGCAACTTGATGGCTACAAAGTATCACTTGACCGGACAAAACTAAAACCTGACGATTTGCATTTCGTCAGAAATTAAGGTCTGCGGCATGGTGAGGGGGAAGGGGGCAAGGGGGAGGATCGGCTATCTCGTGATCGCAGGTGGCCCTGACACGTCCACCCCGTGTCCTGCTGTTCGTCACAAACGCGCCTCCACTTCTGCCGTTTGAAGTGTTTTTTCCATGCGTGTTCGACCACAAACCGGCACCTGTCGCCGGTCGCGGTGGCTGTGGTGGCCAGGGTTGTCGCGTTGGCCGCGCGGCGCGGTTTGGTCGCGGCCTGCCTGCAACACAGCGTGGCTCTGTCCGTTTGCCACAGGTCCCCGACGGAGCGACGGTGGCACTCGTACAGAGGTTCAAAAGCAGCCACGTTCAGGACCAGCACCGCGACCACTGCGTCGGCGAGCGTGAGTGGCGACGTGCGGCAGCAACACATGCATGCACCCAGCGAACCTGTAACGTCGCCCCAACATAGGCCCGGCGGTTCCCACTATGCGCCAACGTTTTGGGAACTCGTCGTAGTGCTGACGCCACCACCCTGGCGCCTGACGACGATGGTGATGGCTTGACGGCGTGATCTGTGCAGGAACCCCGATGCTGGAAGACGGTGACGAGGGCGGCTTCCAGCGCTGGCACCTCGTCAAGTCCACGGACGACGTGGAGGTGCACCGCAGCAAGCGCAGCAGCATGCGCGATCGCGACCGCACCAAGGTCATCCCCGAGATCTACCTCACGCGCCTGCTCTCCATGAAGGTACCGCTTGCTCCTCCGCTTCTTCCTCCTCCGCTTCCTCATCTTCCTCGTCCCCCTCTTCTCATTTTGGTGGAGAACGAGTCCGCTGACCTGCGACAGGGGTGACCGCGCGTCCCCCGGTCTTTGCCCTGCGCTCACACGCGCCGGCTCGGGCATGAGGTGGCAGCTCCCCCGGCCGCGCAATTGCGCGAGGCCTGGCGCAGGCTCCGCAGTTGATTAAACTTTGAATCCGATACCCGGAGTGGAGTTATTCTTTGTCGATTTGGAAAGTCACTCGGGAGCTGCCCGGTAAACATCAAGCAACCTTGGGCCAACATTGGACCAACGTCAAGCAACGTTGGGCCAACATTGGACCAACGTCAAGCAACGTTGAGCCAACATTGGACCAACGTCAAGCAACGTTGGGCCAACATTGGGCCAACATCAAGCAACCTTGGGCCAACATTGGACCAACGTCAAGCAACGTTGGGCCAACATTGGACCAACGTCAAGCAACGTTGGGCCAACATTGGACCAACGTCAAGCAACGTTGGGCCAACATTGGACCAACGTCAAGCAACGTTGGGCCAACATTGGACCAACGTCAAGCAACCTTGGGCCAACATTGGACCAACGTCAAGCAACGTTGGGCCAACATTGGGCCAACATTTGCATGTTTACGTGGTACATGAGTTTCAGCTGCACTCTCTCATCGATCTTTGTCCCCATCTAACCACCAATGCAGTGCGGGGCTGGCGATCACGTTGTGACGCCTCCGTGGGAGTGTGCGATCGTGGCATTGCCGCGTGCGCGTTGCGTGAGTGTCGCGCCGGTGTGCGCGTGTCTGTCCCTTTTTGCAGGGCATCCTGCAGAAGTTCGTCGACGACTTCTTCCGGGTGGTGCTGAGCACGAGCCGTCCGGTACCGCCCGCCGTCAAGTACTTCTTCGACTTCCTGGACGAGGCGGCTGAGCGGCACGGCATCGAGGACCCGGAGACGATCCACATCTGGAAGACTAACAGGTGGCGGCGCCCGTACACACTCGCCACTCCACCGAAGGCCCCGTGATGGCCCATAGCGTGGATAGGCAATGGGCGTGCTCCCGGTGCCCTTGTGACCAACCCCTCACACCTATTTTGTCCACAAGACGACCGAGCGAAGCTGTGCCACCCGACGTCGCATGCGACGCACGAGTTGAGACGTGTGTAAGATGGCGTGGCGACACTGCGTCCTCGCGACACGCTGACTTAATGTTGCACGCAACAAATGCGTCATTCGCCCCGCCCCCTGGCCCTGCTTGGCCCCGAGCCAGATTCAGACGTCGTCTTGTGAACGCAGCATGTCGCGGTTTGGTTCCGGCTTGGCTCGACAAATATCCAGTGGGAAAATCGCCTGTAACGTGCCGACCTGACGCTGGCTCCGCTCAGATGTGCCAGTGGAAATGGGGGTATGACTGACCTCAATTCTCTGTACCCCCCCCCGCCCCCTCTCCGTGCGTGTTCCAGCCTGCCGCTCAGGTTCTGGGTAAACATTCTGAAGAACCCGAACTTCGTGTTCGACGTGCAGGTGAGCGACATTGTGGACGCGTCGCTCTCCGTGATCGCGCAGACCTTCATGGACTCGTGCACCACCCAGGAGCAGAAGCTGGGCCGGGTGAGTGTCATCGCGAGCAGCATGAGCATGTCGCGAGCAGCATGGGCATCTAGATACACACGATCATCTAGATACGCACGAGTATCTAGACACACATGAACATCTAAAAACGAAGCAGACTATTTTTATTTTACCAGGCAAGGCCCACTGAGCTGTATAGCTTTTTTCAGAAGTGACCTGGACGCAAGTGACAGCTCAACGAAGCGGCTTATCACGTGGAAATTTCTAGCAGCCAAATACATCTAGACACACATGAGCACGCGGACACATAGAACAAGAGCACACCGGGGACCAGACGAGCAAAGTCGAGTGCCCCTTGAGATTCCACCTTTTAGAAAAATGTACACACGCACATCTCGGCCTATTTGCTGTCTCTGGCCGGAAGGTCAAACCTCGGTGTTTGCATTGGTTGGCCATTCTGAGGACACGACGAAGAGGGGGGGGAAGCTCAGTGAAACGAATCGTCGCTGAGCTTTCACCCCTTGCTTGTTGCCGAGTCACAAATCACAAGCCTCCAGTGCTGCCAGTGTCGCACGTGACTGAGTGGACGCTGGGCGCCCCTGCGGTTTCATCGGTTCTCCTTTTGCGAGACTCGTTCTGTTATTTTGTGGAACGGTACTAGACATTTGGATCGTCGCCACCACCCTGAAGGTGTTTATACAAAAAACTGTTACTGGTAGGCAATTATTTTTTCAATGTAATCGCGATTCTCTCCCGTTGGTAACTTTCTGCACACATGATGCCGCTGTGATGTGGCCGTGAATATTTTCACCCTGGCTCATGGACCACTCAGTCTTGACGCTGCTTTGTAAATCCACACTGATTACTCTCTCCCCATGTCTTTCTCTCCTTGCCTCTCTCCGTATTCTCTCTCCCTGTTTCTCCCGGTGTTTCTCTTTCCCCGTGTCTCTCTCTCCACGTGTTCTCTCCTTCCATGTTGCTCTCTGTCCCCGTGTCTCTCTCTGGCCCCACGTCTCTCCATGTCTCTCTCCGTCCCTGTGTCCCTCTCCCCATCTCTCTCCCATGTGTCTCTATCTATCTCTGTATGCAGGACTCCCCCATCAACAAGCTGCTCTACGCAAGGGAAATCTCTGGATACAAGAAAATGGTGGAAAAGTACGGCCCTCGCCACTCACGGACATCGCCACAGCAGAGCCCATTGATACGCACGGCAGACAACAACAACTTCCCTTGTTGATTTGGAAGTTACTCAGAGCCACCCAGCACTTACACCAAGGCCGTAATATTCAAATATGCTCAAAATGTCCCCCCCAATATATTGCTATAAAATATATTTCTGATTATTTGATTGTGGTTATGGTTGTACTTTATTAATCCCTAATCTCTGCCATTACATACAATGAAACAAGAAAAGGTAAATAAGAAAAAACAGAGCAATGTAATACAATACACTATTAGACATTGTTAAAAAGTCCATCCTATGTGTTAGTGAATTTTTTTAATATTTTAGGCAGGAAATTCGTTTTCAAATTTACATTTTTTTCTGGGGGGGACCCCCAGACCCTCTGGAAGATTGGGTCCTCCCCAATGTTGACTCCGTGGCTATGGCCTTGACTTACACCAACAGTCTGTTAAAGGCTATATGGGGGTAATCTTGTCTTTTGCCTGTGTATGTTTGCGTTTAGTGATGCGTTTACTTAAATGTTGTATTTTTCAAGAAGGCGATGACAGCTGTAGTTGTGGAAGGTATTTGTCATTTAAAATAATATTTGATTCGTCTTCGATATGACTTATTTTCTCTGCACAATGATATATGGATATCATTTATTCGTTATACACAATGACAAATGCCAACCTTGTCCAGATTCTTAGATATCTCACACGTAACGGATGGATTTGACACGCTGTTCAATGAGACACACAGAGACCGATTGTTTTAATGCAAACAAGTATCTTATTTATAAAAGATCCGAGCACCAGTCACTGAATATGCAACTGACACTCAACCAAAGAATACTTGATACGGTTACACAAATGAAAACAAATATAAACGAATCAATAGCTTCATTTTGGATTTAGGTTAATGCATCACCCCGTGCACAATATAATGTGTATGATTAGGCAAACGCAACAAAGCTGTAACTCGGATTTCGGTCTCTCAAACTCGTGTTGAGAAGGTGACACGGGGTAAGCGTGTAGGAGTCTGTTGCTGTGTGTGACTGTGAAGTCATCACACACGCGGCCTCTTGGAACAGCGCAGACAGCGGCTTGATCGGTGATGACACAGCCCCAGCCAGGTGATTGATGTAGCCGTTGGCTTGCCAGTTGTGGTCGAGTCTTGATGACGTGTAGAATGATGTTGATGTTCCTGTTCATTCACTGTCCCGACGGTACACACGAATGATCACCGTGGTAATTATTCACGAGCTTTTGGTGGTTTACAGTCACGTGTTGTTCAGCTCGTGTCATCCATGGCACGTGACCTTTGTAGCACAGTTGGATACCAATGCTAATGTATCTCACTCACTTTGAGTCTCTTTATTGTCCCTTGCGGTATGTCTCGGCTCTATATTATTCAACAACCGAATTTTTTTTTTTTTTCATCATCTCCACTGCTTTTTACAACTGTACCTCTGAGAGGTTACTCGGCGTTTCGGCCGTTCTCGTGCAAATACACCCGAGAGGAGCCTCACAAGCACGTGGGGTGGTGGGGGGGCAGAGTGCACGCTAGTCGGCCAACTTGAACATCGGGATTGGCCCTGGCTCTGGCTGTCTGAGCGCTCTCTGGCTCTGGTCCGCTGGGCGCTCTCTCAATCTCTCGCTCTCTGGCCGCTCTCTGTCCGCTCTTTGGGTGCTCTCGAGCTGTGGTCCTCCGTTGGTCTTCTTCTGGCCATTTCCAGTCGTTCTGGGCATTGATACTTTTAATGCTTATCGTATCTTTCACACGAGGGAGCTGACATATGTATGTATGTTGAACTTCTTTCACATCTTACGTAGCCAACCGTGCTAGTCGGAGGTGCGGGAGACCTTGCAAGGGGGACCTCGCAATTTGAATTAAACCTCCACAGCATGGCCATCAATCTACTTTTTTGGAGAGATGGTTTGTGTGCATTTGGCCTCGGGTTCCACGCTTGGTGTAGCGCAACTTCACGGTTTAGTGGCCACCCAGGGGAATGAGTGTCTTGGGCGCACCCAGGGTTCTCATTGTCACGTAGCTCACAAGTTAATTTAGACTCATGTCTGTAGTGCCAAGTTCCTTAACAAGAGAACATATATACTCAAACAACCATGAACTATTTACTGATATAATAATAGGGTTTTTCCCCTTTTTTCTGGCAACAAAACTGAAACCTTTTTTACAAGGATTCATGTCTACATTAACCACAAACCTGCAGTCAAATGTAAACAAAAAACATACTATGATAATATATGCATTTTCTTTGGTTCTTTCGGTAAAGTCACGTAGAATGAGAATAAAATAAGAAATTGATAAAATAAAATAACACAATAATATTCTCGTCGTGAGAATATTGTGTTATTTTATTTTATCAATTTATTATTTTATTCTCATTCTACGTTACTGATGAAGGCCGCTTGTGTTGTGGCCGAAACGTCGTGAGAATATTATTGTGTTATTTTCTTTTATCAATTTATAATTTTATTCTCATTCTACGTGACTTTACCGAAAGAACCAAAGAAGATGAATCCTTGCAGTCACGAAAGCTTTAAATCGAAATATATGCATTGTCCTTGAAACTGATTGGTCCACACCAAGGGACGGCCTTCTTTTGATCCTCGACCCAATTGGTGCTCGACCAGATGATGCCAAAAGGCGTACAGCTCAAAGACAATGCACTATCAAAGTAATGAGGGCTCGGGGTGAGCATCTACATCATTAGACCTCCTTTGCCAGTACCAAAATTTGATAATAGGGTTTTTCCCCTTTTTTCTGGCAACAAAACTGAAACCTTTTTTTACAAAAGAAAGCCGTCCCTTTGTATGGACCAATCAGTTTCAAGGACAATGCATATATTATCATAGTATTTTTTTTGTTTGCATTTGACTGCAGGTATTGTGGTTAATGTAGACATGAATCCTTGTAAAAAAAGGTTTCAGTTTTGTTGCCAGAAAAAAAAGGGGAAAAACCCTATTATTAAATGTTGGTACTGGCAAAGGAGGTCTAATGATATTTACTGATAATTTTACTCATCATTGTGTTTAGTTTTAAGAGGCATACTATGATTGAGACAACCAGAAACAGAATCAGTAATTCACTTCTAAAGATACCTGTGTGTGCACACGCGTGCATGCGTGCCTGTGTGTGTGCGTGTGTCTCCAGGTATTACGCAGACATCCGCCAGATGGTACCGGTCCGTGATGAGGACATGAGAACGGAGCTGTCCGAGGAGTCACGGGTAAGTGGAGCGATAGTATAGTGCTCACCGCGCTGCACTACAAACCTGGCTACCCGAGATCAATTCCTGCTCGCGCCCAACATCAGTGACGATTATCTGAAGTGGTTCTGGCCCTCCTCTAGGTCGACTCGGCCTCAAATTAGTACCTGGTGCGGTGTGTAAAACATCAGCACTGGGGAGACAATGGCGGCAGAGTGTGGTGTTGGCAACCCATCCCCTCGTGTACTGGGCCGGCCTTCATAGCCGCTTGCTAACATTACTTGCCCCAACAGTCTGTTAAGGCTATACAGGGGATCTTTATATTTGTATGGACCACTTGCGTGTGTTTGTGTGTGTGCAGACCACTTGTGTACCGTTTGTGTGTGTGCATACGTGCGTGCGTAACGCGCGAATCTGCTGCATCCCCAGAACAACTCAAACGATCTCAATTCGATGGTGGCGCTTCACGAGCTCTACACGTACGTCAACAAGTACTACGACCAGGCGAGTTCCACCCCCCCCCCCCACCACACACCACCACACACCACCACGCTTCCCGGGCTGGGATGCCAGCCAGCAGACGATCGTTTGACCCGCTCGATCGCCACGTCGCATCGAGTTGACTCGCTCGCTCCACTCTTCTGACCGCCGCGATGGTTGGCCTTGCGCAACGTGGACGCCCGTCTGTCGGGCAGCTCCAACGGTCACGTTTAGTGGGCAGTGGTGACACTCAAAGCCAAAACGGCGACAAACTGACCGTGAACGGTCGCAGTCAGCGTAATCGAAAGCATCCGGCGCAAAGGAACAAACCATTGTGTTCGTCACACGGTGCACTGCTAACCCCTTTGAACATGACGGCACGTGACATGAGTGAAGTGTGCACCGAATCTGAGGTGCAAGTGACGATCAACTTCTGGCTCCTGCCCTACTGCAGCCTACGGCTTCGCAGCCGAGTTATTGTAACGCGCAACCCCCCGATTAGCACGGTTGGCTATGTACGGTGCGAAACAAGTTTAACATACATACATACATGGCCTTGCGGCCATGTGAGGTCTACCTTCCTCTGCAAAACTGCCCTAAATTTACGTTTATCCATCACTGCAAGCTTCTTTGCCACACTAATTGGGTGCTCGAGAGGGGAGCATGTTTTACCTGGCAACAACGCTGTTTCTGATTTGAATGCAGACACTTATAAATTTGAGCACTAATTTGAGTGGCATTATTGGACAGCCCCGACAGGTGTGCCTTAAATCGTTAAATCTGTGGCATTCCGTCAAAGGTATTTAAAACCCAATTCGGCCCTGGTGAGGAGGAGAAGCGTTCCCCCCCCCCCCCCCCCACCCATGCTGCTGGCGCTTGACCGCCAGGACGTGCGTCTGCATGCTCGCGTGCGCAGGTGATCACCGCGCTGGAGGACGACCCACACACCCAGAAGATGCAGCTGGCGTACCGGCTGCAGCAGGTGGCGGCGGCGGTGGAGAACAAGGTCACCGACCTGTGACGGGGCGACGACCACGTGTCGTCCGGCCCGTGCCCCTTGGCGCTGCCTGAGCGGAGGGGGTAGGGGGGGGGGCCCTACCCCTGCGCGGCAGACACGTGTTGGTGGAAGGTCCTGCCCGCGGGAGCGCCGGGCAAGATCGCCAAAGCCGCGAAGGCCGCTTCGGTAGCGTGCGCGTGCCGCAACAATATTCTCGTTTGAAATCGGATGCCCCCAGTGAAATAGTTTTTCGTCAATTCGGCAAGCCGCTCAAGAGATGGATGAGGTGCAGCTGCCCTCTCTCCTCAGCGCCATTCTTTGTCGACATCCGCCCCCCCCCACCCGGACCCACCGATGAAGTGCTTCCCACTCGTGCCGCCTCCTCGTCCCCCGTGGCGCGGCGCAACACGGCGGTCTCTTCGCAGCGGCGCCCGCGATCACGAGATGACTCGGCGCTCTCGCCGATCCTTTTAACCTCTCCACCCAGCTGCACAAGGCCGCCGTGCGAGCGACCAAGTACATTTTAATAAAAAAAAAACTCATCACGAAGAGGTTGCAGGAACCGGGCCTGCTGCGATTGGCTGGGTGGTTGGTGGCGGCGGCGCACGCCAGGAGCTGCGGCGAGGGACTACGCGCTGCCACGACAACGATAACGATGGCCACGACATCTTCCGCCATTCTCCCCCCCCACCCCCCCCCCCCGGCCTTGTTGTTGTAACGGAAGAACGAACGAGTTTTTAAAACGGTTAATTTTTGTAAACGGCTGCAAAGAAAATAGGAAATGTTGTTGTGGTTTTGGGAGATGGTTGGCTCCGGGGGAGATCGCCTTACTTGCAACCTCTGTCGGAAAGTAGTCAACAAGGGCTCCACCTCTCAAAACCGTTTAAAGATGTAGAGACATTTTTTTGTAAGTGGGACTTCCCTCGCTCCCCACCGGTTTGTGTGTTCTTTAATCACCACTAACTGAAGCCCCGCGTTGCTGAAGAAAAGCGTCGTCTACTGTAGAAGGAAGAGAGAACTTGCAAACCCGAGAGAAGGAGTCTTCAGGTCGATTGTGGGCGCACCAGGGTAAGGCACCGCCACCCCCTAACCTCGTAGTCTGCGCGCGAAAAAAAATCACTTTAATCAAAACCGGGTGGCTGTATTCACAAACTAAGTGCTTTCTCGTTTGGCAATAATAATGATAATAATCCATGATTTTAACATTATTTATTTTAAAGCTGTACGTGTTTTAAATCATCTACTGTAGAAAAGGGGGGAGTACCGTTGTGACGCGGCCCAAGTGGATGCGCGCATGTTGTGCTGTATGTATATAATGATCCTTTGTATGCACACTGGGATAACAACAAAAAAAGCCTGTTTTGCTGTAAGTTGTACCCTGGTCAAAGCTTAGCCATTCCTCCCCATACGTGACCCCTGACGCCGTGGCGTGGATCAAGGGGCAGCTGGGCTTGGACTGTGTTGCCGTGGGAGGGGCCAGCGGTGCCAAAGCGCACCCAGCGGCGTGGTCCTGTGGCAATTCACGAGCATCATTGGTCGTGCTCCAGTTCTCGTTTTGAAATATTCCGGGCTCATGTACGTGAAGCTGAAAATATGACCCCTTTACACGGCCGTTAAAATAAAGTATGCGAAATCCACCTTCCTATTATGTGAGAATAATAAATCCCACCGCGCCCTCGTTATACGTATTGATTGAGGTCATATTCCATCCCCCATTTGCGTTTCTCTGTCGGAAACCGGTTGAGCCTGTTCACGCGACTGTGCCTCCCGGACCAGAACGGCACGAAGCCCGGCCCTGGGTCTCGCGGTTCGCACCTTGGCCGTGCCGGCGTTTGTGCTCTCGCCGCTTGATGATTGTATCCGGGGATGCCCCGCGGCGTTTTGTTTGCGTCTAATTTGTTGCCGTAGAGGAAAGAACCCGTTAACAATCCCTTGCAGGCCATGACGATGTCACTGCTTTTCAGGGGCACATTTATGGGGCTCAAGGGCCCCGAGGCAGAACCCAAAGGCCTGAGGATATTATGCGGGGTTCGGAGTCAGGTTTCCACTTGTGAAATATTTGAAAAAAATGGGGCATATCTTGGGTAGAAGAATATCGCAAAATGCTACAAGAGCGGAGAACCCCTTGTAAATTAATTGTCTTGCGTGGCATTTTACTGTGCAAATGACACCACCGAGACTTTCAATGTCTCCAGGATGACTGACGGTTTTCCCAGGATGGCTACCTCAACAGTATGGTCCTGGGAAGACCAGGGCAAGTGGCAACCCGAAGCTTAAGGGATAATTTGAACGTGTGATGGACATTAGGATCGGTAGGATTCCGTAGAAATCACTTGTGGGAGTCAATCGATCCCATCAAGAATTTGTCTGCCGAATCCTCAGGAATATCGCGAACGTGGGCCCCAGCCAGGTGGGACATTAAGCTGGCGGAAAACTTTCCGCAGCCGACCGATCGCAAGGCCCTCGTTTGTAACCGTGCACATTTCCAAGCGGTGGCTGTGGGTTTTTTGTTGTTGCAAATTTACACACGATGATGTTATAGTTTTGGGAGAAACGTGCGACGCTCACTGCGGCCGTTCCCGTGCCGCCTTGAGAGTGGCACAACGTGGTCACGTCCCCGCCGCGGACCCGGCGTGGCCAAGAGGCCTCGTCTCGCTGTGGGACCGACACGACCCGTTGACCACGTTTACCTTCGCTTGCTCGTTTTCCCAAAACCGATTTGTATCTTTTATTTTGTTAAATTTAAGTCTACATTTTACAGCGCGCAGGATGGTGGTTGTTGTTTTGAGAGAATGAATGCCTTAAAACTAGACACCAGCTGTGATGTCGCTTGGATTATTCTGCCGTTGTGGAGTCGGTGTATGTGTGCGCGCGGTGACTGTGAGTATCACGATTGTGGCTCTGCGTCCCACGTTGTGCTCTCCTGTTGTGACCAGCTCATATCCACGTAGCGTACTTGGCCGTCATCTAGTTGCACAACCGTGTTGTGTTTGTCCCACTAAAATGTTCTTGCTTTGGTGTTGTTGCACTGATATCAGACCCCTAGGCTTTATTATTGCAGCTGGTGAGACCACGTGGAATTAAGCAGCTCTGTTACAAAACGACCACAGCCCAAGACCATCGGCACTGGTGGCAGTTATTTGACATTGCAGTTACATAAGATTTACATAGAGACCCATGGAGTTACACAGATACCCATGGAGTTACAGAGACCCATATCATTACATAGATGCCCATATGGTTACATAGAGACCCATAGAGTTACATAGGGATTCAAATAATTACATAGAGACCCATAGAGGTACAGAGGCCACAACCCAAGACCATCGGCAGTGGTGGCGGTTACCAGACGCTGCAGGGTGGAGGGAATGTGCAAACTAACCAGAGCAACAACACGTTATTTACACGACACGCATGATAGCACACCGAGACAAAGATCCCATGTGGCGTATGCGTTCACACGGCCTCAGCGAGGCATTCAGGAAAGGTGAGAGAGCCCGTTGAGACTCCCGGCAAAATATTGTAGAAGATACACTAACACATTCTGAATACTAGAGCAAACCCAATTCCTGAAACTTTGATTTTGCTCCATTAAACGCTCATTTGAGTGAATCTGCCACAAGAGTTGAGTGGCACGTGACCGCTCAATCCGATGCGAGGAGTGTAGCCGTGGCCGTTTGCTGCATCCTGAATGCGTTCACACGGTACCAGGGCTGGAGATGGAAAGACATTACTGGGGAAACTCCTAAATGGTCCCCCCTCACCCGCCACTAGATTTGGACTGTACACTATAGATCTCCTAAGTAGGAGGGGAATGAGTTTCGCTCGGTATGTGGGTCTATGTGTGTGTCTGTGGGTCTCTGTGCGTGTCTGTGGGTTTCTGTGGGTCTTTTGGGTGTTGGTGGGTTTCTGAGCGTGTCTGTGGGTCTCTGAGCGTGTCTGTGGGTATCTCTGTTGGTCTAGGAGTCTATCTATGAGTCAAATTAAAAAAAAACATGAATCCTTGATTCTTTTGGAAACGCAGTTGGGTTCAAAATGTCACTCCCACCACGGCATTCCGGGGCAATCCCCTGCCCATTTCCACCACTGTAATATGACGATACGCGATGCTAGACGGGACCGCCTGAGCATCCCAAGTGTTACAGGGCTTGGGGCACAAGGTGACCACAAGATGGTCATATCGCCGTGTATTTATAAAATCCTAGAACGATATAAAATACATTTCAAAACGTCCGTTGATTTGTTTTATTTACTTGCAGTTACCACCTCGTTAGGATGCCTCAAAACATGGACAATGGGTTAAAATTATTGATGTTCGTTATTCATAAATGTATTTCTCAAAACCGGTTTGGATCAGCCAAGGGGGGTACTCTGTTAAAACAGAATTCAACAGAGGTGGTAACACAGTAGCCAACAAAAGGTCGAAAACCGACTGCTCTATTGTCACGAACGATATCATTGTATTCTACCAAGTTGTGGATCGCAACGACCTCTGGTGGCCGGATTGGGTTAGGACAACCACTCCACGTTTCTCGCGCCCGCTCTCGCATTTTGTCACCAGGAGTTTCTCACGTCAATCAATTTTTATTGTACGTGCCGACATGGCCCTCGTATAGCATCCGCGCCCATCACAACGGCATGGTGAGGCTTCTAGGTTACCACGGAGCAACAGGGATGAGAAAATAATATTCGTCACGACCTCAGCGGCTAACACAACTGCGTGCAAAATAAAAGTGCGACCGTGCGCAACGAACAAGCATAAGAAAGGTGATTAGTAAATTAAATAAGTATTTTAGATTTTATGGAAAGGCAAAGTCTGAAAAGATATCTGGCACAGATCATTGTGTTTGTTTAAACCCTTAGGCTTTCGCAACTAATATCAATAATATAGGGTTTTTTTTGTGGGGTTAGATCGCGTAAATATAAATGTGTCGTTAAACCCGCCACCACCCGACACAGCCAACTAGTAAGGTTTGTCACGTAAACAGAACGTGCCAATTCGTCACTAGTACAGCAACACCGGTGTGTTGGAGAGCTAAGCCACAACATTTACAATCCGAGTACGACGTTTCGCCAGTAATTACAACGAGCATCATCAGGCGGAGAGCCACATTTCTGGAGAGATCTTGTTTCGTTAAGAATTGTTTTTTTTAAACATTCGGATAGCTACAGGCTTAGTGCTGCTTGGAAGCAAATAATCAAATAATAAATGGTTTCAATGCATGCCTCTACATGTCGCCATACGTCAATGGGGATTATCTGTGCGGAGACCATAGCAAGAACAATGTGCATGCATAAAGTGAGCTGTTTACCATATAAATAACCAAATGGATATCCCCCCCCTCGCACGTGAAGAGCTCGCAAGTGATGTCATCACATCTACCCCTCTAATTAACGAACAATACAGAAGGATTTCTCCACAAAACCGGCTTTCGCATGATGAAGATAGTTGTCGTTACTGGCGAAACGTCGTACTCGGATTGGAAATGCTCTCCCAACACAGCAGTGTGCTGTACTAGTAACGAATTGGCATGTTCTGTTTAAGTGACAAACCTCACTAATTGGCAGTGTCGGGTGGTCGCGGGTTTACCGACACATTTATATTTACGTGATCTAACCCCCCCCCCCCCCCCCAAAAAAAAAAAACCTATAACATTGTTTGTAGTTGTAACGTTATGATTAGCCCCTACTTGACATCTGTTTAAAAAAATCGCTTAATAGCTCATCGAATTCCTCCAGTATAAATACATATTTTGATAATTGAGAGACACTCTGCGCGTTTCGGATGTCCGGTGAACAGGCCGGGTGATGTTCCAGATTTTTCGGGGCTGCGCTCGCCAAGACTGTCTCCCCAGAGTCCGGTGAACAATCCTGGGCTGGGAAAGCCGTGCCGTTCCCGTGGGACGGAGTGTACAGAGTGTGCCTGAGGATTGGAGGGAGTTGTGGTTTTGCAAGTACATGGGGGGGGGGGGGGGGGCAAGCCGTCGCAGTACTTTGTAGGTGAGGAGAGCAACCTCGAATTGGATGCGGAAGCGGGACCGGTAGCCAGTGCATGCTGCGGTGCGTGGGGCGTAACGTGTTCAAAACGGCTAACCCGCCGAGTCATCCGGGCAGCTGCATTCTGCACTCGCTGAACACGTGTTCAGCTCCTGCGTTCTGAGCATTCTTTCCATTCACACAATTCCCCCCGTAGCCCGCGCTGTCGTTTCCCTGCCCCCTGCTCAAGCCCCTTGCTCCAAGAACCTGCTCTCATCTTCGGCCCATGACAGTCTCCCCCTAGCAAGAGTTGAATGTCTCACTGAACAGTGTGCGAGTCGCTGGTCGACTTCCTACAGTCGTAGGTGGCACACGACTTATAGCATCCGTAACGAGAGGTATACGGGATGTGGTGTGCCGAGTGGCATGCATTTCCTGGGTCGCCGACCTTGACAGATCTGACTGATTCCTCCAGTCTGAATAAGATTCTGACTCTTAAGACCCCGCTTCCTCCTCCCCCATAATAAAGACGCCTCCTCTTTCATTTCCCCCTAGATGCACACGTACCGGTCTATGCAGGATCTTGAGATCTGCACCGCTGTGTGTGGCGATATTTAAATCTGAATTGCAGGACCAGGCAGCGTTTCCACACTCACGCCATCCGGTGGCCAGTATCACGCATAGCGCTCTCCCCACCCCGCCATGTGTTGTCGGGTTGGACAACTAAGTTACGTGGTGTTGTTTGGCGCCGATGTCCGACGTTTCGCTCCACACGGGGGGGGGGGGGGGGGGGCTTCACGCACTGGATACAATAGTCACAGGTAAGTTAAACGCATGAGCCTCATTAGGTTAGGGTCTGATGAGTAGTGGCAGCTGAGTGGTGAGAGTCAGGTGAGTCAGGTGAGTCGTGTCAGCTGAGTGGTGAGGGTCAGGTGAGAAGAGGTGAAGAGTGTAAGGTGGGTGAGTAGTGTCAGCTGAGTGGTGAGAGGTAGGTGAGTAGTGTCAGCTGAGTGGTGAGAGATGAGTCAGGTGAGTCGTGTCAGCTGAGTGGTGAGGGTCAGGTGAGAAGAGGTGAAGAGTGTCAGGTGGGTGAGTAGTGTCAGCTGAGTGGTGAGAGGTAGGTGAGTGAGTAGTTTCAGCTGAGCAGTGTTAGGTGAGTTCAGAATCAGTATTCATCCTGGAGGAAACCGATGAGCTATAAAGCTCCTTTTTACAGATGTCCAGTAGGGGGGGGTCAGAAAGTTACAACAGCAAACAATACAAAAGCACGATAGGAGTGTAAAGAATAGAAAAGGTAAGCCAATCACTAATGAAAATAAAAACAACTTTGGCCTATTATTTGCTCATTTTTTTCTTGCGTGGTTATCGGGAGAACGGTGGGGCCAATCGGGGGAGGTGGAGTTATGGTCGCAGGGGAAGATTCGCACCGTTCATAGGACGGGGAGAGAAGCAAACAAAGATCGAGGACCACCGCACGTGCATTTGTGTGGCAAGAGGGTCGCCCACGAGGCCGACAACCCATGGTAGCTCGGTTGTAACGATGAGCAGGAAGTCTCACCTCCTCTCTCTTTCTCTCCCACCACCATCTCAAAGTGGTGAAGCTCTAAACGCAAGTCCCGGGGTCAACATCGCGCACGAGCTGACCGGTATCAAACTGGGGTTGTGACGCAAATACCCTGCGAGTGGCACTTGTATACTCTAGGGCCGAGTACCGCGTAACCAGTTTGGTGAAGGAGCACACCAAGGCCGTAGCCATGGAGTCAACATTGGGGGGACCAAATCTTCCAGGGTGTCTGGGGGTCCCAACCCAGAAAAATATCTAAATTTGAAAACTTATTTCCTGCCTAAAATATGAAAAAAATCACTAACACATGGGATGGACTTTTTATTTATTGTGTACAATAATGTCTAATAGTGTATTGTATTACATTGCTCTGTTTTTACTTTTTTTACATTTCTTGATTCATTGTATGGCAGAGATTATGGAATATAAAATACAACCATAACCACAATCATATAAACAGAAATCTATGCATTGATTTATATGAAGACAAGTCTAGATATTGTGGCCAAGGTTTAGCAAATTGTTGTTTTTATTTACATAGTATCTATATTTTTTATATATATAGAAATATATTAGGGGGGACATTTTCAGCGTATTTGAATATTGGCGGGGGGGGGGATGTGTCCCCCCCCCCCAACATATAATATAATTACGGCCTTGGAGCTCACACAACGAGCTTCGTTGATAGCCAGCGGCACGCTGCAATGCGAATCATCATCATGACCGGGACTTTGCAGTTCACAATAAGAGGTCACAAAAGTCTCCTCGTGAAAGACTCCGACACAGAATCTCTCTGGCTTCGATCTTCCGCGAAGCTGAAGGGCCACTACCTGTAACCATGGCGGCAGAAGTAGAAGTTGCGGATCATTGATGGTGATGATGCACAAATGTGAGATTACAAACTCTCCGGGCAATGCACGGTGACTGGTCACCGCACAGAACGGAACAAGGGGACGCGGACTCGGAGCCCGATTCATAAACACGGAGGAGTTCGCCTTTTGGCATCCTCTGGTCTAACACCGTTTGAGACTAGGCTCAAAAGAAAGCTGTCTCTGGTGTGGACCAATCAGTTTAAAAGACAATGCATATATTATCAGAGTATGCTTTTGTTCTGACCACAATGCTTGTGGTCAGAATGCAGACATGATTCCTTGTAAAAGGTTTCAGTTTGGTATTTTAACACCTGTTTTGTTGCCAGAAAAAGGGGAAACCCCTATTATCACGGAGGAGGAAGCGCCATCATCATTACCACAGGGGCCGTCCATAAATGACGTCACGCACCTGGGGGGGGGGTCAAACATTTGTGAGGATGTGTGACGAGGGGGGGGGGGGTGAGAAATGTGACGTCACATCAAAATGCGCAACTTTAAATAAATATAGACAACACGTTCAACTTAATTAAATATACTTTTTAATAAATGTATTCTACAACATCAGAGTGCAGCGCCACATTAAATACGTATTATAATGGAAATAGTTTAAAGCGATTTGAAGCATGTTTTTTTGGGGGGGGGGGGGGCAGAGCTTTGTGACGTCATATTTGGGGGGCGGTCTGACTTTTTCTGACGCCGTGTGACGAGGGGCGGGGGGTGTCAAAAATCGCGTCACGTCATTTATGGACGGCCCACAGAGATGCTGCACTCCACTGCTCTTGATGCCATCATCTGACTCAACAACCACGTCTGTGAAAAATGACATCTGCTGCTCCACATCAACATTATCCGTGCAAAGCAGAAGACGCATCTGTAGAGTGACACAAATATCTAAATGGAGGCTACTCCTGGCTCAAACGCCTCAATGTAGAATTCCAGTTCTACGAATCAACATCAACATTAGCCATAGACAGATTACGTAATAGATCCATGAAACTCATTGTGGCGAGCACCCCGTGCGTTAAGTAACGCGATGACGCCACCACGCGTCCGGAGCGCGATTATGTCATCGCGCGCGCGCACAGCTTCACGCACGTGACGCAATCACAACACAAGGTTTATAAGCTCGTGACGTCATTCAAACGCGCGCAGTTTCGACGCGTGACGTCACTCCGCCAGGGGTAGGTTGTGCGGGGTGGGGGAGAAGCGTGTGGGGGGGGGGAAGAAATGTGTGGGGGGGGGAGAAATGTGTGTGGGGGGGGAGAATTGTGTGTGGGGGGGGGGAGAATTGTGTGTGGGGAGAATTGTGTGTGGGGGGGGAGAATTGTGTGTGGGGGGGGGAGAAGTGTGTGGGGGGGGGGGGGGGGGGAATTGTGTGTGGGGGGGGGGGAGAATTGTGTGTGGGGGGGAGAATTGTGTGTGGGGGGGGGGGGGAGAATTGTGTGTGGGGGGGGGGAGAATTGTGTGTGGGGGGGGGAGAATTGTGTGTGTGGGGGGGGAGAATTGTGTGTGGGGGGAGAATTGTGTGTGTGGGGGGGGGAGAAGTGTGTGGGGGGGGGAGAATTGTGTGTGGGGGGGGAAGAATTGTGTGTGGGGGGGGGGAGAATTGTGTGTGGGGGGGGAGAATTGTGTGTGGGGGGGGGAGAAGTGTGGGGGGGGAGAATTGTGTGGGGGGGGGAGAATTGTGTGTGTGGGGGGGGGCGAATTGTGTGGGGGGGGGGAAGTGTGTGGGGGGGGGGAGAATTGTGTGTGTGGGGGGGAGAATTGTGTGTGGGGGGGAGAATTGTGTGTGGGGGGGGGAGAATTGTGTGTGGGGGGGGGGAGAAGTGTGTGTGGGGGGAGAATTGTGTGTGGGGGGGGGGGAGAAGTGTGTGGGGGGGGGGAATTGTGTGTGGGGGGGGGAGAAGTGTGTGGGGGGGGGGAGAATTGTGTGTGGGGGGGGGGAGAAGTGTGTGGGGGGGGAGAATTGTGTGTGGGGGGGGGGAGAATTGTGTGTGGGGGGGGAGTATTGTGTGTGGGGGGAGAAGTGTGTGGGGGGGGAGAAGTGTGTGTGGGGGGGGGAGAATTGTGTGTGGGGGGGGAGAAGTGTGAGGGGGGGGGTGTGTGTGGGGGGGAGAAGTGTGTGGGGGGGGAGATGTGTGTGGGGGGGAGAAGTGTGTGGGGGGGGGGAGAATTGTGTGGGGGGGGGAGAAGTGTGTGTGGGGGGGGGAGAATTGTGTGGGGGGGGAAAGGTGTGGGGGGGGGGGGAAGTGTGTGGGGGGGGGGAAAGTGTGTGGGGGGGGGAGAATTGTGTGTGGGGGAGAATTGTGTGTGGGGGGGGGGGAGAATTGTGTGTGGGGGGGGGGAAGTGTGTTGGGGGGGGGGGGATGTTTGGTGGGGGGGGGAGAAGTGTGTTGGGGGGGGGAGAATTGTGTGTGGGGGGGGAGAAGTGTGGGGGGGGGAGGGAGAAGTGTGTGGGGGGGGGGAGAATTGTGTGTGGGGGGGAGAAGTGTGTGGGGGCCGAATTGTGTGTGTGTGTGGGGGGAGATTGTGTGTGGGGGGGGAGAATTTTGTGTGGGGGGGAGAATTGTGTGTGGGGGGGGGAGAAAGTGTGTGGGGGGGGGAGAATTGTGTGTGGGGGGGGGGGGAGAATTGTGGTGGGGGGGGGAGAAGTGTGTGTGGGGCGGGGGGGGAAGTGTGTGGGGGGGGAGAATTGTGTGTGGGGGGGGGGAGAAATGTGGTGGGGGGGGGGGGAGAATTGTGTGTGGGGGGGAGAAGTGTGTGGGGGGGAGAATTGTGTGTGGGGGGGCGGAGAAGTGTGTGGGGGGGGGGGGAGAATTGTGTGTGGGGGGGGGGAGAAGTGTGTGGGGGGGGGGAGAATTGTGTGTGGGGGGGGGGAGAGATTGTGTGGGCGGGGGGAGAATTGTGTGTGGGGGGGGGGAGAGTGTGTGGGGGGGGGAGAGTGTGTGTGGGGGGGGAGAATTGTGTGTGGGGGGGGGAGAGAATTGTGTGTGGGGGGGGAGAAGTGTGTGGGGGGGGGAGATGTGTGTGGGGGGGGGAGAAGTGTGTGGGGGGGGGAGAGTGTGTGGGGGGGGGAGAAGTGTGTGGGGGGGAGAATTGTGTGTGGGGGGGGGAGAATTGTGTGTGGGGGGAGGGAGAATGTGTGTGGGGGGGGGAGAGAATTGTGTGTGGGGGGGGAGAAGTGTGTTGGGGGGGGAGAATTGTGTGTGGGGGGGGGGAAGTGTGTGGGGGGGGGGGAATTGTGTGTGGGGGGGGAGAGTGTGTGGGGGGGGGGGAGAATTGTGTGTGGGGGGGGGAGTATTGTGTGTGGGGGGGATTGTGTGGGGGGGGGGAGAATTGTGTGTGGGGGGGGGTAGAAGTGTGTGTGTGGGGGGAGGAGAATTGTGTGTGGGGGGGGAGAATTGTGTGGGGGGGGGGAGAAGTGTGTGGGGGGGGGAGAAGTGTGTGGGGGGGGGGAGAAGTGTTGTGGGGGGGGGGAGAAGTGTGTGGGGCGGGGGGAGAATTGTGTGTGTGGGGGGGGGGAGAATTGTGTGTGGGGGGGGGGAGAATTGTGTGTGGGGGGGGGAGAAGTGTGTGGGGGGGGAGAATTGTGTGTGGGGGGGGGAGAATTGTGTGTGGGGGGGGGAGAGTGTGTGGGGGGGGAGAATTGTGTGGGGGGGGGGGAGAATTGTGTGTGGGGGAGGGAGAATTGTGTGTGGGGGGGGAGAATTGTGTGTGGGGGGGGGGAATTGTGTGTGGGGGGGGAGAAGTGTGTGGGGGGGAGAATTGTGTGGGGGGGAGAATTGTGTGTGGGGGGGGAGAATTGTGTGGGGGGGGGGAGAATTATGTGGGGGAGAATGTGGGGTGGGGGGGGGGAGAAGTGTGTGGGGGGGGGGGAGAAGTGTGTGGGGGGGGGGAGAATTGTGTGTGGGGGGGGGAGAATTGTGTGTGGGGGGGGGGAGAATTGTGTGTGTGGGGGGGGGGGATAATTGTGTGTGGGGGGGGAGAATTGTGTGTGGGGGGGAGGAGAATTGTGTGGGGGGGGAGAAGTGTGTGTGGGGGGGAGAATTGTGTGTGTGTGGGGGGGAGAATTGTTTGTGGTGGGGGGGGGAGAATTGTGTGGGGGGGGAGAGAATTGTGTGTGTGGGGGGAGAATTGTGTGTGGGGGGGGGGAGAATTGTGTGTGGGGGGGGGGAGAATTGTGTATGGGGGGGGAATTGTGTGTGTGGGGGGGAGAATTGTGTGGGGGGGAGAGAATTGTGTGTGGGGGGGGGGAATTGTGTGTGGGGGGGGAGAATTGTGTGTGTGGGGGGGAGAATTGTGTGTGGGGGGGGGAGAATTGTGTGTGTGGGGGGGGGGAGAATTGTGTGGGGGGGGAGAGAATTGTGTGTGGGGGGGGGGGGAGAATTGTGGGGTGGGGGGGAGGAGAATATTTTGCTGTATTTTTCATGGATTTTCTGTTTGCAGTCACAAAGTCACTTTAAGATATATATACTTAGCTTTTTCGGCAAAGTCACGTTGAAGGGAAAGAAGTGGCGGCTCAAATGTTTCTTGCCGTTGGTTTTCACACCTGATGATGGCCGTTTGTGTTATGGTCGAAACGTCGTGAGAATTTTTATTGTTTTATATATATTTTATTACTTTATTGTTTCCCTTCAAACGTAACTTTACCGAAAGAGCTAAGAATAAGAATTACTGCAGTCAAGAAAGCTTTAAATCACTTTAAGATGTTTTCTTGTTCGTGTTTTTGTTTGTTTGTTGCGTTGCACCCGATTCAAGAGCCGAATGGCTCACAGGGCTATAACAAAATAAATAAAATGAAATAAAACTGAAATGTGGGGTGGGGGGTTTCCCGCCAGAAGCGCGCGCGCGCGCGCGTCGTCTCCCGGGCTCGCGCGTGACGTCACCACGTATAACTGACGGGCGCGACGTCACCGCGTTGAACGCGTCTCCGTGACGTCACGCGGCTTCGCTTGGCAACGGCGGCAACGTTAGGTGGTGGTGGTGGCGGCGGCGACGGAGCCACGCCGAGGTCCCGCGTCTCCCTTGGGTGGTGGTGGTGGTAGTAGCGGTGTGGGGGGTGGGGGGGTGTTGGGCAGAGGGAGGCGAGAAGCGAGAGGAAGGAGGAAGAAGAAGCAGCAGCAGCGGCAGCAGCAGGGGAGGAGACGGGGGAGCGCGAGCAGGGGATGTGAAGGGGAGACGCCGAGGGCCCCCCCACGCGCGTGGAGTCTGCCCGAGCCGGTCCGCGAGGCCGCCGCCGCCGCCTGCACTGCGCATGCGCCCGACGCCAACCGCCGAGATGAGCTCCAGAAAAGGTGCGAGGAGGCGCGGGCGTCTTGCGGAGAGAGACGAGGGGGGTCGGGGGGGGGGCTCCCGCTGCCCACCACCCACCACCACCTCGTCGTCGTCGTCACCACCATTCACCTCATCGCCACTCACTTCATCGCAACGACTACTACTCGCGCGATCGTCACGGCTCTCGTCGTCGCTTCTCACATCGTCGTAGCATGCACCATCACGAATACTCGCACCATCACGAACATCACCACTGCTCAACGTCACGAATGTTAACTACCACTGACGTCTCTAACATCACAGTTATTAACGTCAGCTGCATCGGCACTAATAGTACTGTACCAGCATCATCACGGACATCGTTAACGTCACCAACATCAACAATAACGTCGCTAATTCCATCATTAACTCGCCAACTCGTACGTCAACACCATCAATTACATGACCAACATCAGCAGCAATGTCGTCAACCGTATCGTCATCAGAGGCAGCGGCGGCGGTGTTGTTGTTGCTGCCTGCTACTGTCACATTAAACTCCGCGGCTTGCTTGACAACACTGTTCCCCCGTCACCTTCACCGCTTGTGATCGTGGATGGTTGTTGTACTATGCCGCGCCATAACCGTCAGCGTGCTTGGCGTGCCGCCCAGGGCCCCGTGGGCCGCGTGCCAGTGCGATCCGCCCAGACATCGGAGCAGCACCATCAGCAGTAGCAGCAGAGCCATCGGCAGTAGCAATACCATCAGCAGGTAGCATCAGCAGAGTCATCAGCAGCAGAGCCATCAGCAGTAGCAGCAGCAGAGCCATCGGCAGTAGCAATACCATCAGCAGGTAGCATCAGCAGAGTCATCAGCAGCAGCAGAGCCATCGGCAGTAGCAACAGCAGAGCCATCAGCAGTAGCAATACCATCAGCAGGTAGCATCAGCAGAGCCATCAGCAGCAGCAGAGCCATCAGCAGTAGCAACAGCAGAGCCATCAGCAGTAGCAATACCATCAGCAGGTAGCATCAGCAGAGTCATCAGCAGCAGCAGAGCCATCAGCAGTAGCAATACCATCAGCAGGTAGCATCAGCAGAGTCATCAGCAGCAGCAGAGCCATCAGCAGTAGCAACAGCAGAGCCATCAGCAGCAGCAGAGTCAGCAGTAGCAATACCATCAGCAAGTAGCATCAGCAGAGTCATCAGCAGCAGCAGAGCCATCAGCAGTAGCAACAGCAGAGCCATCAGCAGCAGCAGAGCCATCAGCAGTAGCAATACCATCAGGTAGCATCAGCAGAGTCAGCAGCAGAGCCAGCAGCAGAGCCATCAGAAGTAGCATCATCAGAGTTAGCAGCAGCACCATCAGCAGTAGCATCAGCAGAGCCATCAGCAGCAGCAGAGCCATCAGCAGTAGCAACAGCAGAGCCATGAGCAGTAGCATCAGCAGAGTCATCAGCAGCAGCACCATCAGCAGTAGCAATAGCAGAGCCATCAGCAGTAGCAATACTATCAGCAGTAGCATCAGCAGTAGCAGCAACAGAGCCATCAGCAGAGCCAGTAGCAGCAGCAGAGCCATCAGCAGTAGCATCAGCAGTCATCATCATCAGCAGAGCCATTAGCAGTAGCAATACCATGAGCAGGTAGCATCAGCAGTAGCAACAGCAGAGCCATCAACAGTAGCATTAGCAGAGTCATCAGCAGCACCATCAACAGTAGCAACAGCAGAGCCATCAGCAGTAGCAATACTATCAGCAGCATCAGCAGTAGCATCAGCAGAGCCATCAGCAGTAGCAGCAGCAGAGCCATTAGCAGTAGCAGCAGCAGAGCCATCAGCAGTAGCATCAGCAGTCATCAGCAGCAGCAGAGCCATCAGCAGTAGCAATACCATGAGCAGGTAGCATCAGCAGTAGCAACAGCAGAGCCATCAGCAGTAGCATCAGCAGAGTCATCAGCAGCAGCACCATCAGCAGTAGCAACAGCAGAGCCATCATCAGTAGCAATACTATCAGCAGTAGCATCAGCAGTAGCATCAGCAGTCGCAGCAGCAGAGCCATCAGCAGTAGCATCAGCAGAGCCATCAGCAGCAGCAGAGCCATCAGCAGTAGCAATACCATCAGTAGGTAGCATCAGCAGTAGCAATACCATCAGCAGGTAGCATCAGCAGTAGCAGCAGCAGAGCCATCAACAGGCAGCAGCAGCAAAGCAATCAGCAGTAGTAGCAGCACCATCAGCAGCAGAGCCAACAACAGCAAAACCTTTGAAATGCAGCACAATCATCAGTGGCAGCAAACAACAGCAGTAGCGTTAGCACCAGCAGCAGCAGCACATTCATCATCAGCAGGACCATCAGCACATTTTTTATCATCTACAGCATCATCATTAGCAGCAGGACACTGCCAACAGCAGTAGCACAATCACCGTAAGCCTCTTCATAACCAACGAAGACGTTTCTCTCGTTTGGCAGTGTTGTCCATCCAGGCACGCAAGAAGCGCTCCAGGGGCAAGCGTGGAGCCAAGACCCAGCAGCAGCAGAACAAGAAGTACGTACGGGCACGGGTCCCCTCTTTACTCAGGGTCCCCCTCTGGCTATGTCACCTGTCTCCACTTGTCCCCCTCTCTCCTCGTGTCTCCTCTCAATTCAGGTCCCTGTGTTCCTAGGTACATTAAAACCGCATCCCCAAATCTCTCTTGTCTGGCATCTTCCTGGAGTTCCCCCCCTCATATTCCCAGACTGACGTCTCCCCTGGCCTCCATCCCCGAGGGTCACCCCCTAACACCCCTCGATCGGAAAACCTCTTGCTCCACTCCCCACCATCACCTTCGGCGGCCGGGAGAGCCCATGGCAGCACCGCAATCTCAGGGGGCGGCCATCGGTCAATGAGTGTGTAAGTGTTTATTTATAACCTCGTGAGATCCCATTGAGACTATATACAGCCCTTTGTCAATCCATTGCTGGATGAATGCCTCACCAGCCCATTTTGCTCATGGCGGGGGGGTCTGGGGGTGGGGGGGGGGCTTGATTGTACTTCACCAACCTGGTCGTTACGTGTTGGCGAATGTGGAGCGCCCCAGGGCCGTCAGACGTGGCCTGGAGTCGAGTGCAATTCACTGGTTTGGTTCCGCAATACGTGAACCGTCGTGCCACGGCTGCACCCCCTCTTTGAGGCCTATGTCTCTCTCACAAGGGAGAACTGGTCGGGTGGATTGCTGAAGCTAGCAGTGGACACTTGTATCTCACGTGTACCTTGCCAAACCCTGCAGCCTTTGCTGTGCTGTGGCTGCCGCCGCTGCCACTGCCTCATCCCCAACCCCACCCTGCCCCAAACGCCTATGATGTGCCCGGGTATAATTAGCGCCTGTATGTATGTGTGAGAGAGTGTGTGTGAGTGTATGGCCAATTTTGTCCCTAGGACGAGCAGTTTAGTTTGAATGGGGTCCATAAGCCATGGTGGACCCCGGCACCCTGAACCCACCGCACACTGCCCTGTCATGGGAATCCTTGGATGAGGCGGCGCGAAGGACTGATCATGGGGATTGCACCAATGTGACACTG
Organism: Petromyzon marinus; assembly: GCF_048934315.1. Classification (NCBI taxonomy): domain Eukaryota; kingdom Metazoa; phylum Chordata; class Hyperoartia; order Petromyzontiformes; family Petromyzontidae; genus Petromyzon; species Petromyzon marinus. The sequence continues at coordinate 9,190,510 of NC_133696.1, read as the reverse complement.
ATCCAGAGAGACCGGTGTCAACTCTGCCAACCTAGGTGTCAAGTATTTATTTTTGGTCTTCGCTTTGTGTCCACTCTTTTCTCTTTGACCACTCTTGTCTCTGTGTGACCGCTCTTGTCTCTGTGTGACCACTCTTGTCTCTGTGTGACCACTCTTGTCTCTCTGTGTCACCACTCTTGTCTTTGTATGACCACTCTTGTCTCTGTGACCACTCTTGTCTCTGTGTCACCACTCTTGTCTCTGTGTGACCACTCTTGTCTCTGTTTGTCCACTCTTGTCTCTGTGTGACCAGTCTCTGTGTGACCACTCTTGTCTCTGTGTGTCCACTCTTGTCTCTGTGTGACCACTCTTGTCTCTGTGTCACCACTCCTGTCTCTGTGTGTCCACTCTTGTCTCTCTGTGTGACCACTCTTGTCTCTGTGTGTCCACTCTTGTCTCTGTGTGTCCACTCTTGTCTCTGTGTGACCACTCTTGTCTCTGTGTCACCACTCTTGTCTCTGTGTCCACTCTTGTCTCTCTGTGTCCACTCTTGTCTCTGTGTCACCACTCTTGTCTCTGTGTCTACTCTTGTATCTCTGTGTCCACTCTTGTCTCTGTGCGACCACTCTTGTCTCTGTGTGTCCACTCTTGTCTCTGTGTCCACTCTTGTCTCTGTGACCACTCTTGTCTCTGTGTGTCCACTCTTGTCTCTGTGTGTCCACTCTTGTCTCTGTGTGTCCACTCTTGTCTCTGTGTGTCCACTCTTGTCTTGTGTGGCCACTCTTGTCTCTCTGTGTGACCACTCTTGTCTCTGTGTGTCCACTCTTGTCTCTGTGTGACCACTCTTGTCTCTCTGTGTGACCACTCTTGTCTCTGTGTCACCACTCTTGTCTCTGTGTGTCCACTCTTGTCTCTCTGTGTGTCCACTCTTGTCTCTGTGTGTGACCACTCTTGTCTCTGTGTGTCCACTCTTGTCTCTGTGTGTCCACTCTTGTCTCTGTGTGTCCACTCTTGTCTCTGTGTGTCCACTCTTGTCTCTGTGACCACTCTTGTCTCTGTGTGTCCACTCTTGTCTCTGTGTGACCACTCTTGTCTCTGTGTCCACTCTTGTCTCTGTGACCACTCTTGTCTCTGTGTGTTTACTCTTGTCTCTGTGTGACCACTCTTGTCTCTGTGTGTCCACTCTTGTCTCTGTGTGACCACTCTTGTCTCTGTGTCACCACTCTTGTCTCTGTGTCACCACTCTTGTCTCTCTGTGTCCACTCTTGTCTCTCTTTGTGACCACTCTTGTCTCTGTGTGTCCACTCTTGTCTCTGTGTGTCCACTCTTGTCTCTGTGTGACCACTCTTGTCTCTGTGTGACCACTCTTGTCTCTGTGTGTCCACTCTTGTCTCTCTGTGTGTCCACTCTTGTCTCTGTGTGTGACCACTCTTGTCTCTGTGTGACCAATCTTGTCTCTGTGTGACCACTCTTGTCTCTGTGTGTCCACTCTTGTCTCTCTGTGTGTCCACTCTTGTCTCTGTGTGACCACTCTTGTCTCTGTGTGTCCACTCTTGTCTCTGTGTGTCCACTCTTGTCTCTGTGTGTGACCACTCTTGTCTCTGTGTGTCCACTCTTGTCTCTGTGTGTCCACTCTTGTCTCTGTGTGTCCACTCTTGTCTCTGTGTGTCCACTCTTGTCTCTGTGACCACTCTTGTCTCTGTGTGTCCACTCTTGTCTCTGTGTGACCACTCTTGTCTCTGTGTGTCCACTCTTGTCTCTGTGTGACCACTCTTGTCTCTGTGTGTCCACTCTTGTCTCTGTGTGACCACTCTTGTCTCTGTGTCACCACTCTTGTCTCTGTGTCCACTCTTGTCTCTCTGTGTCCACTCTTGTCTCTGTGTCACCACTCTTGTCTCTGTGTCTACTCTTGTCTCTCTGTGTCCACTCTTGTCTCTGTGTGACCACTCTTGTCTCTGTGTGTCCACTCTTGTCTCTGTGTCCACTCTTGTCTCTGTGACCACTCTTGTCTCTGTGTGTCCACTCTTGTCTCTCTGTGTAACCACTCTTGTCTCTGTGTGTCCACTCTTGTCTCTCTGTGTGACCACTCTTGTCTCTGTGTGTCCACTCTTGTCTCTGTGTCACCACTCTTGTCTCTGTGTGACCACTCTTGTCTCTGTGTCACCACTCTTGTCTCTGTGTGTCCACTCTTGTCTCTCTGTGTGTCCACTCTTGTCTCTGTGTGTGACCACTCTTGTCTCTGTGTGTCCACTCTTGTCTCTGTGTGACCACTCTTGTCTCTGTGTGTCCACTCTTGTCTCTGTGTGACCACTCTTGTCTCTCTGTGATCAGTCTCTGTGTCACCACTCTTGTCTGTGTCCACTCTTGTCTCTCTGTGACCACTCTTGTCTCTCTGTGATCAGTCTCTGTGTGACCACTCTTGTCTGTGTCCACTCTTGTCTCTCTGTGACCACTCTTGTCTCTGTGTCACCACTCTTGTCTCTGTGTGACCACTCTTGTCTCTCTGTGACCACTCTTGTCTCTCTGTGTGACCACTCTTGTCTCTGTGTGTCCACTCTTGTCTCTCTGTGTGACCACTCTTGTCTCTTTGTGACCACTCTTGTCTCTCTGTGTCCACTCTTGTCTCTCTTTGTGACCACTCTTGTCTCTGTGTGTCCACTCTTGTCTCTGTGTGTCCACTCTTGTCTCTGTGTGACCACTCTTGTCTCTGTGTGACCACTCTTGTCTCTGTGTCACCACTCTTGTCTCTGTGTGTCCACTCTTGTCTCTCTGTGTGTCCACTCTTGTCTCTGTGTGTGACCACTCTTGTCTCTGTGTCCACTCTTGTCTCTGTGTGACCACTCTTGTCTCTGTGTGTCCACTCTTGTCTCTGTGTGACCACTCTTGTCTCTCTGTGATCAGTCTCTGTGTCACCACTCTTGTCTGTGTCCACTCTTGTCTCTCTGTGACCACTCTTGTCTCTCTGTGATCAGTCTCTGTGTGACCACTCTTGTCTGTGTCCACTCTGGTCTCTCTGTGACCACTCTTGTCTCTGTGTCACCACTCTTGTCTCTGTGTGACCACTCTTGTCTCTCTGTGACCACTCTTGTCTCTCTGTGTGACCACTCTTGTCTCTGTGTCCACTCTTGTCTCTCTGTGTGACCACTCTTGTCTCTGTGTGACCACTCTTGTCTCTCTGTGTCCACTCTTGTCTCTCTGTGTGACCACTCTTGTCTCTGTGTGTCCACTCTTGTCTCTGTGTGTCCACTCTTGTCTCTGTGTGACCACTCTTGTCTCTGTGTGTCCACTCTTGTCTCTGTGTGACCACTCTTGTCTCTCTGTGTGTCCACTCTTGTCTCTGTGTGACCACTCTTGTCTCTGTGTGACCACTTTTGTCTCTGTGTGTGTCCACTTTTGTCTCTGTGTGTCCACTCTTGTCTCTGTTTGTCCACTCTTGTCTCTCTGTGACCACTCTTTTCTCTCTGTGTGACCACTCTTGTCTCTGTGTGTCCACTCTTGTCTCTGTGTGTCCACTCTTGTCTCTGTGTGTCCACTCTTGTCTCTGTGTGTCCATTCTTGTCTCTGTGTGACCACTCTTGTCTCTCTGTGTGTCCATTCTTGTCTCTGTGTCACCACTCTTGTCTCTGTGTGTGTCCACTTTTGTCTCTGTGTGTCCACTCTTGTCTCTCTGTGACCACTCTTGTCTCTGTGTGTGACCACTCTTGTCTCTGTGTGTGACCACTCTTGTCTCTGTGTGTCCACTCTTGTCTCTGTGTGACCACTCTTGTCTCTGTGTCACCACTCTTGTCTCTCTGTGACCACTCTTGTCTCTGTGTGTCCACTCTTGTCTCTGTGTGACCACTCTTGTCTCTGTGTCACCACTCTTGTCTCTGTGTGACCACTCTTGTCTCTGTGTCACCAATCTTGTCTCTGTGTCACCACTCTTGTCTCTGTGTGACCACTCTTGTCTCTGTGTGACCACTCTTGTCTCTGTGTGACCACTCTTGTCTCTGTGTGACCACTCTTGTCTCTGTGTGACCACTCTTGTCTCTCTGTGTGACCACTCTTGTCTCTGTGTGACCACTCTTGTCTCTGTGTGACCAGTCTCTGTGTGACCACTCTTGTCTCTGTGTGACCACTCTTGTCTCTGTGTGTCCACTCTTGTCTCTCTGTGACCACTCTTGCCTCTCTGTGTGACCACTCTTGTCTCTGTGTGTCCACTCTTGTTTCTGTGTGACCACTCTTGTCTCTGTGTGTGACCACTCTTGTCTCTGTGTGTGACCACTCTTGTCTCTGTGTGTCCACTCTTGTCTCTGTGTGACTACTCTTGTCTCTGTGTCACCACTCTTGTCTCTCTGTGACCACTCTTGTCTCTGTGTGTCCACTCTTGTCTCTGTGTCACCACTCTTGTCTCTGTGTGACCACTCTTGTCTCTGTGTGACCACTCTTGTCTCTGTGTGACCACTCTTGTCTCTGTGTGACCACTCTTGTCTCTGTGTCACCACTCTTGTCTCTGTGTGACCACTCTTGTCTCTGTGTCACCACTCTTGTCTCTGTGTGACCACTCTTGTCTCTGTGTGACCACTCTTGTCTCTGTGTGACCACTCTTGTCTCTGTGTCACCACTCTTGTCTCTGTGTGTCCCCTCTTGTCTCTGTGTGTCCACTCTTGTCTCTGTGACCACTCTTCTCTCGGTGTGACCACTCTTGTCTCTGTGTGTCCACTCTTGTCTCTCTGTGACCAGTCTCTGTGTGACCACTCTTGTCTTTGTGTGACCACTCTTGTCTCTGTGTGACCAGTCTCTGTGTGACCACTCTTGTCTCTGTGTGACCACTCTTGTCTCTGTGTGACCAGTCTCTGTGTGACCACTCTTGTCTCTGTGTGACCACTCTTGTCTCTGTGTGACCACTCTTGTCTTTGTGTGACCACTCTTTTCCCCGTGTGACCACGCTTGTCCCTGTGTCTCCTCTTATGTCTGTGTGAACTCTGCCTCAGTGTGAACTGCAGTCTCTCTGTGTGTCCAGTCTTTTACTGTGTCAACTCTGATTCTGGTCAACTCCACTTTAGTTTTCCCTCTCTCGGTCCCAGTTTTGTCAGGTTCCGGTTCATCCTTTGACCCCCACCACTGTCAAAGCCTTGGCTGGGGCAACACGGCATTTGTAACTCTTAAGGCAATCGTCACTACCACGTCGGCTGTGCGTTTTATCTGCTCGTGTGAGCACCTAGCAACAAGACGGCAACAGGAACTCGATATTTTGGAGCGTTGCGAAGTCTGCCAATGCTTTGTGTCGCAAACACCTGTGCTAATCTGCCAAGAGTCAACATTTCTCAACGTGATGATCAGTGGTGCGAGTCGCTTAGCTTTTGCTGGAAAAGATGTCACCTTTAACTTCAAATGTGGCCGGGTGGCACGGCGGTGGAGCGCTTGTCTTTCAGACGTTAGATTAAGTCCCCCTGGCGAGTGTCGACTTGCTTATCCCGTTGGGGCTCAGTCAATCGTGCCCTTCAGATTGACTCACTTTCCCAGAGTAATGTGGGATTTCAACCACTGGCTCAGAGCTGTAGACATGACCTGGAATCTCGTGTGGGTGTTTTTCACTTGAAGCTATTGTCTAATTCATCATCAGCCATGATCAGTCCACTGTTTGATGAAGGACTCCCGCAAGCTGTTGGTATGTCTCATGGTCTTGCAGTGTAAAAATCCACCTACTGCTTGTAAACGAGAGCCGATTTCATTTCTCTATTTCAACGGTGGATGTTCCGTTGGACACGGCTGCCACTCCATCATCATATCTCTTTATAGCATCAATAATTGACCGAGAAGAGCCTCACTGAGTCTCAAGACTCATATTTCTGAGAGTCTTGCATAAATATGTTTTATATCGCACAGTGGTTTTTTTTCGAACATCACCTAGGGATGTGATCGTTAAGTCAATCTCACATGGCACAGGAAAACCGTCACCTGTCATTGCTACAATGCGACAACGCTCGACGCTGTGCCGCCTTGTCGATACCTGGCCTGTGGGACCGGCCACTGGTTCCAGTGCAGTGGCACTGGGAAGATGCGTTTTGGTGAAGTGCACTCTCTATATAAGGCACCCGCTGAGGCATGTGCTGAGCTGGGCGTTTGGCTTCTGCAAGATGCCATGGACCTCCGTTAGCAACACATTCCAGTAGTGCCTTGCCTTGTATAAGTACCGACATGTGAATGCTTTTATATATAAAAAAATCAAATGTCACACTGATTTAAAGAGCATGGGTTCACTGATCACCTGTTGTTCACAGCCCAGAGCCTGTGGTATGACAGGTGTGAGTCTAGGCGTAGGACAGCTGCGATAAGTGATGCTCTTTTTATCAAGCTCCCAGTGCTCGGTTGTTCCACTGACTAGAATTCGAAATGACAAACTTTGGTTGTTGGGCTTCGCCGTCTGACCCCTGCACCACCCAGCTGGATTATAATACAGTTATGACCATTCTGTACGAGGTGCCCTGTGCATTTCCACTCAACGGATGAATAAGGGGAGCCACAGCTTGACACCCAGCATCGTGTGGGCTCTGCTTGAGACCGGGGGCGGTTGCGATGACACTGCTATTAATGACGCCGGCTGCTTCCGTATGTCGCTCGGTAGCTGGTGCGCCACTGCCGTGCAAGGGGGCCCCCTTTGTGTTGTGCAGCGCTCGAGGCGGCCGTACAGTGAGAGGCTGTGTTCGGCACGGCCCGGCGTCGGATGGGATGGTGAGGGGCTTCGTGGTTTTGCGAACAAGGGAGCACACAGGCAGAAGAATGTCTCTATCTTTGGCCTGTCCTGCCCCTTGATTCGCATCTCGTCTGGCCACTGAATGGCTGAATTGATGGAATCTTTAACGAGCCCTCTTGTGAAGGTTTGCCAGTGTCTTGCTTGCCTGGGATAGAGCTCGGGGAGAGCTGCAGCTATGGGAGAGATTGCTTATTGCTGCATTTAGGTTGGGGTGGCTGTAAAAATATACTCCAAGAGACAAGTAATGTGCGAGCGTAGTGGTTGTATCTCTCTTCAATCTAACGGCCCTGCAACGAGCAGAGACCCCCCCCCCCCCCCAGGGAGCCCCAACTGACAACAGGCAGTCATTCTCACCGGGCTTGTATTAATTATTCTACGCGATTTGATGAATTGTCACAATTTTTATTTTAAAATGGAATGTACGATTGCATTAAGGTACCTTCGATAAATTTATCATTACTGAATTGTATTTCTGTTTGATTTTCTGGTTCTTGCCATTAGTCTCAAGGTAACATATGTAAAAATATGATTGGCAGAAATTTCAAATAGTTGATGCTCATGCCACAAAATTCAGGACGTCTGGTCGTGAGAAGAAGAATCAATGAATATTTAATTATTTCTCATACGATTTTCACCCGTGATGCCAACATCTGGAGGGAGAGAGACGGTTCCAGGTCCACTCACCCTGTGTCTCGTCCTCTATCATACCCCTGTTTGTTTATAAAAGGCTCCGTTTAGCACATTCTTTTATAACAACCTCGGACACGGAGAGATGAGATTCACATTAGATCCATTGACGTGATATGGGGTGGCATGCAGTGTTTATATTTATTAGGCTGTGTTTTTTTGCTCTGCCGAGCGCGTGACTGCAGTTTTGCCCTAGGTATCTGCACCGCAGTAGCGTCTTTTCGGCTCACGTCTGCGTCACAATTAGGCACAGCTGCCCGACGTGCATTTTCCATATAAGGTTCGGCTGCAAAAACACAAAAATAACCCCCCCCCCCCAAACCCTGGACGCCGTTATTGACCAGTGCTGCAGAGCTCTCCCCTATGCTGTGTCCCGGTTCCCGGACTGCCAGCGGTTACGGTTGATATTTCCTGCGGTTACGGTTGATATTTCCTGCGTTCCATCATCTGTGTGTGACCGGGTCCGATTCTGCTTCTGTGGGGGGGACCAAACAAACGGTCCACGAGCTGGGTTTTTCTGTGGTGCAGGGTGCCGTCGTTCTCGGGCGTAGAGCTCATGGCGTTGACACAAACGAGGCAGATGCCTGCCAGTCCACGCCAGATTAAATATCTAAATTGATTTGCTTGAATGAAGCCCGAAGGACACGAAATAAAAGCGAAAATAAAAAGGCAGTTTTACAATATGGAACAAACAATCAATATTTGGCTTTCGATGTGAAAATCAAGAAAATAGTCCCCATGTTTGTCATTAGCACCACCTCTGTTAATATCGAATGGCGTGCTTTTTTGTTGATTTGTGCTTGTGCACCACTAAAGATTGGTAGATAGCTACTCAGGGTGGAGTGATGCATCGGTTCAGAAAGAATGTTGATGGTTAAGCTCAGTATACATGTGTAGTGTCTTTTAAAATTACTCACACTGACACGTTGTAACAAGTCACCTGCTTACACTTTTTTCACCTATTCTTGCACCAGTTGTAGGCATTTCTATAACTATCTATACGGTCACTTATGTTTAACCTCTCCCCACTCTTATCTACCTTCCACCTCACTTATCCTGCACTCGGCAGCTCTGCTCTCAGCGACTCCGCACACAGGGTCTCCGCACACAGCCTCTCCGCACTCCGCAACTCTACATTTCCACCGCTGCCCTCACCTATGCTTCCTCAGACCCACTCACCCGTCTCTCCCGGGCGGGGGGATCAGCCAACACCCGCCCGGCGACGGCGTGAGGGTTGAGGTCCCTTTGACGGCTGGAGCGGCAGCGGCGAGATGTCTTCACTCTTCGACCCCGGCAACAACTCCCTCTACGCTCACGCACACACCCTTATATCCCTCTGCTAATTATCCCAGACCTCTCGTGCGTCTCTTTAAGCTCTCGCCAGGCCTGCGCCTGTTGGCCCATCAATCAATCCTTATCTCCCGTCTCCCTGGCAACACCTCCGGTCTCAACGTGCACAACCGGTTGACCCCGTTTGCACCTGCTTTGCCCCCTTAACAACTGGCGGTTTGTCCGTGCACCTCATGTTGTACACACACGCACCTATTTGCCCTCGATTAACTGCGCACCGCGTATTTCACTCCTCTACACATGTGTAGTTACTGACTCAGAGACACTAAGAGTAGGAGGCACTCTGTTTATTAACAGCCTTAACAGTTCACACATTAGCAACTATGGTTCCCAGTCAGGACAGCTGGCAGACTGTCTGACTGGCGACGCCGAAACGGTGAAGATGGCGACGAAGACGCGAGTAGCACGACAGAATCCCACTCCAAACGACAGCCCCGAGGTCCTTTCCCGTGGCCCTTCTTATACTGTCAGTGTGGCCTGGCCACGCCCCCCTTCTGGAACCTACTAGCAGGTTCTCGATGTGCCCCTTCCGTAACCTTTCCCCTACATCCCTCTCTCTGGTCTATCACGTGACCTGCTGTCAGTCGGGGCTGCTATAACTGCAGATCCCCTTCCCTGCCAGCAACAAGCGCTATGCTGCTAAGTGACCGATTCTATGTCACTACACATGCATTAAATTGTATGTGAATTAATTTTTTTATTCAATCCTATATAATGGGCTCTCGTGACCCCTCCAGCCACTAGAGGCAATACCCTTCACCGTAATATCAAAACAAGAATTTTGCCGAATTGTGACAAAATTGCGGGGGGTGGAGGAGGAGAGGTTGACCCTGCAATTGCTGGCTCACTGTACTGTTGGCAGAAGGGCCTCCTACCCACACTTTACCTCACCACCACACGCGACCTGCTAGTGTATGCATTTACACTGCTTGGGTGGATAAAGCTGGAAGAGAGGGGGAAAGAGTGGGGTGGCATTTGATAAACTTTTGCCCCATTGTTTCAACTGCCATATCAGTAGGTGGAATTGAACCGGAGCTCTCTAGATTTCAAGCCCAGTGTGCTCATAATTACACCAGGGCAGCGCCTTATAACAATGGGAGCTGTGTGAATGAGCATTACCCGAACATGAACACTGTCGTAGGTGAGTTGATTGGACACATCTGATGCAGGCGCACCTGAATACCCAGGCAGACTAGTTTGGTCTCACAATGGACGACTTTGACATCACCGAGCCCATTTCACAGCACAGTTATTTTCGTGACTTTTTAATTATTGTTTTCAACGTTTTTTTATGAGGATGAGATGAAACGCCACGCATTCAATGCGGCTCCCTGGGAAGCGCAGAGCACTTGTTAAAGTTGCACGCGAGTGAAACAGCCCATGACAGATGCGTGGGTTCTGAAGTTGAAAGCGGGCACACATTGTCTGCAGCCGATTGATTGGGCCTGTAAGAGGTTTCATGACTGCTGTTTTGTGGAGCGCTCGAGCTGATTCAATCTTGTGAGTTGTAAATGTCAATGAGACTGTAGCTCGCGTCCAAAATTATCCCGCGTGTCGACATTTTAAACCTTCTGCACAGAAGTCAATACTTCACATCTGTTTTTGAGTTGTGCCGCATGCTGTTGGTGCCAGAGGAGGCTCCTGGCACATGGAGCGAAACGTCAGACATCATGCCCAACAACACGCGGTACAACCCGAGAACACATGGGAGAGCCAGCACAAGTTAATGGAAGTTAACAGCTGAAGGAAATGCAGCGGAACGCTCGCTTGGAGAATCGTATTTTTTGCGCTGGGGATAAGGCCTTTATTGCTGGGGTAACGTGAGAGTGCATGTCTGGCGGCCAGGCGCCATTGTCTGGTGGGGCGAGCAAGCCACTGTGTTCCCAGTCTCCGGATTACACTGGTCCTGGGTGTGCTCTGGCCAATAAGAGCAGCTTCCCAGCGAGGACAGACAACCCTGTTCAAATTGGGAAATGGCACCGCGTCCTGGGTCTGAGCAGGGGTGTGAGGGAGCGATTGCGACTGGTTTTTAAAATTCTCCATGCACGGCCTCTGTAGCCGATGGAAGAGTATCCAGTCAGATCGTTATGCTTGTGCATCGGAAATGTTTCTGCTGGCTTCATCTGGGGTGTCTTAACAACGTCTTGACACCATGCTGCTGATGACAGCCCAGGTGGACATTGAGCTTGGGGAGTGGCTCTGTCAGCTGCACTTGAGATTTCAGAGTTGCTCGATTCAAGAACAGCCTTCAATGTGGGCAATGGTAACGGTTGTACTGTACGTGTCACCCGAGCACAGGGTCGTATCTTTATCTCTGAATTAGAGCTCGCTGGACCTCAAGGAGATTAAAACTTAATGCCGGCCATGGGGGTATGGTGACTGGTACATGTGTCATGTGGCGACGGCGGCGCTATCGCGAGGCGGCGATGCTATCGCAAGCCAGCGCGTGCACACGCCTGCCGCTGTGTGTACGCCTGTCTCTCTGAAAACTCTTCAGTTTTATTTTGCTGTGGTAAGTGTGCGCGCATGCAGTGAAGGCTGAATGATCCGGCTGTGTGCTCACTGTCTGTTTCTCTTTCCTTTCAGAGTGGCTCCAGTATCGGATGAAGAATGCACTCCAAGGTATTTTCCCCGGTGACAATGAATAACGTTTCAGAGCACAGATCACGGTTACAAGGAGGAGTGTTTTGTTACACCGTGTGTTTACTGAACACCGCCACCATGGCGGCTGCGTTTTTGAGATGAGGCGAAGGCTCCCTTAGTGGGGATTTAGGTTCTGCTTCTCGGGGGCTGTACGTGCGTGTTGCTCTTCAATGATGATTCGTTATACACATACAAACACGCGCGCACATGCTTACATCAACACTCGTGCACATGCAAACGTACGTGACCGCACACTCACTGACACGTGAACACTCGCATGTGCAAACCTTCGCACACAAAGAGTAAGATCCCCCGTTTAGCCTTAACAGACTGTTGGGGCAAGTGCTGTTAGCGAGCACCTACGAAGACTGACACGGCACACGAGGGGGTAGGTGGCCGATATCACACCCGGCTGCCTTTGTCTGCCCAATACTGATGTTGACACACTGCACCAGGTACTTATTTAAGGCCAAGTCAACCTAAGTGAGTCCTAGGACCAGTTCAAATATTCTCTGCTACCCTTATTGGTCGTGAGCGGGAATCAAACTTGTGTCGCTGGTGGAATCTAAGCACAGTACTTTTAAGAACTGCATCACCACGTACACACTTACAATATATACATAATGCACTCGCATGTACATGCAGGCATAAATACACATGCGCGGAAACATACTCACACATGCCAAAGACATGCTCATATACCCGCATATACAGAGTAGACCATAACATTAAAAACATACTTGGTCTGTAATGATAGATCTTTTTTAACCCTTTATTCATTATTCTTAAAGAGCTCCAAAACCCATTTGTCATGTAAAGTTTTTTTGTGCAGACCCTAAGCGAGGAAAGTAAACGCTGACGCATTGTGACGACCATCTGTGGCGGTCGTACACCTGAAGTAAGGTTAAACTGTGACACAGCACAACTTGGTCAACTAAACTATTCACGACTTGTATCTCTGTAGAGAGCTGTAATGCAACATTCAATCAATCTGGTAGCCATAACCCTAATCCCAGCCAAATTTGTCCCTTTTTCCAATTTCATAGTTAACAATGATTGTTCCACTCATGACGCATGCAGCAACATCAATTATTTTAGTTTTGTAATTGTTGTGTGTAATTGGGTTCACATGAATCCTGTAGCCATGAGAGTCACGACATTCACCATAATGGTTTAAAATAAAATCAATTCTTGAATCGAATGTTGACACTGAATTCCCACACTGATTAGCTGGTAGCATGAATCGATACGTGTCTAACGAACTCACCCATCACCTTGCGGGTCCCATTAACGATTCAGATTGGCTGTACTTGCTGTACTTGTATTTTTATGGGCAGCAGTGTTGTCACTTCAGCTCTAAGCGGCACGGGGGGGTGATGGGACCTTGGTTCAATACGCGACCAAGGCCCACGGGCTTGTCACGAACTCCCTGATCAATCCTCCCGTGCCTGTGGTTTGTTGCACGATTAAAATCCTTTATCCGCATGCAGCATTAATACAGTGTCCGTTTCGAATCATCCGAGCTCCTGCGACGTTGTCCCCACTCCGGGGTCGAAGTTCCATTATCAACAAAGGCAGTGTTCATGCGGGTACGTTACGTTCGCCGTTGCCCGCTCACCTTTCACCGATGCGTTCACGCAACCAGCCTATGATAATAACGCGGGTGACTGAAAATTAACTGGGTTGCTCTCGCGTTTTTATTGAACCACCGCAGCACGGCATCGGCCTGTGTTCCAGAAACGGTTTTAGCAGCGGCTTACTTGGCGCGTTCGGAGTGGGGTGGCAGTGCTGTGTTGAGTTCGCCACCACTGCCTCTTGCATAGTTGTCACTTGTTTTAAGTGATGTCACGTGTTACGCGGTGCAATTGAATTAGAAATTAGACATCTGAAAATAAGTTGCGTGACTTTCCGGAGGAGGTTCTGGTGTTGGTTTGGCATGGCATGGCATGGCAAAGGGGCCGGCGGGGCCTTGCGGAGGGTCGGCGCGACGCGGCGAGCGACGAGGTGCACGTTGCACCACGTTTCCCGTGTGGCGGCGGCAGAGCAGTGAGCTCACGCATACTTGCGCGGCTCCGCGGTGCAGAAGCTAATTTCCGAGCAAGCAGCGCTTACGTCGGCGTGGCTTGGGCACGTGTCTGCACAGGCCCAGTCGGCGGGGCCCTCGCAGCTCCTGCAATGAATTAATAGTGTTCCGCACGTTCAGCCCAACTCTTTAATTAAAGAGGGGGGGACCCACTGTGCAGCAGCACCACGGTTTTAACGAAGATGCGATCCAAGAGACAGGTGGTTCTTGTAGATACGTCCCGTACCTCGGCTGTGTGTGTCTGGGCTTATCATGCACGAGTCTGAGACTTTGTTTTTGAAAAAAAGATTTTGCAGTAATAGTTGCCTCTTAAAATGTATGTCAGTGTCTTCAGTATAGTTCCATAATCACTTGTTTGACTAACTTTAAAGTGTTTTTTTCTCATTAAGCTTCAAAACTCGTGTGGACAGTCTGAGATTCACAGCCTAGGTGTGTACCTACAACAGAAGAGCTTGAAATGTCGACCACTTGGAAGTATACATGCCAAAATTCGTGTCACTAACCCAACACCACCCGATAACAGTGACATGTTTACAAAGCTATTCATATTTGCCAATGAATTTTTCAAATTCTGGCCAATAGAGCTCACCTAAACATTTTTCATGACCAGATATAACATCAACGTACAACGACGTTTCGAGCAGTGAACTCAGAAATTGAGTGAGGCTGCTTCATCTGACTCTGGGCTTCAATTGATGGGTCATTCCCATCAATTTGTAATTTGGGCCATCGGCGAGAAGAGCAGTTTTAGTTTTTTGTTTATTTCCAAACGTCACACTCAGTCTGTGAGCACAGAGACTGATCAGGAAACACATGGTCAGAAAGGGTGCCATGGCTACGTGCCGGAAGTGGGTCGAGGGATAGGATTTGGGCCAGTGGAAAGGGGAGTCCTCGTGGCTGATTGCCTGGCTGTTTCGCCATAGGGTGATGGCTAGCATTTTGCTGGTTCGTTTAATCCGCCTCAACCATTTTTCATGTCTTCCCATAGCAACATGTGGCTTCCTCAGTTTTTGGTCGCAAATTATTTGTGGCGTTTACACCACCGCCATTCTGAGCGGTGGTGGATGCAGTGGATAATAATCGCCGCGGCAAGGGCCGCTATTATTCACTAGATGGCAGCGTTGGCGCAGAAACCCGAGTTGAGTGCATCGCAGGGCGATGCGACGCCCACACGCCGGTCAATCACTCCGTCACATGCCGACTCCCCGCCTTGCCTCCAATGTGGGATGGATGGAACACCGCCACGGCTTTGCGACCCTGGTGCAGGGTTGGTGGGGGTCCCCGGGGGTACGTGGCGGGCGCAATGGGTGCACGTTGGCCCGGGTCATACCGAGTCTGTGCACTGTCTGACTTGTCGGTGTCCCTGTGCCGCAACACCGGAATAGTTGGCGTGCCTCTGTCTGTACCAACTGGCTGACCGGGCACTGCGCCAAGGCCCCAAATTGGCACGGCGGTGATTCAGGTGGAAGTTCGCAGCGCATGACAATTAACGCCCCATATATATTTAAAAAAAACGATTACATGTTTTCGTGTCTACGTATTTTTTTGTATGATTTTCACAGAAGGTACCGTTCTCTGTGTTTCCAAAGTAGTCGGTGATGTCATCGTTAAACGCATCCATTTACTCTAATCGGATATCACACCTCTAATTTGTTAAATGAATGGAATGTCTAACCATCATATTCATTATTTTATGCCAACTAGCTTACAACTGAACATCCCACGTGCACTTAGAAAACCACAAAGCAATTACATGAATACTAGGCAGTTGTTTGATACAATAAACACCGAGGCCTGTGTATTGTGAAGTTGTCTAGTACTCTGTCACCCTAGCCGCTAGTCTACAAGTCAGTTCATGCCTTGTTGCCTGCTACGTAGATGCTTTGGGTTCTCTCGTGGCTCGCCAAGTTCTTGGTGGCGTCCCAGCGTTTCACAACATTTTGCCTGTTTAATTACTCTAAGGTCTGCTCAGGGAAAAATACCGCCCAAAATTGTTGTGGTTAAATAGCAAAGGTTCGCGTGTCCAAGGCTGTCCAACACCAACTTTAAGCTTTTTTGATAAGAAAAATAATTTAGAGTCGCATCACTCTCATAGTAATGTGCCTCTCCTGTGACATCACCAGACTGGGTTCACTGTGATTTAGAAGTGTTTTTTTATTCATAATAAAGGTTTTTGGGTTAGATCGCGTTTATTTATAAATGTGTCGTAACCCTCCACCACCCGACACGGCCAATCAGCAAAGAAAAGTGTCACGTTGACAAAAGACAAATAATTCACTACTTCAGCCCACCGGTGTGTTGAAGAGTTAATCCACATTTACAGTTTGAGTACGACGTTTCGCTGGTAAATACTTCCAGCATCATCGGGCAATTCGCCAGAATGGTAAAGCCCTCGCTTGCTCCCGGTTTTATATAGAGCAGAAGAGTGACGTCATCACTTAACTCATCAGGTGCAGTGATTAGAGGCGGGGGGCGGGTAATGTAATTATATAATCGATTAGTAATCAGTCATTGGTTATGATTAGTGATGAGTTGTAGATTAGTAATTCTTTAAATCAAAATGTAATGTGTATTATTTAATAATACGCTTCCAGGCCGCACTAATACACATTACATTTTGATTTAAAGAATTACTAATCTACAACTCATTACTAATCATAACCAATGACTGATTACTAATCGATTATATAATTACATTACCCCCCCCTCCGCCTCTAATCACTGCACCTGATGAGTTAAGTGATGACGTCACTCTTCTGCTCTATATAAAACCGGGAGCAAGCGAGGGCTTTACCATTCTGGCGAATTGCCCGATGATGCTGGAAGTATTTACCAGCGAAACGTCGTACTCAAACTGTAAATGTGGATTAACTCTTCAACACACCGGTGGGCTGAAGTAGTGAATTATTTGTCTTTTGTCAACGTGACACTTTTCTTTGCTGATTGGCCGTGTCGGGTGGTGGAGGGTTACGACACATTTATAAATAAACGCGATCTAACCCAAAAACCTTTATTATGAATAATATTGGTCGCGAAAGCCTACGTGTTAAAGTGTTTTTTTGCTGGTTTCACTAATGAACTTTCAAACCAGCCTGTATCAATGCATAAATTGAATATCAAGTATCGTCCGTTCATGCACGATATACTCTTTGTAAAACTCAAGTCATTTACAGGCTAGTATTATGTAAGCAAAACAACACGCCAATCCTGAGTTAATTCTAACATGGGGAACAAAGCTGCACGAACGAGACAAAAAAAACTGAGACAATATGAACCAGACTCTTTGGTTCTTTCGGGAAAGTCACGTAGGTATAGAATAAAATAAATCACGACGTTTCGGGCGCAACACAAGCATCCCAGATCGTATACATGGGATGACAAACGGGTTTGAATGGAGCAGCCATTGATTCCTGACAATCAAAATACTGTTATAGGAGGAGGGGTAGATTATAAAATATCTTGTCTTTACCAGTTAAGAGCAGTGTGTTCTGTGTTGTGTCTACCTTGAAGACCACCTGTGATTCTGCAAGACTCATCGGGGTGTTTACAAGTCTCGTGGGCCTGTCTAGATTGAAAACTCGTTTATTTACAACTGATATTTGTGTTTAGTTTGTTGGCCTTCATATTCTTGGGTCTTTCGGTAAAGTCACGTAGATAGGTTCAAAGAAAATAGCAAAAAAACTACGACGTTTCGATCACAACACAAGCAAAAAAATGTTCTCCTGATGACGATTGCTTGTGTTGCCATCGAAACGTGGTAGTTTTTTGTTACTTTTTTGTTATTTTCTTTGAACCTATCTACGCGACTTTACCGAAAGACCCAAGAATATGAATTCCTGCAATCGCGAAAGCTTTACGTCAAGATTGTTGCCCTTCCTATGCACCTCCAATTAGCATAGTTGGCTACGTGCGGTGCAAGAGAAGTACAACGTACACTAAGGATTCTTACGGCTTTTGGGTCAGATTAAGGGGTTTTTTTTGTGTGCATTCACAGTTTCTCTGGTGGTGTCGTTTTAATATTTGTGGTTATTTAGGCCTGCTGGGGACAGCGATGGCATTCACGGGGCATGAACTGGGTTAATTGAAGCGAAACGCCCTTTGCGTCGTGTTTAGAAACATTTAAGTAACCACCCGTTGACGGCAAAAAGATAGCGTCGATGCACAGCTGCGTCGCGCTCGGGAGATGTTGATGCGGGTTGTTGCACAGGAGCGGGCTGGGGGATCCGCTTGTGATTGTTGCTGTGAGTTTCAAGTACACTGGAGGTGTGATGGCCTATGCACATGTTGTGTGCACGAGCTTGCGTAGGATTACTGTGGATATCTGCTGGCCAGTGGCTCATAACCATATTTAACCATCGTGCTGCTGACAACTGTCCAGGTCTAAAAATAGCCGCCCCGTTGATGAAGAACAGTTTTTACAGTTTAGGCCACGACTATGGATACGTTTTTGTACACTCCCATATTACGCGGCGATGCATTTTTTAAATAAAATGTCTGCACAGCGTTTAAGTTGCAGTGGCTCCCCTCTTTACACGTGTCTATTCACATGGTTACTACTGGTGTGCATTAACCATAAATCACTACTTTTGTGTATTAACCATGAATTGCCACGCGTCGCCTGCTTCACAGCGGACGTTAGCGTTTCTTTGTTGGCATTTGAAGGGGGGGGGTAGGCCGTTGCGTGCCGGCGTCATGATATACATTTTAATTACGTTTACACCACCATTGACTTAATTTGGAAACATAGGCGTTGTCGCGCCTTACTGCCCTCCTGAAAAGAGTCTTGAGGCTCAGTGAACCTTTCCTGGGTAAACAAGCATAATCTTATTTCCCCATCCGTACGCTTTGTTCTATGCGTCAACGACTGGTCACAGCACACACACACGTACAGGACGGTCGTCACATCACATTGACGGCTGACATGTGCATCACTTTGGCGCACAGCTGCCAAGATGCATAGGGACGTCGTAACTGGAGTCGGGACGTCGAATGGTGCAAGCAAGGGCCCAGAGGTGGCGTGACACGTGCCGGCCTCGGGCAGGGCCGCGTGGCCCAGTTTCCAGCTGGTCGCTCGCCGCTTGCGCGAGCACTCTTGTTACGCGTACGCAGGCGCTTATGCGTGTGAGCGTACGGTGCCCCCTCCTCTCGTACAGATCGTCCCCCGCCCTCCGTCGCCAAACCCAACCCCCGACCCAGCCTCCGGCAGGTGTGATGGGATTGAGATTGAGACTGACAGCTGGCGGATTGCACGCTGGTGCTGTGGCTTGCCGATTGGACGGCCCGTGCCATAAATAGCATCACCATTACTCTCTCTCTCTGCATTGTGCCGCAAGCGTGACCTGTGGCCGAACGCAAATCTGGTGCGATGCTCGCTCGTTTGTGCCGAAGCCGCCCATCGTCTCCATCGCGACTTAAACAGCCTTGCCAGTGCTGCCGTAAGGCAGCCAGATTTGGTGCATCGTAGTAATTGTGTAAATAAACACGCGGTGTTTGTGGTCAGCAGTATGGAGCCGTGGGTGCAGCCACCATTTCCGTTAACGACTAGCAATGCTCGTCTGCACCCTGCCACTCGCAGTGGTGTTTGCGTTATTTTTGTCCGCTCCGATTTCCCCCCACGTCGCAGACAATGATCTAAGCATTTGCACATGGCGACCAACGCTCGGTGTGCAACCAGTTTTTGGTGCGAGTCGAACTTTGGTGTGCAGGGTGCGATGCAACCATTCCCCCTCGTTCAACGTCACTCCGTGTCTTGAGGCCGCCAATGAATCACACAATCGTTTTATTTGACGTGCAGCCCAGGGGCCTCCTCCGGTGCCGGGTGACCTCGCGAACAGCCGATCTGGGAGCCGGTCAGATCGATGGAGGCGGATCAACTGGCATTGACGGCCTACTTTATGTGTCGCGCTAACCTTGCAGATTGAAACTGCCCACAACGCTTCTCGGCAGCCGATGGTGTGCATTGACGGCGTTGTGCCACTATGATCGACGCCAAGCCAAATGGAATGAGACGGTTTACCCTCGTCGAGCCCCCGCCTGTTAATGAAAGGCAATCGGTGTCTCACCTCTGTGATGCCAGGCCTTAATTTCTCATCAAATATTTTTTACGGGTCACGTAGTCTGGAGGAGCTACCGCCATAGCAAGAGATTCTGGAAGTGGTGCGCCTGGTGGGGAAATATTTGCCAATGTTACCGACCCTGGGCAAAAGCGGCTGAAATGAATGACACTGCGCGGTGCTGAGGCAGCTGTCCCCTCAGCCACTTGGTAACAGCCACGGAGACCGCCGTCCAGGAAATCAGGCAGTACCTCTGAAGGAAAGCGTAGCGCTCCGTTTGTTTCCTATCTGCGGACAGAAAGTTTATGGCTAGTTTAGGGTTATGGTCAAGGTTACGGACTGGTGTATTTTGTGTTTGTGGATCGCGTGAAGCACGTCCACACTGGGAGATCGTGGTTTGAAATGGGTTTGCGTGCAGTTTACTAAGTTAATTTATTAGTTGCTGAAAACCATAGATCGTGATGGTCCATGGAGGCCACTTTTCAGCAGTGGATTCATCATAGTTGATGATACAAATGTTAAGCTGATTTTTGGTGTTTCGTCTCTCTCGCGGGTAATTAAGTCGCTGTCTTCAAATGCTACGCAGCATGCTTTGTTGAGTCCTGGAATTTAACTTCTATTGTTTTGCAACACAATTGCATACTGCCGAGCCATTAAACTCAATCGCGGCCCGTGGCTCTGTGATAAAGTGGGGGCCCTGGCCCCGACCCTTTCCTTTCGCCTAGAAGCATATCCTAGGGAACCCGGCAGGGAATCTAGGCAAGGAAAGGTGCTTGCTTGGCCTATGATTAAAAACGTTGAGAAAATTTGACAGAAGGTAATGAGATGGAGATAAGAACATGTGAGACAATAATGAATGCAAGTGTGTTATTTACATTAATAAATACAGATGTATTCAGTTTTCTTATACAAATTGTCCAAGCCATCACTTAAATACAAAATTCATCCAGGTTACGACGATGACTATATGACTCCATCCAGCCAAACAATACTTTCTGTTTGTGCAACTATAATGTAGATAAATTACACCATTTAGTTTGAGCTCCACATTTATGTTTAACTCATGTTGAGTTTGTGTTCATGTCTTGTGTGGAAAGGTAAGAGTGTGTGCTTGGTTATGGTAATTATGTGTAGAATTAGGGTCGGTGATTGTGCATGGTTATGGTCAGTATGAGTAAGGTTAGTGAGTGCTTGGTTAGAGTCTGTGAGTGTCAGGTATAGATATGCAGGGTTCGGGTCAGAGAGTGTAGGTTCAGGGTCACTGTGTAGGGTTATTGTGTGTAGGGTTTGGGTCAGTGGGTGTAGGGTTCGGGTTAGTGTGTGTATGATTTTCTGTGCAGAGTTGGGGACTGCGTGTGTCGTGTTTTTGTTTGCAGGGTCGGGGTTAGTGTGTGTACCATTAGGGTCAGTATAAAGGGGGTTGGTGTGTGAAGAGTTCGGGTCAGCCTGTAGGGTTTTTGTGTGCAGGGTTAGTCTGTGTAGGGTTAGGGTCATCGGATGTATGATTTTCTGTGCAGGGTTATGGTCGGTGTATTGAGGATTAGGGTCCGTGTGTGAAGGGTTAGGTTCAGTGTGTGTAGGGTTAGGTGTTAATGCATGTTGATTTGGACTCGTGGCTCGCGAAGAAGGCATGTCACACATTTTGCACAGATGCCCCTTCGATTTTTGCCATGAACCCTATTGACATGGCACACACACGATGTTAATTAGACTGGCGGAGGGTTCTACATTTAATTCATTAGTGTAATTTTCATTCATTCCAATGTATTTAAATTCTTAGCTTCTGGAGACTAGTATCTTATATCTTATTTTGTGCCTGTTTTCAAATGCTTTACAGTCAACCTGCAGGGCCATGTGTATGTGATTGGAAAGAACATGGTCTTAATGAAGAGCTCAAATATGATTAGCGCTGTGAAGTCATTTATACAGATTACTGTTGTTTGTCGGCCCAACATTTTTGCGAGCATTCAAAATTAGCACCATAAAGGCTTTACTAATATCATGCATATATTTATGTAGCCATGCAAACCTAGCTAATGTGACGCATTGAAGATAGACACAACAATTGAACATGCAAATTACCTCCAACACAGACTCTGGCATTTAGTGGGGCATGAGCAGAGAAGATAGAGTTCCCAGAGGCACCATGTGTTTTCACTTTATGGGGTTTAAAAATATATCGACCATTATGTGCCATCGACGTGCGCCGCACTGTACGCAGACGTGACATGCTGCTTTGCTGGCCTGTTTCCCTCTTCGCCTGTCCCCTACCCCCTCCTTCTCCCTCCACACCATCCCGCACCACTAACCTATATTTATCTTTTTATTCATTGACATGTTTTTTTTAATTCGGGAATTAAGTGATTTGCCAAAGGCAGATGCTACACCCCGAGCTATTTGCATCGCCAAGTTTGTCTCGAAATATAAACATGTTTTCCCACGTTGGGAAGGTATTGTGTGCAGCGAAGTCCACGTGCAATTGTTGAGTTTGCCGAGACTGCTGGGCCCCCAATTGCTTTGTCTCAGGCTATGGCCCAGTTCAGTCTGTTCTCTTATAACTGGTATTTTCATTACGCAAATTGGTTATAACGCGAATCATGTATTGCGGAACACATTTTTATAACGCGAATGTGAATTTGATATAACGCAATCAAGTTAATGGAACTAAGTTGCACGAGTAGGAATAAGAGGTTGTACGGCTGCCTCGGTGTAGCATCACACAAGGTGGGATGCTGCTGGATGCTTCTAGATGCTACCCACGCGCCTCAGTCTTTGTTCGGCCTGCGTACGCATCCAACATGTTATCGCAGACAGTGCTTTACCCTACATTATTTATTACAACGCATGATTCCCAGCCTTGACCGCCACCCCACATCTCCCTTTTTTTAATCCAAACGTACATTTCCATTTTTGTAATGCATCTTGAAGACGCGATTGCGTTTAGATGCCACGATTACTGTTAACGTGAAATTTACTCAGATTCCTCCACCCATGTCGGAGACTCCAACCAGGCTGACTTTCGTCTCATCCACACTGCTCATCCACCACACTGAAGGTCACAACACTGCTCATCCACCACACTGCAGGTTACAGCACTTGTCTCTAAGCTTCTTCACTTGCATTGCTCCGCTTAGAATTTCCTCCCCATCGTCTCTTTTTCCCAAAGCCCTTATTATAACTTTGCTCATATTCAAAGAAACGTGTCAACTCTCACCTAGCTGAGCTTTTTTAGTGCTATTAGTTGCTGGCCGCTTGACGTTTTGAGCCTTTGGGCTTGTGCTCAGTAACCGTGAAAGAAATATAAACGTATCAAAACTTGAAATGGTTGTTGTTGGTGGTGCGTGTAAAGGCTGAAAACACTGTCTTAGTTGTGCCGGAGTACCACTAATGGCCACTGGCTTCTCTTCCCCGAGTCTTTCCTGTATTTGTCGATGGCGTGCACTCCCGGGTCAACAGCGGATCTTTAATTGGTCCATTGTGGCTCACGAGAATCCTATTTTTTACGCATTTCAATTTCAATTTTTTGTATTAATATTTTGCCACTCCGTCTCTCAACTCAAACAGTGATGCAAGTAGAAATAACACCACACAATGGTGGTAGTGCTCGCAAATAGCAGGAAGGTTTAACTGCCATATATGTGCCTTGCGTGCATGGGCACGTGACCACGACATCGCATGTACAATGCTCTCAGCCTTGGCTAGACCACCAACTCGCCAGAGCTGAATGTGTGGCCGTGGTATTGTTGTAGGCGACCAACTTAGAAAGGGTTGAAAACGTCGCCATACCATCAGGCAGTGGTGAACCAAAGGACCGCTTTAGACCGTTTTTTATTTACAAAAAAGAAAACTGTTCACTGCTTCTTTGTGCCACCCTGAGTCCACATATGGAAGGGACTTGTACCTTTACACTATGAGGACCCCCATTATTAGCACTTGCTGAGGGGCAACGGTCATTCAATGCTAGCGCTCTGTGAATGATCAGAAAATGCATTGCGGGCTGTTGTGATGGGGTGCCTCGTAATTTTTACAGACAGTGTTGGATTTGATTCATAATTCATAATCGTTTTTTTAGTTAGATCATGTAGGTAAATGTACTTTCTTTATATAACCATCTAGCAGGCAACAGCCAATCAAATCAAGTTTGTCACGCGGAAAAATATGCCAATTAATTTAGTTTTTCAGCAAACCGGAATGTTGAAAATCAAGCTAAACTTTGCCAATTGTGTGAAACGTTTCGCTGGAGATGACAACTAACATACTCAGGTGTTAACAAGCTCAGCTCTCGCATGATTTGATTTGGTTGCGTGAGCTTGGCGCGGCAGGTGCAGTATGTGCGTCTCCCCTTGCTAAATTCGTTATCGGTGTCTTCTCGTGGCTCACTGGAGCAGCATGGTACTGAAGGCATCTTGCAGTGAATGCGTGGGGCTATTTGGTTGGGGTAGCACGGTTCAGCCCCTCCCCCCATCTGTTGGTTTGATAAATCGTTTCTATCCAAAGTCACAGTTTGATTGAAGAGTCCTGTGTTTTACTAAACATTGTGATGTTGTACCACATTACAACATATAGCATTCACAATGTACAGCCCTTTGTCAAACCATCGATGGATGAAGACCCCTCCGTGGCCATGTCACTCATGGGTGATTGTTTGACCATACTTCACCATGCTGGTCAGAGTGTGAGTTTGGGCGAGGCTGGGACCAGTTAAGTTATCTGTCGCTCCTTATGTAAAGCTATGGCTGGGAATGGAACTCCGGTTAAACAGATTGAAGGTGTGATGCATTAACAACTGCATCCACTCTCTACCACTCTATACATATGCGAGTGGAAAAGCATTGATTCTTACATGCGTGATTTGACGCATATATCGTGAGCGGTAAGAATCAACTGAGTGTCCTGGAAAAAAAATGGATAGCCCACACAGTCTCCATTACCCAGAGAGTGGCTTTTCTTGAGAGTAGGTGAATCAAGTGGATGAAAAAAGTGAATTGTTAATTTCATTGTGACCATATGTGGGCAAGTGATACAATATAAACGGGTCAACGGTGGCTTGTGAAATGTTCCAATGAAGCGATAATCTTTAAAGCACACGTATGTGGTGCTGTGGTGCAGTGGACGAGCAATTCAGAGGTCTCCGCGACAGCGCAAACAATGGGGAAGTTTCGTAAATCCCCCTCGCAACCGCCCTCTACCCAGCGGTATTAATGGGTACACCACAAGAAGTTGATTGGCAGGTCGTGTGTGGTGGGTGCATCGTGTGTAGGTTACTCCCACCTCTTCGAAGATGTCTGGCCAGTGTGGAGAAGTAGGCTAAAATGCTCTCTCCAGTCCCTCTCTGGAGCCTACTCTCGTGGTCGGTCTTCCACCAGCAGTGGCGTGAACAAGCAACTGCAGGGCTGCACCTTCACCTTGTATCATGATTTTTATGGTCACTGCTCAACTGTAAAGCAATGCATCGTTCCACCCGAAGTGTACGTGGTTGTGGTTAAAACATAGCTCTGGAGATCTAGCCGTATCGTTGCTCGTGCATGGGTGTGTGGAATTGTCACGGGTAGGTTTGTGAGACTTGGCCGTTTTGTAAAATGTTTGCGGAACTTCCCCAGGGCCCTGGCTCCGAGAAGTGAGGGCCCTGGCTTCAAGAAGTGTGGGGCGACCTGGCAACACCACACCTGTTTGCTGTGTCCATGTGCCGTCGATACCCACGTGTGCGATGTGCACAGGGACCCCCGCTTTATGCAGTGGCCCTCAACATGTGCCCTTTCTCCACGTTGGGATTCTTTGTCTCTCCTTGGTTCTTTCTTTATGTAATTGTTTCTTTGCTTCTTATCTCTCTGTCTCTCTCCACGCTTCTTCGTGTTTCTCATTTTGCCTTTCTCCATGCCTCTTTCTACGTGTCTCTCTCCATGCCTCTGTATATATATCACTCCACATCTCTTTTGTCTCTATGCCTGTTATTCTCTGTCTCAGGCTCTCCGTGTGTCATATCTCTGTGTCCGTCTCTGTATTGATCTTTATCAATGTGTCTCTCTGTGTGTTTCTCTCCTGTCGCTTTGTGCATGTATTTCTTTGTCTCAGGTTCTATGTGTGTGTCTCTGCCTATCTTGACTAACGTGTGTCTCCACCATCTGCAATGCTCCCCACTTAGCATTAACACAGTTCTGGCTGTGTCCCTTGCCCAATGGTTGCCCGCAAGCCGAATGAACCTCCTCGTATGTCTCTTGAGCACTTTAGCCTTTAACTGGAATTTACATCCTTGTGAATTGTGGGATGCCCCTCCATCTCACACCACAGGGCAGCACACAGCATTGTGGTCTTTAGTCTCTCTCCTCCCTATAGTCCAGTTTTCCATTTTTTTGTTTCATTGTAGTTTGTCGAGAAGGCATGTGGAGCGTTGGGATGTACCGACGGTGGCAGAGCTTTCACACGCAGAGAAGGTATCTACCCATGTGGTGGTGCTCAGTGGGATTGCAGAGCAGTCAAATCCGTTCCGGCTTTAATCGGACAATCCTTTTTCGTTATCACCCAAATCCCTATCGTGCCAGCCTTGGTTGTTGGCTTCATGCAGGAATTTGCGTGAAGTCACTCAAAGCAGAAAATCACCACCTGTGGTCTTTGTAAATCTAAAAATAAAAATAACGTGTATGACTAAAAGAAAAGAGAGCTTTGTGTTTGTACACCGTGGGGAGTGATGTTAAAACAAACCGAGGGTAAACGGTCATCGTGGTGAATTCAGATGCTCGACCCGAGCTTTATTTAATAAGCAAGTCTCATGAAACCCGCCTGTAAAATATAACCCATTTGCGGTGGTTTTATTTTACACTGCGTCAAAATTCAGGGGTTTCTCTTGATGATGAAAAATGTGCCTAAATGTTTCGGGTGCCATTGGGGCGAGCTAGCGACCGAGTCGTTCGCTCTCCGCCACGAACGAGTTGGTAAGGAGCAGGGTCTGCTGGACCCCCACGCTACTCACTTACACCTGTCGAATGTGCCACACACGTGGCCCATCCGTCAGAGCGCCGGCTCCTTGGCCAATGGGCTCGCCTGGCAAGGCAGGGCTGGACGGGAGGGGACATGGTGGGGTTTGCGTTGCTGTGGCCCGAGTTCCCCCCCCCCTCCCCTGCAGTCCCCAGTGGGTCGGGCCCCCCGCTGGTAGTCACCCTACCCCTCATCTCTCGGGAATGGGGCGGTCCTCACTCTAGCGTGGCGCCTATCGTCGTAGGTGCCACGGTCTCGCCCGGGATAGCAGCAGCAGCTGCCGCCACAGCCACCATCCTGTCGTGCAGCTCCAGTCTTCGGCGTGTGTCGCTGTCCGTCGACACCGAGTGTCGTCCAAGAGTGGCTGTCGTTAATGACTCTGGGCTCTGGACCGATGGTGCTGGTGTTTTATCGGCGGTGAGAGAGGTCTGCGTGCGTGCCCCTTTCAGTAACGCGACCAGCTCACCGACACGAGAAGTTGTCGCCGTGTGTGTTTACCATGTGCCATGCACGGTGATGCCATCGTGGGCCAGTGTTAGGCTAGGAACGATACACCGATTAGCATTTAGGGCTTGCTTGTTTTTAGCGCTTAAATAGTGTTTCCCGTTCATTAATTAATATTGATTATTAAGCACACAATGCATTATGCATTTAATTAATTAAGTCTGAGTTGGTGTATTTTTATTTCGTGTATACAGTACAGGCAGACCTTGCTTAGCGTTCAACATGCGGAGAAGTGAGCGCTCATCCAAACAGCGCTGAAATGGGTCATTGTACCATTGTATATTTGGGGATGCGTTCCCGACAGCGTTATTTCTTTCGTATTAACAATATATGAGGGCTTCATTGGAGTATCGGTAATAGTGCTAATAACAGATGGTAAACATTATTTTACGAATAAAAATAATTTATTAGAATGACATTAAGTATTACGCACTGTACTTACAAATTAATTTTACTGTACTCCTACAAGGCAGCAGTGGGAGACGAGGTTGTAGGAGCTGCTGCGGAGAAGAGCTCCAGGACCTCTGTGATCTTAGTGATGCCTTCCGTCTAAATTTATGTGGCGAAGTTGCTCTTAGGTGAGACTCTATCCCGGTCTCGTGAGTTCTCATCTGGCCACGAATCGTGATAATCGAATCGTGGGGGGTGGGTGTCTGGTTGGTTCAGCATACTTTGCTCTCTTTGGCTGAGCGAATGATGTGGGCGGGTACATTTCCTTGGCCAGTTCTGAGCATTATTACTCGTAAGTGCTTGATGTTTTTATTTTCTTCATTATGTTTTGTGAAAACTTTCTCCAGGACAAAGAGCGCTATAACGATTCGACGTTCTATGGGGTCGCACTAAGCGACGGTCTGCCTGTATACAGGTGCATGTAAATAGTTCACATAACCTTTTCAGCCACTGGAGGAGCTGTCATACACTACAATTTTTTAAACAAAATAATTGAGGTGGCCAGGTGGCTCAGAGGTCAGAGTGCTGAGCTTGCAACATGAAGATCCTGAGTTAGATTCCTGGTTTCAACTGCCCGTGATTGAACAAGGTTCGCAGGTGTAGTGAGGTGATGGTCTCAGGCAGGTCGTATGCTAATTTATTTTGCAGTTCATTTGGCTAAATGCCAGGTTTGAGAATTTTATTTGAATATAGGTTTGACTGTCATGCAATATTTATCTCTAAATGTTTCTCACTGTAGCAGGGCAGGTGGCAAAGTGCTGCCTGATTGTGTGAATAAGATGTCACTTTCAGGGATCTTGGATGCAGTTCTTTGATATCTCATCCAAGAGCCTTTCTTTAACATGAGGGAAGGGGTAGGCAGTGCACAGCTCTGTGAGCGTTCTAAATAATATATTCATCTGGCACAATGCCAATAGCACAATTTGGATAGTTTGACGAATAAGACAACCTTGTAAAAAATTGTTATCGATTCTTAATTCGAAATCTGAACCTTGCATCACAATAAATTGGAGGAGTGGGCAATGAGGGGTGGTGAATCATTTAATCTATAGCCATCACTCTATAAGTAGGCCCTTATTTTCCTTGTATCGCATTCAGCATATTTGTGTCGGGGCCTGAGGGAAGCCCACACAAATGCATTTTTGTTCTGTTTTTTGTTTAAGGAGGCTAGTTGCTTGGAATGCGATTATCGCCATTCCGCCGAGGTGCGTTTGTTGGCTTAGGGATAATGCATGAAGGGACGAATTGTTTGTCAGGAACGCTCGAACGCCACCAACGGTGACACCGGACAGCGGGAATCTGATTGGAGCAAAGGTGCGGCCCGGAGGGGCCTGTCTTGAGTGAGGGGGATGGTGAGGAGGCCAGACTCGCCTGTTGTTGTGGGGCCAGGGAGGGAAGCGGGCCTCTTGTTGCTGTGCCGCGTATGCACGGAGGCGGTGGCGGCTCGCTATTGTGTGACGGCCGGGGCCCTTGGGTATTCTTACCGCGAACGCAGCGGGAGCCACTGGGAACATTCCGCGGGGGTCCCTTACGAACGTCGCCGACAATCACAGCCTCTGCTGCCAACGTTGCTATTATATGGCCTGCACACACCGGCGTGCCTGTAGTAATATTATGAATAATTTCTCATATTTAATTTATTAAATATCAATTGGGTGTGCGGAACGCGCGATGCGTGCCCACAGGCAGCCTTTACACCCCAACACCACTGCCTCTTCCCCACCCGTCTCCCCCCATCCCCCTTCAACGTGAACGCAATGGTTCGCCCCACCGGTGCAGGCAGTGCTTCTGCGAGGCTCGCTGTGCGGCGAACGGACAGACGTTTCCTGGATCTCCGTCGTAGCGCACTCGGCCTAGCCGATTCATTACGAGCCAGGTATTGAGGGAGGGGGGAGGGAGACAAAAAAAACCCCCACAAAACAAACAAAGGCAGAGGAATCAAGACAAAAGCCAAGGTGGGAGGACCGACGCCACTCGCCGCCACTTGCCGTTGCCGCGACGGTTTGCCATCGACGCCGAGCGCTGCCGGTTTGGTCACCGACATCTCATGTCAGTGCATCCTGCCACCAGCTCCTCTCCACAAAGGTACTGTACACCGTGTTCACTGCTCGCCTCGGCGCTACTGCATTGTGGCGGCTGCACCCCCCTCCTTTGGGGTGACCGTTAGGTGCACGTTTACCCTGAGGCGGTGGGGGGGGTAGCGTGCTGGCCAGGCGGAAGGTGCGGTGTGACCACAGTGGTGCTGGCAGGCCCCTGGGCCAGGGTTGCCGCAACTGTTATCGGTCAAGTGTCAACCGATTAATTGTTGGGTGGCTTGACAAGAGGCTCGGCCTGTTTGCCCAGAGCAGCCTGCAAGGAGAGCGATTGACTCGCCGATGTTAGATGAGGGTTTGTTTATTCACTGAGGAGTTAGTTACGTGCATTAGGGGGAGTGCTAATGATCTGGTGGTGGACACTGCTGGCCTGTGACCCCGTAACCTCATACCCCCTGGGAGTGGTGAGCATTATCGAGTTTGGGTCACGGATCCGCCCTGCACCACCTGTATCTCCCGTGCTCTGAATCTCACTCGTGAACGAGCAGAGAGGTGCAGCAATAGACCGTTAATGCATTTATGCAAATCTGACAATCTTGACTAATCTCAAGCTGTCATCGCTTAAGCAGCCACAAGTGCCTTTGCTCATCCATCAGCCTCGTGTCCATTGTGCGATGAATAGAATCGCGCATCAGAGAAACGTCTCTTTAACCGTTACGGAATAAAACCTGCAGAAAAAAAATTATTGCCGCCTGCCGTTGATGGTGGCTGTGTGAAGAGCCATCATAGCTCATCCCCGCACCGCCCCTCCCACCGCCGCCGCCGCCGATTGTTTTTGCCGAGGCTGGAGTGGCCGTGCCCCGCGGTGCTCGCCCTGCCACTTGGTAACGGGAGGAATGCATCGCCGTGGTGGCGATGGCGCCTGTCCTTGCGCCTCGGTCACAGAAGCGGTGAGCTCCCGGGACGCCTGAGCGGAATGAATAATGGCTGCACCGGAGCGGTAGTGTCTCACCCCGTCGAAAGGCCATGGTCCGCGTCCATGGCAGAGAGGAAGTTCATTTGAGACATTCCTGGCACAAGGGCCAAGCGTGTGTCTCGCTTAGACATGCATCACATTCGCCTGACAGGTCGACGTGTACGTGTACAGCATGTATAAAGTCAAACCATTCAGTACCGGTCTCCTTTATTGAACCAGCATGTTAAAACCACTGAGACGCATGGAACAGCATTCCATGAGAGACCTGGGTTTTTTTAAAGGCTAAGTCCTATTGTGATGGCCGCCACCACCCGCCATATAGTTTCATCTGTTTGGGTGGTCATTAATGGGTTGGGGTCACAAGTCAATGAAAGCATTACGTGTCTCTATTTCCTAGCATGTAGAATGCAAAACAGTGAATTTATACAATTTGTGTCCACTGCTGGATGATGGCCTCCCCCATGCCTCTGTCTCACAACGCTGGCTGGAGTGGGGTTGGTGAAGACGGAGAATCGTAGATGTGGAAGCATATAAGTACAATCAAGCAATAGGTAGTAAGTCCAACTGAGTCGCAGACGTTGTCTTGGGAGCAACACTATTTATTCAATAAGTCAACATAACCTAACACAACCGACACTTGGGTGTTAAATGCTCATCTAGCCATGCTACAGCAGAACTAGACACGGTTCGCTATCCCGGCCCGGACCACAAGCTGAGGCCTGGACCGTGTGGCTAGAGGCTTCTTTTACCCGACGTGGATCTTCATCACCAGCAACACGAAGAACCCCGAGCTTCTCATGGGGGGCCCCCGTTATATCGGCCTCGGCTGGGGCTGGCTCCGCCCCTCGCCCCGCCTACCTTCTAGATCTCTCGAGCTCTTTCCCAAAGGCTCCCGAGAGCTCTTTTATACCACGTGACCGCCCAGCGGCCCCCGTCCACCGGTGGCTCCCCTCCAATATCATCCGGTCACGTGTCAGCAGGTCAACTAGCGTATCATGCCCCAACGTAACCTTGTCTGGCTGACACTCTCTCTCGCTCCCTCAACGGGAGCCCGCACCGCACACTGTACATGGTGCCTTCGCGCTGACCAGCGCTCACCCAAGCCCCGCTAGGGCTGGTACTACGCCCAGTAAGCGGACTACACAACGCCAACACACTATCCACCGTGGCTTCGTAAGCCCGGCACCACACAGTGACAATCACAGTTACGACAAATAGATTATTTTACATTGCTCATTACTATCCACATTGTAGCCCCGAAATCCCTGTTTTTGTGTGTGGTGGTCACCCATCCAATTACTTTCCAGGCTCAAATCAGCTTAGCTTCTGAGTTCTGTATACTTACAGGTTCATATTTTCACGTTGTGAATTGGTGAGGCCGCCCCATACCTGCCCATGCGCCCGGGCTGATGTTCTCGTTAATTTATTCTCACGTTGTTCAAGGCTCGTTAAGCCTTGTTAGTCTGCGTGCAATTATTGTTGGCGTTGCCATTGCCGTTCGGTTTGTCCTTGGGAGGTGGGTGCGGAGAACACCGTGAGCCGTTAAGGTTTTCACTTTGTGCCGCAGCCCCTGAAATCTGTGTGCAGGCAGATGATCGGAAGTGCCGTCACAGTCGTGCTGTGTCCTGCGCCATGATGTCATTAAGCATTCATAAGTAAATACACTTCTCAGCATGTCTCTATGAATAATTGATGGAGCGACCGAGAGTGTGCCGATAATTTCTGGCAAATTGGCGGTAATGGACTGGATTTATTTAGTGATTTTGCAGAGTGGGTGTGGGAGATGAAGAGGGCAACTCCGTATAAATGACAAAACTTTTACTCTCCGTCAAGAACGCGATGCGGAGAGCAACCGGAGCAGATTTGTTTCCTTGGAAAGGGTGGTCAATAACATCCATAAGCCCAGTCCTCTCATGATGTGACCCTAGGGGTCATTATGGGTGAGTAGGGTTGCAGGGGAGGAGATGTGAGACTTCTGGGAGGTCAGCAACAGCTTGGTGCACAGGTGGTGTCGGTGTCGTGCACCTCGCACATTTAGAGAACATTTCCCGTGATCCACAGCTTTGGTCGACTGTTAGCCTGCCCCTAATCGAGGCTTTGCGATTACAAACAGCCTCTTTAGCTGCACGGTGTAGCGGTTGCAGCCGGTGGTGTCATCAGAGGCTGCGAAGAGGACGATGATGTATCGTGCGAGGTGCGTCAGAAGAATCGGCATTAAAACGCAGAGCGGAGGCCATGCCTCGTCCCCCGGGTGCTGCCCATTTGACACCGGCGGCACATTTGCGTGCGACGGCAGATGTGTCTGTGAGTACACGGAGAACCCAAAGGCGCGATAATGCCAGACAAGCTGATGGAATTCTAATGTTTGAACGTTGGGCACTGTATTAATAAACGACGCGCGCCTTCTTGGCCCGTTACACGCACAATCGGCTGTAATTCCACGGTCACGCGTGCGTGCGGGAAATTATAATTATTATTTTCATAAACACAATTTGCAGTGCAGGCACGGACCATGAGTTATGTTTATTGCACATCGAGTGCACTACGCACATTGCACCATGTTTATGTTCTAGTGACGCGCATGCTGTCGGAATGGGTTCTGCTGCTATATATATTGTCTCCGCTGCACGTACCGCGTTGAGGTCATATACGATGGTGCGTGTGATTTGTAATGCTGTGCTTATGCTCACTGTAAGAAGCACACCGGGCAGGCAGGAGGCAGGAGGCAGGCATGCTGGCTTTTTGCGACAATGACGGTGAAGGGCAGTACTACAGTAGCTAAAAAGCACACTCGCTGCAGTTTAACAAAAAAAACATGTGTTTGAAGGTGGTTTATTATCAACCTGTGAGCCGTCCCGGAGATTGCAGTGCAGAAATGTATTAATCCGGGCGGCCGGTGGTGCACGCAGAGGTAAGGGTTGGTGGATCGCACAGATATTGTGAAACTCCTTTCCCGTGGGCGTTGAGGTGCCATACCCTGGCTTGCCAGGAGAAGGCAGGACTGCAACACTCCACTTGTTCCGCCTGTATGGGTGAGAGTGTTGCCCCCTCGAACGCATTCGGTTTTCTTCAGGTGCTCCGGTTTCCTTCCACATGTAAGTACTCGTTAATTGGCCGATAACAGCTTAACATATAGGGGACCGCAGAGCTTGGAAAATTGTTGGCGCTGGCTCCCTCTCGCCTGCGAGTCGATAGAGACGACTGTGCGGCTTGTTGCAAGTTGAAATTATTATGATTCTTGAACCTATCTGTGCCGAGCCTTGCGTGTTTCCCCACGCCCCCTCCCGCCCCCACCCTTATCGTATGCGTGTGTTTTCTCCAGATAGTCTGGTGGTCTCCCATGCGATGCCAACAAACACATATTAAAGGAATTTGCCAAATATCACAATGTGACAGGACCCTCCTGAAAAATAATCTTGAGACGCATAGAGGGTTTTACTGGTTTATTGCAATAAATCCCAGGCTCTCCGGACCCCACATTTATCCAGATGAATGCTGGCGAATAAAAGCATAGTTTAACTTAAATTAAATACCAAAACATAGTTGCAATTACTGTGTATTAAATGTAGTTGCCGCAATAGGTTAGTGGTAAGGGGGCAGGGGTGGTGGAGGATGACGGAGAGGGGTGGTAGGGTGTGGAGCGGTACCGACCTACCTCAGACAAGCGGGAAAGGACTGCTGTGCTGAACACAGTGCAATACACCGCGCACACTCAGGTGTTTGTTTTTGCTTGGTCTGTACAAAAACAATAGCAACCACCAAGTGGGCTGTGACGTCATCACAGTACCTGTGCCAGGCAAGGTGCACTTTGAGGCCACGTGAACTGCCGAAGGCTCGCTGACGAGGTCACGGGAAAATACTCCAGGTGCCGTGGATTGACTGACTAAAAGAACTGGTAGATGCGCCAGCTGGTTTGTACACTAACACATGCACCTACACTAACACACAGGTCCCCCCGTATAACTGTTACCAGACTTTTGGAGCAAGAGCTTTTAACGAGCACTTATGAAGTACTGCATGCCACACGAGACAGTGGGTGGCCATCTTCACGCCCGACCGCCTTTGCCCCCGCAGTGGCGATGTTTACACCCCACACCAGGTACCCATGAATGCTATGTCAACCTAGGGGAGGCCCAGCAACGGGTTCAGATACTCGCCATTGTTATTGGTCGTGAGTGGGACACGAACTCGGGTCGCCAGGTTGGTAGCACAGTGTGCTCGGCACAACACCACTGCTCCCCACAACACGGACACACATACACCACAACAGGCGCCATTACCACAGACACGTACACTAACACGCATGTTCTACACACTAATATATGCATCACACCCGTATAGTACAAGGGGTTGCAGTTGGCTTTCTTTAACTTTGATTTAACTGAATCTGCCACTAGGCCGCAACCTACCAACTCTCCCTACCATGGCTCTCCTTGCTGGGGTTTTGCTGTAAACTGCTGTTAGGATAGCTCCCATTCTGTTAGTCACCTCGACATGTAGTAACAATACTATGCATTCGAGGTGTAACTACTAGCTATGTAATGATTCCAATCTCCACAAGTCTGTGATGTAAGGTTTCACGGTCACAATTTAATGAAAGCAGTGAGTCTCTAGGACACATGGGCAGAGACAGACAGCCTCTGTGTCAATCAACTGCTGGATGAGGACCACCCCACGCCTGCGGGTAACGTGGGGGGTTATTTGACCTATATTTCACCAAGCTGGTCAGTGCGAGCTGATGAAAGCCGTGGAGCGTCAACGTACAGGATAGCAATGGGGATTTTGAGTATTGCGCCCTCTGCTGCCCACCATATAGCACCACAGCCTGTAACACCTGTTGTTTTCTATCCAAGCATCTTTCCAGGCTGTTTTTCTTACTGAGCTTACACGATTTGACGATTTGGGCGCATTCTGAGTGGTTTGGTCACAGCCACGCTTTCAGCTCTTTAAGCTGGTGGTCTAGATAAGGCTGAGAGCATTGTCTATGTGGTCACATTACACGCGTGTAAGGCACATGGATGGGAGCCGTGCGCCTTCCTGCTGTTTGTGGTGGGTTGTTCTTCCTGTACGTCTTTGAGTGGCTTCACGTTTGTCGGGCTCTGCCATCTGGGTCGTTGCTTCTGCCACGGCTCGGAGAGCGCCGGGCGAGCCACGTGAACAACCGAGGCTTCTGGAAGCAGCGCGGCGAGGCTGCTCCCCCTCTCACTTACACACACGTGCGTGGACGTATACACACATGCGCACGCACGTGCACCGACCTCCCCCGTGCTACAAATACAGATGCTGAGCCCGCGAAGCCGGTGCTGGCAAAACAAGACGTGATCTAAGAGATACATTCAGGCCGCTGTCACGTGCATACTTTCATTCGGCCAAAGCGGGGCTGTTACGCTTTTGGTTTATCGTCTTGGCAGCTTGCGCAACATGGAACGTACTTTCCGACAGCAGTTTTGTTCACAAAGGGTGTCCCCGGTTTAAAGGGAGATGCGAGCAGATAATCAGACAGCTTTTCTCTTATTGCTGTGCATCGAAAATGGGTGTCCCAGCCTGTACGTCATTAATTTGACGCTTTACTGGTGAGAAAAAAAACATGAGTTGTGGTCAAGTGCATCATTGTGGCACTCGTGTGGCATCACTCCCGTACATTTCGCGATGCCAGTAGAGTTACGTCACGATTGCCCAGCTATGGTCGAGTACCTGATGGCAATTCTATTGATACATTTATTTATTGTCGTTTTCCACAATTGTATCGTGATGGTGCTATCACGTCACGTGTATCCTGTTATGAGATGAATCCAATCGGAGCTTACGCACAGCAGTACAACCCCCCCCCCCCCCCACCGTGTTAGAGAACGACCCACGGAAGTCGATATCATTAAGTGTTGTCTTTTCCGCAGAGTAGGGAGAAGCACTTTTCCACCTTCCCTGTTGCAGAGTAATGTTTTCTGCGTAACAGTCAACCGATGGAACTGAATTTCAAACCAAATCTAATATGATGGGTTTATGTTTTGTATGGCCATTTGTGGCTGGACTGACGTCATCAACTCACCATACTTGAGAACGCAGTTTAATCACAGGTGGCGGCTGCCAGGTTCTTAGCAGTGTCAGCTTTGCACTAACCTTTGCCACCTGAGTACCTCCTCACTTGATGGGCGTTTTCAAGTCTTACTTTGTTATTCATGAGGCCCCAAACCCCTGTTGCACAGCCTAGGACATGCAGCCCTACAAGGTCAGTGTTTTAGTCATGTTTTTCTTGTTGCATTTGCTTTTAAGCCATGAGCTGTGGCAACAGAAGCTGATGCTCCAGGGTATTTTGATAAACAGGTTTTTTTTTTAAATGGAGTTCGGACAAGGCCGAGGATGACACGTAGCGCTTGGTCAATCGATACGCGCTACGAAGACCGCAAGACA
Organism: Petromyzon marinus; assembly: GCF_048934315.1. Taxonomy (NCBI): domain Eukaryota; kingdom Metazoa; phylum Chordata; class Hyperoartia; order Petromyzontiformes; family Petromyzontidae; genus Petromyzon; species Petromyzon marinus. Next base: position 9,153,636 of record NC_133696.1, on the reverse strand, counting down.
TGCGCGCATGCAAGCGGCAGACTCGCCGACCTGTGCGGCCATCGCGTCCGAATTAATCCATGTGCAGAACCACAAAGCTGTGGTCACCAACCCCCCCCAACACCCCTGAGCCCCCTGGCTCAGAGCTAGCAGATGGGCATCAGACGGCAATGCCGACCCCATCATTGCCCAGGGCTGCCGGTCGGCGTCCGACCTTGAGGTGGGTGGATGCCCTCTCTCCCTACCACCCATCCCCATGTCCACCCTCGCCCATCTGCCAGTAGCCTGGGTCTAGTTACTCCCTGTCCCAACTTCCGCACGTGCATGTCTGTGTTTTGCCTACACCGTTAGATTGAATTATCGCACAAAATGTTGGCAGTGGAATCCTAAGGCCTGTGCATGAATGGAGTATTGGCATTAGCGCTTTGCCGTGAGCAGGTTTAAACACAGTCCGTTATAATTACAAAATATTTCTTGCTCAAATGAGCATTGAGGTGCTGCTCATCTCATGTAGTGGAAATTCTACATTCCTTTGGTGAGAGGGCAAGTCCATCCATTGGATAACCACTATTATCTTCCCCATAATTTTATCGACCCCGGGGGGATGCTGGACTGAGTCAACCCAAACCAGGATTTGAGCTCCCAACCTTGTGTTTGCATTCCACTCTATCGTTGAGGAACCAAAACCGGTCATGAATTGGGAGAATCATGGCCTCGTACGGTTGTTGACTGCAGTGTTTTTCATTTCCCAGCCACCCTCGTATGACGAGGGAGATAGATTTGATTAATAATCAGTGCCTAATACGTATGCGGGAGAGAGGCAAAAATAAGTTAATCCAGGCCCTAGGGGGAACAGTCTTAAGTCTCACAAACCCCAGCCCTAACTCCAATCATAACAATCCCTTCCCACGTTTCTCATGAGTTTAACCAAACCAGGTTAGGAGGGGTCAGGTGTCGTGTCCAACCAAAGTCGCTATCCGACGAACAGAGAATGCGAACCCAACTTCAGAAGATCACCGAGTTGCAATTAGACGTTTACAAAGCAGGCAGTGCGTTTGTTTTGGCGTGAGTACCAAAAGTAATGTGGCCGTTTGGTCGAAGGGAACCTGCCGATGGCAAGAGTTAATCCGGTGAGCCGTCACTCAGAACCGCGTGCTGCACAGCACGAGCCATACTCTGCATGGTGGGGCCATGTGGCAGCGTTCGCATATCCCCTCGAACCGCGAGCCCCAGTCTCGTGATCACTCACTTGATCGGTAGCGACATGGGCGCGTGGCACTGCGCCGAAATGTCGACGGAAAAAAACAACCACGACCCTTGGATAAATTATGAAAGCGTGGGTCTAATTATCAGTCACTTCTGTGTTGCACATGCAAAATGATTAAATGCTGAAGCGTGGATGTTACGAGATTGATTTATTGGATGGTTGGGGTCAAAGTGTGCGTTTCTTTTCTCAATGTGAGCCGGCACCGTGGAGAGTCTCAGCGTCGGTGTGTTTTTAGAGTCGTCTGGTCTATCCTGCGGTGTCTCAGGTACCGAAACGAGCTGGGCGTTCTGACGATATCGGGGCCTGGGCACCCTTTGCGGTCGATGGAACAGGTTTTATAATTGATGGGTTTTGTTAATTAACTTAAAGTCACGCCTCGGCTAAGATGAGAGTGTTCTTGCAGCACCCATTGTGAATGTAGACTGTATTTATTGAATGAAATTTGTGGGATTTTATCAGGTTAAATGCTGGATTAAACTGGGTGCTCATGAGTACCTAAAAACACGTGAAACAAATTCACGTTTGTAGGATGTAAAGACGCTGTTTCGAGCAGACGTTTTAGGGGTTAACATAGCCCAGCGGAAGTGCATGCCGCTTGTTACAGAGGTTCACATTTTAAATCCTGCAACCACCCTGGTTAACACTGCAGACGTATTAATCATAACACGTTATGCGCTATCTGCTTCTCGGCGAATGCTAAAAGTTCTGTCACATTAAAAGTGAGTGACATTGTGGACTAACGTCATGGTCCAAATTTGCCGATTATTTTAATTCACCCGCAAACGACTAAATTGGGAAGATACATAGCAACATTGCCCCCTTCTGAGAAAGTATTGCAGGCTGTGAAACATCTCCTTTGCGATAGCTTTGTGCATTAACAGCGTGAATACCAAATGCACTTAAAATATTTGATTTTATCTCCTCCATCTGCCTTGTTCACACCTTGGGGTGAACAAGGCAGCTGGAGTTGAACCAGGAGTGAGTTTTGACGCTGCCAGGATAAACCAACTCCTTGTTGGGGGGTAATATACATTTTTTTAAAATTTCCAGGTTCACCCAAGGCCCTGGCCAAATGTGACAATCATTAAAGAGGCAGCAGCACATGAAGCATTGCTGCCTTGCCTCCTTCCCAGGACCATTATTCTGAGTGCGTTTTCCATCTTACTCTCGCTCACAGTGGGACGGTGCAAATGTGTAAATTTGTCACGTGTAAATCTGAGAGAGCGGCACAATAATCCTATGAGCGGTTCGGCGCTGACGCCATGTAATAGCGCCGCTCCTGATGGACAACATCTCGGCGCAGATTTGCGCTCTAGGTGAAAGCGCCACGTTTTTACACGATCCATCCCGCGCGTTGTGCAGAAATCAAAGTCGTTCTGACGGTGTCCGCTTGGCGTGTCACGATGGATCGATGCGTCCAGTATGAAAGTAGATTCTCATGCATCGAATCGAGTATGCAACAACCAACGTGTATCACTTTGTGATGGGTGGATGTGACCCATTCGGCCACTAGAGGTGCTGTGCTACCATAACTTCAAGTTTAAACCATATAATGTATTCTGGAATCTAATAATGAGCCTAATTATTTGTAAAAACTCTGAAAGGTGAATCGTCTCATCCCTAGTGTTTATTAATGAAATTACTTGAAAGTCAGAGTTAAAGTGACTACCTGCTTAAATTAGCATCAAGACAATGCTCAACTCCTGTTTACAGCCGAGAGCGGTAAATGTTTCCACAGGACAACCACTGTTGATTTTCCTACAAAGTGACCCCTTGGCCAACAACCCAACCAAGATTTCTACTCGCAACATTCTGATTTAGAGCCGATCACCCTTCCGTTGTGCGACCTAGCCAGGTTAATTACTTACAATTCAAAATTATACGTGCAATGATGTACTGCACTAACATTTAGGCTCACGAAGGAAACAGAAGGACGAAAATCAGATGGAAATGCCCATTGTGCGCACAGCATTTCACTGTGCGTTTCGCCTCTCTCGTTTTACCCCCTGGGTGAACCATGGAAGGGGTGTGGCCGTGGTTTTGCCGTCAAGTTGCCACGCGCTGGCATTCTTAATGAGCGGTGCCAGCGCCTGATGACCATTTTACATTGCGGTCACATTCACTCTTGAGCAGCGATGGTGGCCGCACCCCAGGACACACACACACACACATCATTACCGGTGTGTGTCATTGTCGAGGTCAGACACTGCGATCCCGGGGTGCTTGGGAGAGGGGTGGGGGGGGGGGCACCTGTTTGAGGCCCCTCCGTCTTTTAAATCACGTTCCAGCCATAAACGAGCGAGAGCGGTGCGCCAGTTACGCCGGTGCTGGACGATGCTTCCCAAGGGGAGGGTGCCATGAGAGGTGAGTTTCGGCAGCTGGGGCGAGCAGACGGAGGGTGGTGGGAGGGTGGGCGCTCTGTGTAATCGCAACGTCGAATTGCTGGCGCCCTTGGAACGAGACAAAAACGACGACCACCTGGTGCTGAGCCTGAGGCCGCTGACCACCTCTGCTGGTGCGGCTCGGAGGCGCGTAGGGGTGGTAAGTGTGGAATGGGACGGGAAGTCGGGCGCCGCAATCGGGGAGGCGATTGCGCTCGGCAGATGTTGCCGGGATTAGTCTGGCGGTCTGCTCGAGGAACTGGCGGATGAAGCTGTCGTCACGGCGACTAGGGTGGTCACGTGGGCCCGTCGCCATGGTGCTGCCTGGCGTACGTTTTGCGGCTAGCAAGAGTCGCCATGGTTACCATTACCTCATCGGGGCACGCGGGGGGGGGGGAAGGGGGTGGCGACAGTGTGTTCTCGCCGAAGACGGATGAGAATGTTTTATAAAACGGAGAGTGGAGGCACACGATCGTGACCTTGAAAGGATGAGCAACGTAACAGCGGGGTAAAGGACCGGCGTTCGTTAGCGGAACGTGCGACGGCTCGAGCCGACGGAGCCATGTAAGTACCGGAAGGGGCCTCGCCGGTCGTGGCGCCTCCCAGACCTCGCCTCGCTTAATTTGCCTCCTCGCTCCCAAGTGGCATCACGTTTGTGTGCTCGTGCACGGAATTCTAGAAACATGATGTTCTTAATTGAGAAGCTATCCACAGAGCCACGCGTTTGGCGGTTCCCCACTTGGCATTCGTAGATTGCAGCAATTTATATACATTCGGTTTATATATATAACTCTCATGCTTGAGTATATATAGAAGCAGCTGGGTACACGAGCTGTGATGAGTCAGACTTGGATGTTATCTCTACATGTGCTGTCTGCTGTGATCTCTGTGTTGGGTGTGTGTCACCTTGTGCGTCCATGTGTGTTTCATCTTGTGTGTTCGTGTGTTGTGGGGAGCAGAAGTAGAGTGCTCCATACACAGCACTAGGATTTCGGAGACTTGAGTTTGATTCCTGGCCGCTATGCACATCGGTTGCAAGTGGTATCTAAACCACCTCCCCTCGGTTGAATTAAATACTCATTGCTTGAATATCGGAATTGACGAAACAAAGCGGGCAGGCTTGGTACTGGCCCCACTACCCCCTCGTGCACCACATCCAACCTAATATTCGTTGACGACAATGGCACTTGCTCCTACAAGTTTGTGAGACCGCCTCGGGGTTCTTTGTCTCTGTCTTTGCAGGCCTGAGGCTGGCAATAGGCATGCATCCCCTCCCCTGGAGGCTGCCCCACCGGCTGCCCCCACCTCCCGGCCGACCGACATTCCCCTGCTGCCCGAGGGCCCAGCCCCGGCCCACGTGGCGGCCCCCCTCCTCGAGGAGGCTCCTTCCCGCCCGGTGGCGGTCACGGCGGCAGCAGCTCCGACCCCTCCCCTCGCGGACGCCCCCTCGTGTGGGACGGCCCCCGTCCACGGGCCTACCCCGTCACCCCCGGCGGTGACTCCGCCGCTGCCCATGGCCGCGCCGCCCTCGCACCAGGAGGAGATCTTGGGCTCGGACGACGAGGAGCAGGAGGACCCCAATGACTACTGCAAAGGTCGGCCTCATCGGCGGCAAACTAGCTGGTCGCACTGCCATGCATCCCCCCGCGCTCTTGTGCGTGGCGAGCATTGTGGCGTCTCGTTTCTGGGCTTTAATCAAAAATGCGTTTGATGCTCTGAGATGAAACCGTGTCGCTCAGGAGCCGGGGGTAGGGACGAGCGCTGCTGTTGCTGCTGCAGGTGCTGCTCCACTGGGGGGTTTCGCGGAGATATGAACGAGCAGCTCAGTGTCCCTGCTCTCGCCACTGCTGGTTTGATGGATGTCAAGAGGACTGTGGGCCCAGAGCCCTGAATGAAGTGTGTGCGTACATGTTCGTGCACTCTTTAGTGGGGTGTGTGTGCGTCTGTCTCTCTGTGTGTTTGTAAGTGCATGTATGTATGTTGAACTTCTTTTGCATTGCACGTAGCCAACCGTGCTAATCAGAGGTGCGGGGGAAGGACAACATACTAAAGACACAAATCACTTCCTAAGAAATTAGTTTTAAATTTAAAAAAATCAATATAGGTGGGGAGTCTGTGTGTGTAAATGTTCATGTGTGCTTGGTTCCCGCTCACGGCTAACATGGGAGACAAATATCTTAACCGGTTCTTGACATCCCTTAGTCGACTCAGCCTCATGAGTACCTGGTTTGTCATGTAAACATCAGCATTGGGGAGACAAAGGCCGGCATGCGTGGTGCTGGCCACCCATCCCCTCCCCGTCGTGTGCCGTGCCAGCCTTCACAGATGCTCACTAAGAGGACTTGCCCCAATAATCTGTTAAAGGCTCCAAGGAGGATCTTTGCTTTTTTTCTCTCTCTGTGTTTACGCATGTGTGTATGCGAGTATTCGTACGTGTGTGCGCGAGCGTATGTCTACGCGTGTTTATACGTGTGTGCGTGCACTCATGGCGCAGGGGGCTACCACGCAGTGAAGATCGGAGATCTCTTCAATGGGCGCTACCACGTGGTGCGCAAGCTGGGCTGGGGCCACTTCTCCACGGTGTGGCTGTGCTGGGACATGATGTGAGTGGCGTCCACGTGAGAGTTCACATGGTCCCGTGTGTTGTGAGCAGCAGTGGTGCATTTCAGCACCAATTATGGCGAGCGGTCTCAAGGCCATGAAGAGCCTTCCGTATTACCGTTCTCCGCGTAGCACGAGGGTGCTGGGCTGCCGGTGCGACGCCTTCGTCCTTGGGGTTGTTTGAAGTGGAATCCTAGGTGTTTAGTTTTTTAACGGCCGGCATGTCAGCCCGGTCCCCACTTGTCAGCCTTCGCATGGGGCGACAGGCTGTCATTAGCATTCAGGCTCGAGCCATCCCTTAAAGGACCCGACTAGAGATGATTCACTTCTCGGCACCGTTGGTGACACCGCTGTCGCGCATGAGTTTAACATAATTTAATTTAAGCGGCACAATGACCGAGCGGAGCGAGAGTGGAAGCAGAGTGGGAATTATATTTTCGACAACTGTCACGTTTGTGAAAATGGATGTCGTGGTAATGGGCCATTTCTGATGAAAGCAGCGGAGAGCTTGGAGACGGGGCCATGTGCCCGGATCTTTAGCTGGCGGCAAAATGCGCCGCACGATGCGGCATCCAGACAAAGCAGTGCACACACACGCTGGTGCATCGGTAGCACTCGGAGCGAGCTGCAGCCAACCGCACCTCCAATTAGCTTGGTTGGCTACGTATGGTGCGAAAGAAGTTAAACTTACAAGGAGATCCTGCTCTCCGTCTAGAGGGAGAGAAACGGGGGGGCAGGTGAAGTGGATAGTGTCCCTCTCCCCACCAGAGTGGGGAGGCGATGGAGGGTGGTGACGTCGCAACCTGGGTAGTCCCCGGGGATTGGCTCCTATTTATGTACCTTAGAAGTGATTGTGCACTGCAGGCCGCTAATGGGAAGGGTACGCGTGCGACTTACTAATCAGCAGCAAAACACGCAGCTCCGCGAAAAGTCGTTGTGAAGCCGCAGAGGTGGAATTTTAAAGGGATGATTTCTCTCAATTTAAAACTGGTGATTCCTCTGCTCCTGAGAGGTCCGAGCCGGGTTTGTGTGTATACAGGAGTTGGGGGGGAGTTATATAACGAGAGCCATGGTTAATTTGCGGAGTCGCCGGTGGCGGAGGAGGCGGAACGGCGAGCAGTCAGACGTCAACGCGATTGCGAACGGAATATTCCCGCTTGCCCACGCGCAGGGCGGAGGGGTGGGGGCGGTGGGGTGCAGCGCAATATTCCGATGGCGTGGGGGTGTGGCAGTGATGGGGGTCGTGTCAGTGGAGAGGGCCCCGCTAAGCTGTACCACACAGCGAGGCTGCAGGGGTGTGAAGCTGCGCAAGCGAAGCGGGGTCTTTGGTGGCTCCGGGGTGTACAGGAGCGGGGGTGGGGGGTGTTATTAGGGTACAGCTTTAGAGAGAGAAAGATGCACATTTTCACAGCAGTAATTGGCACAGGTGGGGGTGATTTGCTCATAAGTAGGAGGCCGCTCGACAGCTGGTGCCTCTGTAACGCTTGCTCTGCGCCGGCTTGCGCAGGGGCAAGCGGTTCGTGGCCATGAAGGTGGTGAAGAGTGCGCAGCACTACACGGAGACGGCGCTCGACGAAATCAAGCTGCTGAAATGCGTGAGTGATGGCAGCACCATCATCGACTCTAGCTCGTGCGCATCACACTTGTGCGCGCCCGCCCACGCGCGCACAGATGGCAAGGAGACACGGGTAGTGCACAGCGTTATCAGACGTGGAGAATATTAAAAGGAGAGCTGCGATCTCTCATTTCTGTTGTCGCATGGAGCAGTGTCACAGTTGTCAGCCCTTTGCACTATGCACCCAATGACCTGAGGTCAATTGCTGGCCGCGGTTAACATTTGCGGCGCAGTATCTCCGAACCACCACCCTCGCCCTTAACCAACTAATACGAACCAGCTAAATGAGGTTTGCAACCTGCATCTGACTGACGTTGGATTGACAAAAGGCTGTCAGGTATTATTTTTCTTTTTTATATATATTTATCTGATGCTCGTGTGGCTATCACTGTAGCAGTGGTGTGGGAAGCAATGGGACGAGCGCTGCCTGTCGGTATCCCGTGATCCTGATTTGATGTGTGCCACTTCCCCTGCCGACGAGCAGGTGGTATGCTCTGGCTTGCCAGGAGAAGGCGGTACAGCAAAGTGCGGACTAATTTCTTCTGTCCCTTCTGCATGGGCTCGAGTGTTGCCCCCTCGACTGTGTGGGCTTTGTCCGGGTGCTCCAGTTTGCTCCCAACATCTAAGCACTCATTAATTAGCTGAAGAAAGCACCTTTATATATAAAGGACTGCAGAGCTTGAGCAGTTGTTGGTAGCGCCAGTTCACCACCTGGCTGCTGCCTTCCAGCGTGTCTGTGGTTCCTCAGCGATTGTGAGATGCGATTTCCATGAACGATGATGCGGTATGTCAAACTAGACATTGTTATTATTAGGCTACATTGTTTCCTGCTACATGCAGGAAGTAACTTAGGTGCGGGACAACAAAAGCAGCACAATGGAGAAGGCACAGCTGCATGAGGCCATATGGCCGGTTACAACTTAAAAGCACTGCAGGGCGCAGCTTACTAATTGGGAAGCTCATTACTGAAAAGCTGTCCACAAAATGAGAGAGATTCGACAGGAATATGATTGTGTGCCTCTGCGTGTACAGTGAGGGAAAAAAGTATTTGATCCCCTGCTGATTTTATACGTTTGCCCACTGACAAAGAAATGATCAGTCTATAATTTTAATGGTAGGTTTATTTGAACAGTGAGAGACAGAATAACAACAACAAAATCCAGAAAAACGCATGTCAAAAATGTTATAAATTGATTTGCATTTTAATGAGGGAAATAAGTATTTGACCGGATTGATCCCCTCTCAATCAGAAAGATTTCTGGCTCCCAGGTGTCTTTTATACAGGTAACGAGCTGAGATTAGGAGCACACTCTTAAAGGGAGTGCTCCTCATCTCAGCTTGTTACCTGTATAAAAGGCACCTGTCCACAGAAGCAATCAATCAATCAGATTCCAAACTCTCCACCATGGCCAAGACCAAAGAGCTCTCCAAGGATGTCAGGGACAAGATTGTAAACCTACACAAGGCTGGAATGGGCTACAAGACCACTGCCAAGCAGCTTGGTGAGAAGGTGACGACAGTTGGTGCGATTATTCGCAAATGGAAGAAACACAAAAGAACTGTCAATCTCCTTCGGCCTGGGGCTTCATGCAAGATCTCACCTCGTGGAATTGCAATGATCATGAGAACGGTGAGGAATCAGCCCTAAACTACACGGGAGGATCTTGTCAATGATCTCAAGGCAGCTGGGACCATAGTCACCAAGAAAACAATTGGTAACACACTACGCCGTGAAGGACTGAAATCCTGCAGCGCCCGCAAGGTCCCCCTGCTCAAGAAAGCACATATACATGCCCGTCTGAAGTTTGCCAATGAACATCTGAATGATTCAGAGGACAACTGGGTGAATGTGTTGTGGTCAGATGAGACCAAAATGGAGCTCTTTGGCATCAACTCAACTCGCCGTGTTTGGAGGAGGAGGAATGCTGCCTATGACCCCAAGAACACCATCCCTACCGTCAAACATGGAGGTGGAAACATGCTTTGGGGGTGTTTTTCTGCTAAGGGGACAGGACAACTTCACCGCATCAAAGGGACGATGGATGGGGCCATGTACTGTCAAATCTTGGGTGAGAACCTCCTTCCCTCAGCCAGGGCATTGAAAATGGGTCGTGGATGGGTATTCCAGCATGACAATGACCCAAAACACACGGCCAAGGCAACAAAGGAGTGGCTCAAGAAGAAGCACATTAAGGTCCTGGAGTGGCCTAGCCAGTCTCCAGACATTAATCCCATAGAAAATCTGTGGAGGCAGCTGAAGGTTCGAGTTGCCAAACGTCAGCCTCGAAACCTTAATGACTTGGAGAAGATCTGCAAAGAGGAGTGGGACAAAATCCCTCCTGAGATGTGTGCAAACCTGGTGGCCAGCTACAAGAAACGTCTGACCTCTGTGATTGCCAACAAGGGTCTTGCCACCAAGTACTAAGTTATGTTTTGCAGAGGGGTCAAATACTTATTTCCCTCATGCAAATCAATTTATAAAATATTCTTGATTCTTTCGGTAAAGTCACGTTGAAGGGAAACAATAAAATATATATAAATATATCTTTATTGTTTTTTATATATATTTTTTATTGTTTCCCTTCAACGTGACTTTACCGAAAGAACCAAGAATATGAATCATTGCAGTCACGAAAGCTTTACATCAAAATTGAACAATTTATAACATTTTTGACATGCGTTTTTCTGCATTTTGTTGTTGTTATTCTGTCTCTCACTGTTCAAATAAACCTACCATTAAAATTATAGACTGATCATTTCTTTGTCAGTGGGCAAACGTACAAAATCAGTAGGGGATCAAATACTTTTTTCCCTCACTGTATCCACACTTGAGGCTCGTTTCAAGCCTATTTCTCCAATTTTATCCCGATTGTGCTTTCGGCATTTTGTTATGAGACGAAGAATCGATGCGGAGCAGTGCAACCCTTAGTGTTGGAGAACAGCCCACCGAAGTGGATACTATGGAGTTACCTCTGATAATTCCTTCAAGTGAACTCTGGTCTCCACATATTAGCAGGCAATTTTTTTTCGTTAGCCCCTTCATCATTAGCCCTGCTACTGTGAAACCGATATTATGAAGTCTTAAAGCTGGAATGTATTCAATTGAAGTGCAGAACCAAATTTTACGTGATGGGTTTTTTTTGTGGAGTCACTCGTGATCTGGCTACAGTTGAGAACCTGGTTTAACCACAGGCAGCTGCCTGGATGTCTCAGCAGTTTTGCTCAATGTTCTGATCTCTTGAGGCCACGCAGTCACCTCAACCAGAAAAAAATTTAGTTGGAGGTAAAAAAAACTTTCCTGGTTGCAAGAAGCAGCTTTAGGAGCCGGACAAACAGCGGCATGCGCACGAGGAGGGGGAAACGTGCTTCCGGAGTTCAATGAAGCCCATCGTTGTGCATCTGCGGGCGTGAGAGAATTGAGGGTCAGTCGCCGTGTGTCGCCGTCTCGCGACACAGGTGCGGGACAGCGACCCGTGCGACTCGAACCGTGACATGGTGGTGAACCTCCTGGACGACTTCAAGATCACGGGCGTCAACGGCACGCGTATCCTTCACGCTACCGCCACGCGGGCGTTTCCAGCCAGGGCTTAATTTTTTCACTCGGTATTTTCTGGGTCACCAACTCAGACAGACCCAGGTGACGTTAAGCCCATGCCCCGCCACCTTGCGGATAGGAATCGCTGTGGCACACGCGCGGGATGTCATCAGAGAAATGTGCAGACGGCCTTTGCATGACGTCGACCGTTTTTTTATATCTTCAGGGAAGAAAAAATGTTAATCAATAATTCCCTATTTATTACCTAATGAATGTTGAATTTTTTTAAAAGTTATATCTCTATGTACAGCGTCCTATCTCAAAGACGTCGGTGATCATGGCCTTCATTACATTCACCTCGGTCCATGATATTGCTCAAGAATGTTGAATTACAAGCTCCCAGATGCATCCAATTTTACAAATTGCTTTTGTAACTTGATTCTCTTATCTTTCCAGGCTTCTTGTACTTATATTTTTATCACTAAAGATACATTTAATACTTTCATTATAGAACACTTTCATGTGGATATACAATCAAATTTATTTTCCTCATATGAGTGACTTTGAAAAACGACTTGACCCCTCTGAAATGTTAGCTGGCTGCGCCAGTAACAACCGTTTAAAGTAATTCTGTATGCAGCCATTTAGGCATCGGAGTGGTTTCTCTGTGACATTTGCTGGCTGAGGGGGCGGGCAGCCCACGTGGCATTTTAAATATTGTAATTGGAAGTCGAGGCCCGGTGGTCCGACAGGCGAACGAAGGTTGAACGCTGGAAGGTGGTGGAGCCTTGACAAGACCCGCAGACGTGTGCATGGTGTTTGAGGTTCTCGGTCACCACCTTCTCAAGTGGATCATCAAGTCGAGCTACCAGGGCCTACCCACGCCGTGCGTGAGGAGCATCATTCACCAGGTAGGGCAGCCCCTGTTCCCGTGTGTCTGCACGTGCCCGCACGCTTCCACCACAAAGCTACAGCGAGAAGGCGCAGGGCCTCGTGTTGGAGAATTCCCAATGTTAATTCGTCTCATGTTGTGTGAAAATGTCCCGATGTTTGCGTCACTGACTCCGAGGAAAATCGCCAGAGCGATGTGATTTGGTCATGGTGTGAATTTGGCCCTAAATGTCCTGTGGTTAATGGAGGCACAGGTTTGCAATGAAGGTTGCATGGCATGCTCTGTGTAAATTTATGAACGCCTTGGCGAAGAAGCTATCTGTGCAGTGGGGTTGGTGCATCGCTGTCTGAACCCAGTGACCTGTGTTAGATTTCCGACAACGGTGTTTATTGATATCTGAACCAGTCCTGGAATCCTCCGACTTTCATCAACCCACATTGACCAGAGTGGTGAGGTTTTTGCCAAACAACGGACACAACAGGGAGGCATTCATCCAGCAGTGGATTGACAAATAACTCATTAAAACATGTAATATTTGACTGCGTATGCCTTGGAGACAAGACACTAAGGCTGCTGTGCGAAGTGTTAACTCGCATGCAGATTATTTATCATCTGCATTAAAACTGCACTGTCTTTTCAGACTGTCACATGCAGTTGATCGGAGCGAAATAATTAAAACATTCCCGACTCCTGCAGGAGCTAATCCTCAGGAAGTGCTCATACTGGGTGATGGCATCAAGTGATGAGAGAGGATGCAGCCCATATGTATTCTAGCTGCATCGCACACCACCCACCCACTTGGCGCTAAATAAAATGTGCCGCAGCAAATTACTTTATGACGGACGCAGAACATTTCTGGTTGTTATGGCAGCATTATCTGCAGGGACCGGCTTGTTAACTATCTCACGTGGACCAATCCGACCGTGTTTAATAGTATCCGTGCAAAATATTGCTCAGCTCACAGGGAGCTCTGTGGGGGGGGGGGGGGGGGGAGATTGTCATCGCGTGATAGACAGGTTGAATGGATTTTTATGGGGGCTGTTGCACGGCACTGGTCGTTTTTCTTCGTCAATGTCACCGTCCACTAGAGATTCGTTATCCACAACTATAGCAATAGCTGTCAGCGCCACGGAGTGTGGAGCACAAAGAGATTTGAGATGGGTACTATGTGTCCGCAGCTCCCACTTCACTTCCTTTGTCCGTTACCCATAAGCCTCGCTGTTTTTTCTGCACCTGGGATAGGTGGATTTTTTTTTACTTGGGCTGTTGTGCGGGTTTGGCTGTTTCTACCCTGATAATAGCCAGCAATTTAATTTTGCTGGGAAGAATTGGTATCGGCCAGGTCTCCTGTAAGAGCTTGGGGTCTGCCCGTGACCCAGAGTTGTGTGTGGACACGGAGTGACAGCATGCGATGGGCACAGGGACATAGAAATCCACGGAGTAGCCTTTCTGTTTTATCCATTTTGGCTTTCCTATTCATAATGCAATAGAATATTTAAAAAATTTCACAAACAATATCGACAGCCACGTACCATTTAATATGATAACCCTATCCTGCCACCTCTTGTCAAAAGAAGAATGCTCTTATTTAGGATACATGGCTGTTGCTATTAATTAGGGAACACATGTTTTAGGTCAGAATTAGGATGCTGTTGTGATGCGATGATCAGCACACTGAACTTGCAATCCAGAGATCATCAGTTCCATCTCCCGACACAGCAGTTGAAACAATGGTGCACGTTTCCGAAATGCCCCCTCCGCTGTCCACTCGACAATACAGCTGGGTATGCTGGATTAAAGTCGATCGACAGGTTCAGTGTGGTGGGGTAAAGTGTGAGTCCCCGCTCGTCTTCTGCCAGTAATGGTGTGAGCAATTGTAGGGCTGCAACCTTAATCTTTCAGACGAATACAACATCTTGTTGAACACCACTGTATAAAAGGGCCTTGTCTTTCCCTTACCGATAGATTGAAAAGTCACTGCTATTGTTGTATAAAAGGTTGTGAAAACAGGTGGCACTTTGGAAGTAATATCGAAATCTGCTGTCGTTAACGCTGTTGTTTCGTGAGGACGCGCACAGTTAACGGCATGCGCCCGTGGAGGCCACAAGGGGGCACCAGCGTGTTTGCTAGAATCGTTCTGCCAGCGCCGCCCGGCCGCGGGGGTACCGTTTCCATTATCCGACTCGATTGATCGCTCCCTCTTAGCTCCAGTGCATCACTGCTGCACATTGTCGTCTACCACGCCAGCAGACAGCAAGTTATAACACCGGGCGATTGTCCGTTCTTTAACGCCTTGCCTGATTTCTCGCGTGCGTTGTCATTTGTGCTTTTAAGAGTAAAATTGAAGCCCTTGTTTAAATCTCGACTTTGTTAATAGACTGACTGCAGCTTGCCTGCATTGCCACTTTGTCAGCCGGTCCTGCATGGGAATTAAAACCAGGGCTCAATCACAGCCGGGTCTGTCCGGGTTATCAACCCGGAAAATATTTCTGTGCATCCAGCACACAACATCCAGTATATCTTTCACTACGGTTGTGGCCACTAGTCACGTGCTACCTACTCCAGTCTAACAGCGACTCAGAAAGTATTTACTAGAGAAATTAGGCTCAGCCTGCGAAGTTCACGGAGCGTGGTAAGCTTGACCCCCCCGGCAATAAATTGCAGTAATGTCATGAAGCAGGGTGAGGCGTTTGGCCTAACATTCGCACAGGCGTGGATGGCTGTGCTACATGTTGGTATTGTGTTTGTCGATGGTGCTTTCAGTTTTATTTTGGGCAGTGCTAGTGGATGGAGGTGGGAGGCTGGAGCCTGCTCCCCCCCCCGTCTGTGCCGGATTCAAGCATGGCGTCGGTGTTTATCTTTACATTAAAAGGCCCTTGGCTCCCTGCAGGCCAAGGGGGCTCATCAATCACAATTAATTGTTTGTCTTTGCGCCCGTGCCGTTCTGTTCCGTGATTCACTGTGCGCACACGTGGGAGGTGCGAGATGTGTGAGTCTCATGCTGATTGGCTTCCTTTATTGGAAATTAAATGAACCGGATCGCCCACGTAAACTACAGAGGTGGGATCCATGCTGCGAGGTTTTGTTTGCACCTCTTCATTAAGCAGCCCGTGGTGGGGTTGTACTCAATTAAGATGGTAGTTTGTTATTAATCTCGCCCGTGACCCTCGTTAACCTCCCAATCGCTCCTGCAGTCTCGTCTCTACCGACGCTATGATGGCATTTATCTCCAAGTGGCTCCGTCAGTGTCTTCTTACAGAATATTGTGTTGTGGCCACTGTGGCCACTGCAACTTCAAATGCCGTTGCTTCGAGATTTTTCCATAACTTCACTGTGGAAGAAGTTTGTCCAGCCTCATCGTCAGCTGCCATGTGAAGATCGATGATCATTGAACTGTTATCCCCAAAACTGGCTTACTGGTACCAGCTAGAGTGGCAAATGCATTAGAGTTTGTGTTGTATTGGAAAATTGTATCACAGACCACAAATACGCTTGACAGCATTGTTACCATGGTATCTTTTTATTAGAAAAATTGCCATTAAATGGGTGCCATAGTATGTTTGATAGAAAAATATGATTTTGGGAGAGGAAGAATTTTTTTACAAGAAACACGCATGGAATAAGATAAATATGATGCCTGTCTGCAAAACAGATAGTATAAAAAGTCTTAGCTTTATGCTCGTGGCGAATACTGGTAGCATCTGCCATCCCCGGAGGGGGTGTACCGACCAACCCCCTTGACTCATGGTGGGGCTAAACGGAAGAAAAGAGAGACAGATTGTGCTTGTTACCGATACTTGGTCTCCCACACCTCCCCCCCCACACACACGTGTGACCATGTGCGCAGGTGCTGCAGGGCTTGGACTACTTGCACACCAAGTGCAAGATCATCCACACGGACATCAAACCCGAGAACATCCTGCTGTGCGTGGATGATGCGTACGTGCGGCGCATGGCCGCCGAGGCCACACAGTGGCAGCAGCAGGGGGCACCGCCCCCCTCCGGATCTGCCGGTGAGCAGCACACCCTGCTCGGCATCACTCATGCAGACGGCGGGGGGGGGGGTCGCTTGCTCTGAAAAAATGTCCCGTGTGTTAGGAACTCAAGAGAAGCGGAGTTGCTTTAAACCGGTGGATGATTTAGGGTTAGAACTTGAGTTCTGAATGGAATTGGCCACTTGGAATTTTTTTTTTTACTTTTGGCTGTGGTCAGCAACCAGAAATAAATTCTAACAGTGGAAATGAAATGGAACGGAAGTAAAAATGGGCATGACCAATAAATAAATGTGGGTGGGTGGGCGATACAGTCCAATGGGTATTGGTCGGCGCTTGTGGGAACGAGGTCCCTAAACACACCGGTCTTGTCATGGCCTTGTACGGTAATATGTGATCTGAAATAAATCCAGGGCACCTGTGAAAATGACATAGTTCACCTAATATTGTTTCTCTTAGCTAAATATTAACAGTAAATATGATTAATTATTTGGTTTATTTTGGGTTAGGTCATGTAGGTATAATGCCATTTTTTTACTATAGACCCTCCACCACCCAACAGAACCAAGCGGATTAAGTTGATTTGGTTTTTCAGCAAAACCAGTCATAATTTTGACATTTTGTATGACGTTTCGATAGCATTTACATCCAGTATCATTGGGTGCTCATTAAAAAACAGTCTTTATTCCCTCTTTCTCTCTTGGATGTGTTCTTATCAGGTCATAGCACCGTGTGTTGTCCGACACGATGCCCGACGTTTCACTCTTGTAGAGCGAAACGTCAAACATCGTGCCGTACAACACATGGCACAACCAAAAAACACATTGGATAGCTATACAGCAGCACAACCGCGACATGTACGGTGTTAATTGACTACCTTGGACACCCGTGCAAACGAGATGTTACATTTCAGGGGCTTTTCCAGGTGAAATATCTTAATTAGTGAATAGCACCCACTCTCTCTCTGCTCTGAAGAAATGCCATTGCCGGAAACATCAGCCTGTACTAGTGTAGAGGAGTAGTGGAGGACGTCATGTCACTCAGGGGGGTGGAAAGGGATGACGTCAGAAGTTACGGGGGATATATAAGGAGGAACCCGTGACGTAGGGAGGGGTCGTCGCGAAGGGCCAGGAACGGAGAGAGTTGGGGGAGTCGGGATCCAGGGTAGGGGGGATTAGCGCCAGGTGAGTGTGATACTTCACCCGGCCGACCGAGTTAGGTGATCCCTCGGTCGGTGCTGGGGGGGGGAGATTGCGTAAGCCTGGGTGGAGCTCGCGTAAGCCTGGGTGGAGCTAGGGACTTTCCAGTACCCTTTCCCCTGGGGAGATATTAGGGTTGTTACCTGTTGGGCGTAAGCCTTTAAGAAGTTACCGGCAGTAGCCCTTAATAAACCTTGGCATCAGCCCCTACTAAAGAACCGTGTCCGTGTCGTCAGTTGCACCTCAACACTAGTATAAGACAGCGTTTTATTATTTTCTCGTTTATATATAGTTTTAAGTTTTAATTATAGGGGTAGCATGTGTGGGATTTGGCTGCGTTGATGCAACTTGTCTGACAGCATTCGTCTCTGTGCTCTTGCTCCCCCGTCCCCCCCACCTCCACCCCCAATAGTGAGCACGGCTCCACAGGAGAAGCAGGTGGGTGCCTCTGTCACTCGTCGTCACGCCGGGATCGTTAATCGCACTCGGAGTTCCTTTTTCCCGGCTGTGTTGCCCGCTTTGCCGGAAGTGTGTGGGCGTGCGTGGGCGTGCGTGCGGCACGATTTGTTCCGCGGAGTTATTTATAGCTCTGTGTTGGCACCATTCATAGACGTGGCGACACGACACTCGGTTTTGAAGTGCCTCGACGCATCTCATGAAAATCCTTCTCGTCGCGGCATTTGAAATTTAAATTTAATTGTGAGCCGGGCCCCCGGGCGCCGGGCGTGCGCCTGCCATTAGCCCAGCGATTAATTCCATCTCGAGGCTGAGCAACTGCGGCATTTTGGGGTTCTCTCCAAAGGCAGAGCGGGGATTGAATCCACGTTTATTACAAGAGTGAAGAAGTAATGGAGGCTGTGATTGGTATCTTCTCATGAGAAATCTTGAAAACAGCCAGAAAAAAAAGAGAAATGAACGGTCGACCTCCGTCACATACAAGACAATCGGGATTCGCCTGATTGATATTATTGTTCCTGCTCTGTTAATATAAAAACAATGAAAAGAAAATGTCATTTAAAAAAACTGCCGTATAATTATATGCGTTAAAAATAGAATACACTTTTCAAGAATATGAAGCTGATATTGCAGCATATTTGGCAAGGACATCAATTTAATACTAAATTGATACATTGGTGAGGTAATTAATAGGAAAGGAAACGGGGTTGTGAGAATTTTTTTTTAAATCTCCGCCTTTGTTTAGAGTGAAAATGAGGAATGTTAATCTGCAAGAAGGGGCCTGTGTAATTAACGTGCTGCGTGTTATTGCAATTGTGTGTGTGTGTGTGTGCGTCGACCCGATCTGTGTGTGCACTGACACGCGCCGGCGCGACTCCGGTGGCTTCTGCTTCCCCCCCCCCTCCCAGATGGGGAAACTCTCGAAGAACAAGAAGAAGAAACTGAAGAAGAAGCAGAAGCGACAGGCGGAGCTGCTGACGCAGCGCATGCAGGAGATCGAGGAGATGGAGCGCGAGGCCGAGCGGCGCCGACAACTCGACACGGGGCCACAGTCCCTCGAAAGTAAGCACGATCAGGACGGGCCGCCGGACGGCCGCGAGCCTCGCTGCGTGACTCCGGCGCCTCTGCTCGAGCAGCAACAACAGATCGAGCCCCAGTGCAAGCAGGCGCCCTCCCAGGAAGGCCAGGGCCAGGTGGAGGACAGCCAGGCGATGTGCAGAGATGGCCAGGAAAAGCCTCGGCACGGCGCGGCCCAGAAGCAAGAAGGTCAGACCCCCCCGAACGAGGTTAGGAGCGTGGCGAGCGAGCCGCAGAGCCTCCCGCTGGATGGTCCGAAGCTTTGCGACGCCCAGCCTCCGCAGCAGCACGAGGCTAGGCCTCAGCGATCCCCCCACAATGCTTTGCAAGAAGAAGAGGACTCCCAGAAGACGCAGCGAGAGGAGCAGGCGGGAGGGCGCGAGTCGCGCAGCGCTCTCCCCAAAGATGGCACCGACGCGCAGCGGAACGCACGCACCGATGACTCTCAGTCGCACGAGCCGCCGAGGCCCCTCGCTACGAGCGCTGTTCAGGACGCGCCGCTAGACTTGCGGGCCGAGGGCCATGGTGCAGCGCAGGGCGACTCGGCCACAACCCACACAGCCACCACCACCACCGCCGTCACGTCCCTTGTTGCAAGGGAGTGCGAGCGGCCGTCGAAGGACGCAGTGCGGTGTGACGTGGACCCTCCCCAGCATGCCACCGTGCCGCAGCAGGAGTCTGTGGATGTTGCTGATGAGGATGATGGCGATGAATGTAAGACGCTTCTTCTAACCCGCATCTAACACGCCCGCTGTCCAGTGCGGTAGAACCTCCCACAGTTGCAGCTCCCTCCTGAAGCAGTAACTCCACACTGCTGCAGCTTTGATCAACAACGACTTCATACGGAATTTCTGATGTAAGCTACTTCATGAGTAATGCTCGCCCCCATTAGGACCACATCATTTGCGGTCGTTAAGGTTTGAACACTAGGTTGGGCAAACTTGGAAATTCCCAAGGTGAGGGTTCACATAATGCAACTCAGTGGCCATTTTTACATCCCCTCCAGTAATGTGAAGAACCACTCAGGTGTATCTCCATTTATTGGACGCTAGCAGCCATACATTAAACCCTGAGAAAGCCACCTCTGACGCTGGGATTTTATTATAATTTGGCTGCTGTACTTACCAAAATTAAAACTCGTTACGTGGCATTTTATCATTCCCGAGATCAAATTGTAACGGAGGTTCCACCGCACTCTGTGTACTAATTTACGCCACTTTAAATTATTTGCGATTGTCACACGGTACTATTAATCCTGGAATGGTTTTGTGGGCAACGCGTAATTAACTTTCCGCGTCGTTCGCCGCGCATTGATATGCTGGGTGCATCGCGCCACCACTACACAGCTGCGAACGTGGCCAAGCTCGTGTAATGGATGTTTGTAACGCTCTGGATGCATCTTTAACCCTCGTTATCCCCTGCCGCCATGCCCGGGCGCGGCGCATGCGATAAATGGTGTTGCCGGCCTACTTGCCTGGCTGAGATTCCGGCTTTTGGAAGTTATGGAATGGATCACAACACTGCTTACACCACTCTCCCTAATTCTGCTCGAACAACCTGCGCCACCGTGTTCCTGCTGCTCAAATGAGCGTTGAGGCATTGGTGCTCATCTCCTCTCGAGAGCCTTGAGCCAGTGGTACAATTCCACATGAATATTGCAGGGGCATGTCTATCATCGGACAACTACTGTTGACTTCCCCCGCAAAGTGGCACTCATTTTATGGATCCCGGAGCGAGGGATGTTTGGCTGCGTCAAACAACCAACATTAAACGTTATCAAACAACCCAATTGAAATGCGCGATCAGAGTCCGCATTTAACGGGGGCATGTTAATGAACGCGCGGTGGCGGGGATGTGTGTGAGCACGCCCCGTGCTGGGCGGCGATAATGGGGCTCCACTGCCGTACGTCGGCAAGATACTACTCATCACCACGTTGGCTCTCGGGAATCAGGGCTCTCGGGAATCTCTCACCGCCGAACCCCCCGCCCTACCTGTGCTTGTACCGTGTCTACGCTTCGGGTATGGGTAGGGGAAGGCTATTTCATACGCTGAACGGTTCGCATATATTAACTGCTTATCTAACGTACCAGTGCATGGTGAGATCACAACCCCACAAGCGTTTCTTCCACAAAAATTTTTTCTTTTTTCTTTCTGGTGGTAAGGCCACATTTCTCGCTTGCGGGGGAACTCACCCCCTCCCGTACAGTTCACCGCTGGCGCGAGTGTGTGTGGGGCTCTCCTCCCCACTTGCCCCCCCCCACCATTTCTGTCGACGAGTGGCTCCTCACGCCCTGCCACTGAGAGAAGCGCTCTGCAGCACACGCCCCCTGCGCCACACGCCCTCGCCACTGTTTACAAAGACCAGCTGTCGTTTGTAATTTCACTTGTGTGTTTGGTCACCTGCACAACGCTGCTGCCTGTGACTAAATGACCCGGAATACGCCGGATAGCATTTCGATGAGCGACTGCTGTGCATAACAGGTGTTATAGGCTGCTGCGAGGGCTGCATGGTGGACTGCAGAGGCTTGTGCTGAAAAATCCTTGGGCTGTCCATGGCTGGTGTTGTACGTTCCGTTAGTCCAGTCCGCCAAAATGCAAATTGAATTACAATTAAAAAAAACTAAGCCATATTTATTGTCAACACTATCCTGTAGTGTTTCAAACATCCAAACATTAGCCTCTCGCATTTTTCTGCTACAAGTTAGTTACAAATGCGGTAAGTTTATTATTTGTTTACCTGCGCACTGCACTGGCAACGGAGTCTTGTCTCTGTGCCGCGCCGTCGACAGGCATTCGGCACGAGCGGGCGCGGCAGCGCTGCTGGCTGACGGGCAGCACATACGGTTTCCTCCCCCGATGTGTACCCGCAGCTGAGTCGAGCGAGACGAACGTGGCCTACGAGTGCGGCCATGTCCCCGCGGACCCTCTGGACCGCAGCGGCAGCTGCTGCATGAATGGCGCCGGCTGCTCGCACGCGCCGGTGGCAACGGCGGTGGCGATAGCGGACGCAACGACAACGGTAATTGCAGCGACACTCAAGAGGATCGTCATCGCCAACGGCAAGACGCCCGGGCAGCTGGTCCTCGCAGAGGAGAACGGCTGCCTTGGCGACGAGAGCAGCGGTGGTTGCTACGACGACGTGGTCACCAGCGGGAACGGCGGCGGCCCGTGCGACGCAAGGTGTCGCGCGCAGCCGGACGCGGGGCCCCACGCAGGGCCCAACTCCGCGCTCCCCGCCCTGGGCTCCGCTGGAGCCCCAGCGAGACAACAGCGGCGGTTCAGTTTCCCGGAGGGGTGCGTGCAGTGCAACGGACACCTGCCCAACGGCCGGCACGGCAGCCCCAGCTCGCAGCTCTCAGGCGCCAGCTCCATCCTATCTGGTGGGCGCTCGGCCTCCATCCTGTCGGGCATGTCGAGCAGCTACTCGCTCTACTCGGAGTGCTCCACAGTGGTGGACAGGGACGAGTTTGGGGAGGACGAGCCGGAGCGCAGGAGCCGCACGGTGTCCACCTCCAGCGTCAGCGACTCGGCCCGCAGTGAGTTGACACTCACACACTCTGACCGCTCCGTCCGAAACCCTGCCTCTCCATCTTACGCTCTGCTGTGCCATACTGTCCACTATAACTCCAACCCTCCCCACATCCCATGCTGGCCCCTCTCCATCCCATACTCTTCCATCTCCCTCCCACGTTATCCCTTCAATCCCACGCTCTGCCTCCCATACTGCCCCTATTATCTCCCATAATATCCGCTATAACTCCGATAGCTCTTTCCTTCATCTCCCAGCACTCGTCCCTGCCACACTCTTCCCCTCGAACACCCAATACATTCATCCATCAACTTCAAGACTCTCCCTTCACCCTCTCGACAAACGTCACACCACCTGTCTCCAAGCTGTCCTTCTCTGCCTCCCGTGTGCCACCCCCACACCTGGCTCGTGATCACAGAGTGAGCCCTCCGTCGTGTGTTGATGCTATGGGTGCCAACACTGGCATCATGACAACAGCCAGCCATTGTTTTTGCCGATGAAGTCTGCTGAACACCCCCCTCCCCCAAGTCTCTGCTGGCCTGACTTTCGCATTATAGCAGCAAGCATAGTTCATGAACACGTGTCAGGGAAATTTACATTGGAATTTGACACGTTTTTAAATTCCGTGACAACCAATGCCAAATTTATAAATAACAACACGTGATGTTGTTATAATCGTATACAGGGTGCTTCAAAAAAATGTTAACACTTCAGAGAATTTGCAACAATGCTACAAGAAATGTGCCTCCGGGCTCTGGAGAACACCTGGATAAGATTCCAGGCATGTGTTGACGATGATCGCGAAGCTATTAACCTTATGGCGGGACACCGGGGTCCCATAAGCCCCCGGCTCTCGCGTAAACATTATATTATAATGTCAACAAAAACTTTGCTCTTTATCACCAATGGGTTTGAAGGATGGTGGCAAATGTTAAAAACTATGCCTTTAAAACTGAAAACTACTTACATGCAGTATCTCTTTAAATACACTATCGAAAAAATAATTGACACCCCTCTGTCAATCATCGTGTTTCTCAGTGTGGATTTGTGAACACACTTTGTAAACAGTACATAAAATAGTTCGCGTTTTAGATGCGCTGTTCATATTGTAGCAAGCGTTTATACCAATGTTACTCTACAGAGTAGTGGGTCGCCGCTCCTCTTATCCGCATTGATACGAGCGGTATGTGGGGACTATGGCTTAACCGCAAAAAAAACCTATCTGCACAGATGCATACGCAGAAGAGAAGTATTAAACAGGAGGAATTAACGGTGCAACGCATGTCATCTGTTAAATATCTGCAGGTAATAGGATTGTCATCGATTGATCCTGGCTGCAGACATTGGTAGGTCACAAATAACAATGAAGACAAGAGAGCAGTTTCACTGTATCATGCATACCGTGATGACAAATAAAGGACTTAAGTCGCTTGTTCAGCTCTTCTGCGCATTCGTCCTCGCTGCGCTTGGACGACATGACAACAGAATTATCCACGCCAGGTGGGTCGAGGCGTTTATGTGCACGGTGGGACGGAGTCGCCAAAAATAAATTAATTACGATTTCGACTTCCATTTATTCGGGACCCCGGGGTCCTGCCATAAGATTAATTTGTTATCATGTTGCAGTGTATAATCTGTTCTTTTCCATTAAGAACGATAGTCCCGTATACGTTTTAACTTTTTTTTTAAGCACCCTGTATATTAATCATCATCCTCATAATTTATTATTCACACCCCACCTCCCATGCAATACATCTCCAGCTTGAGGTCTAAATTATGCTTTATAATGCTGTTGTATGTTGCCTGTGCACTGTGTGCATGTGTGCTGTGTGTGCTGTCCGTGTTGTATAAGTGGGGAGCAATAATGCAGTCCTTAGTGCGCTGCACTACCAACCTGGCGACCAGAGATCGATTTCCACTCACAGCCAACATCGGTGACGAATATCTGAACTGGTCCTGGGCCTCGCCTAGGTCAATTCATGCTCAATTGAGTACCTTTTGTGGTGTGTTAACATCGGCACTCGGGAGACAAAGGTGGCCGGGCGTGGTGCTGTTCACCCACCCCCTCGTGTGCCTTACCGGTCTTCGTAGGTGTTTGCTTCCGGCACTTGCCCCAAGAAGCTATACGGGGGATCATTGTCTTTGTGTGTATTGTGTGTGCTGTGCACTGTGTGCTTTCTGTGCTGTGTACACTGTGCCCTGTGTTGTGTGTGTGCGCTGCATGCTGTGCGTGTACTCTGTGCACACCGAGTGTGTCCTATGTATATTTTGTGTGTGCGCGCACACCCCGCAGTGCCCCTGTGCGCCGCCGACCTCCTCGTCAACCCCCTGGACCCGCGCAACGCCGACAAGATCAACGTGAAGATTGCCGACCTCGGCAACGCCTGCTGGGTTGTAAGTTTCCACTCTAAAGTCTACGCCGGAACATGCACGCAATCGCTCATTGCCTCTGCCGAAGGGAGGCTCAGCAACGTCGGCGCCACCGCAGTGCCGAGCCGTGCCGCCGACGCGAGAGAGGGGAGGCTGTGCGGGGCGTCCGCGGATTGTGCCGGGTGCTCACCGTGCTTCCCCCTTGTCGTCGCGTGTGTGCCCTGCCCGCCTCACCCTCCCAGCACAAGCACTTCACGGAGGACATCCAGACGCGGCAGTACCGCTCGCTCGAGGTGCTCATAGGGGCCGGCTATGGCACGCCCGCCGACATCTGGAGCACGGCGTGCATGGTGAGCGGCGGTCCCCAACACGTGTCTTCCTAATTATATCAGATCTCTCCCACCCAACCAGCATGCAAAGCTCTTCACTCTGCCATAAGTTAGCCACTACCCTCCCCACCCCCCTTTTTTTCCACCCCTCTTGTGTTGATTAAAGGGACACGAGGGGGGGAGGGGCAACCCTGTACAATCCCAGCAGCACGCTCTATAAATAACGACGCGCCAGGCAGTGTGTTTATTGTCGGTGTACCATGCGTCAGAAACGTGGAATAAAGAACAGAGTTGCTCCGTTACGCAGAGCCACACGCTGGCCTTGTTCTCTCGGCGCCGCAGCCGGCGACCGAAACGTCGCGTGACGCAACACCGGTACGGCCAAGTCTTCGGCAACCGGCGCTGACCAGCGTGGTAAACCGTGGTTCAGTAAAACCCCCATGACCCGCAGGACGATGTGGGGGGAGACCTTGGTCCTTCCAGCAGTGGATTGACAAACGGCTGTACACGCACACAAGTGCGATGCAGAAAAATGGCACAGCATAGCTTCGGGCCCCCTGCGTTGCACTCGTTTGACTTGAGCTACGCACGGGCCCCCGCTCCCCCCCACCCCCTCCTGCCCCTGCCCTCTGTAGGCGTTCGAGCTAGCGACGGGAGACTACCTGTTTGAGCCTCACTCGGGAGAGGACTACTCGCGCGACGAAGGTGGGAGCGCAGGCCGCGACGTCGCGCGGGCTCCTGTGGTCGTGCGTGGATTTATGCGTTCGCTTAACGTGGTGTTTCTCAGCTCCGATCCATGGGACCCCTCCGCCCCTCCCACCCCACTAAGGTGCAGCTTTCATTGATGATAATTATCAACCATCAGGCACATGCCGTGCAAAGCGGCCTAATTTGCGTGACTAAAAAAAGGTTTATAATCATGGTGGGAGATCGTGAAGACTGGAGTTGAGAAACACTGCTCTAACCTACCCTCTCTCAGAGCGTTTATAAAATAAACTTACGTGAAAAACAAGTGAAGCTTTTTTAAAATATTAACTTGCATCGTGTAAACTATGCCCTGTGTTTGCCACGCACTGTAGACATGACCATGACAGCCCGTTACCCACATGCTTAACCTATCTTGTTCGCTTTCAAAAGCTAAGCGGGCTTTTTAGGCCTGGATACTGCTTGGGTGTGCAACCTCCGTCCATACCAGGTGTTCTTAGGCAGCTGTGGAGCCGTACTACGTGACATGGACAGCGAGACAGAGGGCAGTGCTGCAAAATCCATTGTTCCACTGTTCTTCTGTGCTCCCACGCCTACGTTGTCTGCCTTGGACAACCCGCACTGACCAGGATGGGGGAAGTATGTTGAAACAACCCCCCCCATGACCCACACAGCTTAGGGATACCCTCACGCAGCAGTGGATTGACAAAAAATGGCTGCACGTATGATGTAATAATGGCCACCCGATGTGGTGTCAGTAAAGGAATTATACAGCTCCTCTCTGAACGTAAGAGCCAAAAAGGGTCACGATGAAGAAAAATTCCACCGCTGGGAAAAGCTTTGCTGCTGCCAATTGTTGCTTTTGGTGGCCCGTGGAATGCGGCAATGGCCGCATTAACGGCCGCGACATAAAGTGGTGGTGGAAACAAGGGACTGCAAAGGGTTGGGGTCATGGGGTTAGGGATGATTAGGGCTCCTGATTGGCTGCAGCCATGTTATTCGGAGCACCTATGGCGAGGGGTTGTAGGCGCGCTCGTTTAACCGTGTGCCGCAAGCCTCCGTTAACAATCAGCGCGTGTGCCCGACTGCGAGCTGCTTGCGCTCTCTTGATTTCCTCTCCCTGCCTGTGGGAGGTCGCTCACCTCGCTTGAGACAGGGTTGTGTGAGCTGATCTCACTTCCAACAAGTCTTCCGCTCGGGTTGCTGTGATTCCCACCTGCTGCATGCTGTGATGCGTCCCGCTCCTTTCGTCATTTTTGTGTCAAATGAACGTTTCCGACTGTTGGGGGTCTTGACTGATGGTGCTGCTCCATGTGTCTTTGTGTGTGTGTGGCTGCCTGTCCCTGTCTCTGTGTGTGTCTCTCTCTCTCTTCTGTTCTCTCTTCCTGCTGCCTCCTCTTCTTTGTCCTCATCTCCCGTCCTCTCTGTCTCTCTGTCTCTGTGCTTCTCTGTCCCTTGTTCCCCCCCTCTCTCTTCCCTTAGATCACATCGCTCACATCATTGAGCTCCTGGGGAATATCCCCAGGCACTTTGCACTGTCGGGAAAGTATTCGCGGGAATTCTTCAACCGCCGAGGTAGACCCGCCGTGCCGATTGCCGGGCGCCTGCGACCGCCACAAGCCCTTGCTTGGGAGGGCAGCCCCGACCACGAAGCTGCTAGTTCCCAAACACATTACTTTCAAATGCACTTGTGTTTTTGACAAGCTGGTAAAATGTATAGCGAACATGCGTGCATCACCTCGCTCCATTTATCTGGACGGTCGGAGGCTCTGGTAGCCGTGAGTCGATTAAACCGCTGATGGTCGAGAATGGGCTCGCTGCAATAACTTGGAATCTGAAAACGAATAATTAATAATCAAAGCAGCTGATGGTCGACGCCTCCTCCCAACCGGGCACGCGGTAGTCGCGTCAGAGACGCGTCTCACCTTCTCCACCTCCCCCTCCCACCCCCACCTCCACCCCCCTACCCCCCCGCCTCTCCCCTCACCCAACCACCGTGGCCCCATCCACTCGCCCTGCCCACACAGACCACATTGCGCTGGTCACTGAGTTGCTGGGGAAGATCCCGCGGGATATAGCTCTCTCTGGGAAGTATTCGCGTGAGTTTTTCAACCGGAAAGGTAATCCCCTCTCCTACCGCTCCTCCTCCCTCCTCTTCCCCACCCAGTCCCCCATCCCCCCTCCACCACATTTCCGCACCACCCACTAGTCCATTCCAATCGGTATAACTTAATTGTTTTGCATGGTGGTTGATGCTGCCATGGTGTCATGGTGACCTCACTGGACTTGCAATCCAGGTCGTCGGTTTGACCTCCCAAAGGGAAAGTTTTTTTTTTAATCCCCCCCCCATACCGCCTCTATCCACCCAGCAGTAAACATGCGTACGCCACAGTCATAAGATTGGCAGGTGGCATGTGGTTGAATAAAGTGTGGGCACTCCCACCGGTTCAAATATATGCTGGCCAGTGTGGCTAGAGTAGGCCAAATACTCTCTCGAGTCGTGTTTCTCAACATTTTTTGGCCCGCGGACCAGTCAGCCAATGCAAACATTTCTGCGGACCACCCAGCCCCCCGCCACGCTGACAGAACACATTCACTTCTCTCTCTAATACCAGTAATACTAAATTATTCATATTACTGGAACATAAAACATTTTTTTTTAAACGCAGCTAAAATGCTTTCTTTTAGGTGGTGGGGTGGGCATTTAGATCTTAGGGTTAGGGTAGTTTAATCAGTGTAGTTTACCTAACTAATGTTTTTTTAATTAAATATCGTAAATCAACTTAATTTCCAAAACAAAAGGTGTAAAGGTTGTGATTATTTCCGGATCAATCTGCATTTGCATCACAGCCCCGTGGACCACCTGGGGGGACAGTCGCGGACCTCTGGTGGTCCGGGGACCATCCTCTGAGAACCACTGCTCGAGAGGGGCTCTCTCTCTAGAGCGCCCTCTATTGGAGGCCCTTCTGCCAGCAGTGGCGTGAGCAAACAATTAGGGGACTGCACCTTTACCAGCATTTACACGTAATAGCTGTGTTTTTACTTAATGATGATGTAATGCATATTTGGTCTCAGTAATGGTGACAACATTTCAAGAACTCAGCAGAGTTAAGTGTAGAGAATAAAAGGCCTAGTCGTTATAAGCCGGATATCCTGCATGCTTGGTGGTCGGTATGTTTGCGATTCACCCCATCATCCTTGATTCGAGTTGTTGACCCTGATCGTAGAACAAGCCGACAGAATATACAAAACAGACAATACAAAACGAGATTTTAAAGCTATCAATTGCTGGACTAATTCTTGACCTTGGATTATAACAACTCGGTGAATTGCTGGGGACGTGGTGGGGGGGGGGGGGGGGTGAATCATTACACATTTAGCGGTGAGTGCCCGGGAGAAAAGAAGGCAGGGCGAGGGGGAAGTGGTGACACTCTCTTTGCCCCACAGGCGAGCTGCGGCACATCACCAAGCTGAAACCGTGGGGGCTGTACGACGTCCTGGTGGAGAAGTACGAGTGGTCCCAACAGGATGCCGCCCAGTTCAGCGACTTCCTCATGCCCATGCTTGAGCTGATCCCCGAGAAGCGGGCCACCGCAGCCGAGTGCCTGCGGCACCCGTGGCTCACCATGTAGTCACGCGCGCGGCGGACGAGCGGGCGTGGCAACCATACCGAAGCTCTTCACACCGCGCGCCCGTTCCCCCGCTACCTCCACCGCCCCACGCCCGGCACGGCGCACTCCTCCGTCTTGGGGATAGATCTTCAGTGGATGGCGGTGGAAGCCAGGATGAAGGACGGTTGACACACCGGCTGCGAGTTGGTTTGCTCTACCGTGCGTATGCCAAAACTGTGGGGGGGAGGGGGGGGAGTGCACCATTTCCCTGGCAGGGCTGCTGTCGGCTCACCGGCTGGAGCCGAGGGGTGGGGGACAAGGCACTCGCCAACAATAGGCGACGGTGCCGTCACTGAACTCTTTCCATGTGTCACGCGCAACTCTATACCTTTCACCCTTCAGTACCGCTCGTCTTTGTTGGTGGATATGAGAATTTCAGTAATCGGTCATTGGTTGAAATGGAAGGCTGTTTCCATGGGCTCCAATTGGAGAGGAATAGTCGAGCACTTGCGCGCGTGCATCTCCTGGTGGAGGCGTCTCTTGAACCGTGGCTTCTGTAGGCGCCGTTCGGGCGAGCGGTCGTCATTGGTAGAGCGTGAAATTTTTTCTCTCCCCGCGAGCGATTTTAAAATCTTGTCTGCGCGTTCACTTCTTCCACGAAGCCTCGAGCCCCACGCCGAGCGTCGCACCCCAGCAGCGCGTGTTTCACGTCACCCTGCACCGCCCTGCACCGCCCTGCACCGCCCTGCACCATCGCCCTCCCCTGTGTCAATAAACGAGGCAGTAAGTGACTGGCACCGACGCGGCGGCATTTTTTCGTGAAAATTAGCGTTGCACTCGGAGAGTCTCTCGGCCACACGTGACTTGTCGATCGGGGGCCGGAGTGGGGCAATGACGACAGCATGGCAAGACCAAAGTGTCGAGAGAGGGGACACGGAGGGAGAACAAGCGGCGACGTCTGTCGTGGCACCAACCAGGACCCATTCATTAATTTCAAACGCTTTCTCCAATACCTAAACCTCACCCGTTATCACAGCTCTTTTAATAAGTTTGACCACAGTTTATCTCTAGCTCTTGCGCGAATCTTCTCTTATGCACTGACCTTAGTCCTAAACCCTTTATATTTTGCAAGCATTTCTTTGCAAATAAATAAAGAACATTTGACAGAGAAGTCACTTTCAGGAGTCATCAAATGGCTCCTGATGGCGTTCAAAAATGAGTCGGTGAGATGGTTCCTTGAAGAATACCCCTTCTAAAATGTTCTCCCACACCACCGGGGTCAGAATTCAAACTCGGCTGCTTGATTGTCTACGTTCGTTAGCTGGCGGAGCCCCTTGTGCTGCATTGCGTGAACAAAATCAGTCTGGGCGCCACGGCCAGAGCGTAGCGTCCCTTGCGCTCGTATCAATTTGGCTCTGACCTGTTTGGGTCAGAGAGCCTCGACCTCGCACGGTGCAGAGATTTGCCGGGTTGATGCAGGCCAGCTCAACGACTCGTGCCGCCAGGACAGATTTCATCATGCGAATCCGCAATGCGAAATCAGCGGAAGCGCCCTTACCCTGATTGATGAGGGTGGGCAGGAGTGCGTGGGTGGTCTAGTCGCTGTCGTGGATTTCCGTCGCCGTGGAGTGCGGCGTTGGCGAGACACGTGCACGCGTGGGTAAGTTCCGAGGCTTTATTATGATAATTTTGTTATTCATATTATTTAAAATAATTTAAGATCATCAACAACCAAATACGTCTCATCTCGCAGGTGTGACGCGCACAATTCCGTGTGTTTCTTTAGTGAGGTCGCGTAGCGGTGTTAATGGAGGCAGTAGCTGTTATATATTACAGTATACACAGTATATGTACACCTAGACGTCATCGTTCCCTGTGAATGCATATTATATACGCGATACAGGAGGGCCACTGTTTACAAACAACAGGGATGCTAGGAGCTCGCCACCCAAAATCTCATCGCCAGGGAAAAACGACTGCCGTGGGCTTCCAACTCAGACTGATGCGAGACACGGACGGACACTAACTCCTCAGACTGGTGCGAGACACGGACGGACACGAACTCCTCAGACTGGTGCGAGACACGGACGGACACTAACTCCTCAGACTGGTGCGAGACACGGACGGACACTAACTCCTCAGACTGGTGCGAGACACGGACAGACACTAACTCCTCAGACTGGTGCGAGACACGGACGGACACTAACTTGTCAGACTGGTGCGAGACACGGACGGACACTAACTCCTCAGACTGGTGCGAGACACGGATGGACACTAACTCCTCAGACTGGTGCGAGACACGGATGGACACTAACTCCTCAGACTGGTGCGAGACACGGACGGACACTCTCACCTGGACAAACGAATGGACACTCGCGCCTCATTGGGCTCTCACCTGTGCAATGAA
Source organism: Petromyzon marinus (assembly GCF_048934315.1). Taxonomy (NCBI): domain Eukaryota; kingdom Metazoa; phylum Chordata; class Hyperoartia; order Petromyzontiformes; family Petromyzontidae; genus Petromyzon; species Petromyzon marinus. Next base: position 9,121,690 of record NC_133696.1, on the reverse strand, counting down.
ATCAAAATAATCGCCTCGTTGTGGAGAATATAAGTAGCAAAAATAAATAAGCAGACTCTCCCGCTTCACATATCCGTCTCCACGTAAACAATCAAATATTATTTTACATTTCATCCGCCACACGATTCACCACAAACAAAACTGGACTGGTGTCGACAGTGATGAGAGAGTGATTAGACACGAAGGCGAAACCAATCCAGAGTTTTCTTGGAAATAATGTTGCTGAAATGATGCACTTCCAGAAGGCTGTGCGGCTTATGGGTTGTGTAAAAAATAATTTTATTATTAATGTGGAGAAGACGGATATGTGGAATGAGACATTTCTTATTTTGTGACATTCAATGATCGTTGGTAAAACTAATGGGCTCTCACTTGGGGCCACTCCCTGATCTAATAGGCCCTCACCTGGTCAACCGGCGTGTCTCCGAAAGCATGCTACTGTTGAGTTGGGAGTCCCACTGGTTGTGTTCGTGGCGAGAGTCCTTGTGCTGCAGCGCCCGTAAATCGGCAAGTCCGTCGGATGATCGCCGCCGTCGCAAGCCCCTGCAACATTCGGTCTTGGCGGGGCAACCGGTTTTGGGTTAATCGGTCGTTGACGTTTCTTCCATTGGGTGAAAGTGGCCGTCAGAGATTTTTAGTATGGGACTTCTCCCTCCACCTTGGCGTTCGTTGTCGATGGGGTTGGTGGGGAGGGAAGGGGGCGTTCTCATCCCAGCTGCTCGATTCCCCCAGAAGCCGCTTGGTGCCCGTGGGTCACCCAGTTGCCCCCACGAGTACCAGACGTCACTGCGCGATGTGTGAAGGGGGGGTCCGAGATGTGATGGCCGTGTGCCATCGTTCCGGGTGGTTGTTGTGCACATGGTGAGGCTGTGCACATGACATGTGAGTTGTGGGAGATGCGGTTCGCAGTTTCTCGGTTCGCTCGCCCACACGTCTGTAGTGGGTGGGTGCTATTATGGTGTTTGTGCCAACACGGTGCCCACACGGTAAATAAATATCTGCTTTTTATAGCAATTTGGTTGGCATCGCGATTTACCAGTAGTACGTTCCACTGTAAGAAAATCAGTAAAATGTGTGCAGTGTTCCTGTGAGATCACTGGCATTTCACTGGTGGTGACAGAATACCCACAGTAGTTTCCTGTTTCCAGTTCAAGAATAATTGGTTCATAATGTTGCCATTTTGCAGCAATTGATCACTTCATTTATAGGCCACGTCTGTAAGAATAATAATCAGGCGTCAGGGTGGCGCTCAGCAAGAAATGTCCAGGTTCGATTCCCGGCTCGTGCAGCTTTCGTGTGTGGAGTGTGTTCTCCCCCCCCCCTCCTCCTGTTCTGCCATAGTAAAAGAAACAACTCATACAATGTAACTGGTCTATAATAGAGGTTTTTGGGTTAGATCGCGTAAATATATAAATGTGTCGTTAAAACCCGCCACCACCCGATACAGCCAACTAGTAAGGGTTGTCACGTAAACAGAACATGCTAATTCGTCACTAGTACAGCACACCGGTGTGTTGGAGAGCCAAGCCACAACATTTACAATCTCAGATTGTCAATACTCAGATGGTAAATATTATGGGTGATATTGGTCGCGAAAGCCCACGTGTTAAACCAATGTAACCGGTATTGGCCAAAACATCTCAATGCTGAAATGGTACCCACAAATTCCTCAATTGGGTCAACACATCCCTACTGCGAACACTTGGCACAGCAGCCTCCTGGAAAACGAGGCTTTGAGACTCGGTGAGGCTTTCCTGAGTAAACAAGCGTGCCTGTGGAGCTCCATATCCGTGGAGAACCATATTCGTGGAGCTCCAAGCCCATGGAATTCCCTGCCTCTGGAGCACTATGTGCATGGAGCTCAACGCCCATGGAGCTGTGTGCGCGTGGGGCAAGCATTCGTCCACATCCACTGGGTTTGCGGTCGGAAGTTTGAGGAACCGTTTAATTTACGCGGATAATATATATGTATGGTATGCTTTGCAATCACCACATCCCAAATTGATTTAGCTTAAGGATATGCGATTATCCTCGGATGAACGGACGTGGAGAGCGCTGACGCGACGGTTTTGTGCACCGTACTGTGAACCCGGCGGCCGGAGTTCAATTTCCGGAAGCGGTTCACGTCGACGGCGAGTAATGTCTGAACAAGTCCTGGGTCTCCTTCCTCTCCAATCTGCCCTGGCAAGCGTGGTGAATTATAGTCCAACAAGTCCCCTTGAGACCAACGCATTATAATTGTAATGATAAAATTGTTGGCCTCATAAAACACTGGCTATTCCCCTGCACTGTTTTAAGTGATTAAGTCGATTTGAGTGATTTATGAAACTTGCCACTGGCCTTGACTGGGGTACAATATTTAGAGGGACGTATCAAAGATGGTGAACTTCTTGGTCCCTTCCTCTTCCACGCTGGCCAACCACGTCTCGGAAGAGGTGGGATTATACCCAGACTTTACAACCACGCCACGACCTGCCGATCGACTTGGCTCTGCCGTACCCGTTTCTACTGCTGGGCAGATGGCACGCATCATAATCATTTGTTTAGCATCCGTTTGGATCAGTAATCCTAAACACTTTCCATATGAATAAACCGCACCTTTATTCGAGCAGGAAAGGGATCGCGAGACCCAGTGACCGTGGTTGGTGTGCCGCCCGTTCCTCCGGTTGAGGAAGAAGTGGCGATGCGCACCAGAGCGGATGTCGCACTGAACGGCCCGCGGAGGGGCACCCGTTTATTTATTGATTGTCATTTTCTCCTTTTTTTTACGTTACCTTTCCCCTGGGTGATTACTTTTTAAGCGGAGATGATTGACGGGAGAAGACGCACAGAGGTGGCAGATAACACTGGATGTTGCGCAGCGAGCGAGTTCGGGGTATTGGAGGCACAGGGATGGGATGGGGAAATCGCGGGCAAGGCTTCGCGTGAAACGTGTTCCGCGTAGCGTTAACTCTGACTGACGTTAACTGGCGGAGGTTATATGGTTGCCACCCGCCATGCGGAGACCGCGCACGTTTCGGGAAAGTGGCCTGTGTGCTTAGATTGCTTTGCAGTGACTTGGCTGGCAGGCAAGCGAGCCAGCCATGGTGTTGTGTGCCGTGTGACAGGGTCCAGCGCGCGCGTGTGTGTGTGTGCGCGCACGTGTGACATTGACACATGCACCACACAACACCCTTTGCGTGCGCGCGCGCGTTCGTGTAAATACATAGCACAGCCATCCGTCCCACGCCGGACAGACAGCCGTGCTATTACTGAATCGCGGTGTCAGTGCTTGCTGTGTTGGGTAGGGGACATTTAAAGAGAGGAAGCAGTGGCCAACGTTCGCTCAACTCACTCACTACTCGTCCACATGGTGAGACTCCACCACTCCCACAATGAACTCCACCACGTGTCCCACGTAGCCCCCCTCACCGCCCCACGTACACTCGGTGCTCCACATTTAGATTGGATCTCATCCTGGGATTAATTGGTAGGGACGGCCCAAGTGTTGGGGGGGGGGGGGCGGGCTCCGTCCTCCACGAGCGCAGGCAGCACCCGAACGGGATGAAGCGAATTCCGATGGCGGCGCGTTATTATAACAACAATAATAACAGTACAGTAATAATAATAACGATGATGTTAATACGTTTCTTCTTGTGACGCGATGCGAGTGAGTCGTCGTGAACCGATATTACAAACATGTCTTTGTGTCTGTTTGATCAAATAAAATATTGTTTTCTCTAGAACTGCCCAGGGTGGGTTTTAAGCCAAACTACGCACACATAGCAACACACGTCAAAGACAAGGATCCCTCGTATAGCCTTTAACAGACTGTTCCAGTAAGTGCTGTTAGCAAGCACCTAAGAAATCCGGGACAGCCGGCCAAGCGTCGCATACATACACACAGACCAGCGCACACAGACATTCACATATAGACACATACACAACAACAACAGTTGCTGTTCGCCAGTAAGTGATGGTGTCGTCACCACAGCTCTTGTGCCAGGCTAGGCGCACTTTGAGGCTACTTGGAGTGTCGAATGCTGGCTGACAAGACGTCACGGGTCAGACTCGGGTGCTATGGGATGACTGACTTTGTATTACTTACTGGCAGATGCACCACCTGCGCTCCCCTGTGGGCCAATGTGGCACAGTTGGCAACACAAAGACAAACATAGCCATCTGTGTAGCCTTTCCAGACTTTTGGGGAAAGTGCTGTTAGTGAGCACCTATAAAGGCGTACAAGGTGTATTAGAGAGTGGTGTACCAGCACCACACCCGGCCGCCTTTCTCTCCCCAGTGCTGATGTTTCCACACCGCACCAGGTGCTCATTTAAAGGTGAGCCAACCTCGTGGAGGCCCAGGGCTGGTTCAGTGATCACTCGCCACTGATCTTAGCCGTGGCCAGTAATCAAACTCGGGTCACCGGGTTTATAGCGCAGTGCTAACACCCAGTGCTACCGTTCCCCACAACACAACAACCGCCATTCCCCACTAAGTGGTGGTGATGTCACCACGACGCTTGTGCCAGGCCATGTGCACCTTGAGGCCACGTGAAGTGTCGAACGCCCGCTGGCAGGAGGTCACGGGGCAGACCCAGGTGCCACGGGTCGACTGACTGAGATGATTGAGACGACTGGCTGATGCACCACCTGTGCCCCCTACTGTGCCAACTTGCTGTGCATTAGCCACCTGGCGCTCCGCTCGTTGTTGTGAGCGTCGCTCCTCAGCCCTCCGTTCCCCACACACACATATACACAAACTATAGTCCACGAATCCCAGACCGGACATGAACAAGGGTTGAGAAGCACCGGGGTAGACTGTTGTGCAACTGGACCTGCTGGTTTCTCGTGCGTGGAGTTCACGAGGGACCGGGGTGATGCTTGGTCATAGGCACATGCTTGGCTTCACACGCGGCCTCCTCTCTCCTGTCCGGGACCCAGGCCACAGCTAGGCAGCCGCTCCCTCTGTTGCACAAGGGGTGGAGGACACGGAGATGTGGCTTTGAGACCCACGAGATCGACCCCGGGGGCACCTCCTCGACATGGGGAAGGGAGTTTCACAAAATGTGTGTGATTCACGAACCCTCGTTGCCTCGACAGTGTATGTATGTTTAACTTCTTCCGCGCCGTACGTCACCAATTGTGCTAATCGCTGAATACAGGCCACGAGCGTAGCCACAAACACCACCGCCCAAGTCCGCAATCTCTGCAGTGGGAAGGAAGGGCAAGCGGTATGGAAGTACAGCACAGTGGCCAAACAAAGGCTCGGCCTATCTGATCAGTCACTAGGACTAGCCCTACCAGTGACCGTAACTAGCTTATCAGCCATTAATACGATTCCTACCAGTGACGCTATCTGACCAACCACGAACCTTACCAATGACCGTAAGCTTAACCGACCAGCCACTAACACGCCCTCTACCAGTGACCCTATCTGACCATTCACGAGCACTAGCCCTACTCGTGACCCTAAATAATCAACCAACCACTAGCACTAAGCCTCTACTAGTGACTCTAACTATGCAACCACGCACTAGCATTAGCCCTCCACCAGTGACCCCAACCATAACCAAGTAGCCAACCAGCCCTGAGCCGTATCACTCACAAATAACCTTATCTTTAGCCCCATCTACCATCATGATCTATTCACGATCATCAATCATCAGTCCATTGCGCCAAGGTAATCGCTGGGAGGGTCACTTTTGCCGTCACCTCTGCCCCAAGTCCTCCACCACTCATCGCCCATCCTTGGCGGCACTACCTGCAGCCAACTGGAAAGATCAACTGCTGGTGGAAGAAGGGTGGGCGACCCGCCACTCTCCCTGTAACCCAGCACTGTGTGGAGGCAGCAACGAAGGTTGGTGGATCTCACAAATGGCGTGAGACTCCCTTCCCGTGGACGTCGAGGAGGTTGCCAGGAGAAGGTAATACAGCAAATGTGGACTCCACTTGTTTGCGTCTGTATGGAGTGGAGTGTTTGCCCTTCGCACAACGTGGGGTTTCTCCGGGTGCTCTGGTTTCCTCCCATCTGTAAAAACGCTCGTGACTTGGCTGATAAGACCATCATATATAGAGGAGTGCGGAGCTTGGGCAGGTGGTTGGTGCCGGTTCACCGCCTGGCTGCTGCTTCCTTTCCCGCTCGTCTGTGGTTCCGCCTCGCTCCTGAGTCGACCTATCTCAAAAATAATAATTCGTGTCGTTGTGAATATTTTAAAAAAAATTCACGTAGAGAGACGGAACTGTGAAGAATACCTTGTCTGTACTCTTTGGTTCTTTCGGTAAAGTCACGTAGATATAAAATAAAATAAATCACGTTTCGGGTGCAACACAGGCGTGTTGGATGCTTGTGTTGCGCCCGAAACGTCGTGATTTATTTTATACCTACGTAACTTTACCGAAAGAACCAAGGAGTATGGTTTCCTGCAGTCACGAAAGCTTCAAATCAAGATTAATACCTTGTCTGATTTATCTTGTTATTTATATTCTCCACATACAACATGAGTGATTATGCTGAGTCAGATCTCACTCTATAATTTTGTGTGGAACTGGGATCCCATGACGTAAGATCGGCAGTTCACCAGCATTTATTTCAAACGAGCCTGGGCTCTGCTGATGCGACACCTGGGAGTGTTCGCTTAAAACCAATGCTTCTCAAATTAAGCACTCTCAGAGAAATGGCTGATGGGATATGTAAAAAAGTACACGTATTTATATATGCGGAGGGACAGATATATGGACCAGGCGTATTACTCCTGGTCCATATATCTTGTCTAACAACGACGCTGCCAATCGGCACGTTGTTGTTAAGTGTTTATTGTCTTGCATCAACGCTGCTGAAACGACAAACTCCCAGAAGGAAGGCCGTGTTAGTGTGGCTGATGGGGGTTGGGTAAGCAATATGTTCGAGACACGGATGCTATAATCGTCATCATTCCATCGCTCCGCTGGGTCGCGCGCCCGCTCGCCCGCCCACTCGCCCCGCTCACCTTTTTCCTCGTCCACCTGGAAGTCGTCCGGCAGGAGGTTGTCCTGGCGGTTGCCCAGCACGAAGGCGAGGAAGGCGAGGACGAAGGCGTCCAGGATGCCCACGATGGCCAGCACGTACGCGTAGCGCACCGTGCACGCGCCCAGTGTGTACTTGCCGGTGTTGTCCCCGCACAGACGGCGCACTTCGTCGGCGTCCCACCCGTCCGGGTAGATCATGCAGCCCAGCACCAGCAGCGCAGCTGGTGGCACAAAGACAAAGATCCACCCCCCCCCCCCCATCATAGCCTTAGCAGACTTAATAGGTTTTTTTTGGGGTGTTAAATCGCGTTCTGTAATTGTGTTGTTAAACCCGCCACCACCCGATACAGCCAACTAGTAAGGGTAGTCACGTAAACAAAACGTGGCCAATTCGTCACTAGTACAGCACTAACTGGTGTGTTGGAGAGCCAAGCCACAACATTTGCAATCTGCGTACGACGTTTCGCCAGTAATTACAACAAGCTTCATCAGGCGACAGCCAGATTTGTGGAGAAGTCCACCTGATTCGTCCCTTATATAGAGGCGTAGATGTGGTGACCACACTTCTACGCTCTTGCGCAAAGTGGGGGTGAGGGGGTTAATGCGGACTGTAGGGGCAAGTGCTGTTATTCGAGCACCGCTGAAGGCCGGCAACAGCACACGAGGGAGTGGGTGGCCAGCACCACGGCCGACTGCCTTTGTCTCCCCAGTGGCGATGTTTTTTAACACACTGCACCAGCTACTCGTTTGAGGCTGAGTCGACCTAGGGGAGGCCCAGGACCGATTCAGACGTTCGTACGGATGGCACCGCACAGTAGACCGTCCACCGCCCCTGCCCCCACCCGACCACAACCACTTGGTGAACATGCAACGTTGGGCCAATGTGGTTGGAATTGTTGGGCCGACGTTGGGCCAATGTGGTTGGAACTGTTGGGCCGACGTTTGTCCGACGCTGCTCCAACGTTCCATGTTTACTAGGAAACGCCAGTAGAAACCCATTCATTCGGTCACGTGTCATTCACGAATATATCAACACACCATATTCTTTGGGTCTTTCGGTAAAGCCACGTAGACAGAACAATTTCTTAAAAAATGGCCATCCCCACGGCTCAGTTTGTAAAGATTTATCTGATCTTACATTTACATGCAAATTTCATCTCTAGCCCCCCCCCCCACTGACCCTTGGGCTACGCCCATCTCAAACCTTTATAACTCCCTTGCCTTAGCAGCGCTCCCACCATATAGCCTCAGCAGCTCTCCTGCTATATTTTTCACCTGATGACGACTGCTTGTATTGCGATCGAAACGTCGTGATATTGTTATTATGTTTATAAATTGTTCTATCTGCGTGGCTTTACCGAAAGACCCAAAGAATATGAATTCCTGCTGCAGTCACGAAAGCTTTAAGTCAATATTTAACACACCATAGTCATCATTAGTGTCAAATCATCATACCAATTCAATTCTAGATTTTAAGCTTTCGTGACTGCAAGGTCCTTGTGACAGCACGGTCCCTTCACCTGATGAAGGCCACTTGTGTTGTGGCCGAAACGTCGTGATTTTTTACGTGACTTTACCGAATAGAACCAAAGAGTATACTAATTCAAACATCCCCCGTATAGCCTTTAACAGACAGGTGAGCAAGTGCTATCAGCGAGCACCTATGACGGCCGCCACGCCGCACGAGGAGGTGGGTGGCCAGCACCACGCCAGGCTGCCTTTGTCTCCAGAGCGCTGATGTTTACACACCGCACCCGATACTCATTTTAAGGTTGAGTAGATCTAGGGGAGGTCCAAGGACCGATTTATATATCCGTCAATCGTATTGGTGGTGAGCGGGAATCGAGCTCGGGTAACCGGGTTCGTAGCGCAGTGCGCTAACAACTACGCCACCGTATCTTCACAGCTGACGTCTGCAGCAAGCGGCGAATGCGTCACCGCTCACGTATCTCTGCGCGTGTACCCATCTATGTGTGCGTACCCATGTGTGCAAGCTGTCAATCGAAAATATCTGTGTTTACCCACGTGCCCGCGCTGTTAATTCTGTGTGTACCTATATATCAGTAGATGTGTATCTATATATCGGTCTGTGTACCCACGTGTCCACGCTGTCAATCTTATCGTTCAGTATATGTGTACCTATGTATCGGTCTGTGTACCCACGTGTCCACGCTGTTAATCCTATCAATGTGTCTGTGTGTGTACCGTATCTATCGATGTGTGCGCACCTGTGTGTATGTGTACCCCCCACGTGTCCACGCTAACGGTCCTCACCGGACGTGAGCTGCATCCAGGCGCACACCTTGTAGACGGTGGCCGAGGTGCAAAAGAAGAAGAGGCTGAAGCACACGAGGCACGCGATCACCAGCAGCATGGAGATGCCGATGAAGAAGCCCGCCGTCTTGAAGGCGCTCGACGGCACCGCGCTGAAGTCCATGAAGCTGCCACTGCAGACCTGGGGAAGACGGGCGGCAGGGGAGAGGGCACCCCCGCGGAGAGGGCCGAATGGGCTGTCAGCTGGGCAAATGAATGAGTCTGTTTGAATGAATGGGCCTCATTGCAGGAGCGCTTCGTGGCGTTATTTATTAACGGTGGTCTCGTATTCACCACGTGCATTGCGGTTCTTGAAATATTGAGTTTGTTACCGAAAAAAATAATCTTCCTGTTCTTTTGATTTCCGACCCCTGAGTTAAAGGAAGAAGCTCTCATCTGGCTGTGTGTGTGTGTGGATCAGGGCCGGCGGTGGGCCCAGCCAATTCTCCTCTCTCCTACTCGTGGACGGCGAGTCGCTGTAATCGTGCACACCCCCCCACCCCTACCACACAACCGCTCGACTGCCCCCCACCCCAATCCAAGAGGAGCTGCCCAGTAAATATGCAACGTTGCGCCAACGTTGACATGCGGTTGGCCCAACGTTCAATGTCAGCTGGGCTAACCTTGTCCACCCCGGTGGGTGACGCACGCGTGAATGGGTGAACGCGTCTCTGTTGGCTGCTGTGAGCGCAGTGGTTGTTGACTCGCTGCGCTACGAACCCGGTGACACGAGTTCGATTCCCGCTCACGGCCAACACCGGTGACGATTATCTGAACCGATCGTGGGCCTCCCGTAGGTCGACTCAGCCTCAAATGAGCACCTGGTGCGGTGTGTAAACATCGCCACTGGGGAGAGAAAAAGCGGCCGGGCGTGGTGCTGGTCAATCACCCCCTCGTGTGCCACAGTGCCGGCCTTCATAGGTGCTGCTCGCTAACAGCACTTGCCCCAACAGTCTGTCAAGGCTACACGGGGGATCTTTGTGTTTTTGTGTCTCTGGGCGCAGCGGAGCCCTCCTCACCATCTCACGCGTGAGGCTGTTGCCGATGCAGTAGCTGAAGAGGCCGAAGTATCCGGCCTGCGGCGTGTCCACGCTGTCTCCGATCCAGAAGGGCTGGATGAAGCTCACCACGTTGAGGATGGCGAAGCAGATGGTGAAGATGGCCCACAGGACGCCCACGGCACGCGCGTTCCTCACGTAGTTGGTGTGGTAGATCTTGGCGGCCTCGTGTGCAGGCAACATGGTAGTGGTGGTGGTGGTGGCCGATGTCGCTGATGTGGATGAAAGTAATAGTGGTGGATGTGATAAAGGTGAAGATGTGGTGATGACGTTGATTAGGATGAGTGTGATTGTGATGCTGGAGATGGTTCTGATGGTGATGGTGGCGGTGATGCTGAGCTTGATAACGATGAAGATGGTTGCTGATGGTGATGATAGAGGTGGTTAAGTATTATGAGTGTAGTTGTGACGGTGACGAGGTGATGATTATTTTGTTGATAACGACGATGGTCATCGTGATTGTCATGCTCAGCGTGATGAGTGTTCACATGACGGTGACAACGTTGATGATGATGATGGCTAAGATGGCCCTCACCTGCTGAAGTAAAATTATCACCCGCTCGGTCAAAGAAATGATCTCTCACCTAACAAAATAAATGTACTCTCAACTGATCTAATTATTTGAACTCTCACCTCACCTGACAACACCTGAGCATATTTTTGGCGTGAATCGTCACCCCGGGTGCCCGTTCGATGTAAAATTTAAGCTGCGCGTCGACAGAGGAGGAGGAGGACGCGTGGACCGCGGGCGCAGTGAACTCTTCAACAGCAGCAGCAGGAGGAGGAGAAGGTTGAGTGTGGTGGTGGGTGGAGGGGGAGTTGAACTCGATAGGGGCTTCTGGAATTTCAGACTCAAATAGGAGCTGTAAAAGGCAAGCTGCCTCCATCAACTATTGATGGTGGCGCAAAAACGGTCTCACGAAGAAACACAACACAGATGTCCCTCTGCCATCGACGCCACCCTCTTCCCGCCTACAGAGCTATGCACTTTCATTTCTTTAGAACTGTGTGTTGTATTTCGTTGTCCTTTCCACGCGCATCCGATTAGCGCGGTTGGCTACGTACGGGGCGAAAAAAGTTCAACATACGTACTGTACAGGGTGGTCCAGATGTCTTGTGACCTCCAATTAACTGAAATCTAACATGTTTTTTTCCTTTGCATGTTCATTTCTGTTTGAAATCAACCTTTCTTTTAACAAAAATATAACGTTTTAGAGAGTTACAAGACATCTGAACCACCCTGTACATACATACACACGGAAGTAAACTCAACCCATCATCCCAGCTTCTGAGCCAATAAAATAAGTACAACTTTGTCAGAATTCAGAAGTCAATAGTTGTGGTTTTGTGTGTGCGTGTAGTTGCTTGTACACAACCCCAAAGGCCTCTCTCTAGTGGCAAAGCGACCGGCAACAGACAGTCCCTCTGATGGTACAGCAGATGAGGCAACGCGTTTATTGAATTGAGGAAGGCGATAGGAATGTGGGGGGAAAACGACGATGGAATTTTTGACGAGCGTGTTGCGTCTGTGTAATAACGCAGGCAGTCTCGTTGCCATAAAAAAACAACAATAACGTGGCTAATCACGTGACGGCTGGACCTGTTGACAACATTCACATCATGTTTTGCTCCGTCCGATTTCAACCAAAACGTGTACACCACCAGCGACACGGCGACAGAACGGGGCTGGTGACATTCCACGTGGTCGCCGTGGCACTTGGGCTTATTTATTCAAATGTCACAATTGTGAGGTGACAGTGGCGGAAATATCAAGTGAGGGAGACACAGACGCAGCTCACGGTGGGCAACAGCACATCTGATGATGAATGCGGCCTCATCACATCCACACACTGTCCTCCACAACTGACAAGTGAACCTTGGATACCATAGCACCCCGGCACTCGCATAATGTCCGTGATGCAGTCATTTTGAGCCTGTTGATGGTCTGCGATGCGGCAATCGACTCATCTCGACGAGCTGTACACTACGATGCACCACCACCACCATGGTGCGTACCCAGAGCGTTCAGGGTGTCGGCGCAATCATCCGCGTTGCGTTTCGACATCGCGGAGTGTGCCACTGATTTCGGATTGATTGGTAGTCCCAGTCGCGAAGTTAAGTTACACCCCTGGAAGAAAGTGTGTCCCAGAAATAAAATATTTAATTGCCTCGGCCCATTTTGTAATATTTGGTACCCCGGGGTACCGCGATAAGGGGCCGTCCATAAATGACGTCACGCACCTAGGGGGGGAGGTCAGACATTTGTGACGATGTGTGACGATGTGCGGCGGGGGGGGGGGGGTTTGAGGAATGTGACGTCACATCAAAATGCGCAACTTTAAATAAATATAGACAGCACGTTCTATTTAATTAAATAGACTTTTTAATAAATGTTTTCTCCTACAACATCAGAGTACAGCGCCACATTAAATACGCACTACAATGACAATAGTTTAAAGCGATTTGAAGCATGTTTTTTTTTTGGGGGGGGGGGCGGCAGAGCTTTGTGACGTCATATTTGAGGGGTGGTCTGACTTTTTGTGACGCCGTGTGACGAAGGGGGGGGGGGGGTCAAAACTCGTCCAAAATCGCGTGACGTCATTTATGGACTGCCCCTAAGGGTCAGTTGGTCAGGTCGGGCCTGTCCATGCAACACAACCAATGTTCGGTTCCTCCTGGGTTAAGGATGTGCGATGCATGGTTTAAAGCGGAGGGGCAGGGTGAAGGACACGTCGATCACAGACCCGAGTCACATCTCACACCAGATTCAATATTGTTTCCAAATGGACCTCAACGACTAAACTATTTTGTATTTTTCCAGGTAAGGCTCACTGAGCTGTATAGCTCTTTTTCAGAAGCGACCTGGCCACAAATGAAAGCTTCCCATGTGGAAATTTATAGCAGCCAAATACTCGAAACGCATGTTTCTAAATGTGGAGGGAAAAACCAGAGGACTCGGAGAAAAATGCACGTGACCACAAGGAGAGAGATGCAAACTCCAAATATACAGCAGGCGTCAGGGTCGACATCAAGCCCACGACCTCCTGTATACCAGGCGAGGTAGTTAATATCTCACCACCGTGGCGTAAACTGTTTATAACTGCAGGGGAAAGGATTGCCTATATCTGAAATATTCTCGAACCACAAGATTTGTTTTGGTCATCAGATCGGTAGTTGATGCGACAGTGAGAGAAATGTGGCCTCCAAAAACTCAATCACGTTGAGAGAGGGGGTTGATCACCATGGTAAATAGAATAAACGGCGTCAGATAAAGTTTAGAAAGTAAGGGATCGATGACAAGCAAACTTATATTTTTGTTGAAAGCTCCATAATCTTAAAAATATATATTCTGTAAACATGTTTGATTTTTTACTAGAACTGACAAAAAAACATTTAAATCCAAAATCCCATAATTTAAAAATATTGATGTAAAACGTTTAAAATTATCAACCGTTATCAATGGTAAATGTGATTTCGATAAATGAATATTGCCTGTCGTTTTAGTTTTTGATAAATAGGGTATTAAATTCTTATAACCGCCTTTAAAGAAAAGAGTGTAGAACGATCATCAGGGATAAAGAAGCTTAGCTTCTAATTCATTGATCATCTGAGTCGGTACGAAAATGGTACAAAAAATTCCGTACTTTCGTATTGTCCTGATGAAAACATTTCCAACCATAATATGATAGCGGACTTAAATAACCCAAAAAAAATCTCCTACCGCACTGCCACCTTTGCGCGTGAGAAACGGGGGCGAATGTGCCACGCGGTGCCGAATCAGTGCATTCTATATACAGGGTGCTTTAAACACGTTTTAACACTTAACATGAGACTATCGTTTTGAATGGAAAAAGAACGGATAATAAATACACTGTAACATGATAACAAATGTAATGTTAATAGCTTCAAAAAGTCAGTCTCTACTGGTTCGCCATCGTTGTCAACACGTGCCTGGAATTTTCTCCAGGTGGTCTCCAGAGCCAGGAATCACGTTTCTTGTGGTATTGTTGCAAATTCTCCGAAGTGCTAACATTTTTTTTAAGCATCCTGTATAAGAATTGGGTTTACCCTTTCTGGCAATATTTTGGCCGGAAACGATTTCTGCTTTTTTTTGGAAACCGGTAACCGATTGTAAACCGGTTATAGAACCGGTTATAGCCCGAGAGGGCTCAACACGGGCCGGTTATAGCCCGAGAGGGCTCAACACGGGCCGCAGGAGGAATCGTCATCTGCAGAGAATCTCGATGTCTTGCGGTACACGATGCGTTGGCAGTGGTGCATGAGCACCAACAAGTACACAACATCCTCCGTATAGCCGTAGGTGTTAGTGAGCACCTATGAAGGCCGGCACGGCACACGAGGGGTGGCCAGCACCACGCCTAATCGCCTTTGTCTCCCCAGTGGCGATGTTTACACACACCGCCACAGGTAATTATTTGAGGCTGAGTCGACCTAGGGGAGGCCCAGGACCGGTTCAGATAATCGCCACTTGCCATGGTCGTGCGCGGGAATCGAACCCGGGTCACCATGTTCATAGCGCAGCGCGCTAACCGCTACACCACCGCTCCCCACAAGAACAACAACACCGCCAGTGACACAACAACACACACCACAACACGTGGAGTTTAGTCCACAGGGGGAGAGCAGGCAGACACACGGACACACAGGGGGAGCAGGCAGACACACGGACACACAGGGGGGAGCAGGCAGACACACAGGGGGGAGCAGGCAGACACACGGACACACAGGGGGAGCAGGCAGACACACGGACACAGGGGGAGCAGGCAGACACACGGACACAGGGGGAGCAGGCAGACACACGGACACAGGGGGAGCAGGCAGACACACTGACACAGGGGGAGCAGGCAGACACACTGACACACAGGGGGAGCAGGCAGACACACGGACACAGGGGGAGCAGGCAGACACACGGACACAGGGGGAGCAGGCAGACACACGGACACAGGGGGAGCAGGCAGACACACTGACACAGGGGGAGCAGGCAGACACACGGACACACAGGGGGAGCAGGCAGACACACGGACACACGGGGGGGAGCAGGCAGACACACGGACACAGGGGGAGCAGGTAGACACACGGACACAGGGGGAGCAGGCAGACACACGGACACAGGGGGAGCAGGCAGACACACGGACACACGGGGGGGAGCAGGCAGACACACGGACACACAGGGGGAGCAGGCAGACACACGGACACACAGGGGAGCAGGCAGACACACGGACACACAGGGGGAGCAGGCAGACACACGGACACACACAGGGGGAGGCGGGCAGCTTCACGAGACACGGAGCCGTTGGCGGCACAGGGGGCGCTGCTCACCCGGACTCAGTTTACCCTCAGACCCCGAAGCCCTTGGCGGGAGCGGGTCCAGGGTACGGCGAGACGAGGAGAACGGGGTCCGAGGAGGGGACACGGGGGACAAGGACGAGGGGAGGAAAAGCGGGGAGCGACGTCTGGGACACAGGCTCCGGTGGCCACCCGCGAGTCCCAACCCCCCCCCCCCCGAATCGCGCCAGCCATTGCCTGAGACGCGTGCAGGGAAGGCGGCATCGCCGCCAGGCAACGGGGAGGGCCCGAGGCCGTGTGACCAACTAGGCCCCAACGGACATGCGCTAAACATCTCACACAGCCAGGTGAGGGCTGGGTGTACCGTGTTAATCAGAGGGGCAGTGAGCGGCGGTGTGGTTGTTGTTGTTTATTCCGTGTTTACTGCAGGGTTTGGTTGCCGTGGGGTGAGGTGAATGGAAGAGACGCCGCCTTCGCTAACGCGGCAATGTGATGTGCGTAGCGGGTACATGTTTGTCGAGTCTTGTGTTTGTGTATCTTGACTATGATTGAAATCTCTCTTAAGTCTCTCTATGTCTGTCTAAGCTTTGTCGTGTGTGTGTGTTTGTGTTTATACTGCCTTTGGTATCCATATCTGGTTTATGTGTGCCCCTGTGTATATTGACTATGATTTAATGTCTATTTAGTGTCTCATGTTTGTGTCTACACGTTGTGTGTTGTGGGTTTCATCTGGTTCGTATCTCTGTGTTTAGTA
Organism: Petromyzon marinus; assembly: GCF_048934315.1. NCBI lineage: Eukaryota > Metazoa > Chordata > Hyperoartia > Petromyzontiformes > Petromyzontidae > Petromyzon > Petromyzon marinus. Next base: position 9,105,272 of record NC_133696.1, on the reverse strand, counting down.
TGCCATGTGCGTTTTATGTCTTATATCTGCATAAAGGCTGGTCTTGCGTCTGTGTGTATCTTGTGTTTTATGTCGGTGTCTCTTGTGTATAATGCGTACTCTTCTTTGTATCGATGGAAGTCACAGTTTGCTGTTTCGATAAGAATAAGTGTTGGAAAATCGATTAATTGGATAGACATCCCACTAATGACCAGGTCAACTATTTACACTCGCTTCATTTGTCCAATAGATTTTGGATTTGGTGAATTAGCAGTCAGAAATATTTGGGTTTTTAAAAATTGAAATGAAGAAATGTGTTATGCCTCTTAGAGAAAACAGCGATGGACGGTATATCAGACGGTATATCTCCCAGAAAAAAGTAGCAAGGATGAGAGATGTGACCAGTGGTGCAAGCTGCCTTAGAGTCAGAAGGGGATAAGACGTGAGACAGAGATAGCAAGTCTGGAGCAGTGTAGCAATGACAGATGATGCAAGACAGTAAGTATATCTCCCAGCCTGAAGAGTAAAGGACAGGAGATGAGGCAGATGATACATCCCCTGGGACGCAAACACAGAGTACATCTCCTGGCTTAGAGGTGCACGGATGGAACATGCATTGTGTTATCTCCAGCCAGGGCTTTTTTGAGCACGGACACGGTGAGCTGGCGAGAGGTGGTTGTTGTGGACTCAAGCTGCTGCCTGTGTTGTGGATGTGAGCTCCTTGCCCTGTGCTTTGACAGAGGACGATGCCTGGTGAACAGCAGCAGCAAAGCGCGGGGTCGGACGCGGAGAGCGTGAGGACCCCGGGCCGGCCCAAGGAGAAGGCGAGCGGTGGGGCCGGTACCGACAAGGCACGGGGAGCGCGCCCGCGCCTTACGGACGATGAAAAACGCAAGCGGCTTGACGAGGAGAAGCGGCGCAAGGAGGAGGAAGAGGAGAGGAAGAAGCTGGAAGAGGAGGAGCGGGTGAGGGCTGAGCAAGAGGAACGGCAGAAGGTGGAGGAGGAGCGGAAGATGGCGGAGTTGGAGAGCCAGCGGAAAGAAGAGGAGAAGGCGGCCGCTGCACAGAAGTGAGACGCCTGGACCTCCTGGGCCCAGCCCATTTGCCTGAGAGATTATGAATTTTTTGCCTGTGATTAGCGGCTTTTGGCTAATCAACGAACAAAGACGGTCACTGGATCGTGTGCTGTCACATGCGGTTCTGCGACTGTCTGGAACGCTCTTCCTTCCGATATTAGGAAGCCACTGGGAGAAGTGCACTTTTAACTCTAAATTGAAAACTAATTTCGTAAGAACTGTTTAGTTTGTTGTCCTCCGAACCTCCGATTTGTACAATTGGCTACGTACAATGGGAAAGAAGTTCAACAAACATAAAAGTCTCCCAGGATGCTCTCATTCTTGTCAGATCTCGGGTTGAGCCTTGATAGTGGTTGGATGGGCGACCACCACGAATAACAGTGCTACATGGCTGCGGGGTTAGGTTCAGCGCAGTAGAGGACAGTGCATCAAAATCCATTGTTGGATTGAACTTTTATGCTCCTTTGTCTATGCTCCCCACCTTCGTCATCCCACCCCACGGCTAACATCAGTGGAGAGTAAGAAACGAACCAGGCCTGGGCATTCCTCTTCACCAACCCAGACTGTCCACCGTGGTGGAGTGTTGTCACTCAAACCACATTAATGAAATACGTGGGAAGGCCTTCAGCCAGCAATGGATTGACAGAGCACTATGAATTATAAATAAGCACCACTTAACCCTATTTTCAGATCGTTGAGGTTGTTCAGGGAGATGAAATTAACGAGAACTGGTTCTTTTTTAACTCGACTGATGTTAGCTGTGCCGTGGGATGATAAAGGTGGGTAGCATAGACAAGGGGAGCAGTAGTGCCGAGGTTAGCATGCTGCACTACGAACCTCAACTAAACAAAAATTGTTTATTTTATTCCACGAAATTATGTTTTATTTACCAGTGTAAGGCCCACTGAACTATACATATTTTTTTCAGAAGTGGCCACTAATGATAGCATAGCTCAACAAAGTGGCTTATCATATAAAAATGGATAGCAGCCAAATACTCTTAAACGCAAAGAAAATACAAACTCCAAATATACAGGCATCAGGGTTGGGATTGAACACTCAACCTCCTGTATATCAAGCGAGGCATTTGACATCTCCTGGCCACCTGAGTTTCAGTAACGATTATCTGAACTGGTCTTGTGCTTTCCCGAGCTGAACTCAGCCTCAAATGTTTTCCTGGTGTGATGCGTAAACATGTGCCCCAACAGTTTGTTAAAGGCTATACCGGGGGATCTTTGTCTTTGCCAGGGAGATTGAAGAAGCACGGCAGCTGCAGGCCGAGATGCAGGAGCGCTGCACTTGGAAGCAGGAGCAGCGGGTGCTGAACCAGGCGGCGCACGAGAACCGGCCCGAGGAGGGCTTCTTCGGCCGCCTCGACTCGAGCCTCAAGAAGAACACGGCGTTTGTGAAGAAACTGCGCACGCTCACGGAGCAGCAGCGCGACTCAGTCTCGTCCGACTTCAACTCGCTCAACCTCAGCAAGTACATCGGCGAGGCGGTGTCCGCCCTCGTCGAGGCCCGGCTCAAGACGTCGGACGTCGGCTGCGCCGTGCATGTGTGCTCGCTCTTCCACCGCCGCTACGCCGAGTTCGCGCCGCTGCTGCTGCAGGCGTGGCGCCGGCACCTGGAGGCGCGCAAGGACGACCGCGCGGCGGCGAGCATCGGCAAGCTGCGCACCGACCTGCGCTTCATTGCCGACCTGACGACCATCGCCATCTTCTCAGACCGCGAGGGCCTGTCGCTCCTTTACGAGCAGCTGAAGATGATCGTAGCGGCCGACCGTGAGACGCACGCGCACATCTCCGTGGTGATCAGCTTCTGTCGGCACTGCGGCGAGGATGTGGTGGGCTTGGTGCCTCGCAAGGCCCGGCTGCTGCTGGAGAGACACGGCACCTGCATGCCGCGCAGCGAGATCTTCGGGCCCGAGAAGCAGCAGCCGTTCGTGGTGCTGCTGCGCGACTACTTCAGCTCGCTCTCCCGCCAGCTCAAGAAGGACCACCGCGAGTTGCAGAACCTCGAAAGGCAGAACCGGTACTGCATAATATCGATTTTTACACAGTTGCGGAGCTGGGACATTCTATTATTTATGTAATCGATTGCTGATTGTCGGTTCAATTACTTGGTGAACCGGATAAGGCAAAAAATAGTGCTATGGGCTGGGCTCAGTGACATCTTCGGAATCGTCAGCCATTTAAATCTGGCCACTGAAAGACGGAGGTGGCTGAGCACGATGTTTGTCATACCACCTCCTTGTATGCGTCCTGGCTTTAATAGGTTCCAACAAACAGCAATAACACCGCCAGTTGATATAGTGAAGGCGATATAGTCTTTATTGTGGTGTGTACGTGTATCCAAGTATTTGCTCGTTTGTGTGTCTGTGAGAGAAGTTGGGAGCGGTAGTGGAGCAGTTTATGCTGCGTTACAAACCCAGTGACCCGACTTCGATTCCTGCTCACGGCCAACACCAGTGATGATTATCTGAACAGCTCAAGGGCCTCCCCTAGATCGACTCGGCCCCAAATGAGTACTGGGTGTGGTGTGTAAACATCACCACTGGGGAGACAAAAGCGGCCGAGCGTGGTGTTGGCCACCTACCCCCTCGTATGCCATGCCAGTCTTTATAGGTGCTCGCGAACAGCACTTGCGCCAACAATCTGTTCAGGCTATACGGGGATTCTTTGTTTGTGTGAGAGAAAGTTTGTGCTTATTTGTGTGTTCGAAAGTGCATGCATTTACTCGCACGTTTGCTTGTGCGTGTGTCTGCTCGTGCGTCTGCTCATATGTGGCTGCTTGCGCGTGCCTCGTGCGTGCGCACACCTTGTACGCGCCGCATGTGCCGGCTTTGCTCTTGCAGGAGGATCCTGCACACCAAGGGGGAACTCAGCGAGGAGCGGCACAAGCAGCACGAGGAGTGCGCCGTCTCCTACCAGAAGCTGCTGGTCAGCACGCAGAGCCTGGCCGAGCTGCTCGACGAGACCATGCCTGACCTTCCCGAGGACAAATCCGCTCAAGAGGGTGGGTGACCGCACGCGCCCGCCGCCCTCCACATTCTCGCGTCACTTTTTCCACAACCGCTAAGCCAACTGGGCTCATCCCGTCGAGCCAACTGAGTTTGGCCCAACGAGCCCTGGTTCTCGTGGCAGTCCTCCCGGGCTGACCCTCGGGTAACCGTGTGTCGCTTTGGTGACGGGTGCCTTGTGATTATTAAAGCCGGTCTGACTGCGGAAACATTCACGATGTCACTGGATCAGCACTGAATCGGGAATGGGGTTCATTACGTTTCTCATTTCAGTGTTATGGCGGTGTTTGTGGAAAAACCACACGGCGGAAAATTTACAGGAGCAATGTTTATTTAGCGAATTAATTCCTATTAAGACCTATGGTGCAGTGGTTCAGGCACCGCGCTATGAAACCGGCGAACTAAGTTAGATTCCTGGCCATGGCTATCATCAGTGGCGAGTGATACCTGAACTGGTCCTAGCCCCCCCAACAGCCTCTTCCAATTCGTGATCCCACGTTGACCAGTGATGAAGTATGGTCAAACAACACGGCAGGGGGACGGATGCTTTCAATCAGCAATGGATTGATTTATTTTGCACCTTAATGCAACCACAAAGGGGGCTTTCTTAAGGTGTGAATTATTTTTTCAAGTGAATGAACCAGAGAAGAAAAGAGAGAGTCCTGAGACTGGACTTGAATCAGGGCAAGGAACCAACTGCACAGTTCCCAAACTAAAGTATTTTATATTTACCAGGTAAGGCCTACTGAGCTATATAGCGGTTTTTCAGAAGTGATCAGGCCGCAAATGATAGCAGAACGAAGTGGATTTTCATATGGAAAGTTATAGCAGCTAAATAATCTAAACGCATGTTTCTAAATGTGGAGGGAAAAACCGGACCACCCGGAGAAAAATCCACGCTACCACGGGGAGAACGTGCAAACTCCAAATATACAGGCATCAGGGTTGGGATCGAACCCACAACCTCCTGCCTACCAGATGAGGTAGTTAACATCTCGCCACCGTGTAACCCCAGTGGTCTGGAGTAAGGGAGATCCAGGCCGCAGGGTCAACAGAGGCAAATGAGCGACCTCCCACTGAGCGAAGGTTGACTGGGGGCTTCGACAGAAAGCCTTGGTTGCTGTTGCAGAATGTTTATGGGGGGGGGGAGGTGAGTGAAATGGGAGGGGAGAGGTAGGCTGGGGTGAGTCTGTGGAGCATTTTAAAAGACAGTTAATGCGATCTTGAAATATATCCAGGATTGGATTGGGAGCCAGTTGGAGGGATTGGAATATCAAGTTGGTGTCACCTGATAGTGGCATTTTCAATATACCAGAGTTAGTAGGTGAGGGATTTGGTGACGGATTTGGCGAGGCCACGGAGGAGAGAATTGTAGTAGTTGCGTCCGGATGTGATGAAGGTTTGCATGAGGTTTGGGAGTTTCACATATCCCGCCAGGGTCCACCAAGCGTTGCCTCTAAAGCGCCAGATCACGGGTGTGCATCGCCTCTGTTCCTCAGACCAGGGCATGGGGATTGACCTCTTCACTCCGGGCCGGGCCGGCGAGCTGGAGCTGGAGGGTGGCCTGTGGGAGGACGAGGACTCGCGCTCCTTCTACGAGAGCCTCATCGACCTGAAGGCGTTCGTGCCGGCCATTCTGTTCAAGGACAGCGAGAAAACGGGCCCGCTGCAGGGCAAGGACGCCGGTGAGGGTGCGGAACGGGGAACCACGTGCCATGACGCTCACGCACACCCCGAAAAACACATAGAACTCAACGCATTCGTTAATAACATTGTGGCCATAAAATAATTGTATATAATTGGTGATATTTGGGCAATGGCCCTTCATATATTTATGTAAATTGCTATTTATGTGGAATGAAGAAGGACCATTGCCTGGAAAGCCACCTAATATATATTTTTTGTTTGTCAAGACAACATACAGTGCTCTTGACGATTGTGTTGTTTTTTTTTGTTATTTGTGCTTGTATACGACTGTCAACGCAGCAGCATCACCATATGATTTATTCGAAAACAACATCACTCTTGATCGCGCGAGTACGCTTGGTGTTCACGCTATTCTTATAGCACGAGGCCATCGTGAAGAAGGCGCTAATGCTTTACAGGCCGGTATCTTCTGCCAGTAGGGGCCGATGTTGCTTTGTGGTTTTACCCATTTGCAGACTTTTTTTTCATGTCAGCGAATTTGAATTGTGATGCCGGGACACACATTGCAGCACACTTTTTCTGACCGATGTCGCGAGCTCTTTCACATCCGCCGTGGAGCGTACCCGTTCTGACTGCTCCGGTGACCGTGCTAAGATTCCCGGACACATTGTTTGAGAATAGTTATCGCACTTACGATACGCACGTTGAATTGTACAACGCGATACGATTTGGATTTTTATATCGTGTCTGTGACTTCTTCTAGAGGTGCCGTGCAGAATTGGGGAGTGTGATTTTGATGCAAGGTTCATCGGTTGTAAAATTCACTGAAGTTGCAGTCGGGCATGTCGTTATAATAGTTTATAATAATTACATTTATGTAGCGCTTTTCATAAGAGATCTCAAAGCGCTGTACAGGACACAGAGCAGCAGCAGACATTCAGCTTAAAAATAATATAAATACATTTTAAGAATCATTTACTAAATGAACTAAAAGTTTAATAAGCGGAAATGTATAAATAGGTTTTAAGGCACATTTTAAAAATGTCCACATACTCAAAGATTGCTGATATCTCGTGGAAGAGTGCTCCATAGCCTGGAGGCTACACGGGGAACATGTCGGTCACCCATAGACCGAAACCTCGACCTGGGAATGCAGAGATCTGCATCATGCCCAGATTTTCAGGACCTTGGACATATGGGTGCAGCATGTCCACGATGTAGGCTGGGGCAAGATGGTTCACTGCTTTGTAAGTTAATAGGATTTTAAACTGTGTTTTATTCATTGCATGGAGGCCACAACGGGTGTAATATGATGTGAAGAAGGTATTCCGGTTAACACCCTCGCAGCCGCATTCAGAACATACTGCAAATTGATCAGCACCTTCTTAGTCATGCCACGGAGTAAGACATTACAATAGTCTACGTGAGATGAGATGAAGGCATGGACCAGCTTTTCTGCATCTGAGGCAGAGAGAAGGGATCGGATATGGGAGATATTCCGATGATGAAAACCTGAAGTCTTTGTGATCTTTTTAACATGAGCCTTGTAATTTTTATTGGGCGATGCAGTTCTCTCACTCGGCCACAATACTAGAAAAATACCCTTGACTAAAAATCAGAGTAGACACCATTACAGGAGAAACCGAAAACAGTGCACAAACATCATCTTTCAAAAATAATTTGTAAAGTTGGCTTCTACAAGTTACTTTTAAAACCATTCAAAGTACAACTATGTAACGGAAACAAACAGATTCAGCATGATTATTGCACGCAGTATGTAGAACTTTTTTCGCACCGTACGTAGTTCATCATGCTAATCGGAGGTGCGGGGGAAGGACAACAAACGTAACACAAAAAGCAGTTCTAAAGAGATTTCAATCCACATGTAAAAGTCCATTGCTCCAGTAGGTTCCTAATATCGGAAGGAAGAGCGTTCCAGACGGCTGCAGGAGCGCACATGAAAGCGCGCAATGCAGTCTTTGTTTGATGGTTAGCTAAAAGCCGCTGCTGCGAGCGCGTGATGTTAACAGACGAGGGTGTTTGTGTGGCGTGAGCAGAGGGCCGGGAGCTGGGCGGGATGAGCGGCGCCGAGGAGCTGGAGCGAGAGCTCGAGACGCTGGAGATCCTGGCCGAGGAGGCCGAGGTGGCGGCAGCGACTACAGATGACGATGCCTCGACGATGGGAGCCGGGCCAGAGGATGAGGTGGAGGACCCCGTCGACAAGCTCCTCAAGGATGATCCCGGTGCGTGCGGTACTTTTAAATTTAGATTGTAGTGGTTAGCGTTATGCTGTGCTACGAACCCGGTGACCCGAGTTCGATTCCCCATCATGGCCAACACCTGTGACGATTATTTGAACTGGTCCAGCTCCTCCCCTAGGTCGACTCAGCATCAAATGAGTACCTGGTTCAGTGTGTAAACATCGCCACTCGGGAGACAAAGGCGGCCGGGCGTGGTGTTGGCCACCCACCCCCTCGTGTGCCGTGCCGTCCTTCATAGCTGCTCGCTAACAGCACTTGCTCCTACAGTCTATCAAGGCTATTACAGGGGATCTTTGTCTTTGGTGTACATGTGGGGAGCAATAACACAGTGGTTGGCGCACTGCTACGAGCTATCTAAACCGGTCCTGGGCCTCCCCTACGTAGGTTGACTCAACATTAAATGGGTACCTGGTGCGGTGTTTAAACATCAGTACTGGGGTGACAAAGGCAGCACGCTGTGATGTTGACCACACCTCCCCGTCGTGCGCGGTATGGCCTTAACAGGTGCTCGCTTACAACACTAGCTCTAACAGTCTGTATATGGCTGTAAGGGGATCTTTGTTGAGTTGGCACACGCGTGTGTTTGTTTGCGGGGACCAGTGCTGCACACGAGTGTGCGTGCACGTATGTACATGTGCTGAGAGTCCGTGCGCGTGGCAATTCTGCAGAGCCGGAAGACGAGGAGGCGAGTGTGGCGAGCCACCTACGTATGATCGTGGAGGCCTTCCTACAGCAGCTTCTCAACTGCGTCAATCGGGACCTCATAGACAAGGTACAACGTACTGGTGCGCATGCTGCGAGGGGACCGTGCGTGCACGCCCAACGCACGCACGGTCCCCTCGGATCTCCGGGCTCGTGGCTCGATGTGCCAACGATCACCACCCCCCATGCCTGAGGTCAACAACTTATGAGTGAAACATATTAACGGCTAATGACTTTGTTGAACCCACTGCAATAGATACGGATGGCACTCAAAAAGTGACTGAATATTGGTGTGGTGGTACAACGCAACTGCACCACTGCACGGCCCAGGCAGAGAGAGAAGGCGGGGCTGCCCCAGCGGAGAGAGGGGAGGGGCTGCCCCAGCGGAGAGAGAGGGGAGGGGCTGCCCCAGTGGAGAGAGAGGGGAGGGGCTACCCAGCGGAGAGGGGAGGGGCTGCCCCAGCGGAGAGAGAGGGGAGGGGCTGCCCCAGTGGAGAGAGAGGGGAGGGGCTACCCAGCGGAGAGGGGAGGGGCTGCCCCAGCGGAGAGAGAGGGGAGGGGCTGCCCCAGTGGAGAGATAGGGGAGGGGCTACCCAGCGGAGAGGGGAGGGGCTGCCCCAGCGGAGAGAGAGGGGAGGGGCTGCCCCAGTGGAGAGAGAGGGGAGGGGCTACCCAGCGGAGAGGGGAGGGGCTGCCCCAGTGGAGAGAGAGGGGAGGGGCTGCCCCAGCGGAGAGAGAGGGGAGGGGCTGCCCCAGTGGAGTGATGGGGGAGGGCCTGCCCCATAACAGTGAGAGGCGAGGGACCGCCCCAGCATGCCGTGCAGCTGTGACTTGTGTTTGTTGTTTGCAGGCAGCGACCGATTTCTGCATGAACATGAACACCAAGGCCAACCGGCGCAAGCTGGTGCGGGCACTTTTCAGTGTGCCACGGCAGAGGTTAGTCGCACCAGCGCTGGGGTTCACCCGTCCACCCCGCCATCCCCCGATCCACTGCTGCGACCATGCAGTCCACACGTAGCCACGCGTGAACATTTACCGAAGGCTGCGACCTGTGCCCTGAGAGCGGGGTTTTGCAACTTGCCGCCCACAGGCCATCTGTGGCCCGTGAAGGGCATTTTGAGTTTCCCCCCAAACTATAGCCTGCTGAGAGCTATCTCTTGCTTAAACATAGATATAGATTAGTGAGATGAAAGTGAGGTAAATGGCGGCGAGAGATGCAGATTAGCGCTCGCGTATGAACGTTATGAGTTTTTGCCATGTGACGTCGTGATATGTAGTCACATGGCTCACCAGCAGTTTCTAATTATGTTGGCTGCTGGAAAATATTGCTGAAGGACCCTGCCCTGATGTTCGTTTTCACTGGGCATATCATTACGTTGTTGGCTGTGGCGTGGCACAAACACCCCCCCCCCCACGCTACGTGGTTACATTCCACGGGGAGTGGCGCTCCCTAGGGGCAGATCTGATCTAGAGCTCATGAAACACGGGTGCGCGTGGGGAGGCTTACCGTAATTCCATTGCAGGAGGTCGGTGTGACCGGTGGCCACCAGGGGGCACCAGCTGCATTTGCTCAGTCGTTTGCGATGCGCGGTGGTGGCAGAAAAACTTCACAAACGCTGCTCTGACGCCTCCACTGGCTCCACGCCCCAGAGCCGCCCTTCCCCGCCCCCCACCTCATGTGGGGCGGGCAGTGTTCATGCCGTGCATTCGCTCTTCTTGGTGCCACGCGTGGTGTTTTGGAGAAGGCTGCAATGTTTGTTCATTTTGCGTGCAGCCTGCCGGGGCGCGGAGAAGGGCGCGGTCGTTAAATTGGTGCCAGAACCGCGCCGGCGATTTGCGTTCAAATGAGGTTTATGAAGATTTCACAAGCGGCCTGGCCGTGTGCGGCGGGCGTGGTTGCTTGCGAAAGGCGCGCACGAATGTTCCTGACAGCACAGAAGAGAGGGAGCCTCTCTCACCGTGGTGGGGAGAGAGAGAGAGAGGAGGCATTGACATTGGACGTCTTCTCATACGTTTGCTCGAGAGTGGCTTGTGAGAGATGGTGCACAGTTCATCGTTTACGTGTTTACGTTTCTCCGTGTACGTTTCTGCATGTCATCGTTCCAAAACTAACACGGAGGACATGCCGTGGTCATGGCGCCCACATTTGCAATAACAATATTTGCTTATCGCACAAACAGCAACTACGCAGTTTGTTTGAATGCCTCCAATAACGCTGATGTTTGTATTTTCGTGTTTGCATGTGGGTTCATTTTCTCTCTGTGTTCTACTTGTTGCACATTTTCCAGCGTCATGGGGCTCTTGTATTGTTGGACTAAAAATAAAAACCCAGACTCATCAGTGCGGTAATCCCACCCCCTGCTAATCCACCGCCTGATGCGCTCCTGAGCGATAGTTCACGCCGCGTGCGTTAATCCACGAGTGTCCGTGATGTTTCCCGGCCAGCCCCAGGTGGCACGGTGGGTTCGCTAGGTCTTGTCAGATGCGTTGTCGATGCTGCGCCAATGCCAGGTTCAGTGGCTTCGTCTGATTCTCGTATGTTAATTTTTGTTAATCCAGAAAATGTCCAGCTCTCAATTCGGCAACATTTTGGGTTCAATTGCCTTGCGACAAATACCTCTAGAACAAAGCGCACAAGACGGTATGGTCACCAACTGGTGAGGGTATGAGGCATTCCAAAGGGGTCTCAATGTCATCTTGCAGAGGCTGATTTCTCACGTGTGGGGCTGATGATACCTTGCTCTCAGTGACAGATGCCCAAATGGGATTGTTATTCTGTCACGTGACATGCTGCCTATAATTCAATGGGCATTTGGAAATGTTTTGTTATACAGTAAAACCTTGGATTGCGAGCATAATTTGTTCCGGAAACGTGTTTGTAATCCAAAGCACTCGTATATCAAAGCGAATTTCCCCATAAGAAATAATGGAAACTCAGATGATTCGTTCCACAACCAAAAATATTCATGTAAAAATGATTAAAACAAAATACCTTTTTATATTTTTATTATTTAAATTTAATATAAAGTAACCAAATGTGTTAATTACATTTAATCGTGGCTGGTGTGAGGGAGACGAGAGAGCGGAGAGGAGGAGGAGGGTTATTGTGTAGGACGACTTTCACTGTCAGTAACGGAATCACTGCTATCTGTTGGCTCACTGGAATCTTTTTCTTTTTGTGCGACTTTAACAAGGAACCTATCTAATGACACTTGCTTTTGGGGGCCATTGTTGCAGTACAGTTACTAAGGAACAGTCACTACACTTGGACACAAAATAAAAAATGCTTTACGCACAGACACGTGGTCACAACACTATAGTAAACAGTATACGCTCGCACGGATGTTCACTATACGAGTGAGTCACGCCAACTGAGACCGAGCATGGGAGACGTTTACCCACAATCCCAGAGCGAGAGAGAGAGGAAGTATTGGCTCAGTTGTGATCACGTGACACTCGGCAGACAAAGCGCATACGTACTACTCGTATTGCAAGACCTCGCTCGTGTATCAGGTTAAAATTTATTTTAAAAATTTCCTCGTTTTGCAAAACACTCGCAGACCAAGTTACGCGCAATCCAATGTTTTACTCTATATGAATAGGCCAGGAGGATTTTGCCATTGGGAAGTGGCACGCTCACACTCCAGCACCCCTCTCACCCCCTCTGCCACCTTGTGATCCGACAGCATTGGGGCTTTCTCTGTACAAATCGCATCTCGTGCGAAATCGATGTAAGCCCAGGAAAGACGCTCGGTAAATAAACAGATCCAGTGTTTGAGGAGAGGATTTGCCTACACAGAATGCCTGCTAATAGCCACTCCAACAACAACCATCTCGGCAAACTTAGCAGAGAGACGTGGCTTGCTAAACGTGTGTGTATGTGTGTGTGGCCCGGTAGGTGATTGACCATGTTTGTGGTTTGTGGTGGGTGACTGTGTATATGCATGCCTCCCGGTGTGTGCGGGTGTCCATGTGTGTGGCCCGGTGGGTGACTCCCAACGTGTGCGCGTGTTCGTGTGTGTGTGGCCGCCACGGTCTGCCCCTCCTCCAGGCTGGACCTGCTGCCGTTTTTCGGTCGCCTCGTGGCCACGCTGCACCCGTGCATGCCGGACGTGGCGGAGGACCTGACCTCGATGCTCAAGAGCGACTTCAAGTTCCACGTGCGTTACTGCTGCCCCCCGAGCCAGCAGCACAGCCGAGAGGGGCCGCGATGAGTAGCCCCACAGCTCTCCCAAAACAATTCGGGACACGACGCACAGTGGAGCCCCCATTGTGGGTCTACATGCGTTGCGTGCGTACGTACGTACATACGTACATGCGTGCGTACGTGCGTACGTGCATGCAGGGCTTCGCACGTGCGTGTGGAGTGGTGGTGCAGTGGTTAGTGCACCGCGCTGCTAACTCAGTGACCCAAGTTCGAATCCTTCTCACAGCCAACATCGGTGACGAGTATCTGAACTGGTTCTGGGTCTCCTGTAGGTAGATTCAGCCTTAAATGAGTACCTGGTGTGGTGTATTAACATCAGCACTGGAGAGACATGCTGCCAGGAATGGTGCTGGCCACCCACCCCTTAGTGTGCCATGCTGGCCTTAATAGGTGATTGCTGACATGGCTTGCCCTAACAGTCTATTAAAGGCTTTATGGGAGATCTTTGTCTCTGTATGCACACCACTCCCTCTTGTAACGTGCTGGCATCGATCGGTGCTCTCTAACAGCGCTTACCCCAGCAGTCTTTCTTGGCTATATGGGGGATCTTTGTCTTTGTTGTGGCAGGTGCGGAAGAAGGACCAGATTAATATCGAGACGAAGAACAAGACAGTGCGCTTCATCGGGGAGCTCACCAAGTTCCGCATGTTTCCCAGCAACGAGACCCTCTACTGCCTCAAGGTGGGGACCAGAGCAGCTTGTCCTGTACCACACACACCACACGCACACACACCACAAACCAGTGCCACACAAACCACACAATACCCCAAACCTGTACCACACACACCACACACACCGTAAACCAGTACCACACAAACCACACACATACCCCAAACCTGTACCACATACACCACACACACCACAAACCAGTACCACACACACCACACACACCACAAACCTGTACCACACACACCACACACACCCCAAACCTGTACCACACCCACCACACACACCCCAAACCAGTACCACACACACCACACACATACCCCAAACCTGTACCACACACACCACATGCACACACACCACAAACCAGTACCACACAAACCACACAATACCCCAAACCTGTACCACACACACCAAAGACAAAGATCCCCCGTAAAGCCTTTAACGGACTGTTGGGGCAAGTGCTGTTAGCGAGCACGGCACATGAGGTTAATGGGTGGGCAGCATCACGCCCAACCACACACACATACATACCCCAAACCTGTACGAGCATTTCTAACCTGTACCACACACACCACACTCCCCAAACCTGTACACCACACTACAAACACATACCTCAAGCCAATACCATACATCGCATGCCACTAACACATACCTCTAGCCAATACCACATCCCACACACGCCCCAATCTTGTCTCACACTCCAAACTTGTACCACACATGACACACAGAACACATAGCCCAAGCCTGTCTCACATCCCCACATCAACAAGTCTGCATCACACATCACAGACGCATGCCGCACACCCCACAGCCCACATCCCAAACCTTTGCTAAATCTCACACCTCTAGCCCATTCGATCCCCCACATCCCACATTCCACATTCAAACTCGTCCTCCAGCTTACAACCCACACCCGAAGCCTGTTCCACGCCGCATCTACGCCACACCGCACGCGTGATGTGCCACCCTGTACGCATGCATGTAGATGCGTGCGTGCGTATGGTACCATTTGCCTGAGTTTCATAACTATCGTTTGGGGCCCATGCCGGACTCCATCAGGGTGTGCGGTCTTAGCCCGGTAGGGTTACACAAACCACACGGCGAGCGCGTGCGGGAGGAATGCGCAGTGCTGGCGGACGGCCATGCGCGGCCAGCGTGCGTGCGGCGGTGATTAAGTGCGCCGGCTGAGAAAACGCGGTGCAGGTGTTCAAACACTGTTTGACCGACACGGGCAAAAGCGGGGGGAGCTTTGGTGGTTTGGTAGAGGTGGGGGGCACGGGGGGTGCGGTGGCTCGGCCATTAGACAGGAAGACCACAGTCGGCATCTTGAGCGCCATAGCTGACATGAGCACCGAGCGTTCTCGACGCGTCTGGGTTCCTGCCGCTTGCCGGGCAGAGCAGCGCTTGTGTGTCTGCGCGCGCACGTGCGACGGGTGAGTGGACTGTCCGTGAGTGGGGGCCATGCCGCAGCTGCACCGATGTCTGATCGCAGAAGTTGGGGAGATTAGCACTGTTGACTACGTACATTGCGAAAGAAGTTCAGCATACATACAGCCAACCCCGTAGGCTGCAGAGTTTCCAGAGCAGTTTGAACTCTCCCTCAACTACGTGTATATACATCTACGGCTTTTTTGTCAGTCCTCTTCCGGATGAGGGCCTCCCCCACCCCCCACCACAGCTTGCGGATCATGGGGTTTAAATTTTGATTTAAAGCTTTTGTGACTGCAGTAATTCATATTCTTAGTTCTTTCGGTAAAGTCACGTTGAAGGGAAACTAAGAATATGAATATCATGGGGTTTGTTTGACCATACTTCGCTGTGCAGGCCAGTGCGAGTTGGTGAAGGCGGGAAGCTTAGAGGTCGGAGCAATGAATTACAGAACAACAGTGCTGCAGTGTGGGTCCCCACATAGCCCCGCAAACCCTATGGCGACCTGTTTGTGCGTGTAGTCAAACACGCTCCGGGCTCAATCCCCATCCGTCTTCGCGTTCGAGGTCTGACGAAATCGGCACCCTCTTGGTGATTTGGTCACAGGTCCAGCATGTTATTTGTCATTAATTCATCCAGGAAAGCCGTAATGAGTCACCAGACTTTTTCCCTGCTATTACATCGGAATGTTTAGCCAATTCCTTTTAAAATAAAGGAGTATTTTGCTGCATGTGGTAGGAATCTTGAATGTCTGTAAAGAGGATAACAATTAAATATCCCCACAGCAGTTCCTCTCTGCAGCTGCTCAACGCTGACGTAACCAGGTCTTCCGCGAATAAAGATACAATGCCTCTCATTAGATCCTTTACCTGGATGTGAACCCAGGGGTCTCAACAGTTGATGGCTCAGAGCTCTGACCTCTGAAAGGTCCACTTGGCGACCCCTTACCTGGTTTATAAATAACAGACACATTAAACAAAAAGGACACGCACAAATGTTTACTGAAATGCAGCAGCAGCCATGCGTGGCTGTCAGGGGCACTCGGTAAAAAAACAAAGTTGGAGAACCCACTGCCTTGAGGGAATGGAAAATAAAGCCCTGTTTGTCAAAACGTGACGGTTAAACATTACACCAGCAGCGCGTTAGCGTGTGGAATTTAAATTGGAGCTTTTTTGTCCAATGTGACTCAAGTCAGTGAAGCGGAGATCTCCGCGGCTCGTGGAAGGGGGCGCTTGCCCTCGCTGCCAGTACACCGAGGGGCACTGCGGGCGCTGATAACGAAAGCCCGTCGCACTGCCGAAAATGTCAGCTGACAAGTGACCTCTACAGGCGGCGGGGTTGGGGGAAGGATGTACGGGCGCACCCCAGATGCATTCGGTGTAAATTGGAAAACTTTACCCTCTCTCTGCAGAGAGATTCCGCGCTCATCCTAGCCGAAGTGTCTACATGCCCCCTGTGGGCACGGATAAATTCGGACCGTCATTTTGAGTTCCTCCGGGTGTCATGTTTTCATCGCCTTTAGCCAGATCTGCTAGATAAGCCTCATGTTTGCATCATCGAGTGAGATGATCCGTGAGCAGAAGGTTGAGCATAAGCGCCCCCTTGGGTGAACCGGATCGCAGGTTTTGCAAATGGTAATTAATTTGAATGAACTGTCGGAGTGGCCATGCACGTGGTTAAAAAAAAACATCCCCTTGTCCTGGTGTGAAACGCCACATTTTGTTCAGATGATGTAATATGGTTTCCTGGTGTTGCGTGAATAGCCCATGCTCGGGCTATAGTAATGTCCGGGCATGCCTGTGCATACATGCGTACGTGCGTGTGTCTGTGCATGCATGCGTGCAGATGCTGCTGTCGGACTTTTCGCACCACCACATCGAGATGGCGTGCACGCTGCTGGAGACATGCGGCCGCTTCCTCTTCCGCTCGCCCGACACGCACCTGCGCACCAACGTGCTGCTGGTGGGTATTGCCCCCTTGCCCCACCACCCGATCGCTCCCTCGCCTGCTCGCTCGCCCGCTCGCTCGCCCGCTCTCTCGCCCACTCGCTCTCCCGTTTCCTCGCCCGCCCCCTCTCCCACTTCGTTGTCCGCTGGCTTGTTCTCATACGCCAGCTCACTCCCTCGCTCGTTCGTCTGCTCACTCACCCACTTGCTCCACCGCCAACCGCTTCTCGCGCTCCACGTCCCCCCCCCCCCCCCCCAATAGGAGCAAATGATGCGCAAGAAGCAGGCCATGCCGCTGGACGAGCGCTACATCACGACGGTGGAAAACGCGTACTACCACTGCAACCCACCCGTGGTGGAGCGCACCGTGCAGCAGGCCCGCCCGCCTGTGCATGAGTACGTGCGCCGCCTGCTCTACAAGGACCTGTCCAAGGTCACCACCGAGCGGGTGAGCGGTTCGCCCCGTTCGTCCGTGTGTCCCTAAGTCCACGTGTCAGTCTATCCGCCCATTCCTTCATCTGTCTAACTGTCAGTCCGTCCATCGACTCCACCTTGAGCTGCTATGGTGTCTGGGTCTTAACGACAACCACACCGCAAAACAATCCTAACAATACTCTCTGGTTTTTTCGGTAAAGTCACGTAGATTGAAAAAAGAATAAAAGAAACACGACGTTTCGGTCGCAACACAAGCGTCCATCATCACCTGATGTTGCGACCAAAACGGCGTGTTTATTTTAGTACGGGTTCCTGCAGTCACGATAGCTTCAAATAAAAATCCAAACAATCTCTATAAATGATCATAAATCCATTAAGTGCATGCAGACTGGATTTTTTTTATCTAACAGTGAAACACACAGAATGTGTGATGTCTAGATAGCAATATGCATGATTGTAACCCATGGGATCGTTCTTCCCACCATGCCTCGCATGTCCCATGGCATCGCCGCTCAACCGTGTATAATCCACAACAGCCTTGAGTTATAGACCCATTGGGATTAGGAATTGTGTCTGTATTATTTTAGGCGGCCGTAGGACAACGCAAAGCGTTACATGGGGAGGTGAGTATGGCGGGCGCGTACAGATAACGGTGGCCACCTCACCTCATGGCGCTCACCTGTGCCCGCGTGGCACCCCCCCCCCCGTGCCCCGCGCACCGGTAAGAGCAGGTGCTGCGTCAGATGCGCAAGCTGGCGTGGGGGGACCCCGAGGTGAAGCGGTACGCCACCAAGTGCCTGGTGAGCGTGTGGAACGTCAAGTACAACAACATTCACTGCGTTGCCAACCTGCTGGCGGGGCTGGTGCCCTTCCAGGAGGACCTGGGCGTGCACACGGTGGACGCGGTGCTGGAGGACATCCGCCTTGGAATGGAGGTGCGTTTGTTCATTCGGCGGCCGCGCTGGCGGCAAAGGCGGCGCGGGAATAAATCCTGGGCGAGTCACGAGCGATCGTTGGGAGGGTCGT
The DNA here is from genome assembly GCF_048934315.1 of Petromyzon marinus. Lineage (NCBI taxonomy): Eukaryota > Metazoa > Chordata > Hyperoartia > Petromyzontiformes > Petromyzontidae > Petromyzon > Petromyzon marinus. The sequence continues at coordinate 9,086,880 of NC_133696.1, read as the reverse complement.
CCATCGGGATGTTTTGCCGGTTCCTGTTTAACGCGTGACTTTGTGAGGCTCGTTCCCCTGCAGCGGGGGTGGGGGGGGGTGTCACTTTAACGCTCGTTAAGATGATATTTATCAAAGGTTTCCCAAAACTTGGCGATTACTTGGCAAAGCCATGGAGCAACATCGCCCCCTACTCGTAGACTAATGGCCATATGCCAGCCAGTGCAGGGTTCACCTTACGCCACACAGGGACAGCTGCCACCAAGGGGTTCCATACCGCGCCGCGTGGGAGGCCCAGTATCGGTATTGAAGCACCGAGCGACACTTGCTGCCGCTCTTCTTCCCCGGCCAGATCAACCATCCCAAGTTCAACCAACGCCGCATCAGCAGCGCCAAGTTCCTGGGCGAGCTCTACAACTACCGCATGGTGGAGTCAGCCGTGGTGTTCCGCACGCTCTACTCGTTCCTCACGTTCGGCGTGGGCCCCGACGGCGTGCCGGGGGCCCTCGACCCGCCCGACAGCCTCTTCCGCATCCGCCTCGTGTGCACGCTGCTCGACACGTGCGGCCAGTACTTCAACCGCGGCTCCAGCAAGCGCAAGCTCGACTGCTTCCTCCTCTACTTCCAGGTCCGTGCGGGGGGTGGTGGGGCGGTGTTGGGGATGCGCGGGGTGCTGGGTGTGTGTGCGCTGCAGGGAATATGTGCTTGTGTCCTGTTGGGGCATGTGGTTGTAGCCGGGGATGTGTGCGTGTTTGGGTGTTTGGTTGTAGCGTTCGCGTTTGGTGAGCGGGTATAGTGAGCGTGCGGTATTCTGAAACATAAGTGCGGTTGTGGCGTACGTGAGCGCGGTTGGATTTGTGGCCTGCGAAACGATCAGTAAAATATACGCTCGTTTCCACCCACCTACACGCACGCAGCGCTACGTGTGGTGGAAAAAGACCCAGGAGATCTGGACCGCGACCAACCCATTCCCCATCGACGTCGACTACCTAATCTCCGACACACTGGAGCTGCTGCGGCCCAAGTTCCGTCTGTGCGCGTCGCTCGAGGAGGCCATGGGGCAGCTGGCAGAGCTGGAGAGGGAGTACCGCTCCAAGCTCGGTGGGTTCCCCGGCTCCACCGTGGCCCTTGCAAGGGTGCCCCCCTACGGTGGGCCCTGCGGTGGGCCCTGCGGTGGGCCCTGCGGTGGGCCCTGCGGTGGGCCCTGCGGTGGGCCCTGGCAAGGGCCCGGCACGGAACGCCTGTTGCTCACGCCGGGCTTCTTGCGACTGCTAACACACTGATGGGAGAAACTTCTTCATCAGCAGCAGCAACGATGATCAATCCACTGCTGGATGAAGGTCTCAACCAGCTGTCATCATCATCATCGCTCATGGTCTTGCGTTATATCATTCCATCCAACGCCTGCACGTGAGCTGATTTCATCACGTATTTCCTCCTGTGGCTGAAAATTCAACGTTAGCCTTGACTACGGAACATCATCTATTCGAGCGACGCATCTTAACGCAAGCCCACTTACTTTTCTTAACAGTCAATGAGATGCCTCTAACTTTGCATATGTTCTGTAAGCCGTCTGTGCCTCTTTCCCTCTGCTGGATGCTCGAGTTCCCAGCATGCAGCTGGAGTCGTTGTTGAGCTCGCTGGGCGCGTCGTCCGTTCCGTTCACATTTTCCGACCTCGTGCTCTCTCGCGCTCTCTCGCTGTCTCAAGGGCTGGACGGCGGTGGCGGCGGCAAGACTGGTGGCTCGGACGTGCTGGGAGGATCATCATCTGGGGTGGCCGACGAAGAGGACGACGACGATGATGAGGAGGAGGAAGGAGCGGAGACGGAGGAGCAGTCGGCTAACGAGAGCGACGCTAACGACCAAGACGATGAGGTAAGGGAGGAGGGGCGGTGTTGCTCGTGTTGAAGGTGGAGTGTTATTGGGTGGCGGCACTATTTGTGTGCCCCGCACCTACAGGGGATCCACACGAGCTGATGTTGTTTTGCAGGACGGGACGGATGAGGAGGAGGACGAGGATGACGAGGAGGAGAACACGGATTACATGACGGATTCCAACAAGGAGAACGACACCGACGAGGATGGAGGGGTAAGGCCTGAGCGTGGGCCCTCGCACAACGCTTACACGCGTGCCATGCGCACCCCTCGTACAGCCACTCACGCATTGCGAACCCATCTGACCCCACGACCCCCACCCCCCTACCGCGTGGGCAGCAGGTGACAATGAAGGACGGTGGGGGGCTGAAGCGCGTCGCGTGCGCCGAGGATGATGAATTTATCTCGGCCTTCGACAAGATGATGGTGGAGAATATGCAGGTGAGGACGCCCGGCCGGTTCGCCTGCCCACCCGCCCACTCACCTGCCACCTGAAATCAATCCCCGAGCCCACACCAGGTTTTTCACTTGCCTGGCACTGCCCGAGGTGGCAGAATTCGGGTGATAGAAACGGTCGTTATCAATCGGTGCGGATGTTTACACACCACATCAGGTACTTGTTTAGGGCTGAGTCTATCTACAGGAGGCCCAGAGCTAGTTCTAATATCACACTCGTCACTGATGTTAGCCAACAACTGCGCCACATATGCACCCGCTCGTTATACACATGCCACCAGCTCGTATACAAACAAATATCGCACATGAGCTTTGGAAGCAAAGTGAGAGCTCACTAAGATGAAGGTCTCTTGCAAGGGAGACCTGGGATGCAAATAGTGAGGCCACTGGACAACATACGAACATCTCAGTGCATGAAAACAAAAATGCACGGTCTTAAAAATCACGAGAAGAAAAATCCACAATGTTTTTCAGTATTAAAAATCAATACGAATGAATGACCTGCGCACGAGCGACAAACGAGTGGACAGACTTGGCCTTGAGATAGAGAGAGAGACCACGCGCGTGAGTGTGCAGCATGGGCGAGAGGCGCCGCGCAGTGATCGGTGATGCGGGAGCCACAGGCCACCGTGCCAAGCACTGCATAGCACCAAAGGAACCGTCGAAAAAGTGGCCGCAGCCTCGCACAGAGTGGGGGGGGGCGGCCTTTGTGCCAAGGCCAGGTGTGCGTGTGCCCAAAGCCCTCGTCGTGAACGTGGGGGCCGTGCGTGCTGTCTCTCTGGGCCGCTGCGCCAGCTCCATGGGGGGTTGCTCGGTGTCGAAAGCCGCCACTTGCTCACAGATAGGCAATTGTGCAGCGGTGCCGCGACTGGGTTCATTAAATACACGCGTTTTAACGAGTCCCTAACCTAGACGTATTTGTAAAAACCGTGAGCGTTTGTGTCTCGTGGGGAATTGGCAGCATGTACGTTAGAAGCTTGCGCCCTGTCTCAATAGCGGTAAGGCGACACGTTCAATTCCCGGCTCAAGATCGCGTAGCTGGCGCCCAGTCAGCTGTGTTTGGCGTGGGCCTCGCGCGAGTCGCCCCTGCGTGCGTACGCACGACCGCCGGCACATTGGCGCCGTCGGGCCTTGCCGGCGCGCCTGACCGTGGCGACACCGTGTGTGTGTGCGTGAGAGCAGCAGCGGAGCAGCGAAGCGGTGAAAGTGCACCAGCTGGACGTGGCCATCCCACTCGGCCTGCGCGGGCAGGTCAAGCCTGGCCAGGCGGCGCCCGGGGAACCGGCGCTCGAGGGCGACACCACGAGCTGTCAGGACATGGGCACCATGCAGTTCGTCATGCTCACCCGGCGCGGCAACAAGCAGCAGGTGCGGTCGGGCACGAGCGAGCAGGACCATGTCCACACGCGTACACGCGTACAAACGGCAACGGCCAGGCTAGGTGCAAGGTCCATACATGTGTGCGCTCACACATACACACACACATACACACACACATACACACACACACATACAATAACAACAACCGCCATTCGCCACTAAGTGGCGGTGACGTCACCACGACGCTTGTGCCAGGCTATGTGCACCCTGAGGCCACGTGAAGTGTCGAACACCCGCTGGCAGGAGGTCACGGGGCAGACCCAGGTGCCACGGGTCGACTGACTGAGATGACTGGCTGATGCACCACCTGTGCCCCCTAACCTGCTGTGCTTTAGCCACCCGGCGCTCCGCTCGTTGTTCTGAGCGTCGCTCCTCCACCCTCCGTTGTTGTTGGAGGGCGACTGCCTCCAACTGCCCAGTAGCATCCTTCACGAGCCTCCTCCACTGAGGCCGATCTTGACACCGCTGGTACCAGTCATCGGCAAGTCCACTCAGCTCCACGTCCTCCTGTACCACATCACTCCATCTCTTCTCTAGCCCGTGCCGCGCCCGCTTAGCCCCCTCAATCCGGCCAAACAAAAGCTGTTTCGGCATGCGGTGGCTGGGCATGCGGGCTACATGACCCAGCCATCGCAGCCTTGCCTGCCGGAGGAGCTCACCGATGGGACCCTGCCCAGATCTTTCAAAGATTTGTGAGCTCCTCACACAATCCAGCCTGGTTAAACCCAGGATGGATCGTAGGCAGGCTAGCCTAAATGTTTCTAACCGGCGAAGATGTTCCATTAGGGGGGTCCACGTTTCGCAAGCGTAGAGAAGAGAGGGAATGACCGTGGCCAAGAAGACCTGAAGCTTAGTGCGGAGCGACAGACCAGGTAGCTTCCACACAGCGTTACGCAACCGATGAAAAGATATTGCCGCTGGACTGATTCAGAGTGAGACCCCTGCTATTAAACTGGAACACATACACACACACATACACACACATACACACACACACATACACACACACACACACACGGGAATACCAGCAGGCATCTGGCATACGTACATTCATCCACACGCATGCGTGCGCTCACAGCTAAACACACACACATGCATACGCACGCACCTGCACACGCAGACACACATACACGCGCGCAGGCATTGGTGCAACTGGGTATATGGACACACACACAGACCCACAATAAGCCTTATCGACTGTTGACACACAAGTAGGCATCGTGGCAATACTCCTCCTGGCCACCTTCTCCCTGGTGTTTACACACCGTAACCAAGTACTCTTTTAAGATTGAGTTGACCTAGAGGAAACCCAGTAATCAAACCCAGGTGGCTGGAATTATAGTGCAGTACATACCACACTGTGACATCGCTCCACAAACATCGCTTGCATACACCCACCCTCACCCACACTCTCTCACAAAGATCTTCCGTATAGCCTTAGCAGACTCTTATGGGAAATGCTGTTAGCAAGCACCTATGAAGGCCTGCACGGCACCGGGTGGCCAACACCACACCCTGCTGCCTTTGTATCCCCAGTGGTGATGTTTACATACCACCCCAGGTATTCATTTTAGGCTGAGTCGACCTAGGGGAGGCCCCCGACTGGTTCACATAATCGTCACTGGTGTTGGCTATGAGCGGGAATCGAACTCGGATGGACGGGTTCGTAGTGCGGCCGCGCTAACCGCTACACTGCAGCTCCCCACATTCTCACACACACACTCGCACAAACAAATGCCCGCGTAATGAACCAGTGCCTCAGTGACTGTGCAGGGTGGTGCCGGGCGGTTGACGTCGACCGTGCCAGCAGCCAAGTGGGGAAAACAAAAAAAGTGCCCTTTTTGCGTCGTTGGTGACGTGCGTCGCCCAGATGGACGCGACGCAGTCAGTGACGCGATACGCGGCGTTGCACAACACTTGGGACACACGGAGGGCGTTGTGCTCGGCACTTGGAGGGGGGCACGGGGGTTTGGAGGAAGATTGGAAGGAGAGTCGTTCGGCCAAAAGTTACTCGGCTGAATTTCTAGCGTGCGGGAGGGGACTCGATCGCCTGTTCAGATCCACACGGTGTGCCGAGTTGCGCTGCTGCTGCTTACCAACGCCACAGCACCTGTTGCATGCCCGCTCTGGCTGGCACCTGCGTGGTCTAGCGGGCACTAGCGGTGCGGTCACTCGTGGGCACAAGTTGGTGCATCTAAAGCCCGGCCGAGGAGGAAGAGACCTCCCACAGAGACCGAGCCGCGTTGATGGCTGCTGTGAGTTTGTCTCGGTGTCGTTTTTATGTCTCTTGCCGCCGCGCTGCCAAGCACTGACAAACGCCACTGCGGCAACTGGAGACCCTCCTACCATGGTATGGTTAGGAAATCTGCGGATGCGGTGGCAGTTTCAGAGTAACATGTGCGAGTCTCTATGACTGTTTTCCAATCCATAAACACACAAATACACATACTCGTACATACAGACAAAACAAAGCCAAAGATCCCCCATATAGCCTTGACAGACTGTAGGAGCAAGTGCTGTTAACAAGCACCTATGAAGGCCGGCACGACATACGAAGGGGTTGGTGGCCAACACCACCCCCGCCCACCTTTGACTCCCCAGTGGTGATGTTTACCCACCGCACTCAGTACTCGTTTGAGGCCGAGTCGACCTAGGGGAGGCCCTTGACCGGTTGAAAATCGAACTCGCGTTGCTGGGTTCGTAGCGCAACGCGCTAACTGCTACACTACATCCATACACAAACGTGCTAATAAATACGCGTGAGATGTATAATGGTGAGAGACCATACTTCACCATGCTGATCGCTGCGAGTTGTGGCCCAGAACAGCGCACGGGGTCAGTGTGGCCAGCGCCTTTCCTTGCCCCCTTTGTTTTTCCAGTACTGATGTTTATGTACCACACCGGATTGCTCATTTACGGCCAAGTCACGTTAAGGGAGGCCCAGGACCAGTTTAGATAATCACTCACTGATAATGCTAGCTGTGGACGGGAATCAAACTCGGGTTAAACTCGGGTTGCCAGCCGCTGCAGACAGAGCCTTATCAAAATGAAAAATGAAAGTAAAGCTGCTCCTTGGCCAGACACAGGGCCCCCCCCTCCCCATCCGAGCCCGCTCCTCCTTCCCCCGCCGGCACGCCGCTCGAATGTCGTAATCCTTGGGTGCGCACGGCCACGTTGACCGGGCCCTGGGGCGCGGTTGAGGGGTGGTGGACGTCTCTGCCAGAGCTGCGTTAGCGGCGCCAGCGGAGGCGCCGTGCGGTGAATGGGAAGCGTGGGTGCCACTTGCGGGGTTTTCCCCGACGGGGCGGCCCGCAGTGTGGTCTGGGCGCCGTTACGGGACGGCCGATGAGTGAACCGCGTCGCTAAGCGCGTGTGATCGTGTGCATGCGTATACAGGTGTACGTGTATATGTGCTTGTGTGTGTGTGGGTGGGTGCATGCATGTAGGGGTGGGTGTGTGTGTTTACTTGTGTGTGGGTATATGAATTTATGTCTGGCCTGGCCCGTTTGTGGTGTGCACCATACACGGGCAGCTGTCTGCTTGCGTGCGTGGGTGTGCATTCTTACGTGTGCATTCTTGTGTGTATATTTGTCTGCGTGTGTGGGTGTAACATTTGCATGAGTGTACGCATGTGCGTGGCACAGGCATTATGTTGGTCACACCACCCCATCGTGTGCCGTGCCAGACTTCATAGGTGCTCTCTAACAGCATTTGCCCCAAAAGTATGTTAAGGCTACATGGGGGATCTTTATCTTTGTTTATGTGCATACCTCGGTGTGTCTGTATGTGAATGTACAAGCCTCTGTGTGTAGGTGTTTTAGCCTGTGCGAGAGCTTCTGTGGCTGTGTGTGGGCACACGCGTGACTTTGTTCATTTTATTTTAATCGTGGTTGCTGGGCACAGGCCCAAAAGCCCAAAATGCCAAGCGACCAGAAACAAAACAACACGATTGAAGGTGTAAGAGATAAGGGTGTAACAGATAAGAGATAGTGTGTGCGCGTGTGTAGTTGTGCAGCATGCATATTTATGTGTGTGTGTATATGTCTGCGCGCATACCTATAGGCCCGCTTGCCTGTGCGCATGTGTGTATACATGCGTGTACATCTCTGTGGGTGCATGTGTATATACCTACATGTATGTCTGTAGGTGCACATGCCTGTGCTTGTGTCTATACCTGCGGGAGTGTAGCGGTTAGCGTGCTGCACTACGAACCCAGTGACCCAAATTCGATACCCACTCATGGCGATCACCGGTGATGATTATCTGAACCGGTCCTGGGCCTCCCCTAGGTCTATTCAGCCTCAAATGAGTACCTGGTGGAGTGTGTAAACATCGCCACAAGGGAGACAAAGGCGGCAAGGCATGGTGCTGACCACCATCCCCCTCGTGTGCTGTACTGTCCTTCATAGGTGCTCGCTAACAGCACTTGCTGCTACAGTCTGTTAAGGCTACATGGAGGATCTTTGTCGCATGCCTCTACACATGTGTATATACCTGCGTGTATGTCTTTATGTGCGCATGCCTGTGTGTGTGTAAATGCCTGTGTGTGTGGTTATATCTGCGTGTAAGTCTGTAGGTGTGCATGCCTGTGCGTGCGTGTGTGTAAATACCTGTGTGTGTGTGGGTATATCTGCGTGTAATGTATTTAGGTGCGTGTGTGTGTGCGTATGAGCAGGCAATTCCTCATGGATGTTTACGTTAACCCCCCCCCCCCACCCTCGTGCCGGCCTAGTGGAGCCCACGCACGGCATGCCTTCACTCACCAAGGGCGCGAGCCAAAAAAAATGCCCTGGCGTACGTTCACGCGTATTTTAATTAATTTATTTACTTCGTCCTTAAACATTCTCTGCGGGGCTTGTTTTTTTTTGCCTGCCGCCGCCTGCCCACAGCGATACAATAATGAAACCGTTCTCCGGCGTGGAGTAGAAACAAAACTCGGCAAATGTTGAAATGTGCGGCCCGTTTGTTTGTGTTTGTATTTTGCCGACGAGGTTGCGCCCCGTCGTTGTTTTACCAGCTGCGCGTCCCTGCCTGCGTCGAGTTTAGCCGGGTTCGGGTTCACATTCCGCGCGGCGCCACCGCTCCACCTCCTCCTCCTTTACTTGCTGCTGTACCTCCTATTCCTCTCCGCGTACTCATCTCATGTCGCCTCTGCTGTCTCCACTATCTCCTTCTGCACCTCCTCCCCCGATACTTCCTCAACCTGCAAATCCTCTACCTCTTCCTCGACCACCTGCTTCTCCACTTCCTAAACATCCTCTTCCTGCTCCTCATCTACCTCCTCTGCCTCCACCTCCTGCTCTTCTACCTCCTCGTCAACTTCTAACTCCACCCCCTCCCCCCTCCTCATAAACCTTTTCCCCCACTACCACCTCCTACTCTACCTTTACCTCCCGCCGCCCCCCCATCAACTTCCCCGCAGTGGGGTTTGGCGGCACGGCGTCGGCGCGAGAGGAAGTGCCTTCGACCCGCGGCACGGCGCCCGCCCCCGCATTTCGCCAGAAACCAATTATCACGCCCTGGTGGCTGCCTCCCCTCGTCAGGGTCCTTTAAGGAGACCCTGCTGCTACCGCGGCGGAAAGAGGGGGGAACGTTCATTTGGAAAGCCTTGCCAATTCTCAGGACTGTTATTCTTTTTTTTAAGGAGGCTTATCCGGTTGGAATGTTGACCCATTCCCTCGACGCAACGTAGTTATTCCTGCAATGAAAAAGGCCGCACCGAGTCCTCGGACTCGTTTTGCAGGAGGCGTCCTGCATTGGAATGAGAACCCGGAGGAACCCCCCCCCCCCCAGCTTACAAGTGGATAACAGTGGATGGGTTCACAAACCAACTTGCTGTGCTGCCATCTCCTGGTCAACCTCACAGCCCTGTCAGGGCTAGGGGATTTTTATACCTATATTATTTGGTGGTGCTGCTGCTTTTGCCAGTGGTGCTCCAGCACAATCAGCAACAATACTCCACACATCAATAGCAACGCCGTTGCCTTAAAATTAAAAACATAGAGTAGGCTGTTAAGAATGGATGTGCTATGAACAAGGGCCATTCTCCAAAATGTTGCCTATCATGTTAAGGCCACAGTCATTTACGAACGTGTTGAGTTTTTTAGTCCATCAGCCTTGCGGTTCTCCAGACCATCATCCTCTTACTTGCTGTGCCACCGCGTATGGGCATCACCTCACCAGGACACGGCGCTAACAACAATCGCACTAACTACATCTCGCCCAACCTCCCATTACCCCCCTCGCCCGTCTTGTGAAGTTGCGCCCGGTGAGCGTGCCGATTACGTCGCAGCTGGCGGCGTCGCGGAAGACGCAACAGCAGGCAGAGCGTGAGGAGCGCCAACGCGTCAAGAAGCTCACGCTCGACATCAATGAGCGGCAGGAGCAGGAGGACTACCAGGGTAAGGCCACCAGCGCCTGCCCACACCCTCACTCCCCCCGCTTGCCCCCCACATCACCCTCTTTTCACTCTAGGCGGTCGTCGGACCGATCTCAATATTTTGACTACTATAGATATCCCTACACGGGGTCAGAATGTTCTAAATCATTTAGACCGTCGTAGTTTAACTCCCTGACATAATTTTGACCAGGGGAGGTCAGAAGTCTCACCCTTACCTTTGAGAAGATACCTTGACCATTACCATACTCCTACTCCAGTGGTTGGGGGTTGGGGGAGGAGTCCTAATATATAAACACCCAGGTCTGTGATTCTGTCATTCTGTGACTAACGCGGCACGGATTGGTTGAAGTGCGTCACGTGACCGGGACCAAACAGCCAACCATCGCTTGGCGGGGCTATAGAGGAGCGGGTGCAAGTCTGCATCGAACCAAACCCCCAGCAAGGCCATCTACTTAACGGCTAGAGGAAATTTACATGAAATGTCGTTTTCAATTAAGTATTCCAGATGTAAAATGATAAAAGCTTTTAATGAAGAAACAAAATGATCTAATTCAAAACATAATACAATTCAAAATGTTTAATTTTAAAACTTCAAAACGGAGCATCGGGTGCTTGTGTGAATGTGTCATTCGTGTGCAATTTTTTTCGTGACAATCCTGGCCTAAGGCCGTAAATGGTTGTGAGGGGCGCCATGGGCGCCCCCCAACAACCCCTAGAGTACTTGTATCCGATCTGTCCAAAAATTATACCGTGTCACCTCGTTATGACGGCCCCACTTGTAGACCCTGATGCGCCCCCCCTCCCAGAGGAGTACATTTTCCATGGGAGGGAGGAATTTACAGTTGCAAATTTTTTACTCCCAGTTCAAATAATGTACAATGTTCTGACCCCGGCGGTCAATATTCTGTGGGGTCATTGCACGGGGCCGCATCCCAGCGTGGGTTTGACCCTGGTGTGTTTTCCTTTCTCGTGGCCGCCTCCGCTCCTGGCAGAGATGCTGCAGTCCCTGGCCACGCGGCCCGCACAGGCCAACACGAACCGCGAGCGCCGGCCGCGCTACGTCCACCCAAAGGGCGCCCCCAACGCCGACCTCATCTTCAAAACCGGGGGCCGGTGAGTGACCACCCCCACAGCCCCCCCCCCCCCCCCCCCCCCGGTCTCTTGTGCCCCATGGGCTACTGAGGCAGGGTTTGCGGTGTGGAGTGTGTGAGTACGTGCGAGACATTGTGAGTGTGAGGTTGTGTGAGTCGGATGGTATTAGTGTGTGCGAGTGTGTGGGGTGGTATTAGTGTGACCGACATCTGTGACGAATATTTGACCCGATCCTGGGCTCCCCTTAGGTCGATTCAGGCTTAAATGGTTACCTGGTGCAGTGTGTAAACATCACCACTGGAGAGACATTCAGCTTGGTGTAGTTTTGGCCACCCACCCCCTCATGCACTGTGCCGGCCCTAATAGGTTCTCAGTAACAACACTTCCCCCAAAGTCTGAGTAGGCTTTGCAGGAAATATTTGTTTTCGTATGAGCGTGTATGTGTGTGTGTACATGTGTGAGTGTGCGAGTGTGTGTATGAGAAGAGGTTGGCACATTATGAGAAGTGGTTGCAACATTACACTCCAAACCCAGCAACCTGCGTTGGATTCCATGCCACAGCTAACATGTGTACACATGTGTTGGTGTGTGCGCGTGCTTTTGCAGACGGCGCTGAGGAACAGAGGAGGTTCCTGCCACGTGCGCAGGGAAAAATCAGTCAAGCGGCGCTTTGTGCCGGCTTGCCCAGGGCGCTCTGCCCATCCGCGCACACGTGTGCGTGCCTGCGTGTGTGTGGGAGAGCGGATGAGGAGATACGGGAGGGTCGGTTGGTCGTGGCTGTTTTATTAAAAACCAAAAAGTTCACATTAAAGAGACGCGAGCGGAGCGAGGGCAGGCACCGGCGGCAAAGACGCAGGCGGACGGACGAGAGCGGGGGGCGTTACACACGGCCGCGTCTGCCGCGCGGTGACCCTGCGGCGGCCGCCCCCTTCCGGGACCAGCGTGGGAGGGCTCATGGAGCAGAGCGGGGAGAGAGAGAGAGAATGAATTATGAGACGGTGACCGTGGACAACACAGCTGATCGATCGGCTGCGTGATGCAGGTGACGTGGCACAGTGTGAATTGGTGTGACGTAGGCGTGGCGCTGCGGAAGGCACGTGACCAGGGAGGGCGGTCGTGTCGGGCGCGCTCTGTAGACTCGCCGGTCTGAGCCTGAGAAACATTCGTGAGGTGAACAACGTAAGATTGTACGTGGTGTTCCAGGAGTGACAGTGACGTCACCCGAACGTTTGTCAAATTCCAACAACCAGAAACAGCCGCTGCGTTGTGTTCAGTGGTTAGGTGTGATCTTGCAGAAAGTGTTTGTGAAGGATGTCTTTAATTGGGGTTCATAGCTTTGGGACTTTTTGCCGAAATGTTAACATGAAAACCGGGGCTCTGAGCTCGTACGAGGAGACCGAATGCTTTGCCGGAGCATTACTCTGCGAGGACGTTAGAAGCGGACGGATAAATGGTGGCGTAAGACCTAGATAATCCGGCGAGCCGTTTCGTGGATTCACGCGTGATCTCGGCTCGCGGTCGTCTCGTCCGGAATGCGACACCGTTGCTGAGTTGGCAGCTTGAGTTTGCTTTGGGCTGCCCCCGGCTAAAATTACATCACACTTTGTTATGTTCATGTTTTGTTTTTTTCACAGCGAGCCTGTGGGAGCTGGCCGATCACAGCCAGTAAGTCACAGCCGGCCTTAATCTTGGGATCACCTTTGTTTTTTTTTTGTATCACAATCATCCATGGCACGTCATGCTCGTTGAGGTCCGGTTTGTGATGGCGATTGAAAGGGGAACTGCACCTTTGCTCCACGTGACTTGTTTTCCGTTGGACGCGTGGGTACGTGACGAGCACGTGGCAAGCGCTTGGCTAGGGTCGTGGACGCTGGGGGGGAACTGTTCCTGTCTCGTGGGCGTGCCCCCCCCCTCCCCCATCGGGCTACGTCTCGGTCGTCGTACATTACAACATCGTGAACTGTGTCCGTTTTGGCTTCGGCCTTTGCGGCGGGGATGGCATGGAGCGAGCGATGGAAACCCGAGCTGGAGGAAGCGGAGAGATGGGGGCGGCTCACCGAGAGGACGTCTGCGCAGATGCGCGCTCGGGGGCTTGCACACGAGCCCGTGTGTGTGTGGTCGCAGCCAAAGCCAAGTGTATGAACCGCTGAGCTCGTGCTATCAAGATGGGATCGTGGCCACGGTGGTTTGGTCCGAAGAGTGGGTTTGTCTCATGGGTCAGGGCGTCTCCGTTTAGCCTAGCAGGTGTCTCTGATCACACGTGCATGGTGCTGATGTGGTGGTGATGATGGATGGCGGGGAAAGTTGGGTTGTGGTGGTGGCGTACGGGACCATGCCTGTTCGAGCAGGACTCACACGCGGGAGACCATAGTCTCCCCATGTGGTGATCGGAACGACTTCCCGCACTCGGGGACTCAACTTGGCGTGAAGGAGGGTGTGGGGGAAGGATTTCTGGCTATCCTTAATCTCGTGAGGAGGAAGATCTCAACAACCAGCCCTTTCCGGCCTCACCGTGACGGGTTCAGTGTGCATTGACAGCGCACCAGATTGTGGGGGTTTCACGGTGTCAATAAAACACAAAATAAGCAACTCCCCGAGCCGGTATCTTTTTGTTTTGACCCCAAACCCGTACAGAGGTCACCGTTGGCAAGCCTGAGCTCCAGGGGTGGGGGATGATCAGAGTGGCCGAGTCGGCACGCGACGCTGCAAGGGTGCGCAAACAAAACAAACTCTAGAGTTTCTGTCCAATTTCACAGATGCGTCATGAAGTGTGCGTACAATAGGCAACACAAAGACACGTTTGATCGTGTGACTGGTAACCAAGGCTTCATTTCAATCGGGTCTCCCCGTCATGGCGACCCATAATATATATCCGTGCGCCGCCACACCACATCGAGTGTACACCTCTCGCTATGGTCGTTGACTGCTAGTTGTCTACTACTTAATCTAGACTACTTGGCGACCCAAAAACAATGTTACGTGAGAAATTAAGCCCCAGCTTTCACGACTGAGAGGGCGGGCAGGGGTTATTTGGCGGATGATTACGTACTGTACCCTCAAAGTGGCGCTAAATTCTTAATTTTTTTTCTTGAGGCACTGGTTACCGCCCGGGCTGGGGCTCCCCCATGGGTCCGAGTGTTCCTCCTCTGGGTGCCACGGTGGCGAGATGTTAACTACCTCACCTGGTATACAGGAGGTCGTGGGTTCGATTCCGACCCTGGTCTCCCCGTGGTCGTGTGGATTTTCCTCTGGGTCCAGTTTTTCCCTCCACATTTAGAAACATGCGTTTAGAGGATTTGGCTGCTGTACATTTCCACACGGTAAGCCACTTCATTGAGCTATCATTTGTGGCCAGGTCGCTTCTGAAAAATATCTTGGTGGGCCTTACTTGGTACAATAAAAGAAATTGTTGAATTTGCTGAGCGACGCGCGCAGTGTTTTCGCGAAACTCTCATTCCCGTTGTACTTCGAAGTTGACAAAGAGATGGCAGTTAGAGCAAGTGGTTGAACCCATGTGTGTGGGTTCATAAACCCCCCCTCCTCTCCCCCTGGTTTCACGTCGCACGAATTAAATAGCTAATTGTAACAAAATGAGTAGCAATTGCAAGCATATCTCAACGCGGCAGGGATTTTTTTGAGAAGAGTCTTAAGACTCGGGCTTTGCTGGATGAATATAAAAACGACATCGTTAATATCGATGCTGCCTGATCGCCCCGCGTGTACGTGTGTGTGCACGTCTGTACTGTGCGTACGTCTGTGTGGAAGTCTGCTTTGAACATCTGTAGACGTGTGTGTGCGCACGTCTGTATTCTGTGTACCTGAGTGTACGTCGATTGCGTGTGTCCACGTGGATGCGTTGTGTGTATACGTATGTGTGTGTACGCGCGCGTGTGTGTGTGGCTCCAGCTGTTTTAGTTTCAGGAATTTCCGTTGATGTCGAGAAACCCAAGCAAGTCCCCCCACCGCCCCCTCTGCAACTCTCATCCCTCCGATGTAACTGTGCCCAGTGGGGGCGGTGGCGGCGGCGTGAGGTGGGGGCTTTCCTTTGGTAGAGAGGGGGGGAGGGGGGGTCATATTTACGGTACTGGGACAGGGCCAAGGATGATCTGGGCTGACTCCACGTGTTGGCCACGCGTGTGTGAGGGGGGAGCGGTGGCGCCGTGGTTAGCCCACTGCACTTCGAACCCCAAGACCGAGTTCGATTCCCACTAGCAACCAACGTCAAAGGTTCTGGGCCTCCTCTAGGTCGACTCAGCCTTAAATAAGTACCTGGTGCAATGTGTTTACATCAGCATTGGGGAGCCAAAGGCGACCGGATATGGTGCTGGCCGCTCACCCCCTCCCCAGCAGACCGCATGGGTATAGGCCTCCTCGACTCAATAGCAGTGTGTTAGGCAGAGGGTGTAGTCTACACATGCCAACGTTGGCACGTGGAATCATTAAGGACAACGTTGGTCCAACGTCCTATATTTCCTGACACGTGATGTTCACGTTGCAGGTTGCTCTCGCTGTATTGTCATTTCTCGCGAATGACGCGTGCCAGCACACGCGTGTGAATTAAATGACTGACATTCACAAGAGCCCTTGGCTCGGCGTGTGGACATCTGAACGACGTGAACATGTGAAGGACATGACATCCTCACGTGTCTCCGCGCCCATCGCGCGGGCTCGTTCCCTCCCTCTCCTGCCTCTCTCAACGCGGCCGCTGAATGCGGCGTCTGATCCGCGGAGGTGAAATCCGAGCCCAGGGCGGTGTCTCCGGAAAGCGGCGCACATGGCAGAGGGAGCTTTAGCAGGGACGGGGATGAGCAGGGGGGGGCAGGGACGGGGGATGGACAAGGGGAGCAGGGACAGGGAATGGGCAGGGGGAGCAGGGATGGGGGGGGTGAACAGGGACAGGGTGTAGGGCAGGGGGAGCAGGGACGGGGGGATGGGCAGGGGGAGCAGGGACGGGGGCGGGGTGAACAGGGACGGGGGTGGGCAGGGAGAGCATGGGCTGACACCTGGGAGGAGCAATACTCCGGAGTTTCCATCTGGGGATTTAGTTTATTTTGGAGGCGGCGGTCCTTAATGTTCACGAAGCCCTGAACCCTGCCCCTGACTGTCCCCGTGCTCATGGAAAGTTCCAGTGAGACTGGGAGAGGAGGCTTCCCACGGTGGACAGCTGCTGCCCCTTGCCCTCTGGCCCCTGACCAGGCGAAATCGGGATGATCCATGGATGGGAGGAAAACGTGGAGCGGAGTCCATCGTGAGTGGAACAGCTCAGCTCCAGGCGACAACAGCAGCCTCACAACAGGCATCACATCACCCCTGTTAGAGGCGTTAGTTCACCGATTGTCCAGGCATCGCATTTCCAATACAAACGCTATTCGCCACTAAGTGACGGTGACGCCACCACGGCGCCTATGCCAGGCCAGGTGCACTTTGAGGCCACGTGAAGTGTCGAAGACTCGCTGACAGGAGGTCACGGGACAGACTCAGGTGCCATGGGTTGGCTGAGATTACCGGTAGATGCACCAGCTGTACCCCCCACAGTGCCAACTTGCTCTATTTTATCCACCCGGTGCTCCACTAGTTGTGAGCGTAGCTCATCTGCCCTCCGTTGTTGCTGGAGGGTGACTGCCTCCAACTGCCCAGTAGCGTCTTTCACGAGCCTCCTCAATAGAGGCTGATTTTGACACCGCTGGTACCGGTCTTCGGCAAGTCCACAACTCCACATCCTTCCGTACTGTATTGGTCAATCTCTTCTCCAGCCCATGTCGTACCCGTTTAGCCCCTTCTATGCGACCAAACAGAAGCTGCTTGGGCATGCGGTGGCCGGGCATGCGGGCTACATGACCCAGCCAACGCAGCATTGCCTGCCGGAGAAGCTCACTGATGGGGGAATGGGTCAAGATCTTTCAAGGATTTGTGAGCTCACACAATCCAGCTTGGTTAAATCCAGGATGGATCGTAGGCATGCCAGCTTGAATGTGTCTAACCGGCGCAGATGTTCCATTAGAGGGGTCCACGTTTCACAAGCATGACTGTGGCCGAGAAGACCCAAAGCTTCGTGTGCAGCAACAGACCAGGTAGCTTCCACACACCATTGCGCAGGCGATGACAAGATAATGCCGCCCAACTGATTCGGAGTGAGACCTCTGCTGTCAAACCGGACCTGGTCATAAGAACACTGCCCAGGTATGGGAAACTCTCCACTCCACAACTGCTCCATCACCAATGGGTAGCTGAGGGGTGGAGTGTTTGGTAGCACAAGATACTCAGGCAGGTGCTTAGTTTTGGTGTGGTTGATGGTAAAACCCCACCTCTTAGTGGCACACTCCAGGTTCAGCAGCAGCGCCTCCAAATCCTCTGAGTGAGCAGCAATCACCAGATTATCAGCAGACTCACATTATCCCTACTCCGACAGGCATCACATCACCCGTCTGTCTACAGGGATCACATCCCTCTCTCTACATCATACTTCAATTTACAGGCATCACATCACCCCCCGTATTTCTACAGGGATCACTCCAGACAGTTTCACCGCCAGTGGCCGTAGTGACGGCATTATCAGCTCAGGGGGCAAGTGCGGCAATCGATCAGGTGGAGGCCCCAATATTTTATTTTAATTAAATTGAAATAAAACGTGGAACGTAAACGAACGCTTTTCCACACAAAGACATTTAAAACGCGTTTTCAGTAAGTGTTTTGTTCTTTTACGCTATTGTTGAAAACATATCTCGTGGTGGTTGTCAAGGAGGCCCCAGCTCATCGCTTTAGCCACCAGGGGGAGGGAGGGGGGTCAAGGCACCCTCTGCCCCCCACGCTCGTTCCGCTGCTGTTCACCACCCTGCCTGCCTCCCTCCCACCCTCACCTCCCGCACACCTGTGCCCCTACCCCCTCCCCCCTAGCCTGGCACCTCATTAATTATCTCGTTCATTATTCATTTCTCCGCCGTCGCCGTCACCACCACCACCGCTACCGCCGCCGCCGCTGCAGCTGCCCTGGGGGCTCGGGTATCGGTCGCTGAGTGGAACGCGACACGGCCCGGATCGGGTGTCGAGCTCTCAGAGCGAGGGGTCGGGTGCGCTAACCCAGTGTGCCGGGGAGATGGAAGTTTGGGGTCGCTGCGGGGGCGTGTAAAGGGGTCCGGATTGTGGGAGTCAGGTCAGGGTAACTTGGGTCAGGGGTCAAGCTCCTTGCATGCCCGGGTGATTACGAATTGACCCGATTCACATTTCCGGCAGAAACCCCGATCTCAAACCGCCAAATAATTTCACCGGGGGGCCCAGGTGAGAAGACCCCGACCCCCACTTTCCAGGGCCATGAGCGAGGCCCCCACGGATGGGTAGAGACCACGAGGGCCAAAGGAGATCACACGGAGCCGATGTCTCCAGTTCACATTTTAATTCATACAGAAGCGGGCGCGTCAGTGTGTGTGGTGGCTTTGTGTATAGGGAGCGGTGGCGCAGCGGTTAGCGCGGTGCGAGATGAATCCAGCGACCCGAGTGCGATTCCTGCTCACGGTTAGCACCAGTGACGATTATCTGAACCGGTCCTGGGCTTCCTCCAGGTCGACTCAGCCTCAAATGAGTATCTGGTGCCGTGCGTAATCGTCTTGACTAGGAAGACAAAGGCGGCCGGGCGTGGTGCTGGCCACCCACCCCCTCGTGGCCGCCTTCATAGGCGCTCGATAACAGCACTTGCCCCAACAGTCTGTTCAGGCTAGACGGGGGATCTTTTCCTGTGTCATTGTATGCATGTATGTCAATGTGTATGCATATGCATACCTGTGTGTGACTTGTTTATGTGCACGTGTTTGGTGTCTGTGTAAGTAACTACGTGTGTCTGTGTGTGTCGTGTCTATGTGTACGTGTTTGGTATCTGTGTAAGTAACTACGTGTGTCTGTGTGTGACTTGTCTATGTGTACGTGTTTGGTATTTGTGTTAGTAACTACGTGTCTGTGTGTGTCTTGTCTATGTACACGTGTTTGGTGTCTGTGTAACTACGTGTGTCTGTGTGTGTCTTGTCTTTGTGCACGTGTTTGGTATCTGTGTAAGTAACTACGTGTGTCTGTGTGTGTCTTGTCTATGTGCACGTGTTTGGTGTCTGTGTAAGTAACTACGTGTGTCTGTGTGTGTCTTGTCTTTGTGTACGTGTTTGGTATCTGTGTAAGTAACTACGTGTGTCTGTGTGTGACTTGTCTATGTGTACGTGTTTAGTATTTGTGTTAGTAACTACCTGTCTGTGTGTGTCTTGTCTATGTGCACGTGTTTGGTGTCTGTGTAAGTAACTACGTGTGTCTGTGTGTGTCTTGTCTTTGTGCACGTGTTTGGTATCTGTGTAAGTAACTACGTGTGTCTGAGTGTGTCTTGTCTATGTGCACGTGTTTGGTGTCTGTGTAAGTAACTACGTGTGTCTGTGTGTGTCTTGTCTATGTGCACGTGTTTGGTGTCTGTGTAAGTAACTACGTGTGTCTGTGTGTGTCTTGTCTTTGTGTACGTGTTTGGTATCTGTGTAAGTAACTACGTGTGTCTGTGTGTGACTTGTCTATGTGCACGTGTTTGGTATCTGTGTTAGTAACTACGTGTGTCTGTGTGTGACTTGTCTATGTGCACGTGTTTGGTGTCTGTGTAAGTAACTACGTGTGTCTGTGTGTGTCGGTGCGCCCTTGTGTTTGTGCGAGTGAGAGCACATCTTCCCGTCTTTGTGTGTCTCTATGTATGGTACACTCTATGCATGTACTGTGCCGTATATATGAGAGCGACTATACTGTAATCCCAGAACGTATCTGCGGTATAAATATTCTCGCGACGCCGTCAGCTCAACATCATCGTCACCGTCATCATCCACAGCATAATCCTCATCATCAACGATCATCCTCTCCTTCAACATCATCCCCATCATCGAGCGCCGTGAAGGTTGCGTGCTGTTGAGGAGGTGGGGAGTTTGTCGGGGCCGGGCATGGCCTGTGGTGTCCAGGAACGTGGCCACCACAGACCTCACACCCCCTGGTGTGTGTGTGTGTGTGGTGTCATCTCGGGTGAACCCCCCTCTGGGGGAATCCCCTTGCTCCCCCCTCTCGTGGTCCCCTGCCTGACTTCCTCCACCTAAGTTAAACACTTGAAGAGGGACCCCCCCCGGCTCCACCACCACCACCCTCCCAGACTGGGGGTCATCACCTCGATGGCTCAGGCCTTGAGCAGCCCCAGTTTCCTCAGCGCCTCTCTGTGCTCCTCCTCTGCGGCGCGTCCGCGCGGTGAGAAGTGAACCGTGATGCCAGAGGGCCTCAGGCCCGGCCGCTGCTGCCCCTGCTGCCCGCGAGGAGGGGACCTGCCTGCCCGCCCAGGGCCCCTGCTACCGTCCCCGGCGTGGCCCGAGGGCCCCGTGGGGCTGGTGGGGCTCGCGGAACCTGTGGGACTCGAGGGCCCCATGGGGCTGGTGGGGCTCGCGGAACCTGTGGGACTCGAGGGCCCCGGAGAGAGGGGGGGACCCGGTGACGGGGCGCGAGCGGGCCCCCTCGGGCCGCACTGCGGGGAGCGCGGGCCCCGCGGGTCCCCCTTGCCCACGGAGTCCTTCTTGAGGAGCCCCAGCCTGGCTAGGGCCTCCTGCCGGGCGTGATCCTGCCCGGGTCCTGCGGGGAACTTTACGGAGCAGCGCCGCACGACGCCCGTGCCCCGGCATCTCTCAGGTTCGACTCCAGGTCCCTGGTTCTCCAGCCTCTGTGCTCCACCGCCTCCATTAGGCCTTCCGTCTCCACAACCACCTCGTCCACCATCACCACGCTCTCCATCTGCCCTCCCTACGTCAGCACGCATTCTATCACCACCTCCTCCACAGCCGCCACCACCTCCTCCTCCAACTCGTCCGCAGCCTGCACCGCTGCCACCGCCTCCACCTCCTCGTCCAAGCCCACGCGTTCCATCTCCGCCTTCCTCGTCCACTCCTCTCGTCCCTGTTGTTCGGAGCTGCGCGCGGACGCGGTGGGGCCCGGTAGACACGTCAGTCACCTCGTCAACCTCCTCCGCCTTGTCCTCCTCGTTCCCCGCATCCTCATCATCCCTCCTCTCATCATCCTCATTCCGCTCGTCGTCCGCGCTCCTCCCCCGTCCTCTCGACACCGTCTCGGCATCGCTTGGCCTCCCGTCGGGCAGACGCACGCTGGGCCGCGGGAAGAGGAATGGCCTCCGACTCCTGGGGCCCGCGTCCCCACCGAAGGCCTCGGGAAGCACGGCCCGGGCCTCGGGCGCCATCCCCGCGGGGTCAGGGAAGTCGCGCACTGCTTGACGAGGTGGAGGAAAGGGAAGAGGAAGACACGGCGACTATCCTAATCAGCGCGCGAACATCGCAACGAATCTCAACATGACAAGCAAACAAAAAACAGCCGTGCTCAATCCACTGCTGGACTTCACGCTGGTGCACTGTGTGGGTTGGTGAAGGTGGTTGGGGATCACGTTGGAGCATAGCTCTCCAACACTGCCGGGGTCGTGCTGCTGAAGGAGTAATGATACATCGTCCACGTTTGTTCATCACGTGCAGACTTTGTTAAGTGTCTGTGTAAGTCAATTATCAATCAAGTACAATAACAGCAAAGGATGTTGCGCCTCCTACCCTCTGCTGCTCACAGCATCGCTCAGCAACATCTCACTTTGTAATATACTATTGATAAATATCACTATTTATATCTTCCTATTTATATTACTGGGCGTTAAGTTGAAGGCCACGTGTGATGAATTCGTGTCGAATGCGTAACGCTTCCGTAGCCCCGTAACCAGATGCAAGAGACATCACCAAGGCGCCACAACACCACGTGCAAACACAACACCAACAACGCGTGCCAACAAACAACATCACAACACCACGTGCAAACACAGCAAAACACAACGTGCCAACACAACATCAATAGCACATGTCAACATTATAACACCACGGTGCCAACACATCACAAAGCCACCGTGCCAACATTACAAAACCACGTGGCAACACAGCATCACAACATCACAATGGCACGTGCTAACACAACACCATGTGCCAACGTATCGCAACATCACGGTGCCAACACAGCATCACAACATCACAATGGCACGTGCCAACACAACACCATGTGCCAACGCATCGCAAAACCACGTGGCAACACAGCATCACAACATCACAATGGCACGTGCCAACACAACACCATGTGCCAACGTATCGCAACATCACGGTGCCAACACAGCATCACAACATCACAATGGCACGTGCCAACACAACACCATGTGCCAACGCATCGCAAAACCACGTGGCAGCACAGCATCACAACATCACATTGGCACGTGCTAAACACAACACCATGTGCCAACGCATCGCAATACCACGGTGCCAACACGTCGCAACACCATGTGCCAAAACATAAACACCACGTGCCACATACAGCATCAACAACAACACAGCAGGATGAGGCGCGCAGTGATTGTCCAAGGTGATGCCGCTGATAGGGGATGAATGATGCTAGTGATCCTGGTGGTGATTATGGTTGTGATATGACCACCGTGGTTGGTGTTGATGATGGTGGCGGTCGTGGTAGTGATGTAATGATATTACGGATGGGGGTGTTGATGCAGCCGCTGCTAGTGACGGTGAATCTGCTGACGGTGGTGTGGTTAATGATTGTGATGATGACTCCATCATGTTGATGATAGTGGTGGTGATTATGCAAATGCTGGTAGTAGTGGAGACCTCCGATGTTCAGACTGAAGCTGCTGGTACTGTTATTGATGATGATAGCACCATGATGGTGATGTTGACGGTGGAAGGGGTAATCATGCTGATGATTATGACGACGTCAGTGGAGCAGATGATGGCTGTTGGGCGAACTCACATTCCTGCTCTCCGTGCCGGATGCTCGCGTCCAGGTAGCGCAGCGCCGCCATCTCCTCAGCACCCAGCTCCGCGTCCCCCTCTCCCTGGGACCCCGGGGTCGCGGGGGTCCCGGGGGGGGTCCCGGGGGGGGTCCCGGGGGGGGTCCCCTGTCTCCCCGCGTGCCCGCCGCTCTCCCTCGGAGACCTCATCACAGCCGCGTCATCTTCCAGCCCGTTCTCGTGATGCTTTTGGTTGGAGTGGTGGTGGTGGTGGTGGTTGTGGTGGACGCTCCTCCTCGCCTCCCGGGGTTTTCGGGGGTCCCCTTGCGGGTCCCCTTCGCCCGGAGGTTCCGGTGCAGCCGCGGACTCGACCGTGGCGTCAAAGTAACGGAGACATTCACGCTCCTCTTCTGAAAGAAGGCTCCACTCATCCTCCTCCTCCTCCTGACCACCATCACCATCAACACCACTACCATTCTCCTTCTGTAGGTGCGGGGTGCAGGGTGGGGGGCGGGAGGAACGAGGTGATGCGAGTAGGGCGCCACAGGTGAGGTGAGTAGGGCGCTACAGGTGAGACGAGTAGGGCGCTACAGGTGAGACCAGTAGGGCGCTACAGGTGAGACGAGTAGGGCGCTACAGGTGAGACAAGTAGGGCGCTACAGGTGAGTAGGGCGCTACAGGTGAGGCGAGTAGGGCGCTACAGGTGAGACAAGTAGAGCGCTACAGGTGAGTAGGGCGCTACAGGTGAGACGAGTAGGGCGCTACAGGTGAGTAGGGCGCTACAGGTGAGACGAGTAGGGCGCTACAGGTGAGGCGAGTAGGGCGCTACAGGTGAGACGAGTAGGGCGCTACAGGTGAGTAGGGCGCTACAGGTGAGACGAGTAGGGCGCTACAGGTGAGGTGAGTAGGGCGCTACAGGTGAGACAAGTATAGCGCTACAGGTGAGACAAGTAGGGCGCTACAGGTGAGACGAGTAGGGCGCTAGAGGTGAGGTGAGTAGGGCGCTACAGGTGAGACAAGTAGGGCGCTACAGGTGAGACGAGTAGGGCGCTACAGGTGAGGTGAGTAGGGCGCTACAGGTGAGACGAGTAGGGTGCTACAGGTGAGACGAGTAGGGCGCTACAGGTGAGACAAGTAGGGCGCTACAGGTGAGACAAGTAGGGCGCTACAGGTGAGACAAGTAGGGCGCTACAGGTGAGACAAGTAGGGCGCTACAGGTGAGACAAGTAGGGCGCTACAGGTGAGACCAGTAGGGCGCTACAGGTGAGACGAGTAGGGCGCTACAGGTGAGGTGAGTATGGCGCTACAGGTGAGTAGGGCGCTACAGGTGAGTAGGGCGCTACAGGTGAGATCAGTAGGGCGCTACAGGTGAGTAGGGCGCTACAGGTGAGACGAGTAGGGCGCTACAGGTGAGTAGGGCGCTACAGGTGAGACAAGTAGGGCGATACAGGTGAGGCGAGTAGGGCGCTACAGGTGAGACGAGTAGGGCGCTACAGGTGAGTAGGGCGCTACAGGTGAGTAGGGCGCTACAGGTTAGACGAGTAGGGCGCTACAGGTGAGGTGAGTAGGGCGCTACAGGTGAGGTGCGTAGGGCGCTACAGGTGAGGTGAGTAGGGCGCTACAGGTGAGGTGAGTAGGGCGCTACAGGTGAGACAAGTAGGGCGCTACAGGTGAGGTGCGTAGGGCGCTACAGGTGAGACGAGTAGGGCGCCACAGGTATGGCGAGGGGATGAGAGGGCGAGTGATGAAGATGAGAGACTAAGAACGAGGAGATGGAAACGTGAGGAGGGGGGGGGGGCAGGTGTGGAAGGTGAGGGATGAGGTGAGGAGATGCAGGTGACGGGTGGGAAAAGAGGCGATAAGGTGAGGGGGGAGAGGCGATTGTACGCGCGTTGAACTTCTATCGCACCGCACGTAGCCAGCCGCGCTAATCCGAGGTGCGGGGTTGAGGGTGGATCGCGAGGTCGCAGATGAGGTGGGAGAGAGAGGGGGGGGGGGGGTACGGCGAAGGGATGATGGCAGTGACGGGATGAGAAGTTGATGAGGTGAGACGGTGGGAAGATGATGCTCCAGTGGAGTTACTCACCACATCGTTGTCGCAGAGCGAGCCACCACCTCTCCTCGCTCTGCCGCTCCATCCCGCGGGAGACCCGTTGTGGGTGGACATAATCCCCCCCCCCCACCCCCCGTGTCCTCTCGTCTCACCTCGTCCTCCCCGTGCCCCCCTCCCCCTGTGTCTCCCAGTGCCCCTCCGTGTCTCCCCGTGTCTCCCAGTGCCCCTCCGTGTCTCTCCGTGTCTCGCCGAGTCGCCTGCACGGGTCTCTCTGTGCGTTGGGGTTTGGGCGAGGGCGCTGGGGACGAGGGTTGAAGTGGTGGGGGGAGGAGGAGGAGTTGTGTAGGAAGGGGGGGGGGTGAGGCTGGTGGGGGGGGGTGAGGCTGGTGGGGGGGTGGTGAGGCTGGGTGTGGTGAGGCTGGTGGGGGGTGGTGAGGCCGGGTGGTGCATGGGAGGGTCGGGCTGTGAGACTGGAGGAGTGTCACTGTGTGTGTGTGTGTTGGGGAGCGGACTTGCCCCGACACACTGTGAAGGCTACATGGGGGATCTTTGTCTTTGTTGGGGAGCGGTGGTGTCGCGGTTAGCGCGCTGCCCTACCAACCCGCCCACGGCCACCAACACCAGTGACGATTATCCGAACAGCTCCTGGACGGTCCCCTAGGTCGACTCAGCCTTAAACGAGTGCCTGCCACGGCGCGTGTGAACATCGGGCACTGGGAAGACAAAGGCGGCCGCGCGCGGTGTTGGCCACCCACCTACCCCGTCGCGTGCCGTCCCCGGCCTTAATCGGTGTCCTCCAAGAGAGTCTATTCCAGGCTATGCGGGGGTCGGGGGATCTTTGTCTTGCTTGGTTACAGTGGGGCTGATGGTGTAGGGGGGGGGTGGAGGTAAGGAACGTGATGGGGGGGGTCTCTCGTGCGCGCATTCCACAGCGGCGACGTCATTGGCTGTGGAGTCGGGCTCCGTGATCAGGCGCAGCGCCCCCCCCCACGCCTCCTCCTACAGCAGCAGCAGCGCCCCCCCCCCCCACAGCAGCAGCGCCCCCCCCCCCCCACAGCATTGCCCCCCCCCCCCACGCCTCCTCCTACAGCAGCAGCAGCAGAGCCGCGCTGTATCGCGCCACAAGCAACGCTCCGTGCGGGGACCCCCCCCCGGGACCCCCCCCCCCGGGACCCCCCCCCCCGGGACCCCCCCCCCGGGACCCCCCCCCCGGGACCCCCCCTCATGCACACGCAGCGGTGGCACGGCCAGGCCGGCTTGATCCCCGGGCCCACCTTTTGTACTCCGCTGTGCCGATGTTTGCCCAACGGGCTCGACATAATTGTTGTTCTTGCACGGGTTTAGACACACGAAGTGCCACCGATGTCCAACACGCATCACACACACACCACGCACACACAGAGCTCCGTGTGTGCGTGATGTGTGTGTGTGATGGAGAAGTCGCCTGGCGTGTCGAGAGAAGTTCCAGGGGGCAGGGATGGAGGTGGTGGCGGAGAAGGCTGAGGTTAGGAGGTGGCGTCCTCTGGTGGAGGGCCGTCACTGCTTGCTGCGAGTTCCCACAAACTTTTTTTTCATTTCAGCAGGCGCTAAGCTCAACTGAGTGACTCATCATGTGGAGCATGCCAACTCCAAATATACAGCAGCAGGCGTCAGGGTGGGGATCGAACCCACGACCTCTTGTATACCAGGCGAGGTGGTTAACATCTCAGCCACCGCGGATGAATCTCGAGAGGAGCCTCGTGGTTTGTCATAGTCCTGGGGGGAGCCGTCGCCCCCCCTTTGTGGATTAAATTCCTCACCTTGGCTATTTTGCCACCACCACCAATGCCCGACGACGTTAAATGCTCGACTGTGTTCACTCTTCTCGGGTAATTCCAGGCCTGATTTATAACCGTGACACACGCGGCGGGACTGTTGAGACTAAATCACAGTTAACGTCAACGAAACCCAGTTTAATTTACACCAGCAGCTGGTAAAGGTGCATACAGCAGGGCTATGCGTCGTGATTTTCCATGCTGACGGTGCAATGTTTTACACGTGCTCATCGCATCTACGATTAGCACGGCGCGATAGAAGTTCAACATAAATACATGTATGTTGAACTTCTTTCATGTATGTATATTGAATTTATGTCTCACCGTACGTAGCCAACCGTGCTAATCGGAGGTGCGGGGGAAGGACAACAAACTAAACACAAAAATCTGTTTTAGAGAAATCAGTTGTCAATCTAGTCTTAAAAGTGCCATAACTCCAGTGGCTTCCCGATATCGAAAGAGCGTTCCAGACGGCCGCCAGAAGCGCATTCCGAAAGCGCGCGATGCAGTGACAGCCTTCGTTCGATGGCACGCACAAAAGCCGCTGCGACGATGACCGGTGCCCCCCCCCCCCCCCCACGGTGTTAAACAAGTGCGGTCTGCAGCTCGTCCACGCCGTCTCTCGCATGCCCCCCCCCCCCCCTCTCGCCCTCTGTGCTGAGGAAGGCCTCTTGCCTGTGCGGCGGCGTGGTGACATTTGCCCTCGTTTATTGGTCATGCCGTTGTCGTCATTGCAACGAGCGACTCTATGGCCTTACAAAAATAATAAACCGTATGGTGACGTTTCAGGCAATAACCCTTATTTATGGCACAAATTAAAAATAAGGGCCATTAACCAAAATGTTGCCCAACATTTTTATTTTATTTTAAAGGCCAGACGCGGTGGTGAGGTCGATACAGTGATGCCGTGGCTTTAATTGACAAATGACACTCGATGATTCATCAGGAGTGCTACAGCATGTTAATTCGTTAACGATAACTTTACACCACCCAGCAAAGCCAATCGTATCAAGTTGTCACGTGGGCAAATAAGCCAACTGCATGCAAAGTGTTGACAATTTTTACGGAGAATTCTCAACGTTTTGCTCACTATTCATCTCCTCCTCTGGTTTAAAAAAAACAAATCAATTGAGACATAATTGACCCACAAGGTGATAACTCCATCTGATTGGCTGTGCCGCTGGGTGGTGGAGGGCTGCAGTTAAAATATTTTTTACGCCATACACTACGCGATAATCTGACCCTAAAACAAACTACTTGTGGCTCGTAATCATTGGCCGTGTGGGAACCCCACGTATGGGACGAGTGGTGCTGCAGTGTTCCACTCGGGTCGTTGTAAACCGACGTGTGCGTCATTACGAACTATAGGGGCAGCCGTCTGCATCGCGTCTGTCAGACGTCTAACGCTTCCCTCAGGTTCTTGTTTAAAGATTATCTTACGCGATATGTGCGTTGATAATGAATAATGCGATATAACCAATACCGATATGAAAACAATGACGGTCATTTTTGGTCCCAAAAAAAAGAACGAGATTGGTTTCTTCGTCAACAACAATCGTGTTCCCCTCGTGCATTAACGGGGCGTACGTTACGTAACGAAGACGAATCTATAACGATGAGTAAATGTTTAAATCATCACCAGAGAAGCAGACTGAGGCAGCCACAAGTTTAATTAATCTTCACAAAGCAGAAGCCTCCACGCGCAAAACGCAAAACCCACCGCCAAGTCCCCACGTGTGTGCGACATTCACTCCTTTATCTACAGCGAGACCCGGGGGGGGGAGGGAGTTTACGGGAGGAAACAGACAAGTGGAGGAAGGAGAGACACGAGGAATAGACAGAAATTAGATGAAAAAGAGGAGACAGGGATGAGAGCGACTTTGGGAAGAGAGAGACATGGGGAGAGGAGACAGAGAGGAGCAATGCAGGAACGTGAAGCGAGGAGGAGAGAAACGCGGGGAGGAGAGAAACGCGGGGAGGAGCAAGCGAGACATAGGGTGGAGAGGAGAGAGAGGTGCGGGAAATCTGGGGAGTAGAGCACAACGCGAGGAGTTGGTTCTGTTGTTCCGTGTAGCAATCTTTCGCGTTTGATTCACTCGCGTCCCCCTCGACTCACGGAGGCCACGGTAAGGTGGGACAAGCAGTGACGGTGGGGGTGATGAGAGGCGACGGTGGGGGTGATGGCAAGGTCATGATAATGGGGGTGACGATGTGGGTGAAGGGAGGGGGATTGACGATGTGGGCGATGCAGGTTCCCCAAGCAACCGGCTCTCACGGCGCAGCCTCATCGTCATCGTCGGAGCTGTGATCTCCCTGCCGCCTGTATGTCGACTAACAACAACACACACACGCGCAAGTACAGGTGTGTTATACAAGTGTGTTGTTTAAGTGTACCATACACAGGGGTGTCGCTTTGCACGGGTGCGTTGTGCTGTGCACTCACTATCTTGAGCAGGTCCATGAGCTTGTGAGGGTCCTGCCCCGTGCTCAGGTCCACGAAGTCTCGTGGAAGCCGGTAGCTGAGGTGTGCGCTGGGCTGCAGGTACGACTCGCTCGTGGCACACCGCAACGCTGGCAAGTCCTGCTCACACGACACACGGTAGAACACGACGCTAAAGTGGGACCTGCGCAGGCGCGGTTTCTCCCACTGCAGGTGCCAAGGTATGGTTGTACAAGTGTGGTTGCCCAGGTGTGGTTGCCCATGCCTGTTCCTCCGCCTCCGGCACCGTGAGTCGCCCCGTCCGGAGCTCGTCCCACGAGAAGAGGAGGGCGTCCGTCACCTCCCCAAACGGGTTGAAGTCGATAAGCCACACTCGGCCCTGCCAACGGCACGTGGGTGGTTAGTACGCGCAGTAGGTGGGGCAGAGCCACCACTGAGATCATGGGAATCGAATCTGGGTTTCAGCCACCAAGGGCCTTACCTGGCTGTCCCTGTAGACGTCAAATACATCTGCGGAGAGAGAGAGAGTGAGTGAAGCAGCGCTGGGTTAGTACAGTGTCGACAAACCCAAGAGCCCACAGTGCACAGACATGGTTGGGGGGTGGGGAACGAGGGCGACATGGGGAGTAAGGGTGGCTCGGTGTGGCACAGTGGCAGTGTTGGCTGTGGTGGTGCGGTGTGGGCTGCGGTGATGCGGTGTGCGCTCACAGTCCTCGCTGGGGAAGCGCATGTGCACGCGCGCGCTGTAGAAGTCCTGGATCGCCGCGCGGATCTCGTTGCGCTGGCGCTCCAGGTGGGGGTAGTACTGCGAGTGGTCCCTCTGCGCTATTGCTGCACCAACACGCACAATGCCGCACACCACCACCACCACCACACAACGCACATCAAACACCACCGCACGCCATATGCGGTGAACCGCCCGTCGCACTGCATTGCTCCCTCCGGCGGCGTCACTCACCAAGCAACTTGTTCTCCTTGACGAAGCAGCGGAACTCCCCTCCCGGGATCAGCTCGCACCACTTTCTGAGCACGAGCTGTGACGCAGCGCGGACGGACGCACAACCACAGCGTCACGCACGCACGGGGACGCCGCGTGGGATGGCACTGGCGCCAGCAGGCGACGACGAGGTTAACTATTTGTGTGTGTGTGTGACGAGGATGGGTGTACCGGTGTGTGTGTGGCAAGGGTGTGTGTCTTTGTTTGTGTGACAAGGACACGTGTATCAGTGTGTGAGCGGTAGTATAGCGGCTAGCAGTCTGCGGTACGAAACCGGCGACCCGAGTTCGATTCCCGCTCACGGCCAACGTCAGTGATGATTATCCGAACCGGTTCTGGGCCTCCCCTAGGTCGACTCAGCCTCAAATGAGTAGTGTGGTGTGTAAACATTGCCACTAGGGAGATAAAGGTGGTCAGACGTGGTGTGTCGCGCCGGCCTTCATGAGGTGCTCGCTCACAACTAACAGCACTTTCCCCAAGTCTGTTTCGGCTATACTGGGGATCTTTGTCTTGGTGCGTACAGAGGGCGCGTGTATCAGTGTGTGATGAGGGCGGATGTACCGATGTGTGCGTGTGTGTGATTGTGACGAGGGTGCGTGGTAGGGATGTGTTTTGACGTTGTTGGGGTGTGTGCGAGACAGGTGTCACATGGGGAGGTGTGGCGCGTGTCTGTGTTTGGTGTCAGCTCTCTCTCTGAGACTTTTATCCTGAGCGGCGCTACATAAATGTATAAATATATAACCACACTGTTGTTTGCCGTCTTACCTCGTACTTTATCTCGGGGTTGGGGGAGTCGTCCGTGCAGTGCAGGAACCTGACGTTTAAAACAATGACAAAGCGACTTTCAGCGAGGAGTGAGAGTTCCTGCCCATCCACCGACATCCTCCGCATGATTTGACTCGCTCGGAGTTGTGTCACTTGCATGCAGCAACGAACGGTATCAAAATTACACACCACATCAACCCGTACCGTCAACCTATTTGTATTTTGGTAACTAAATCACTCGCACAATTAATTTGGGAAATTGTAACTGAATTACGCACGACAGGGCTATATAGTCATTTGTAACTGCATCACTCCGGTGGATTGTAATTTTAATAAATTTTCCTCAGAGGTGGGGTTCAGGGGTCAGAGGGCATAGCAGGTTGAAACACAGATTATTAATATCAGCTTTAGCAAAAAAAATCGTTGGTTGCGGCTGTGGTCAAAGGTCACGGTGGTGAGGCATCGTGGGTAGTTTTCCCCAATACGCACGGCTGTGCGAGGTCGTGCGTGATGAAGTCAGAGCTCTTGAAGAGGAGGAAGATGTCGCTCATGGAGAAGCACTTGAGTGAGCTGTTAAACGCGATCCACTGGGCATCCTACAGAGAGGAGAACACGTTACGCCGGCTCTCAGCTCGCAGACCGAGGCTCGTGTTCTGAGTCGCGGCTCTGGCTCTAGCTCTATCTCAAATGCTCAGGCGCAGCTCAGGCTTGAGCCTATCAGTCGCTTCTATAGATGCGCAAGTGAGCGGCGCAGCTTTGGCTTGGCTCAGGCT
The DNA here is from genome assembly GCF_048934315.1 of Petromyzon marinus. NCBI lineage: Eukaryota > Metazoa > Chordata > Hyperoartia > Petromyzontiformes > Petromyzontidae > Petromyzon > Petromyzon marinus. The sequence continues at coordinate 9,055,033 of NC_133696.1, read as the reverse complement.
CGGCTCGCGGAAATCCCAAGTATAGCTGGGACTGTACTCGGAGCCGGCTCAAGTTAAGAAGCATCGCTTTGAGCCGGTTCAACCTTGAACCAGAGCCAAGCCTGAGCTCAGCATAGGCCTGAACCACTTTGGTTTGATTGATATGAGATAAACACTGCGCAGGACATACGGGAGCTGCGTGCCCTGCGAGCGGACAGAGAGAGAGTCCTAACGGAGAGACTGACTTCAGCAGTCATTCTGTGATGTCTTGCTGCGCCGCGAGCTTTGAGAGTTTCGAAACGGAGACTCGTCGCGCGACGGCAAAACCCATCATTGTGTAGGGACTGACTTGGAGATCTAAGTTCTTGGAGGAAATTCTTAAATTAAACACCGAGCAGACTTTGTACACTTTATACATTACACACCCTACACTGTTACACACTCTGTCTTTCGCTTATACGCAACCCTACACTGGTTGCTAGCCTACACACAACGCTAGCCGTCTGACACTGATGGCGCTGAACTAAGAGAGCCAACTACGTCTAGCAGCGCAATTATCAAGTGGAGACAACAGTGGCGATGGCGACGATCTTCAACAGCAACGACGACAGGGATCCCACTCCAAACGACAGCCCCCGAGCGCCTACTTGGGGTCCCCTTTTATCCTCCCAGCGTGGCCTCGCTCTGCCCTGGCCACGCCCCCTTTCTAGAACCTAATAGCGGGTTTCCGACGTGTCCCTTCCGTAACCTTTCCCCTAGATCCCTCTCGGGTCTATCACGTGGCCTGCTGTTAGTCAGGGCTGCTTCAAGCTGCAGATCCCCTTCCCTGCCAGCAGCCAGCATTATGCTGCGTAGTGACCAATTGTTTGTCACTACAATTGTACTGTACCTTAACTCTCTCTGCCCCTCCCCCTCCATCTACGTCCCCCTCCGCTTGCAGCAAACCACGATGGCCAGTGTGACGAAGCGCCGTCAAATAACCGATTACACAAACGTGCTGTAACGGAGACGTGCAATATTTTTTTCTTTAAATTAAATTATTAAATCTAAAACATTCCGTGGGAGCATCTCGTGAGCAAGGGTGTCCAGGGTGTCAATTGACACGCGCATAGAAATCGCGCAGTGATGCACGTACACACAGTCACAAACTCCTGCGTGTAATGCAACTCGTCTGACCGGTCAGGGTCAGGGTTCGTCACCGGCAGGGCCCAGAGTTGAACGCGAGGTTTGGGGAGTGTGGGACAGGGGTGCGTCCCACCTCTGATCTCCCGTCTAGACTTCAACATACTGTCAGGGCAAGCGCTGTTAGCAAGGAGCACTTAAGGCCAGAATGGGACACGAGGGGGTTGTGTGGCCATTGCCACGCCTGGCCGCCTTTGTCTCTCCTGCGCTATTTTATACACCGCATTAGGTCCTCATTTATGATTTCGTTTACCTCGCAGTGGCCCATGACCGATTTGAATATTCGTCACCCATATTTGCCATGAGCGGGAATCGAACTCTGGTCTATGGGCTCGTGGCACAGCGCTGTCGTTCCCACCTTGGGGGAGCTCCAGTTGAGCTTGGGGAAGACGCTGCCCCCCAGCGTCTCGATGGCGTCACGGACCTCCACCTCGAACTCCGGGAACTCGGGGGCCTGGCGCGGCACCAGGAAGGAGGAGACGGAATCGAGTGTCACATAACAAAAAAACATTTGTTCCGATAATACTAAGAAATAAAAAAACTACAGCTGGGAATGCGAATGAATGAGATGCAAATCCTCTCCACATACAGATGAGACTTGAGCCAAGTGATGGGGATGACTATGATGACGCAACCACAGCCACAAACGGCTTCCCATCAGCCGCTTGTCTCACAAGGCGACGTTACCGGGACATTGGACTTTACCAACCGTGTAATTGGTACATCGATTCACCGATAAAATAAAATATCCTCTTGTGCTCATGATATACGGGCCGAAGCACACGTGTAAGAATTGATCATTTACTATGTACGCAAATCATATGCTATTGAAATTTACGAATGTGTGTCTGTTCGAAATGTTTAGCGTACTTCCCGACATGCAACAAACTTTAAATTTTGCATGTGGGTAGCTTCCAGACTGTACACAATGCAAAAAGTATACAAATAGACTTTTGTATTTTGGGGGGGGGGGGGGGGCGCAACAATGTATATATTTTGCACGGCAAGTGAGTGGTGACATCACATCTCTGATGTAACCCGCATGCGGCAGTGTTACGCAGTGTGCCTGCTGACGTCACGCATCCCCCCCCCCAACCCTCCGCGTAGGCCGTGTATTAATCCAAGACAAGAATCCAAGTCTCGGGCGAAGCCGGGTAGCAAAGCTAGTAAACTATAAATACAAACGAGGCTGTAAAAATAATCCATTTGTGAATGGATTCGTAAACCAAAATTGCGACATCTGAATTGTGACAGGCGTCACGTTGAACGCTCTGCTTCTCCCACGTGAGATTGCGCCGTCACGTGACCCGGGAGCTTCTCCACTCGCAGGACCCCTGAGCCTGACCATGACTCCCACTTCCCGGCCGACCAGCCAGGTAACGGGTGATGCTATGCGCAAGCTCGGGCCCAGCTGAGCGAGAGAAAGCACAGCTGCTGCGGCCGCGGTGAAAACTGTGCGCCTACCGTGAGCACGCTCGTGTCTTCATCCTCGTCCGACCACTGCACACACAGAGACAAAGATCCACCTTATAGCCTTTCACAGACTGTTGGGGAAAGTGTTGTTGACGAGCACCTATTCAGGCCGGCATGGCACATAAATGGATGGGAGGCCAGGACTATGCCCGGTCGCATTCATCTCCCTTGTGACAATGTTTACACATCGCACCAGGTACTGATTTGAGACTGAATTGACCTAGGGGAGGGCGATGATTAAATAATCGTCACTGGTGTTGGCCATGACCGGAATAAAAATCGGGTTGCCGGGTTCATAGCACAGCGCAGTAACCGCTGCACATGTACATACACGTGCACGCAGGACACATGGACGCACAGACGCTACCCACATCACACACATGCATGCCACAGCAACAACCAAAGCTGCAGCTGAGGAGTCGGCGACCCAATCCAAAGTGAGGTCTTCCGAGTGAGGCCGTGTTTTTTTTTCTCAAGCTTTCACCACAAACTACTTCGGGCATCTACTCGAGTCGACACAGGGATTTGCAGCCATTGTCTTATACGGCGTCGGCGTAAACAGCCGTTCGTAAAAAACCGGGAGAGAATTCTCACTTCAGCTCCAGATGGCGCCCGCAAGTGGCACGTGGTTCCGGAACCTTGAGAGAAAAAAACGTTAACATGCGGCCTGGCCCGACAGGCTGGGGGAGCACCGCTGGGATCTCGAGCATCCGTCAAGTGCGACGTGCGTGAGGGAGCAGGCGAGGGAGTGGGCGATGCAGTGAGGCCGTGGGTGGTAGACAGGTTCTTCACAAACCTGGACGTCATCACTGTCCTCCGCTTCTGCTCGGGCCGGCTCTAGCCTGCGGGGTCACATGGAACATGAGCTGTCAAATCCTCAACGTCTTAACCTGCACAGGTGAAGCTGTACTCCTGAAGCTGTACAGGTGAAGCGAAAAAGGTGAGGTTGTAAAGGTGAGGCTAGACAGATGAGGCTGCACTCGTGAAGCTGGACAGGTGACACTTTACAGGTGACACTGTACAGGTAAGCAGTACGAGGCAGGTGTACAGGTAACGGGGAGCCGAGCCTCGTGTTTTCTTTGTAACTCTTTATTCAGGTGTTTCTCGGATTACACCCCAATTGTACTACTCGTGTCATGTTATTGCAGAAGCTTTCACAGTGTGTGGCGTATCGCCACGTTTTAAAGTGTGATCCCAGAAGGCGATGTCACAGAATGACTAATTCCCTCCGATAGCACTCTTTATGGACGCTAGAGGCACGCCTATATGCTCTGAAAATGCAGCATCCATTGACCATCCACCTTCAAGCAGAAGCTAAAATCTCACTTGTCCAGGCCCTCACCTGTCCAGGTTGTCATCTATCCAGGCTCTCAGCTGTCCGGGCTGGCATACGAGGAACTTTGAACTCTGCCTCAGTGCCTCTGAGTTCTTGATTGCATGTTATGTCCGATTATCAAAATATCTGCACGTTATAAATCATGTATTATTATGAATCAGTTTTCATCTAATGCCAACCACATTGAGTTGTCCTTTTAAGTGTCAGAGCTACAATTTAGCCAAATGAAGTGCAGAACCAAATGTAACATGATGGGATTTTTTGTGCGGTTATCAGTGACCAGGTTGAAACCATTAACTCGCTGCGCTTGAAAATTCAGGTTAATTCACGGCAGCTAAAGCTCCGATCCAGACCCGGGGTTTTGGCGATGTTGGCTCAAGAGTCTCTAACACGGCCATTATAATCCCCGCGAGCCAACTGGCCATGTTTGACCGAGCCTCACCTGCCCGGGATGACGACGGTGCCGTCGTCGAGGAGGTAGGAGATCACGTCCTGGGGCAGTGGAATCACAATGCTGCAACGCATGGAGACGGCGGCATTCATCACCCATTAGTACTACCACCGATGATGACGAATATCACCACCACTCTTCACACATCACCAACACGAACACCACTCATCACACATCACCACCATGACGAATATCACTCATCAACGCCACCACGAACACTGCTCATCAGACATCACCACCACAAACATAACCAATCACACATCACTCATCGCAACCACGACGAACATCACCCAAACACCACCATGAACATCGCTCATTACACGTGACCACCACCACCACCACGAATATATCGTTATAATAAACGTCTTCCATCACCACCACAACATCATTATGGTTGGGCATAATGTCATACTGGGGTAACGGGTTTAGAGGCTTGGATGTATAGATATGGTTTAGGTGTTTGGGTTCAGGGTTGGAGGTAAAGGATTAATGGGTTAGTGTTTAGGTGTTTTGATTTAAGGGGTTATGGGTTAGAGTTAGGGTCAGTAATGCCCAGCCCACACCAACAGCAGGCTACAACCAACAGCAGGCTACATCGCGTGAGGGTCGGGCTATCGTGGCTGCACCTGACCCTGCCCCTGACTTTAGCCAAACAGCAGTTGGGAGACACCACAGCCTGAACCTGAATCCAACTAGCGCCTCAATCATATACAGTATGTGATCCAAACCCTCTCCAACACAAGCCGAGCTCGTGATGGGCCAGAGCTGAAGCTGGGTGTAGCCCGAGACCATACTCTAATCCGAACACAACAATTACATAAACCCTCATACTCTTCACCAATAACCATCATAACCGGCCGTGGTCAATCCACTGCTGGACGAAGACCTCCTCTCCTAAGCCTTTGCCATCTCTCACGATCCTGCGATGTAACAAAAAAAAACAATTCCATCCAGCCGCTTGCACAGGAGCCGATCTCCTCATATCGCTCCATCTCCCTCTGTGGTCGTCCTTTCGAACGCGTCATTTATTGTTGACCACCGGCCCACCCATCCCCTTCTAGCCGTGACGTGAAACGCGCAAGGCCGCTATACTTTCATTAGCGGCCAATAAATAGATGATGACCTACGTACGCTCAATGCAATGCCAACCGCAGGCGTTTCTTTGAATAATCCACCGTTGGCACGAGTCAAGAGGCGGGGTCCCCCACACCTCAGGCCCTCAGCTGCGCAACCCCAAGTCGCCTCGCGGAGACATTCGCATGCGGGCAACCCACTGCTGCGGGCAACCCACTGCTGCGGGCAACCCACTGCTGCGGGCAACCCACTGCTGCGGGCAACCCACTGCTGCGGGCAACCCACTGCTGCGGGCAACCCACTGCTGCGGGCAACCCACTGCTGCGGGCAACCCACTGCTGCGGGCAACCCACTGCTGCGGGCAACCCACTGCTGCGGGCAACCCACTGCTGCGGGCAACCCACTGCTGCGGGCAACCCACTGCTACGGGCAACCCACAGCTACGCGCAACGGGCCGCTCAGATCGAGTGCAGCCGGTTTTAACTCCTCAGGCCACAGAGACTCTAAACTAAACTTTTTATTTAACCAGGCAAGGTCCACCGAGCGACATCGCTCTTGTTCAGAAGCGACCTGGTCACAAATAATAACTCAACCAAGTGGCTAATCACGTGGAAAGGTATCGCAGCCAAACACTCTAAACGCAGGGGTCGGGGTAGGCATCGAACCCACGACCTCCTGCACACCAGGCGAGGAGGGTTTAACATCTTAAGAGCCAGCGGAGCACCCTCAACGCGACGGGCATCGCGACGCCGCGCCGCAAAGCCGCCCGTCTCGCAGACCGCGTCCGCCGCCGCCACGGAGCCGCCGCCAACGGGGCCAGCCGCTGACCTCTTGATGGTGTGGGCCCTGAAGGTTGCGTACCACGCCGAGAACTGACAGCGCGCGACATGACACTTCTTCATGCCGCTCGCCACTCAGTCCACCCGACCCCTGACCCCGCCGCGCGTGGGCGGGTCTAGAGCATGGTGGGCGTGGATTAGTACGGCGACGGGCGGGGTTTAAACCAAGAGAGTGGGCGGTGATTATTATGGGTGGGCGGGGTTTTTGCATAGGGGGTGGGCGTAAAGGAGGCGGTGCTAAGGGTGGCGGGTTCCGCGCGCTGATTGGTCCGTTTAGGCAGTTGGTGGGTGTGGCTGTAGTGGGGGCCGGTTTCTGCGCGCTGGTTGCATGGAATACTCGACAGTATTACGGTGACGGAGGGAGAAGCACGGTGCACGTGGTGTCACGGGGCAAGCAAAGTAAGTTGCACCCGCATGTCCCAAATAATTCCAGGTAAAGCCACGTTGTCATGCACCTGAGACGCATGCTCTCGACGAGTTATATAGCACCGGCACGACTCGAAAGACGGGTCACCGCATCGCGTGGCCGTCTGGAACGCTCTTCAGATATTAGGAAGCCACTGGAGCTATGCACTTTCAATCTAGATTTAACACTCATTTCTGTATAACTGGTTTTGTGTTTGTTGTCTTGACTCCGCACCTCCGATTGGCACGGTTGGCTACGTACGGTGCAAAAGATGATTGAGCACACGTACCATTTTGTAAGCAATGGTTTAATCTAACCAAGATTATTGAGTGATGTTACTTTGATGAGAACGCTCGATTCGCAATGATAGTTTCAAGTTCAATTACAGGCTTGGCGATTAACTCGGAAGCCTTATTCCTCCGGGGTCGATAAAATAGGTACAACTTTGTGGGGGGTTAACAATGGTGATCTCATAGGTATACTCACCCCGGCTATTGCAATATGGAATAAACATCCTTGGCCCAGGGCCACCAACAGAGCTCCGAACAAGCAAAGTTCACTCGGACAATGTTCCGACCTTACGATCACCCCAAATGTCCCCAAATGCCTCCGTGGTCTCTTGCTTGGTTATAGAGACGTTTCTTTGTTCGTCCAGGAAATGTTCTCGGACTCTGAATACTCGGAAGGATCCTGCTAAGGATGTTTGTCCCAAAACATACTGGGTGCGATGCCCGTGTGGGAGGAATGCAACTGCCACAATCGAGATGCACTCTCAAGCTCTATCTGCTATACTGCCTGCCACAAGAACCACCTCATGGTCCTGTCCATTACGCTAGGCCACAAGCTAATAAATGTCATAGTGACAAGACCAAAGGTGGGTTACATTATTTTCTATCAGCATCTCGGTAAATTACATCTCGAGACACCACACCTCTGGAAATTAAGACTCAGGAAATCGGGAACCTAAGACTCTAGAACCCAAGATTGTGGACTCGGAAAATTTAGACTCGGGGATGAGACTCTGAAACCAGATGCTCCGAAACCAGATACTCCGGATCTCATTGATATATACGATTCTAGAACCCGAGACATAGAATTTTGGAACCAGAGACTTGAATGTAGAATTTAAGACTCGAGACTCGAGGACTGAGTTCGCAGGGGTGTTTTTTTATTCCATGGTAGGGCCTGAGCTCCGAGTCCCGGTCGGAGGCTGTGACAACAGAAGAGACGAGAGAGGTACAAAACGGCGACTTTAAAGCAGCTACACGCGGAGCAATAGCACACAGCCAGCGCCTCGTGTTGCTCCAGCGCAAATCTAAATATTCCAAGTATCCAGTCAATTAAAACCGCTTCCAACTCTCGTATTATAATATAACGATCATGAAGATGTACACATACACGACGCGCTAAAGAGTGTGACGAATGGCAGAGACGTAATAGCCTCCATCCAAGACCAATCGTAGCCTGCTGATACCAGCCAAGAGGAAGAACGCGGGGCTGACATGTAAAATATGATCTCAAACAGGAATAACATTCTGAGTATATTTCCGGTCGCTGGTAGACTGGAGTAGGTGGCGCGTGATCAGTAGCACGCCACAACCATAGCTGTGGTTGTTATTGGATGCGAGGCGCTAGAGGTTAATGTTTTAGGTTACCGACACGGACAGACCTCGGCTGAAATTAACCCCTGGTCTCACCCCAGGTGGAATACAGACCTGTGAAACTGTGTGACACATGGCTTAGATAGGGGACTCCTTGGGTGCAAATGCTGGTTCAGGTCATACCTGGTGTCAATTACAATGGTACAATGGTAACTGTAATTTGTAATGAATGTACTTGTAGCAGTCATTGGAAATCGCAATACTGTTGCATTTGTAATTTTAATTTGATCCGAGGTCTGCTAGGTATAACACGTGGATCGAACAGGTGGACAGCCCAGGTGTTCACCTGGCTCGGGTAAGACACTGGGCCTGGAGAACACGCTCGCCTGGGAAGAGCAAGGAGACGTTTGGGCCGAGCGCCCAATTCTTCTCGACTATGGAGTCGCTTATGCGACAGTGAAATGAGTGAAATGCATTTTGACCAATATGCGTCAGGTCTCAAGTGATATGGAGATTCGCAGAACAAAGTAAATTCGCACGCGCACGAATTGCACGCCTACTCGTTTGCGTAGGTGATCCCACTGCAATATGCACGCTTTGATAAAGAGTTGTTACCACCTACTAAAAAGAGGCAATTAGTGTTGGCAGCTCTTAATGGCTCCAGATTCAATCGGTAGCGAATGTTGGGGCACCCCCTGACTGCTCTGGGCTGTGCTCTTGGCACCAGCTGGGACGCCTACACCAGCTTCGTTTCACGCTTCCCCAGGGAGTGCCGTCGCCTGATTTGCTGGGAGTGCTGGACCCTGGCGCAGCCCCAAAACACTCCTCTCCGCTGGCGTCCCCAGTGCCACAAAAACTACCGCGATCGTTCCAGCAGGAAGTAGCAGGGGTTTTTTTAATATAAAACAAATTATACAGATCATAAAAAGAATGTTTTTTTTTTTACAGCACGACTCCAGCTAAAACAAGCACGTAGTGGTGGCGGTGGGAGCACAGCTCATGGTCTGCCTGCCATGTTCCGGTGAAGTGCAAGGATTCGGATTCGATCCGGGACTGATTCGGGACCGCTGGGCTGTCGACTTTAACGTGGACGCCTCCAGGGAGAACCCGGCGGCCACGCGGCAATTTGTGGTGGTGTTGGTAGCTCCTGTCTCAGTAGAACCGGCTAGTCGCCAACACAGCAGCACCCAGTCCGGCGCGAGCACCAACTTTTGTGGCATCTCCGCGGTCTCACTTAGCAGTGGAGAACGTGGCCCCGCGGACGAGTGTCACTCATGGGAGAGGTCAAGCCGGCGGTCGTTTCCACTGAGCTGATGTTGGACGGCACACATACGCAATTAAAATGGATGAGGCTGACCAACAACAAGGGGGGGGAGGGGGCAGTTCCGGTGGAACATATTTGTCGACTCAGATGCCTAAAAAAATCTCAAATAAAAAAATGAGGGCAATACGCCGAGTGAACCAAGTAGCAGAGTGAATGTACAAAATGCGCTGCTCGTCCACGGCGCTTGCTGTTGATTCAAAAGCCAGAATCGTATCGGCGCGTTAGTCGCTCTATAAAATAAAAAAATACTGAGCAATTTTTAAATAAATCTCCACCACCGCTGGGAGGAAACGTACACGACAGATTAGGAAAACTCCTTGATTGTCCTGACAAAGTTGAGTAAAATACACAGGCGCAAGCACACACTCCCACTGTGGTTGTGCGAGCCGGGGGTTGTGGCAGGAAACACTCCCGTGATGACCTGGGCAAGGTGGAACGCTCCGCAACACAACACCCAGAGGGAGGAGACCAAACTCTGTAGCCTTCGAACCTCAGGCCTGGGGACGGGGGGGTATTTCCCTTCACCTCCCCTCTGAACCCCTCTACGGTGTCACAGCAATGTAGCAGCTTGGCAAGCCTGGCCCGTCCGCACCACATTTCTTTTGTAACACTGTGCGGCGTGTGCGAGTGTGTGCAGCTTGGTCTTTGCGCATGCTGCACAAAAGACGCCTCCTGTTTCGTGCTGAAGGGTTCTTCCAAACTCTTACGTCGACAAAGTTCCACCTGGCCACATGGCGGTGGCGACGCCAGCACCATGACCGTGGTAAACGGCAGCAGTGGCGGTGGTCATGCCAGCCACGCAAGTCCGAACGAGTCCACGCTCAAGCCAGAGTTGAAAAGTCAACACGGCACATGGAAGCCCCGCCCCCACCACAAACTGGGGCCACCGGTGCGGCAACGCAGTCTGGTAGTGGTGGCGACAACGGTGGCCCAAGGAAAACGTCGGTCAGCCGTACAGTGGCGCGACCCACGTCGCGGCGAAGGTGCGGTTACAACGAGGACACGGTCCTGGAAGCGGATTCATGCGGCCATGGCGATTCGGCAGCATTGCTGGACTTCTCCAGCGACCGCAGGAGTCCACCGGGAGTCGGTCCAATCCGGTATGCCGGCGACGCGCACGTGCGTTCAGGCGCACGTGCGTTCAGGCGCTGGTGCCCGTGATCTGGCTGTTGTACTCGGCCGTCTCCATGCGCAGAATGTAGGGGATGATGCTGTCGATCTGCACGTTGCCGATAAGCCCCGCGAAGAACAGCTCCTCCGTGATGTTGGAGCTCATGAGACGGAGCGCCGGCAGCCGCAGGAGTAGCCGCGCTAGCCTGCATCCCCCACACACAAAGACAAAGATCCCCGTATAGCCTTAACACAGATTGTTGCCGTTAGCTAGCACCTATGAAGGTCGGCATGGTACATGAGGGGTTGGGTTGTCAGCAACATGCCCAAACGCCTTCGTCTCCTAAGTGGCAATGTTTACACAGCGCACTAGGTACTCATTTGAGGCTGAGTAGACCTAAAGGAGGCCCAGGACCGGTTTAGATAATTGTCACTAGTGTTGACCGAGCGGGAATCGAATCCGAGTCGCCGGGTTCGTAGCGCAACACACTAACCACTACACTACCACTCCCCCACACGCGCACACACGCGTCAGTCACGTGCATTCGCCAGTGTGTTCTCTAAATGGGAAAGTGACTAGGAGGTTGCTGAGAACAAGTCCAGCAACAAACAGCACTGTTAAAGTTGTAACAGATAAGAATTGAGCAAGGTCATGGGGGAACTTGGGGTGATATTTCCAGTGCGAGGGAAGAAGTAGAAAGGGAAGTGTGAAATGTAGTGTGGAGCTGGTGGTTGAGCACAGTGTGGATGAGACGAGTCCTCAACAAGGGTGGAGGAACCAATGAGTGACATTCACGAGAACAACAACGATGGTCGTCGTGCGAAGAGAGAAATTAAGCCCCGATTGTATGGCATCGTTTTGTAATTTCACCGATTCGTACAAATAATTTGGCAACGCGGATGCGAATGTGTCCTTTGCAATAAACAAACGACACATTCGTCAATAACACTGCGGGAACGGCCCTTTTTCATAGCACACAGACAATTTGAACACGATCACGTCCAAGGTGTCTGTCAGTCTCCTTTATTTAACCGTAAGATGGAATAGATCCATTAAGATGCACTATACAGCCTTTTTGCAAGGGCAACTTTTCTTACATTGAGATGTACTGGGAATCTATGAAAAAGAGCTTTATAGCTCATCGGATTCTGATGTTTTAATCGCACCGAATATCTTAAAACATGTTGGTCCAACTGGCCGTGCTTTTACCACACCGCGAGGGATCCACCGAAAGACGACGCGTCGTTGGTTGGTTCCGCCCCGTGCGGGCGACCACGGCGCTAACCTGTGGGGGTCGTCGGGGTAACTCTTGCTCATGTACTCGTGCAGCTCCACGTGCGCCTTCTCCTGGAAGCGGTCAATCTGCGCCGTGTTGACGAGCCCCGGGTGGTCTACGGAAGAACGGCGGGGGGGGGCACGTGACGAGGGGCGTTCGCTCAAGATGGCGAGCTCAGATCGCCGCCGGCCGGGGTGATCAAAGGTCAATCAGTTTTTCATCGAATAAATCCCTGATAGTAACATGACATTCTACTACAGGTTTTTTTTACTGCATCGTTTACAATGGAAGTTACCATGCCTACCCCCACCACACCTCCGTTACAGACACATGGATGGATGTATGTATGTTGAACTTCTTTCGCACCGTGCGTAGCCAACTGTGCTAATCAGAGGTGCAGATGGACAGAGCTCACGCATTAACACTTTCAACCTTAGTCAGAAAGCGTTCAAACGAAAACTTTAAGACGCACCACCGTAAAAAGGTCCGTAACATTACGGGTACTACTAGAGTGTACACTGCCTTACAACACGAGTCGCATTACTAGAGGGTGCTATGTCGCGCTCATAAAGTCAAAAGTATGTTTTTTTCTTCTCGTGAACGAAGCCTCAAAACAAAAAATGCAAAACACATTCCCACCCTGCCCCACTGCATTATTACAGTGCAGCTGTTGCCATCTGGACTACAGCCGCACACCCGCGGTGTACCCGATGGTCGGACAGCACTGGGGATCGTCAAGGGGTGGGGGGGGGGCGGTGCGGATCAACTTCCCCTCGCCGGCGCATACGTGAGAGCGTGAGATTGAGAGGGGGCTGTTGATGCAGTGAGAGCTGTGGACGGGGAGGAAGTTGGGGCAGTGGGGTGCTGGGGGGGGGGGTGGTGATGACAGGACCCGTCCACACACCGGGGCTGAAGAGGATGATGGCCTTGAGGTAGGCGTACTCGTAAGGGTCCACGTTGAGCTTGCTCATGCTGTTGCAGAACTCCTGTAGCTTCCAGATGTGCTCCATCACCACCTTGACCCGCTCTGTCGTCAGCTTGTCTGCCGAGCAGATGCAACCGGGAGTTGAATGTGACGCAGAGGGGCCACCTGCCCATCTCGGGGAGCATCAAAGCCCTCGGTACGCAATGACAAACTCGCCAGATAGCTAAGTGCGTGCAGGCTGTCCACAAATAACTTTTAACTTTACCAACTTAACCACGCTTGAAATCGGCATGTAACGATTCAAGATTTGGACAATTGTTAAGAGTTTGGGGCATTGACCGTGAAGAAGAATCTTGCTCCTTCTGTTTGCCTACAGCAGTGGTGGCCCAATACGTGGAACGCAAAAAAAAATTGCGCGAGTACTTTTAGTCTTTGGTATATTTCAGGGTTGAATCAATTCAGATATTGTTGGTCATAGCTTTCTGGTGGATTGTGGAGCCCATTGAGATCCAACAGAATGGATCATCACCATTGCTTGGAGCATTGGCCACTGCATTTTTAGCATATGATGTAAATATAGTTCTCATTATTCACGGAGCACCGAGTGCCTCACATGCACAACTTGATGCAGCTACCTTGACCGTGACAATCGATTTTAATCCATCGATCGTCACACATGGAACAACGACGTCACGTCTCGCTAAGACCGTCAGGTTCGAGCTGCCCAAAAGCCTCACGTCGCCCAATGAACCCTCAATTTTACACGTGCACTCCACCCCCAACCCACCACCACTGCTCTCCCTTCGTATCCCTGCTCCCCTACACTCCAATGCTGCCCCTATGACCCTGTATGACTGTGACATCCCCCCAAGCCCCCCCCACACCTTGCTGCAGGCTGGCCTGGAGGTGGTTGACGATGGCGGTGAGGATGGTGGAAAGGTTCATAACCTGGGCGCACTGCGCCAGGCCCAGCGTGAAGAGCTCGTTCCAGCAGGCCCGCACCAGCCCCGTGTTGCCCTCCTGGCTGCACAGCATGTTGGGGAAAATAAAGAGGTCTCACCCATCCTCGGGCACCGTAGACGGAGCGAGAGATTGATGGCTCGGGCGCTCCGGGTTTTCACGTGACACCGTGCAAAGTGTGACGAGTGTGTGCGGGCGTAAACCACGCCTTGTCCTCTCTTTGAATACGACACACAGTGCCGGTCGGGGCATTAGAAATTAAATGAAGAAACGAAGAAAAAGGCAAGTGCGGTTTCCCCCCCTCCCCCCCTCTGCGTAGGGCTGAAGGAAAGTCGACTCGGGTCTTAAGAAGGAAAGTCCAATGGAAGGAGCACCCAGGGTGGAGAGCAAAAAGCAGGCTGAGAAAGGTGGTTCCAAGTGGTGAACGAGGATGCGAAGGACTGTGGGGTGGACGTGGAGATGAAGGCAAAGGTTAGGATTTAGTGGAGAAGAGGAGCAGTAAGCCAGATCCCAAATGTATGCCAGGTGAGTGTGTGTGCAGTATATGTGTTTGTGCAGGGTGTGTGTGCAGAGTATGTGTTTGTGCAGGGTGTGTGTGTGTACAGTGTGTGTGTACAGGGTGTGTGTGTGTGTACAGGGTGTGTGCAGGGCATTTGTCGGATGTGTCAAGGTACCCCAGGGCCTGGAATGCGGGGATGGAGCGTGCCCAGTGCATGGAGAGGAAGAGGAGGCGCGACGCCGACTCGCAGATGTAGTGAACGTTCAGGTACTCAGGCATGGGCGACGGCATCGTCAGCTGCTCGCACAGGCAGACACACACACACGGGAACGCACACGTACACAAACATGTAAAAATCACGTACACGCATTTGAACACGCGCGCGCACACATACATATGCACGCATGTACACACACACACAACACATGCACCAGAGCAGACAAGCACATACATATGGCCACGTACGGATGGTTATGCATGAGCACACCCGGCACACATTTACTCAGAGCGAGCGCAACCAGACCTGACTGCCACCCACAGGAGCCACCCACTTTTTCTGGCCTCAACAGCTGAGGTTAGCTGTCTCCAACAGCTCAGTCTTTTTTTTTGGTTCTCTCTCCAAACAGCCACCCTTCAGAACTGCCCCACATTTACCATCCCCAACATCTACAACAGCTCCTAAAATAACAGGTTCCTTATGGTCATCCTTTATGGCCACCCCCAACGTATCAGCACCAAAAATCCACCAGCAACAGCTGCACTTTGGAAAACCCATCTCGCCTGCGTCATCCTCGGCTAGATTCCCTCACCTTCCTCCACCTGCTTCTCCACCATCGCCAGCAGGGTGGGCTACATGGATCGCCTGCTGCCCGTGCCACCCACCGCCCCTCTACTCTCGGTCGTCTCTCTTCGCTGCCGTCACCCTGCACTACAGCTCACGGTAGAACTCTCCTCCACAGCAACGCCACTCACAACCTCCTCCTCTCTACACCAAGGACCCGGACCATGGCTACTGCCGGGCATCGTTTCTGTGGCAGCCCTGGCCATCCGGAGCACGACCATCGTCCCCGCTGCGCATTCACAACAGCAGCATGCAATCTGCATCGACCTTTTAAGAAACACATAAAGCCTCAACTCTGTCGCCTGGCTTTCGAGTGACACCGAGCTTGGCTCCTTTGAGGTCACCCACCATCAGCTGCCCTGTGTAACTGATTCAAAACAGCTCAATTTCAAAGCCATCTCTACAAGCCGCCACCATCACCCCTGACGGTCAAAGGCCAGACAAAAAGCCAGAGCAGGGTGAAGGCCGTAGCAGGGTAAAGGCCGAGCGGCGGGCACCTTGAAGGAGACGTGCGTGTCGGTGAGGAGCGGGCCGTCGATCTCGATCACCGGGAGATTCTGGTCGTTGGCGCCCATGAGCTGCAGGCTCGTGGAGTTAGAACCGGTTATGGAGGCCGCACCATCGGGCCCTTCCCCGCCACCGCCGCCCTCGCTCGCATTGAGGGCCTTGGCCAGAGTGTCGAATGCCCTGTGGGGGGCGGTAGGGGAAGGGGTGGGTGGCACTGTCACTCTCTTTGACCGCCAACATCGCTATTGTAGAATACATTTTATATTTAGGTTTCACATCCAAAAATCACTCTCTTTGCTGGGCGTATAGAAGCTGTGCACCTCTAGTGTGGATGAAAAGGCCTCCTGAAGCGACCTCAGGATTAGCTCTGTAAACTAATTTCTGGGGCTGTTCTCGCAGACAAAGGTTGTTCGCTGCCCGCTGTGAGAGTTCCGAATGGAGTTGTCTCCGCCGAATAATAACACCTGTGGGTTTAAACTGCAGGGAAAGAGGGGTTAAACTAAAAAAAATCCCTCCGCCCAACGGTGTGTAGTGCATCATCATGTCACAATCACACGACACGGTTCGCTTTTACTCAGTGCTCTACATGCGGAGCATCCCAGGGCGCTCCACAATAGAATACAATGTTCAAGTACAAAAGCGACAATGACACCTGATGTAAATGCACAACGTGTGCTATGTGCTCGTGCATGCTAGCGTGCGTGATTTGTGTGCGTGATCAGTGAGCGTGTGCATGATCAGCGGGTGTGTGCGATCTGCGTGTGTGCATGTGCGTGCGAGGGTCTTCGAGCGTGCATATGTGCGTGATCAGGGTGTGCGTGACTTGCGTGCATGATCTGTGCGTGTGCGTGCATGTACGATCAGCGTGTGGGATCCGCATGCATAATCTGCGTGTGTGGATGTGCGTGATATGCACGTGATCTTCGTGCGTGCGCGTGAGATCTGCTCGCACGCACGCTGACCGCGTGATCTCGCTGGCCGACTGGCTGTCGGGGGCGATCTCTGTCAGCGAGGTTTCTCCGTTGCTCAGCGTGTCCAGGCCGGGCAGCTCCCCAGAGGAGCTGGCAGAACTGGCGCTGGTGTTGGCGGCGGTCGTGGTGGCTCCCGGCGAGTCCTCCTTGCCCTTGCCGAAGTTGGCGAGTGATGTCACGACATTGGCCAGGGTGCTCAGGTCTCCCTGGCTCGTCTCCATCTGTGTGGCAATGCACACATCGACGTAGGTGAACCGGCGGCCAGAGCTCGATGATGTAATCATCGCTGACCCCAGTAGTGAATGTGGACCAACTACCACACTACCCTAACCACTGCAGCCTTAACTATAAATGGACAATCATACTGCAGTAAACACCACCCACTAACACTACAGCCTCAACCATGAAAGTAGAATTGTCATTATTATCATCAGGCACGGTCGGTCTATGTACTTCTGGATGGAAGCTTTCACGCTTCATCGCCATCCATCATGGTCCTGCAATGCCACGATTGATCTCACTTCTACACAAGGGCTGATCTCATTACTCTCGTCTCTGTATGTGGCCGTCCTTACTACCACAATCACCAACCCTCGACAACTACAGCCTTAACTATGAACCATAAAACCACACCCTCAGCTGTGATTGTGGTACAACCGCACCACTACCATAACCACGCATTTACCACCCATAACTCTAAAGTGACCATCCAACTGAAGCTAAACGTTTCAGCGTCAAACCCTGAACTCAATAACGATGGAAAGCACTCAACCCCCTCTCCGACCTAGGCATCTCCACTTGCAGGTCACAGGGCACTTGTGTTGGTTCTGTGTTCTAGAGGCCGGGGGCATGTGGAGGTGGGTGTGGGAACCCCCCCCCCAATGCTTACCAGCAGAGCGCTCTCATTCCTTAAGAGCGGCTGCTGAACACTCACCAGTATCCCCGAGTCAAAGAGCCCAGCCGTCCTGCGGAACACCGCGCACCAGCATCACACCCCGCACGGCAATACACGCTGGCAAAGATCCACCTTGCTGCTCCCAGATTTACACTGGTGAACCGTGTCCCGCCTTTGTGAATTTCAAATTTTACAACCATCATTGCCCCCCCCCTCCCTTGCACGGGGGGGGGGGGGGGGGCAATGATGGTTGCAGTTTATGATCCCAATTCAGTAATTTGCTGGCACACGACGGGCAATTCTTGCAAACGACGTCATGGGATCTTTAACAACCACTGTTAAGCAGACGGCGTGTAATATTATTTTGGCTAATACACACCACAATAAGAACCAGGTTGGCCGCTGGATTCAAAACACGAACCTCTGTAACAAACGACGAACGCATTACTACTGGGCAATATCACCGCCCCTTTTTGGGCTATCACAGTAAGTATTTTCTGGTTATCACATTCAAGTTCTACGCAACAAGGTACTGTGGTATATTTTTTAGGCTGTTGCAACCGTAAGACCATGCACGCACTCGTAGGTGCTCTGAGATGCAATGACGTGAAAAGTGTTAAAAATTCTACACGACGGTCTAAATCGATTCTCGAGTTCAAGAAACGTGGACTGAGAATCATGCACGTACATATTACTCGCAAAGTACGGGAATTATATGCTCACGTTTCATATCAGATAACAGAACAAACATAATTTGAGAAAAACAATGAAAAAAGGGCGTAAATAACAAACGGCAAAAGAAATATTGATCCTAAAACTTTACTCGTGACCCCCCCCCTCCCCCCGCGACTATTCATCGAGTTTGTGGTATGCAGGGAGATTCCATTCTCAACTACGTGAAACCACACGCAGGGACTGCGTCAAAAACAGCACGTTCAGAAACTGCGTCTAACACCGCACAGCGTGCACAGGCAGCCACAACCAGGCCTCGACGACTGGCACGGTGGGGGGGGAGGGACGCCGCGCACCCTCGCGCCGCTTACCGCGACGTGTCCTTGTCCGTGACGAAGGTGGGCGTGGCGGCCATGGGGCTGCGGAGGTCCTTGCGGATGTAGATCTTGTCGGACGACACGGCGCAGTTGGCCGGCTTCTCGCGCATCGTCTCGATCGGCTTGCGCTCGCACTGCACGGCTGACGCACGCAGTCGCACCGTCAACACGGTTGCCCCCAATGCCAACACCGCCCACCCCGCACCCATCCAACAACCCCCCACAGTTCGAACCCTCTTTTAAAATTATATTATCATAAATCTGAAAAGATTTTTCACTGCCAAATTGTCAAAGGCTGCTGTGGGGTTACGTTGTTGGCAGAAATAAATGTGGCAATATCATTTGTTGTGCTATTCTTCTATGCTCCCACAACTATGCTTCTTGCCTTCACCAACCAGGAATGACAAATGTCAGTGCCACTAGCCGCACGGCGTGCGGAGGTTCTCATCCAACGGTGGATTGAGAATGGCCGCAATTCATTTATTTACTCGAATATACACCACATGCAGAAGATGAACCCAAGAACCTGAGTTCAATTCCCGGCAACGGCTAAGGTTTCGTGGCAAGTGACAACCCAAGTGGTCGTGGGCGGCCGTCGCACTACCAACCCCCCTCGCCCCCCCCCCCCGCAACCAAAGCCGCACTGACAAGCTTGGTGAAGCCCAGTCAAACGACAACCGCGACTCACACTCAGTCTTCATGCCCACGTTGAAGCACTTCTGCAGGCGGCAGTACTGGCAGCGGTTGCGGTGGTGCTTGTTGATTACGCAATCCTGGCTGCCACGGCACGTGTATTTAAGGTTCTTGCGCACGCTGCGCTTGAAGAATCCTTTGCAGCCCTCGCAGCTCACGGCGCCGTAGTGCCGCCCTGTACCGCCAACGCCGACGCACAGCCACACAATCGCCGGGTGAACAGGGCAACCGGTTCTCACCCTTACTCCAGGACCAGCACAGATTGCGCCAGCTCAGAAATGAATTAGCGTCACCTACATTTCAGTAAAGTCACCCACAAATTATAACACCGGCATTGAATGCGCCCGATCTTGCCAAATCTCAGAAGCTAAGTAGAGAATTGAGTCTGGATAGCGAGCGGATGGGCGGTTACCGTGTGTATAACAGGAGTTATAGATGAAAGGTTTATGGCTTGTGCTGCTTAACCACAATTCCCAACACCATCTCACACAGAGTGATCCCAAGCACAGCCTACCAACTACACAGCCTCCACTATCACCACCAACAACAACATCACCAACATCATCCACACAGCCGCCGCCACCTTGGCCATTCCCACTACCACCACCAACACCACGAGTACCTCTGCTGCCGTCACATCGCCAAATCAGGCTCAGAGAAAGAGGCTCACATGAAAACACCATCGTCATTCCGAGGGATGTCCAAGGTCAGGGCCGGGGGTTGAGGGTCGTGACCCAAGCGGGGTCAAGGCTCACCTGAGGCGCGGTCGCCGCACACGACGCAGAACTCGACGGGCAGCTTGAGGAGGCCACTCGCAGGGTCCACCGCCCTCTGCTGCCCGTCGTCCTTGCGCAGCCCGGCCATGTGCTCTCCGGACGCCTGCTCCGTGATGATCTGCATCACAGCGAGGGTGAGGTCATCATCATCATCACAAGCCCATGATCAATCCACTGCTGGATGAGATGAAGGGCTTCTTCGCCAAGCTGTTGCATCCCAAACAACGAGACTCCGATGCAATAATCCTGCTGGCTACATTTGAATTGCCCCGTCTTGGGCGGTTTTCCTCCTTTAAGTGCCACTCCGTTAGGAGTCTCAACAACCTAAAAAAATGTACTATTTTTAAACTAAAAATTTAACCGTTTTTATTTTACAAGGTAAGCCCCACTGAGCTATATAGCTCTTTTTCAGAAGCGACTGGCCACAAATGATAACTCAATGAAGTGGTTTATCATGTGGAAATGTATAGCGGTCAAATACTCTAAACGCATATTTCTAAATGTGGAGGGGAGAACTTGCAAACTCCAAATATACAGGCGTCAGGGTCGGGATCAAACCCACGACCTCCTGTATACCAGGCGAGGTAATATCTTGCCACCGCAGTGCCACAACCAATCATCCCTTCCATGCACGTGTCCTGCACCAGAGCCCAATAATTTCTGTTATCAAAAAGTACGTCCGTAACCGGTGAACATTCTCCAATCCGTGTGTTCATCTTTTTGTCTCAGCGTAATCTCAAGCATGCGTCGTCTCTCCCACGCCTCTTTGCGCGCACTTTGGATTTCTTGTTCCATTTTCTCTATAACTTTCCCACATTTCTTATCCAACCAGCATGATACGGAGAGAGAGCGTGCGGACAAGCGCTGACAACACTACGTGTTACAATGACCACGCTTGTAAGTGGCCATACTCCTCCACGGTGCTACAAAAGTTCTAGCTCACTGGCACGAAGCTCCACCGCACTAGACAAGATGTCGTCGGCACCTGCAGACGCTGCGGCGTGCCGCCGCTGCCGTCGTGGGTGGTAAGGATGAGCTGGCGGCTTCCGAGGCCGTCAGGCGTAGCGAGGATGATCTTGCCGCCCTGGGCGCCATGCTCGGGCGTGCCCGCCAGGATCAGCTTGCCCCCGCCGTGCCCGTCGTCCGCCGTGGCCCACACGAACTGTTTGGGTGGCGTGCCGCCGGTCTCCATCGCCGTTACAATCTGGATCTTCTGGCCCGTCTGCTGGTCCGTCACGATCTGCCAGGCCGCACCACCGCACGTTGATCCTTTGACTGCCGCGACCTACCCTCAATGCCAACCACCCGACCCCATCCCGCCGCACGCCAAAAATCCAGAATTGTTTACTCGCCAAGCAATTCCACACGAGAAATTGTGCGTCAAAAAACGGTAACGAATTGACGAGGTTATTTTCACACTTACGAATAAATAACTGGGTACCGCGTAGTAGGTGTGCTGGCCAACCACGCGCCAGCAAGGGCGACAACATGGTTCCCCTTTTTGGACTCAACGATTGTTCTGACTACCCCACAACAGAATACATCACATTCTATTGGCTTGGGCAGCTCGTGAGAGAGGAAGCAAGCTCGCAGGCGATTGGCTGCACACGCACTGTTCCCCCCGCAGGAACCCAATGACTTAATCTCCCACGAAGAAC
Organism: Petromyzon marinus; assembly: GCF_048934315.1. NCBI lineage: Eukaryota > Metazoa > Chordata > Hyperoartia > Petromyzontiformes > Petromyzontidae > Petromyzon > Petromyzon marinus. Next base: position 9,033,207 of record NC_133696.1, on the reverse strand, counting down.
GGACCGCGGTAACGCCGGCACCTGGATGCGGTGAGGATTGCCGAGTGAGGGGTCGGTGGAGACGATCTGGATTTTCTGCGGCGGGCTGTTGAACAGAGGGCTCCCCACGAGTGTGGCCTGCGCCCCCATCAGCGTCATCTGGGATGCCTGAACCATTTCGCAGACCGCCAGTTATGAGACGAGCATTCCACAGAGACCGTGTCATAAACCCGCGCGACACGGCGCAGCCAAACCGCTATACACTGGCACAGCGTTTAACCGTCAAATAATAATGTTGTCAATTACAATTAAATATCATACGTGCAAAAAATCAACGAAAGCATATGTGTTTATGCGACTAGATTTCACAGATTCACGCTACTACAGATTCACACCTTGGAAGATTCTATATAAAGACAGATAGTTCAGTTTATTTTGATTAATCAGGTAAGAACTCAATTCGCAAGCGTGACCTGGGGATTACTGTAAATTCTACAGTATATTTCACAGATTCACATCACTGTTCAGTCTACAGATTCACAAATCACTATAGAGTCGACATGTATCACAAGAACAATACAGAACTGATTCTTGAATTAAACTGTTACCCCCTGAATTAGAGCGACCTGAAAATTGACAGTGTGGACTGCAAGCAGGAAGAACCCGATACTTTGCTTAGGCAAACAGCATGTCTGGCTTATGGTTTAACAAGATGTGATGTCTATTTTAGGAAAGTGTTGGGTTTAGAATATGGGAGAATGTTTAAGTCTGGTTTAGGATTCTGGTTTAATAAGGGGTTTTAGTAGAGTGTTGTGCGAGTTTCGCGAGTGGTTTATGCGAGTTTGGGGTCTGGTTTAGTAGAGTGGTTTAGTAGTGTAGTTAGTGAGTGTGGGGTCTGGTTTAGTGGAGTCGTTAGGTAATGTGATTTATTTGAATGTAAAATGTAGGGTCTGGTTGAGTGGAGTGTTGTAATAGACTGGTTTATGTAGGTGTGCGGTCTGGTTTACTGCAGTGGTTTATTGGAGTGCTTCACTGGAATGATTCAGTGGAGTGGTTGAGCAGCGCGTGTGCGATGCGCCCGGCGCCAGAGCCACCTCGGCGACGTGCTGCTCCACAATCTGGTGGGCGAGGTCCTCCATGGTACCGGCAGCCGAGCCGGGACTGGTGAGGCCTCTGCTTGGCACAGCAGGGCCGGCAAGCCTGGCGAAACCACACATACACACGAGACACAAGCATACGATAAGCATACATGATGCACGCACGATACGCAAGCAAACGACAAACATGCAAAACAAAGAACCCCATTATAGCCTATAAAAGATTGTCGGGGCAAGTGCTGTTATAGCGAGCGCCTTTGAAGGCCAACACAGTGCACGAGGCTGTGGGTGGCCCAGAGCTGGTGTTTACACACTGCACCGAGTATGAATTTAAAGACGAGTCGACTGAGGGGCGCCCCGGTACCAGTTTAGATATTGGCCACTATTATTGGCCATGAGCCTTAATCGAACTGTGGTGACCAGGGTTCGTAGTGAAGTGTGCTAGCCACTGCACTACCGCTCCCCACTCATACACTCACATACATAAATACACAAAACACATGCACACAACAAACATACATGATACACACATGCACGAAATAAAGTTATATTATATTGCTTTCTGTATTGTTCTCTTTTCAGAAATCTGGCAGCAACAACACCACAAGGTTGTTGTTACACGGGAACCGGTAACCTGGCAAACATTTTCAGAACCGATGACCGATCCATAGACATTTTCTATGTACAGCAAAGTAACTGGTCGTTTTCATGCGGCTACTGGTAATGCAAAATATATATATTAATATATAGACGCACATAACACATGATATACATATGCACAAGATACACTTACAACATATACACATGGTATACACAATAAACACGTACACTTGATACTCATACATACCATAAACACACATTATATACAGATAATGGGTCCCAGAGGGCTGGCGCAGTTGTTCCCGCACTGTGCTATGAACCCACCAACCTGAGTTGAATTCCTGGCCATGGCTAACATGAGTGGCAAATGATCTCAACTTGGCCTGGTACCCCCTCTTCACTGAACTGGCACCGGATGAGTGAAGTATTGACCAAAAAACCCCATAACCGGTAATGTATGGGCAGTCCCTCGCCCAGTAGTGGATTGTTCTTGTATACCAAAAGCACGTGCATGCAAAGCCCCTAAACATAATAAACAGTCAATAATGTGTGCCCTTGGATAAGAGTTTGTTGTGCTTCAACATGTTGTAAACACGTGCGTGTTGTCCTGGTAAAAACCGATGGGGAGAAAAACATTCGGACTCAATGCTAAGTAAGGGCTGGGTTTCCCCAACTTGCTCTGGCAACATCTGTACTTTGTACGTGTGGAACTGGTATACTTGACCTAAATTGACAGTTTTGGATGTTGTCTGGCACGATCATTAAATTACTGACATTGCAGTCCAGCTGTTAATGGAGCTGTGGTTGGGGTTAAGGTGTAGCTGACGTCCATATGCACTGCCGCAGGACGGGAGTCTCACCACAAGCACCACCAAGGCGGTTGACTTCTGCCCCGAACCTCTACTGCGAGTAACATGTGCACACTCTGGGGGTTCGAGTTGTCAGCGTTCCAATTCGAGCCCAATTAACGCTGTGTGTATGGCACAAAACGTGGACAAAAAAGACGGGAAAAGGACAATGGGAGGGGCAAAGTGTTACGGTGGAGCGCACTCGCCAAGAAAACGCTAGCGTTAACCAACTAGCCAACCAGCTCCTAGTACTCGCCAGCCTTTCCAAATAGCCAACCTGCCCTGAGTGCTATCCCTAATCAACTATCCCACCAGCCACTTGTACCAGCCTTTCCACCGATACGAACCGTATCCCAGTTGCTACCTCTGGCGCTTCGCTAGAACCATGGAGTACCCCACGTCCGCATGCAATAATCGCGACAGCGCCATACGTTTTCCCGCATCATCACACGCGCGCGTTCGCACTGCGGTTGAGAACGCGGTCATGCATGGCAGCGCCTGCAAATCTCCTACAAGAGCCACGGGCCATTTCGCGGGGACCTGCTGTCATTTAAAATAATTCAGTTAATTAGGTATGAAATTGAAGCGGTCAACCAATTTGTCTTAAAACAATCGCGACTTAAAAATAAACACGTGAGCCGTGAAACCCCATTTCATTGCAAAACACTAACGTAGCACTTATAACAATTACTATCACTAAACACTACGCAGTCATTTAACCATGTAATCATAATTTACATCCTTTTGTAAAAAAAAACCCACTTCACCACGCAGAATCGGTGCAGGTACCACTCGCCACTGACGTTAGCCGTGTCCGGAAGTCAAGCTCAGGGCGCTGGGTTCATATCGCAGTGCGCTAATCAACCGAGCCATCGCTCTGCACTCGGATACACATGCATGTAAAACACAGACACGGTTTCGCATACATTACACGACCGTAATGGGCCGTGTACGAGTAAACCCCCGCACAGTTGGGTGCTTGGGTCGGCCAGGTTCGTTGCATTGGCCCAGGGGCTGCGGGGACCGCGAGGAGCCAGGGGTCGGGACGCGCCGAGCAGAGCACGGGACCCCGAATTGACGCCTTCATCGTCCGCAGAGCCAAAGGAGCGATGACCACAGCGCCTCGAGCTCTCTTACTCCTCCTCCGAACCAAACACGCTACCGCACGTTCCCCCGCTTGTGAGTGGCGAGCGGAAGATCGGTCACCGCTCTACTCTAAGGACGGCGTCGTGGCGGAGGAGCTGCCCCGACAGCGGCGGGGTCTGGGTGCCAGGCCGCGCCGACCCGGGGCAAGGGGCGGGTCAGCACAAACCATCGTCCACAGCGCAACGGGTCTCCCTCCCTTCCTATTCTCCCTGATCATAACCCCGCCCCGTCCGGATGCCTCGTGAGCAGCGAAGAGCTATCGCTTAACCCAATCCGCTTTTCTTTTTATGAATGCATCAATTCAAGAGCATATATAACATGTACAACGAGCGAGCGAGAGCGGACAGGCGCGGGCGGGCTGCCGCGATGAGGGGAGGGCGGGCGACGTCAGCCGCGATGCACGGCGCGGGGTGATGATGGCGATGGCAAAGGTAAAAGGGTCGAGTTGAAACCACGCCGGGGTCGCGCGGCCCTCGCCCAGCGCCCCGCCCACGCCTCGTTCTGCGCTGCGGGGAAGAAACCCCATTTGAAGCAAGCGGAGGCAGGTCAGGGAGAACATACGAAGGGGAACGCATGGGGGAAGAGGATAGCTAAGACCCCAGCTCGGGAGGGACCGATCTCCCCCCCCCCTCCCATCTCGATCGCGGCCACTCTGCCCAGGCGAGAGGGCAGGGTCCGCGGCCCGCACTAGGCCTCGCCCAGGCGGCAGCGCCATTTCCCGCACGCCCCGCCCGCGGTGGGGCCCAGATGGACGCGAGGCGCTACCTGCCGCCCGCGATATCCTCGGGCCCCGGTGGAGCCCCTCGCGGACCCCGCGAACCCCTCCCCGAGGGCCACCGGTACCTGCAGCGCGCGGGGTCCTGGACCGAGCGGGAGCCTCGAGTCAGAGGTCGGAGGTCGCGACCCGTTGCGCGCGACGACCCCGGGTTTGGAATTCGCAGCGCGGATGGGCGGGGCTCGCGGATCATGTGCGCAGGCTCAGCCAATAGCGCTTCACTGTGGTCGAAAGGGCGGGAACCGACGAGGGCGCAGCTTATTCGCACTGGGAAATGTGAAGAGCCGCCGATTGGCTGGTTGGGCCCGCGGCGGCAGTAATGCGGCACGCGATTGGTTCCCACGAGGCCCGCGCGATTCTTAGGGGTCACGGGAAATGGCGGCAACGCGAGCCGGGGGGCTGGGCGAACGATTCGCCCTCGATCCAATTCATATAAGCGATTTCATTTAACGAATCGATTCCGTATTCGATTATTGTTTTATTCTCTTGATGCACGGACAATACATTTAGTGTTTTGATTTAAAGATTTCGTGACCGCAGGGATTCATATTCTTGGTTCTTTCGGTAAAGTCACGTAGAAGGGAAACAATAAAATAATAAAAATATAAAACAATAAAATTCCCTTCTACGTGACTTTACCGAAAGAACCAAGAATAATACATTTAGTGGTTTGAATATGTAGAGTGCGTAGCTAAATATTCGATGTGCCCGTGAATGGATGAATCGCTCTTTGCCTGGCGACCCAGGTAGCAAAGCCGTGCTGTGGGTTTCACAAAATACATTAAAATATTTCCCGTCACTAAATAAACTTTGTTTTTTTTTACTTTATTTCCCAATTCTCTTGTTTATAAGACCCCCCCGCCCAAGCACGTGCCCCGTGCTAATACAGTTTTTTTTTTCTTCCAAATCTGGTCTCGTACTGGATTATAAGACGCACCTGTTGCTTTCAATAGCAGAGGGGGATTTGCGCCTCTTACAATCCGGAGACTCGCATGCAAACAATTACCCGTCAAGCCCTTTACAAACACAATCTCCTGCGGAGGGAGCTGGCAGGAACGTTGGGTTCCTCGGTCAATGGCCAGGGTCAACAACGGCGGCACCACGTGGTGTGTTCCGCAAATATGCCCGACTGAGGGTGGGCACAAGCCGGCGTGAGTAGGTTAAACGTTGAGTTTTATAAGGGCACCACGGGGTGACCAGCCCCTCCCCACCCAGCCCCACCCCACCCAGCCCCACCCCACCCAGCCCCACCCAGCCCCACCCCACCCAGCCCCACCCCTCCCACCCCCCACCCAGCCCCATCCCCTCCCCACCCAGCCCCTCCCCTCCCTCCCCACCCAGCCCCTCCCTCCCACCCCCCACCCAGCCCCACCCCTCCCACCCCCCACCCAGCCCCATCCCCTCCCCACCCAGCCCCTCCCCTCCCTCCCCACCCAGCCCCTCCCCACCCAGCCCCTCCCTCCCCACCCAGCCCCACCCCTCCCATTTTTGGATGCACGACGGACGGACACAACAACCCCCTGTGGGCTGCTGGTGTAACCAGGAGGTCCCTACCAGTATTAGCTGCTTGTATCGGTTACGTGGGTAATTAGCTTGTGGGCAACAGCCGGCAGTGAAGATGAATCCATTGTAACTACTTTTTGTCGATGGGTCCCCGCCGTCAACAACGATGCAGTGACGAGTATGGCGAAATATGGTCAAATATCTCACATACATGACCGCTAATGCATGCGGGAAGACCCTCATCCAGAAGTGGATTGATTGACAACAAGGGAGTCCCAATTATGCGACTGTAGCAATGGTGGTGATTGGTGTTGATGATGGGGAAGGTTGTGGTTATCCCTGTCAATATAATTGTTATGTATCCAGGAAAGGCACACTGAGTACAACGACTATTTTTTAAGAGAGACCTGTGTGTATGTTGAACTTCTTTCACACCGTACGAGATCAACCGCGCTAATCGGATGTGCAGAGGAAGGACAACAAACTAAGCAGAAAAAAATAGTTCTAAAGAAATTTGGTTTCAATCTGGACGATTTTAAAGTGCATCGCTCCTGTAGCTTCCTAATATCGACAGGAAGAGCGTTCCAGACGGCCGCAGAAGCGGAACTGAAATTGCCGCGCGATGCAGTGACCGTTGAACCAACGTTGCCCCAACGTTCCATGTTTAACGTTTGCATGGTGTACATGTTCGAACAAAGGATCTACAAAGTATTGGAAGCCAAAAGTATTGGTAACCCCATGCTGCGCTTCACAAAGTGTAAGCGTTGGTGCGGATTTTGCTCTCCAGATGATCGAGAGGCATTTTGCATTGGCGATTGTTCAGATGCTCTGTGTGGACCTTTGGCGGAACGAGGCAATTACCCCCGTGGCGACCACACAAAAACGCGTAGTACTTATTTTATCGACCCCCTTATTGGGTGTGGGGGGGATTTTAACAATATTTGAAATCACAGTATCTGGGATGGAGGGTTATGCACAGTTCTAGGAGCGACCACAAGGTGGCGGACTAACACTCCCTCACTGCTAAACCTCTGAAAACCCCACTTGAAAGCCAATTCAGAATTACGGTAACATTTGTTTACATAGATAACTCTCTAGCTGCACTTGAGTCAACCGGATTCCTCACAGACGCAATGAGCGCCCACATCCCCCACGCGCTGGGGAAATGGCTAGCCGTGATACTGGGCTAGAGACATTGGCATTATTATTATTACTCTATGGTCATTATTATGACTAAAATATTGCTACTACCATGGTTACTTTTGAGGACTCGGTATAACATACTGACTGTTTCGTCTAATCAACCACACGATGTTCAACCACCACACTACAGGTTACAACATCATAATCAACCACTCAATCACTCTAACCCAATCAATCACACACCCACTCAATCATTCACACACCCACCCATACACTCTCTCTTAGCCACTCAATCACTCATCTATTCAATTACTCAGACACTCATCGACCCAACCACTCAACTACCACACTGCAGGTCAGAGCTATGCACTTTTCCATATCTAAATTGAAAACTCACTTATTTTGAACTTATTTTTGTCTTTAGTTTGTTGACCTTCCCTCACGCCTGCGATTAGCACGGTTGGCTACGTACGGTGCGAAAGAAGTTCAACATACACACACTTCTCTTTCTGCTTTTCCCTTAGCACTGCTTCACGTTTGAATTCCTTCCCATCATCTCTCCCTCCTTCCACCCTCTTGCTCTTAATAAAAATATCCTTGGTCATTCAAGAAACGTTATCAACTCTTATCTGTTACGAGAATAGGGTTTCCCTTTTTATCTGGCAACAGAACAGGTGTTAAGATGTTAAAACACCAAACTGAAACCTTTTACAATAAATCATGTCTGCATTAACCACAATACTTGTGGTCAGAATGCAAACAAAAAAGTACTCTGAAAATATGATGCATTGTCTTTGAAACTGATTGGTCCACATCAGAGACAGCTTTCTTTTGAACCTATTCTTTAAAACGGTGTTAGACCAGAGGACGCCAAAAGGCCTTCCAATTGTGCAGTTTGTTGCCGGCTGTTTGGCAGTTTTTGGGGGCTGGTCTTTTTGGCCTTCAGCTCAGCAACTGTGAGAAAGAAATAGCAACTCGAGTTGATTTCGTTTGTAAATATAACAAGTGGAGTTTCCATGATATTTCCGAGTTACTCGACTTGTCGTGTGAGCCTTGGCGGGACTTTCCCATATGTCTGCATTTTACTCTCGTCCATAATTCCAACGTTGATCATTCAAACCGGACTAAGATTGCACCGTGATACCTACGTGTGGGTGCCAGGTTCAAAACTACACAACCCAGGAGCGTGACCCATTTAAAAAAAATGTCATTCCCATCAGACCCCGTGGTGTATAAAGCGCAGTGTCTAACTCTTATCCACTTTACCACCTTTTTGGGCTCTCTTGATTTTGTTATTAAGAAGGCCCATTGCATGAAACGTCACCTGTCTTCTTTCCTTTAAAGGCCACACGGTGTTATAGCCGCGAATGTGTTGAATCGTTTGAGGGAGTAGGGAAGGGGGGGGGGGGTGATACAACAACATGGGGGGCACGACACATTCAATGTTAAACAAACTCTGCCAAACCCCTTGACTTTACTATGACAAGTTTGAAGGGGGTGCTGAAATGTCATTGAGGGGGGGGGGGGGGGTGCTCAACATTCTGCCGCCCATACAGGAGTGAGATATTTAGCAATACGGAAACACTCACTAGCTTATTGCTAAGACCAAGGTTTCCTTAGCTACGAGTGCCCTAAACATGATCGTTTGCATGAACGAATTATTCGGTGATGCTGCTGCTACGTTGGGAGCGGTGCAGATGCCCAAATAATAATTTTAAAAAAATCCCTCAACGCTTCGTCAGTAACACGGTGTGGCTTTGAAAGGAAAAGTATAAAATAGGCGACGTTTCAGGCAATGGCCCTTCTTTATAGCACTAGAGAGGCTAGACAAGTAGAGTGTACCGTAGTTAGCATGCAGTAGCGACTCCGCAGTCTCGGACGCGTCAGCCTGGCCTGTGTCCGCTAGAGGACGTTATAGTCCAAGACGTTCGGGTTCTGAGACGTTACCCATAGACTCATAGCGGGCATCATCCATTATCTAACGCGTTAATTGATCCCGTTGAGTATCAGGATCTTCAGAATTGGTCGCAGTGGTTAGGCGCACTGCACCACCAACCCGGCCACCTGAGTTTGATTCCTCGGTAACGGGCCAACTGTTGTTGAGAGTGATCATCGGAACCGATCCTTTGAATTATCCGACCTCACGCCAAAAGGAAGGGGTCAACTTCACACGAATTTTTGATTTAAAACTTTTGTGACAGCAGGGATTCATATTCTTGTTTCTTTCGGTAAAGTCACGTAGAAGGGAAACAATAAAATTATAAAAATATAAAAAATAAAATTATCACGACGTTTCGACTGCAACACAAACAATCATCATCAGGTGTGAAAACCACAGCTTGTGTTGCAGTCGAAACGTCGTGAGAATTTTTTTGTTTTATATTTTTATTATTTTATTGTTTCCCTTCTACGTGACTTTACCGAAAGAACCAAGAATATTCACACTAATTATTCACAAAGTCTTCTCTCTAACCACACACACGCAGCAGACCTGCCCTTCTCTATCCACACACACAGCAGGCCTACCCTTCTCTATCCACACACACAGCAGACCTGCCCTTCTCTAACCACACACACAGCAGACCTGCCCTTCTCTATCCACACACACAGCAGACATGCCCTTCTCTAACCACACACACACAGCAGACCTGCCCTTCTCTATCCACACACACAGCAGGCCTGCCCTTCTCTAACCACACACACAGCAAGCCTGCCCTTCTCTAACCACACACACAGCAGGCCTGCCCTTCTCTAACCACACACACAGCAGGCCTGCCCTTCTCTATCCACACACACAGCAGGCCTGCCCTTCTCTAACCACACACAGCAGGCCTGCCCTTCTCTATCCACACACACACACAGCAGACCTGCCCTTCTCTATCCACACACACAGTTGACCTGCCCTTCTCTAACCACACACACACAGCAGACCTGCCCTTCTCTATCCACACACACAGCAGACCTGCCCTTTCCAGGGACCCGCACCACACCAGACCCTTCCGTCCCTCCTTCCTGGAGCTGCGCGTGTGGACCCCTCCCCTGGGAAGCGTGGCGCCGACAGTTATCAGCGCGTGCAGGGCACAAAGACAAAGACCCCCCAGAGCCTCTAGACGTCTGCTGGGGCCAGTGCTGTTTGCGTGCACCTATTAAAGGGCCGCTCGCAAGCGGGTGCCACGGTCAGTCCCAACGCCCGGGCCGCCTTTGTCTCCCCCAGTGCTGATATGTACCCACCGACACTCGGTATTAGGTGCTTGTACTCGTTTCTCCAACGATGTTGGCCGTGAGCGGGAATTGAACTCGAGTTGCGTTATAGTCTTAGCACACTGTAGGGCCAAGTGCTGTGAGCGAGACCATACACGAGTGGGTGGGTGGCCAGCACCACCCCCAGCCGCCTTTGTCTCCCCGGTGGCGATGTTTACACACTACAGGTACTCATTCGAGGCTGAGTCGGTTGAGATATTCGCCACCGATGATGACCGTGAGCGGGAATCTAACTCGGGTCGTCGGGTTCGTAGCGCAGCGCGCAAACCGCGACACCACCGTTCCCCACACACACGCGTACACACACACATGTACACACATACATGTACACACGCACACACACGCGTACACACACATGTACACACGCACACACACGCGTACACACACACACACGCGTGCACACACACGCGTGCGTACACACGCGTGCGTACACATGCACGCCGAACTTTTTATCGTGAGTACTCGCAGATCCAGGCACATTGCGCACTCATGCATACACACGGCAATACACACACGCGGCCAAACACACGTACGCATGGCACATACGCACACACGGAAAAACATACCCACACACACGGCCAAACACACACATACACACACACGGCAAAACACACACACGCGCATGGCACATACAAACACACAGAAAACCCGTACGTAGTCATACGGCCAAACCCACACACTGCTTTCATTTCGATGGTTGTTGAAATCGTAACTTGTTTTTACATCACCGATAACCGCATGAAAATTGGTTAAAACCGATTAACGTTTCCCACACAGATTTATGTGTCTATTGCAATGAACATACAAAACAAAATATTCATCGTTGTAAACACCGACGAAGCAACGAAGGGAGTTGCCCGTTCGACTCCATTCGATCTCCCGGGGCGGCAGTTGAAGCAATTCGCAGAGCCGTCCCTAGGGTAAGGCGTATCGGAGCGACCGCCCTGGGCCCCATGCTTTGGAGGGGGGCGCGCTTCGAGCTCACGGTTTAATTTGAAAACGTGGGGGGGCCCACAGTGGAATTTGCACGGCCCCCGCATCCCTCCTCTACGCACGGCCCTGGCAATCGGTGCAGGTTTTAATCTCTGTACTGCCCATTAATGACCTAAATGTATTGCTGTAATTGGTTACCGGTTCATGACTTTTGGGCACCGATAAATCGAGTTTGAAAGCGGTCGTTGTATGCCGTGTGTTTGTAATTAGGAATGCATTATTACGCTCGCTTACCCTGTAGGAGTCTCAATATTCTTTTTCAAGAGGGTCCTGACAAATTATCGCAGTCGGAGGTCGACGTATTGTAATGTTTCCCAAACTGATCAATTGGCGTGACGTTTAAAAAAATACAATTTGGCAAATATCGACCATGAGGCAGGCACACAATGGCCTGCTCTTCCGAAGGACGTCACGGAATGAGCGTTAACGTTCTATTGTGAGTGAAGCAAGACGGCTCGGTTTTCTAGAGATAATGAACCACGCAGTGTTAACCAGGGCGGCCCGACGGATCAAACCGCGAACCTCTGCAACAAGCGGCAAACGCCTGAATGGGTAGCTGGGTCGACATCTGGGTGGCCCATGCGTCTGCGCGCGCGTGTGTGTGTGTGTCCGACAGTCATAAGGTAGTCGCTGACAACACTTGCTGCGACAGCCCGAAAAGGCAATACGGAGGTGATGCTTTGTCTTTGTTCCAGTGTGCGTGTCTCTTTCTCTCTCTCTCTGTGGCTTGTAGCGGTGACACGCGGCGCAGAGATAAGCGAACGGGAGATTAGAACCGCCGTGAGCTGAGCCCGAGGGGCACCCCCCCCACACCCCGCTCGGCTTCTTACGGGAATCGCCCGCGCCGGGGGGGAGAGCCCCCCACCCCCGCTGCCCCCGCCCCCACCCCCTCCCCTTCCCGTCATTGTTGGGACGGAGAAGGGCGCGGGCTGACGGCGCTTCCGTACACAGAGGCACATCTCCTCGCGTGGCTCCCTCCCTCCTCCCCCTCTCCCTGCACCCCCTCCATCCCCGCGACAGCCAGGACTTAACCGAGCACGCACCCAGCACGCTGGCCAGCCACTCACACCTGGTAAGCCAACTACAGGCGACTGGTACCTATTTTCCACGGCTGTCTCGTTGAATCGAGGTCTTAGACATCCAGCCACCCAGCCAGTCAGGCACCCAGCCAGCCACTCACCCAGCCAACCACCCACGCAACCATCCACCCAGCCACCCAGCTACCAATCCATCTATCTACCCAGGCATCGAGCCACCCACCCAACCAGCCATCCATCCAGCCACTCACCCAGCCAACCAACCAGCCACCCACGCAGCCAGCCATCCATTTATCCAGTCACCCACGCAGCCATCCACCCAGCCAAACCAGCTACCTATCCATCTATATACTCAGGTATCTAGCCACCCAACCACCCATCCAACCATTTAGCCAACCACTATTACAACCAGACAGACACCCACCACGGCAGCCAGCCACAGCGGATGGAGAAATCACCGGGCCAGACAGTTCCCCCCAACAACCCACCCCAGTCGCCTCCCTCCCCCTCCCCAGTCGCCCCCCCCGCCCTCGTGTTCCGAGGACTCCGCTTCCTGCGGCTGCCATTGTGCCGCTTTCCGTGTTCCGGGCCAGATCCGCTCCGCCTGAATTCAGGAGACTTCCAGCTCTTCCTGCCACACGGGCAGGACCCCAAACACCCCCCGCCCCACACACATACAAAGACAAAGATCCCCCGTATAGCCTTCAACAGACTGAGGGCAACTGCTGTTAGCGAGCACCTCAAGGCCGGCACGACCAGCACGACATACGAAAACTGCTTTTCATGTTCAGTTTGTTGTCCTTCCCTCGCACCTCTGATTAGCACGGTTGGCTAGGTACGGTGCGAAAGAAGTTCAACATACATACGAGGGGGATGGTGTGACCAACCCCACGCCCGCCCGGCCTTTTCTCCCGAGTGGCGATGTTTACACACCGCACCAGGTACTCGTTTGACGCTGAGTCTACCTAGAGGAGGCCCAGGACCGGTGTTGGCCGTGAGCGGGAATCGAACTCGGAACAGCCGGGTTTGTGTCGCCGTGCGCTAACCACGACATTACACACAAAGCCAGCCACCGTGAATCGCAGGCCAGAGTGCGAACCTGGGGACGATTCATTCTTGCCGGTCCCTCCACTCGCTCCCGTCTACCTCCCAGCCAGCGCACCCGGACACAACTCAAATGCTAGGGCTCAGAGCTCCTGGTAAGGGTGTGCTCCCATACGGAGCTCTCTTACCAAACCCCAGCAGATCACCCGGGGATTGCGATAGGAAAAAAAAACTTTTTTTTCCGGAGCTCAGCCCCAGACAGCTCCAGCTGTAAATGTTACAGCATTACGCCCTGTTTGCGGATATCACGGTACATATATATTCGCGTAATTCAATTCGACACCAAACTCGCGTTGTCAGCAGCCACAGCATATCGTGCACCTGAGTCTTGTCGAACGGCGTGTCTACAGCAATCGCGGGTTGTGCATGCGGGGGGCCTCGTACGGGCCGAATGGGCACCAGTGGCCCGGCTGCGAATGGGGGGGGGGGTGTAAAATATGGTTGGCAAGACAGTGGTGGGTGGGGGAGGCGTTTCATTCTTTGCGCCAGGGTCCGTGTTAAGCGCAACCACTAACCTGGCCTTAACCCTGATTCAGTGCCGCACGACCCCGGGATCGGCAACCTGCGGCTACGAATTCGCATGCGGCTCTTTAAGGACTGCAGTGCGGCTCTTGAAATTCGAAAAAAAAGTCGGTTCCTGTTATTTTGGTTGTAGACCCCTGACCATATCCGTCCAGGTCACCATTTAAACGGCAGTTCACCATGGAAGTCCAGTTCATCATGGAAGTCCAGTTTACCATGAACGTCCAGTTCACCATGTAAGTCCAGTTCACCATGGAAGTCCAGTTCACCATGGAAGTCAAATTCACCATGAAAGTCCAGTTCACCATGGAAGTCAAATTCACCATGAAAGTCCAGTTCACCATGGAAGTCAAATTCACCATGAAAGTCCTGTTTACTGTGGGCAGGGGTCGGCAACCTGCGACTCCGGAGCCGCATGCGGATCCTTAAGGACTGTTTCGTGACGTTATTTATTAAGGACCACGTGCATTGCGCCTCTTAATATATTGTGGTTTTTTACCGACTTTGAAAAAAGGCTCTTGTTGTTTTGGTTGTCGACCCCTACCCTGGCCCTGATTAACCCGTTCCACGCTGCACGCGCCCGATGATTATTAAACACGTCCCACGTGACAAGCTAAGACATTAACGCTGTCCGTTATATTGGAGCATATTCATATTAAGATTGAGATAGCAGTGTGCGCGTGTGTGTACACGTGTTCCATATGTGCGTGTACACCTGTTCCACGTGATGCCGACAGCGTTAATCGCTTAGCGCGTCACGTGGGACGTGGTTAACAACCATCGGGCGCGTACGGCGTAGGACAAGTTAATTGTTATTGTATTTGAATGGGGATGAGCAAATTAGGACGTCGCCTGATGTGCTGGGGGGGGTGAGTCGTGAGGGCTGGAGTTTGGGACATCCTGGCCCAGACCTCCTCCTCGTCTGTGGACGAGCGCTCTTCCCCAGAACATCAGGAGACACAGTCGGCTGAGTCTTTCAGGTCTCGTCTTAAAACAGATCTGATTTCACTCGGCATCCCGCCCGTCTGTGTAGGTAACGTGCCTTTTAAATTCTTTATCCTTTTTCGTTTGTACGAGAGTTTTCTTTTTTAAGGGTTTTATGGAACCTATCCTTGCGCATGGCAGCAATATGTCCAGGAGGTCGATGCCAATGTTTTGGTCTGCTGGCCGCGACCGGAGTGTGCTTCAGGGGAGAGGGTTCGAGTAGATTTGCTGTTCCTCCTCTCGTTGAAGGAGTGCAGGCCACGGTGTTTTACCAAGTGACCTCTTGCTGTGGTTAAGGGGCCGTCCATAAATTACGTCACGCGATTTTGGACGATTTTTGACCCCCCCCCCCCCTTCGTCACACGGCGTCACAAAAAGTCAGACCCCTCTCAAATATGACGTCATAAAGCTCTGCCCCCCCCCCCCCCCAAAACAATGAAAGATGCTTCAAATCGTGTTAAAACTATTGTCATTGTAGTGCGTATTTAATGTGGCGCTGTACTCTGATGTTGTAGGAGAAAACATTTATTAAAAAGTCTATTTAAGTAGAACGTTCTGTCTACATTTATTTAAAGTTGCGCATTTTGATGTGACGTCACATTTCTAAACCCCCCCACCCCCCTTTCGTCACACATCGTCACAAATGTCTGACCCCCCCCCCCCCCCTAGGTGCGTGATATAATTTATGGGCGGCCCCTAAGGGTTTTATTCAGTGTTACTTGTTTAGGGGTTAGGTTAGGGCAGTGTTGTTCATCATTGCGAGGCCCGCGGGCCACGGGCGGCCACCAACATGTGGCCCTCGACAATACCCAAATGTGAACACGGCCCATGATGCCGTCACCCCCCCCACCGCCCCCTCTGAGCGAGTAAGACTGGGCTAAGGGATCTGGTTACTCTCTGTAAAGCTCTGCGAGGCCTTGTTGTGAATGAATGGCGCTGCGTGGCCCACGGTCAAGCGAGTAGGCAGTGAGCGAGACGACGATGTGGGCGGGAGCGCCCTTGGGGCAAACGAGTCGACCAGGTAGGAGGCGGCGTCGTCGATGATGATGAGAAGAGGTTGACTCTGGGGATCTCGTTGCCCCCCCACACTGGGGGTCGCCTCTCCTCGAAAACAACCACCACGGAATGGCCAGAGGAGAGTTCTATGGGTGTACAGCTGAAAATAAACCATGGGTTTCGCCAGGAAACCTCAACAACAGCTCCCGCTGCCGTGGCGTGACGCGCTCTCAAAGGGCGCACGTGGGCGGAGAGACTTTCCTATCGGAATAGGATTCGTCATCTTCACCAGTGCCGTCACCACCACCGCCACCATCATCATCGTCACGAACAATAACTGTAATAATAACACGAGCGTGAACCCGCGGATATGTACGTTTGTACCACCGCTCCGACTCCTACGCCTCACCAATGTCGCGTGATCTCAACCTGGCCCCTCTCCTCACCACTCCCGCGCCTCCTGACGTCATCACCCCCTGTCGTTCACCTGACCCATGTTGCGTGACGTCATCAACCCACTCCCTCACTACCCCCAACGGCTAGGGACGTCACCCCCCCCCATCCTCACCAACGCGTCTCAATCTAGCGTGACGTCATCACCCCTCTGCTCCAACTCACCAGTGTCGCGTGACGCAATCACCCCCCCCCCAATCTGCTCTCTGCCTGCAATGCCCCGTGAGGTCATCAATCCGCCCTCCTCTCAACATCACTCCAATCTTATGAAAACATCAGAATAGGTTTTACCTTTTCTGGCAAAACAACGGTGTTTAAGATGTTCAAACACCAGATAGAAAGCTTTTGCTTGGAATCAAGTTCGCAATAACCCACGCGCAGTACCTGTAGTGAACATAATACAAACATGCTCTGATCATATACTCGCATTGTCTTGGAAATTGATTGGCCTATACCAGAGACAGCCTTCTGTGTGGCCTAGTCTCACCAATGCCAGAGAACGCCAATAGGCGAGCAGTATAATTCAATCTTGCGGGATGTCGGCACTCCTATTCCCAACAGCCCAGTGTCTTTGGGGTCTATAAACAAACTTGAAACAATTTGAAGCTTTCGTGACTGCAGGGATTCATCTTCTTGGTTCTTTCGGTAAAGTCACGTAGAAGGGAAATAATACAATCATAAAAATTAAACATAATAAAATAAAATTATCACGACCTTTCGGCCACAACACAAGTAGCCTTCCTCAGGTAAAGAAACAGAACTGTCAGAAAGACAGCGCTCCAATGAACACTGCTAAGCTTGGCAGCGTCTTTTAAGCTGGGTGGGAGGAGCAGGGCGCCTTGACAAAGGAGTTTATATATCAACAGAATAATTTAGCATTGAAGTAGCTGTGTTAATGTGACAGATTAGCAGGATATTAAAGTCACAAATTAGCATGTAACTGGGAGATTAGCGTGATGTTAGTGTGAGGATTTAGCATGTAACTTGTCACGGAAGTGGCTATGTTAAAGTCAGAGTTTACATATCAACAGAGGCATGTATTATATTAACGCTAAAGACTGCAACTACCCAACTATCATACAATAAACCGATGTGAAAGAACTAAATATAAACTACATCAATATAATCAATGTACTCAATATACTCTCCAATAAGCTGAGCTATTAACATACAGTAACTAGGTATATCCGACCAGGAACACATAGCCAGTGAACTCAAGCACATACACCAAGCTCTTAAGGCAAATGGTTACCCCGACTACACAATCCGCAAAGCTACCACTCCAACCATGAAGAAGGACCCTCTTGAGGGGCCTTTCAAAACCATCACTTTACCCTACATTGCGGGGATCACAAAAAAGATCTCCAAAATCTTGAATAAACACAAGATCCAGGTCCGATTCAACACATTACATAAAATCCGTGATCTGGTTCCGTCTGTAAAAGATGTGATTCCGGACATACAGTACCCTGGCGTCTACAAACTAAGTTGCCTCTGTGGTAGTAGTTACATTGGAGAAACCAAACGACATGTCTCGGACCGCATTCGTGAACACAAAGCAGACCTGAAACACGGTAGGACCAACACCTCGGCCGTGGCAGATCACTGCTATAATTCAGTAGGTTCACATGACATTGACTTCTCCAAGACAGAGGTTCTTTGCAAGCCATCTGGCTACCATGAGAGATTCGTTCATGAGGCTATCCACATATACAAAGAGAGACAATTTAAATCGAGAAGATGGATTCTGGCTTAGCAATCATTGGAAGGATTTGATAAAGCATTTCGGGTCTTAATTGATTGATCACGCTTAAGGTGGCTTTCAGACAGCATTCATTATTTTTCGTCTCCCCCTCCTCTTTTCCGAACAAAGATGGACTCATATTCTTAGTTTTTTCGGTAAAGTCACGTTGAAGAGAAACAACAAAATAACAAAATATATATAAAACAATTAAAAATATATATTTTGTTATTTCTCTTCAACGTGACTTTACCGAAAAAAACTAAGAATATGAATTACTGCAGTCACGAAAGCTTTAAATCAAAAGATGGACTCGTCCATGTGAATAACTGCCAAATCGCTCTCCGTGGTGCTAACGTTAAAAAAACGCCACTTTTTTCCAAATTTTCTTGTTGTGGTTTTCACACCTGATGATGATTGCTTGTGTTGCAGTCGAAACGTTGTGATAATTTTATTGTTTTATATTTTTATTATTTTATTGTTTCCCTTCTACGTGACTTTACCGAAAGAACCAACAATATGAATCCCTGCAGTCACGAAAGCTTTAAATCAAAATTTGATAGTTGGGTAGTTGCAGTTATTTAGCGTCAATATATTAAATACCTCTGTTAATATGTAAACTCTAACTTTAACATAGCTACTTCCGTGACCAGTTACATGCTAAATCCTCACACTAACATCATGCTAATCTCCCAGTTACATGCTAATTTCTGACTTTAACATCATGCTAATCTCTCACATTAACACAGCTACTTGAATGCTAAATTCTTCTTTTGATATGTAAACTCCTTTGTCAAGGCGCTCTGCTCCTCCCACCCAGCTTAAAATACGCTGCAAAGCTTAGCAGTGTTCATTGGAGCGCTGTCTTTCCAACAGTTTTGTTTCTTCACCTGAGGAAGGCTACTTGTGTTGTGGCCGAAACGTCGTGAGAATTTTATTATATTTAATTTTTATTATTTTATTATTTCCCTTCTACGTGACTTTACCGAAATAACCAAGAAGATAAACTTGAAACAGATATATTTTTTATATTACCAGGTAAGGTCTACTGAGCTATATTGCTCTTTTTTTGTCAGAAGCGACCTGCCCACAAATGATAACGAAAGTGGCTCATCGTGTGAACATTTATAGCTGCCAAATACTCTCAACGCATGTTGCTAAATGTGGAGGGGAAAACCGGAGGACCCGGAGAAACATCCACGCGACCACGGGGCGAGAGAGACACGCAAACTCCAAATATACCAACAAGCGTCAGGGTTGGGATTTAACCCACGACCTCCTGTATACCAGGCGAGATAGTTAACATCTCCTAGCCACTGTGGCGCCCACGGTGGCCTCTCCCCTACACCTTAGCCCAATGAACCCCTCCCCTCGACCTCACCAGCGTGGCTTACACCCCCCGCCTCACCACCCGGCCAAACTGGTGTTTACTATGTTCCTATATGTCTCGGTGCGTTACAGACATACACATAAATAAAAGTATCATTATACAGAGATTATCACTATCATTACCATCAACATAATAATAAACAACAGCGTCATCAACAACAACATAATCGACGTCATCAATACCGTCATCAGCACCATCAGCATCATCAATATCAGGAAATCACCTGCACCAGCCATCACCGTTATCATCATCACCAATATCCCAGTAACGTTGGGTCAACGTTCGGCCAACGTTGCATTTTTACTGGAATTATAAATAGCTCTTGACAATGCCATCATCACCATCACGAATAAAATCATCACTACCACCATCAACATAATCACCATCATCAACGTTAACAATACCATCAACATAATCGCCAGAAACAACACCACTACCATCACCAGCACCGTCCTAATCACACAGCCATCACTATCGCAAACGTCATAATCATCATCACCACCATCATCAACGTCTCAAGTTTATTTGTTTGTGTAACTAGGTGATAATTCAAGAGACCAGGATATAGTCGCGTTTGCGAGAGTGAGTGGGATAAATGAGTGAGTGGCTTGATGATATTTACGGATTTTCTTGTTCACGACAACACAAAGACCTCGCCACGGACTCAAGTTCCGATTCCCTTATGGGTTCGCGCTGTCACCATCCTAGAACCTCGCCCAGATCCGGAAGAACGCTGGCGAACAGATTAAAACACATCCTCATTCGAGACATAACACACCTCCTGGATTTGGAATTCCTCCTCCTCGTAGACACGGGTGGAACTATCATCAGAACATAAACAGCAGGCCGATGCGCACATCGCCTTCGTGAATGGAAAATGCAAGCCAAGTCGCAGGGGTCCGATTGTGACCATGCAACCCTAACTCTGGACAACATAGTAAACCACGCTCCTTCGACGGAGAAAATATCATGCATTCATTCATCACGCATCGTCAACGAAGGACCGCTGCGCCAAACGGGTAACCTCTTGCGACGGCATTCGCATGAACCGCTCTCGCCACCGTACACCGGTGGTGTCTCGAATGATTTATTCGATCCAATTATCACGGGGGGTGGAGGCGACCGGGGGGAGGGGGGGGTTGCGCCAATCCCCTTGAGGGGGGTCGCAGTCCTCACTTGGAACGTCGACCGCCAACTGAAGTGCAGCAATTGTCTGCAGGAGTTTGCGCACCAAGACGGGCGACTTGTCCAAAAAGTGTAGCAAAGCTACATGAACTCTCTCTCTCCTGAAGCCCTCTCGTGGCGAGCAGACCTCGACATTGGCATTTAGCTCCTAAACATATTGCCTTGCGCGGGAAATACAAATTTCAAGCGACCTGGGTCACCGAGACTATAAAAGAAAACACCGTAAAACCTAATTCCAGTACAATAATGAAGCGAATAGAAATGAGAGAAAACGATCATCACCGACAGTGTCATCAGCACTATCATCATCACTATTACACCATCATCTTAACTTTCATCATCACCACCATCACCGCCAGTTCCCGTGACACGTGTGGTGGTAAACAAATGACGAATGAAGGAATCGGAGTTTGAGGGTTTTTTTTAATAATCAAATTCATGATTTATTCCATCATTGATTCATCATTCCGTCTTCTGCAAAGACGAGGACAGGTCTCGCACATTCACGATGCGACATTAATTACAACACACGTAGCAAGAACGAGAACAACGCAGCAATGAACACGATACCACGTGTGCGAGAAATACTGTAAGGTTAACATACATACACACACACTAACACGCACAAAGATCCCCCATGATAGCCTACACATGCTGTTGGGGCAAGTGCTGTTAGCGAGCACTAATTAAAGCCGGCACGGCACACGAGGGGGTGGGTGGCCAGCACCACGCCCGGCCGCCTTTGTCTCCCCAGTGGCGATCTTTACACACTGCAACAGGTGATCATTTGAGGCTGAGTAGACCTAAGGGATACCCAAGACCAGTTCAGATAATCTTCACTGCTGTTGGCCATGAGCAGGAATCGAATTCGGGTCGCCGGGTTCGTAGCACACACACCTGCACACACCTGCACACACTCGCGCACCTGCAATAACTCACGCACCTGAATATACACCCTGCACAAAGACAAAGTTATCCCGTATAGCCTTAACAAACTGTAGGGACAAGTGCTTTTAGCAAGCACTTATGAAGGCCGAGGGGGTTGGTGGCCAGCACCACGCCAAACCGTCTTTGTCTCCCTAGTGGCGATGTTTACACACTCCACCAGGTACTCATTTGAGCCGATCTCGGGGAGGCCGGGGACCGGTTTAGATAATCGTCACTGGCGTTGACCGTGAGCGGGAATCGAACCCAGTTTGCCGGGTTCGAGACCACATGAAGTGTCGAAGGCTCGCCGACAGATCACGGGACAGACCCAGGTGTCATAGGTTGACTGACTGAGATGACTGTGCCCCCTACTGTGCCAACTTGCTGTATTTTATCTGTCCGGCGTTGCGCTCGTTGTAAGGGTCGCTCCTCTGCCCTCCGTTGTTGTTGGAGGGGGACTGCCTCCATCCAACTACCAAGTAGCATCCTTCACGAGCATCCTCCCTAGAGGCCGATCTTGACACCGCTGATACCGGCCTTCGGAAAGGACACTCGGTTCCCTCATCCCCCCGTACCACATCAGTATATTTCTTCTCTAGCCCGTGTCGTGCCTGTTCAGCCCCCTCTATCTGGCCAAACAGAAGCTGCTTGGGTATGCGGTGGCTGGGCACGCGGGCTACATACCCCGGCCAACGCAGCCTTGCCCTTCTGAGAAACTCACTGATGGGAATGTGTCCAGATCTTTTAAAGATTTGTAAGCTCCTCACATAATGCAGCCTGGTTAAAGCCATGATGGATCCCAGGCAGGTCAGCCTCAAAGTTTCAAACCGGCGCAGATGTTTCTATTAGACGAGTTCCACGTTCCGCAAGCAAGGAGAAGGGAGGGCATGGTTGTGGTCGAGAAGACCCAGAGCTTCGTGTGGAGCGACAGACCACGTCGCTTCCAAACAGCATTCGGAATGGGACCTCTGCTGCCAAACCGGAGTTGATCATTACCCAGGTCGGAAAACGTCTCCAGTCTTTTCACAACTGCCCCATCACCCTTTGGGTGTTGAGGGGGCTGAGTACTCTATTGGATGATACAAAATATCCAGGAAGGTGCTTGATTTTAGTGTGGCTTATGGTAGACCCCCACCTCTCACCACTCCGTTCACGTATACAAACACACTCACACATGAACACACCGGCGGGGTCTGCCCAGCAGCCCTCGCCCTCCCACCCCTCTCCCCCTCCACCCCTCCGCACGCGCCGTTAAAGTTCGACTCCAAACCCAGGTGAAGAGAGGCGGGGAGAGAAAACTCAACTCGGCCACGCCACTCGTAGCAACCTCCCCCCGCCCGCGTTACCCCGCGCTGCCCGTGGTGGCGGTGGGAGCGCGAGGATTTTCCACAGATTTTAGTCGTAAAGCGACGCATTTGGTGGGGATTTTTTTTGTTGAACGGAAACATTTTTTTTCTTCCCCCGGCCGATTTTCGGGCGCAAAAACGGCGACATGTGATCGGGGGTTTTGTTTTCTCCAACGGGTGCGCGGATTCTTCCGCGAGATTTTGACGTTAACACAGAAATCTAGTCGATTTATTTCGTTCTCCTCCGGTGGATAAACAATTTTCCCACCATCCCCCCTCCCTCCCTCCCCATGGCTTTAGATATTCGGCACGATTCGTGATTGACAAATTGATTTGATTGTGAAGTGAGCGACTGACTTCCACGTGGCCGCTGTAGACGGGGTGGGGGAGGGGGGAGGTGCTGCAGTGGGGAGGGGTGAGGAGGGGGTGGCAGCTCGGGTTTGAGTTGTGGGGGGAGTTCCTCATTGTATCAACAACTACTACGGAACCTGGTCATCTCCGATTCGCAACAACAACATCAACAACAACAACGGGAGTGACGACGTCATCAATGCTGCCGAGCAACTCCCCTGTTAAAAACACACCCACAATCAACTTTAAATTCAGAGATATTCCTGTACAAAAATATTCGTATAAACATTGTCGAATACAAAAGAGTCGAGATTGTATATATTTACATTGTAAAAAAAAACAAGTTTTAGTACTGCATATAAAATATTCACTTGCATATAACAATAACATTGCTGTTCCTGCTGTTGTTGATGATGATGATAATGATGATTTAAGTCTCATTGTATTTTTCGTGGTACCAGCTAGCTGGGCCCTGCAGCTGCCCTGATACCTCCGCCTCAATCGATTAATACCCCACGTGGTATACAGGAGGTCGTGGGTTCGATCCCGACCCTAACGCCTGTATATTTGGAGTTTGCATGTTCTCCCTGTGGTCATGTGGATTTTTCTCCAGGGCCTCCGGATTTTGGCTGCTATCATTTGTTGACAAGTCGCTTCTGAAAAAGGAGATATATAACTCAGTGGGCCTTACCTGGTCAAATTTAAAAAAAATGTTTTTTTTATATATATAGTTTAATATACATACAAATTATACGATTCCACTTGGTTAACCCAAGAAAGCCTCTCCGACTCTCACGGAGGGTCCTGCCAGGTATTCGTTGTATGTAACGATGATTAGCGATATAGATTCAAATTCAGTAACTCTGCCGTGTCATTGTTTCAAATTTGAACTGTGACACCGCCACACAATGCCCTACTCTTGCGGATAACGTCACGGGATCTTTGGTGTTCACTGTGAAGCAGACGGAGTGTGGTATTGTCATTGTTAATACATCCTTAGTATTAGTCAGGGCGGCCTGCCGGATTCAAACCGCAAACCTCTGCAACAAGCGGCTGGGCCATGTGTCTGTGTGTGTGTGCTGACAGAACTTGCCACGAGACAAATATGGCAAATTTGGACCATGACTGCTCTGGAGCTGCCCTTAGCTGCCCCCCAACTACACCCCCAACTGTCCTAGCACTGCGCGGCAGTTGTGAGGTTATTGGTCAATTCACAGGGAAGTAATACAATTTACCACTGTCCCCCACCCCCACATTCCCACCCCAGCGATGCAATTGATTGACACGTATTCAAATTCGATTTCGGTTCGCGATTCGATTCCAAAATCCATCATTATGATTACGATTCTTTTCGTTGATTGAGAATTTCGTTCTTAGCTGTATTTGCGCAAGTCGCATGAGCGTAAGGCGAAGACTCCGAGAATGATGAGACGAGAGAGCGAGTCCCACTTAGCACCGAGCAACGTCGTCGGCCAAATCATCATCATCAGCATCATCACAAGCAGCACCATCAGCATCACCACCACCACCATCATCATTCTCCGACCCACATTTAGACAGTGGTTCGTGCGCAGAGAGAAACCACAGTCCGGGCCACTTTGGGGGTTAGGGGGTGGGGAAATCGAGCACCCCATTGTCACCTCCCACTCCTCACCCCCCCCCCCCCCCTTCCTTATTGAGGTGGCAAAGACCAATGAGGTGGTGGTGTGGGGGGTAGAATGTGCGTGTCTGGGGTGGGACGGGGCAGTGGGGTGCTATAGGGAGACAGCGAGGGGGAGTGCAATTCACCCAAAATCAAGCGCCGTTGGGGGGGGGGGTGTCTCCTCCCCCCCCCACCCTGTCCCTCCAAACAGATGGGGTGGTGAGGAAGGGTGCTGATGTCGTGCCCCCCTCAATTCCGTGCCCTCCGTGGAGGCCCCCCCCCACTCCCCATTCCCCTCCCCCACGCCCTGTCCAGGTGTGGCCAGGTGCGGCTCAGTCACACTTTTTGGGAGCCGTGAGCCAGCAGCAGGGAGCCCGGGCCCCCGTCTACTCCTGGCATGGGGAGGCCGAGCAGGGGGGCAGCGCCCGGGGGAGGGAACTGGGGGTGGGGGCGAGGGGGGGAGGAATTCGGGGGAGGGGGGGCAGGAGGAGGGAGGGGGAGGAGAGAGACGCATAGCGTGACGTTACCACAGGACTGCGAGTAAACGATACTCAGCGCGTAACTGTGATGATAGATTCACTGGGCCTACCAGTTGAAATGGTGAACGATGTGAGTGCAGGTTTTCAAGTAGGGTTTTGCTTAACCCGATAAGCACTCAGGAGATCAGGATGGAGTCTTGTTTGGGATGGAGTCTCATTCACCACAAGTGTCAAAAACAAATAAAAAAATACAATAAAGTATAGACGATGGTGGTGCAGATGACGATGGTGGTGGAGATGGCGATGGTGGTGGAGATGACCATGGTGGTGGAGATGACGATGGTGGTGGAGATGACGATGGTGGTGGAGATGGCGATGGTGGTGGAGATGGCGATGGTGGTGGAGATGACGATGGTGGTGGAGATGGCGATGGTGGTGGAGATGGTGATGGTGGTGCAGATGACGATGGCAGTGGAGATGACATGGTGGTGGAGATGACCATGGTGGTGGAGATGACGATGGTGGTGGAAATGACCATGGTGGTGGAGATGACCTGGTGGTGGAGATGGCGATGGTGGTGGAGATGACCATGGTGGTGGAGATGACGATGGTGGTGGAGATGACGATGGTGGTGGAGATGACGATGGTGGTGGAGATGGCGATGGTGGTGGAGATGACCATGACGGTGGAGATGACCATGACGGTGGAGATGGGGATGGTGGTGGAGAAGACCTGGTGGTGGAGATGGCGATGTTGGCGGAGATGGTGACGTGACCCACCTGGAAGGCGAGGTGGGAGCCCGTGAGCCGCCCCCCGGGACTGCGTGGGGGCAGGGGGCTCAGCGTGCTCCAGAAGTGCAGCGAGGGCAGCAGCGGACTCGGCGTGAGCAGCACCGGGGTCTGAGGGACACGCATCCACAAAACCATCATCCTTCCGCCGCCGCTAAAACCACTACCACTTTGTTGGATCTGAACAGAGGTCGCTGTCATACGTACGTACGGACGGACACTAAACGCCCCACCTCCCACCCCCCTCCCCCGTCATGAAAATGTGGAATTTCCACAGGCAGGGTCAAGGTTCATCAGCCAATTTTATCTGAGGGTCACCAATAGAGATTAAAGCCTCCCCCTCTCCACCAGGGTTATTTGACTTGACCATACTTCACGCTGGTCAGTGCGGGTTAGGGAAGGTGGGGATCACAGCAGTGCAGTACAACAGGCACTTTTGCTGCACTGCCCTCTGATGCTCACTTGCATGCACGTTTGGGTCGTTGTTTGACGTTGGGCTAACGTTGAGCAACGTTGGTTAAATGTGGGCCAACGTTGGTTGAACGTTGGTTGGACGTTGGATCATCGTTGGTTGGACGTTGTTTGACGTTGGACGAACGTTGGTCCAATGTCAACTGACGTTGGCCCAACGTTTGTATGTTTACTGGGCATCTCATAGCTTTTGGAATTTCACAGATCTCTCTGTGATCCACAACCCTTGCCTCTGAGATGTGTGCTAGCACGCGCGGGCCCCGCGCCAGCGAGGGATTTATGCAGGATCAGGAGATGGGGGGGGGGGGTCGAGAAAGATTAAGCGGGGATCAGCAGGGACCATGAGGGGTCAAGTGGGGCCAGAAAGGGGGTAAAGAGAGGGCCAAGGAAGCCACCGGCATTGGGATCGTCAAATGAGGCGCCGTAGGGTCAGGTGAGATCAGAAGTCAGAGGGGGTCAGGAGAAGTCAGGTGGGGTCAGGAGCAGACAAAGAACAGCAGGAGTCAGAAGAGTCAGCAGGGTTCAAGAGGGGTCAGCAGTGACTAGGAGGGGTATGACGATACGACGTGGGGTCATGTGGGGTCGAGATGCATCAGTGCATTTTATGTAACGAGCAGAGATCAGGAGAGGTCACGCGGGTCGGGTGAGGTCAGGCGAGGTTAGGAGGGTGTCTTGGAGCCCAGGGCCCCTCCACTCACGTTGGGGCCGTAGAAGCCCTGCGCAAGGGCCCCGCACAGCAGGGGCTGCAGCGAGGGGCTGTGTGGGCCCGCGTCCCCGCCCTGCGCATGCAGCAGCAGCTGAGCGTGCGGCCCAAGCTCGAGGCCTCGCGGTCGGGCCTTCGCGCGGCCCCCGGACGCCGCTGGCGACACGATGACCCCCGCGGAGGCGGCGCCACCGCTGCCACCCCCACGCGGCGGCACGGGGCCCCTCTGCACCTTCAGGTTTAGCGGTTGCTCGTCATCATCGGGAGCTTCCGGCCGTCGCTGCTGCTGCCGCTGCTGCTGGTGCCGCTGCTGCTGGTGATGCTGGTGGTGGTGGTGCTGTTGCTGCTGGGAGATCACCGTCCTGCAAGGGCCGTCGAACCCCTCGCTCTTGACCGCGCGCAGGGTCCCCCCGGATCTCTTGAGAGCGTAGAGCGCCAGCGCTGGGTGGAGGCCTCCGGCCAGGGCCCGACCCAGCGGGGCCACGCGGTACGCCATTGCCGACGACAGCAAAGACATCTCCTCCTCCTCATCATCGTCGTCCTCCTCATCGCGGTCCACGTCTTCATCGTCGTCCTCGTCCTCTGCACCCATCTCCTCCTCTTCATCGTCGTCGTCATCGTCTTCGTCAAGCAGCTGCCGTTGCTGGGCGGGCGTAGGGCTGCGCGGCTCGGCCTTGATGAATGGTGGGGGCGGCAGCGTGCGGTAGTCGCCGGAGGCTGGCTCGGGGCCCTGGCTCCCGTAAGGCCTTGGTGAGAGGTCACCGCCGCCGCCGCTGACCCCGCCATTGACCCCGCCGGCACGTCCCTGCAGGCCGTCGGCCTTCATGATGTCGGGGAATGACACGAACTTGTAGACGAACTTCTGTCCATTCACCTTTTTGATGATGTTCTGCGGAGCGTGGGGGAGGGGAGAAGGGTAGCACACGCGGGGAGTTAGGGAGCAACTCACGACCAAATGGCCAAATGGCTCTGAATCTGGGGAAGCTAAGCGGAGGTTGAGACTGGCCGGGACGATGCCGTGTGGCCCGAGGTAGTGCGTTCGCTGTTTGTTGCCGACGTTCGTGGTTCCAGCCAGACGGCTGCCCCAGTTATCATTACTCCATGGCCCCAGCACACGATGGTCTACTCTTGTAAACGACGACACAGGGATCTTTAACGTTCGCTGTGAGTGACGCAGACGGCACGCCACGTGTTTACAGTTGTCACCGTGTCCCCCTGTCACTGTGTCCCCGTCACCGTGTCCCTGTGTCCCCCTGTCCCCGTAATCCCCCACCTTGTCGTAGTAGTATCTGAGCGCCCTGCTGAGCTTGTCGTAGTTCATGTTGGTCTTGTTCTTTCGCAGCCCCCACAGGCGCGCCACCTCCTCCGCCTGCAGCAGCTTGAACTCCCCATCCGCCGAGGTCCAGCGGATGAGCTGCTCGTGCCTCGGGTCCAGCAGCAGCTGCAGCAGGAACTGCCACAGCGTGATGGCGCTGTCCATGATGGGCCCCGGGCGGGGGAGGTGGGGGGGGGGAGCTTGCACGGGGGAGAGACGAGAGATCTGTACCGACCTGTCAGACGGGGCGGGGCGGGGAGGGGGGGGGCAGAGCGACTACCTAACATGACCTTACTTCGTACAGAAGCTGAAGACCAGAGATCGGTCCGCTCACGTGACTGCGGAGACGGTGACCAAACGGCGGAACGCACCATCGGCAACTTAATCAAGGAGCATAAACCATCACGCAAACTCTGGTCGGCCTCACAGCATGTGGCTTTTGGCTGACCATTGACACAAAGATGGCCACAGCATCTCGCTCTTTCAGGTGCGCTTCTGCGGCTGTTGGGACCGCACTTCCATTATTAGGAAGCCACTGGAGCTATGTACTTTAAAATCGTCTAGATTAAAAACTAATTTGTTTAGAACTGTTTTTTGTGTTTAATTTGTTGTCCTGCCGCTGCACTTCCGATTAGCACGGTTGGCTACGTACGGCGTGAAAGAAGTGCAACATACATAGTACAACTCTCGTGCGGAGCAATGCTTCGCAGGAAGCTTCGAGTAGACCGTCCAGAGCATCGCCACCCAAAGCCGCCACGTGCCTCACAATGCCGGGGACATTCAAGTCCAGGTGCTCACAGATAATCTAGGCACTGACCCCTGTGTTTGACCTGACGCCACCATCAGAGGGGGGTCCAACCAGGAGCCCTATCTCGTCGTCGTAAAATCCCGTGAGCGTAAACCTTCTCTGTCGACGTCTTGTACAGGACACGTCACTGAAAGCTTAAGCTATCTTTTCCCCCTTTTGAGGCCACAAAGTGTCGTTATTGACGGAAGCGTCGAGTCGTTTTGTGCTGTTATTTGGGCCTGTGCGCCACCGCCGACGCAGCAGCATCGCAAAATAATGTGCGTACCGAACGGTAAAGTACGGGTTTATACAAGGGTCGATCCCTTGCAATGTCAATATCTGGTCAGGGCCTGAATCTGCTGATGGGACACTGAATATCCAAACCGTTTTGAGAGTTAAATTTTGCTTGTGTTGAACCAATGCTCCCGAAATTATGCACTCCCACACATGCGGCTGATGGGATGCTTAAAACATATGCGTATATTTAATTATTCATTCATACGACGGGACTGATGGGTGAAAGTGGCGAATTTTCCTGGGTATTTATTCTGATTTAACGGTGGGTGGGGTGAAGCTTGAGGGGGCTCACCCCTCCCCTCTCCTGTCAAAGGCTCAGCCACCCCCTCAGCGACCCGTTCTATATCGAGTTGGAGGGATGGGGAGTGATGGGGGGGGGCATCGCAGCCTCTCTGGGTCAGGCTGTGCCAGAGACACGAGCGGACCGCAGTGCTCGCTACTCGTTCTGTTCAGCGTTTAGGGTTTGTTGTTTAAAGTGTATTTGACATGCACTGCACTGTGTCGTCGTGCCCCCCCCCCCCCGGAGTTTATTTATGCCCCCCCCCCACTCCCCGCCACACGCCACGCGGTCACGCTCCAGGCGTTCCGGTCACAGGGGCAGAGTCGACCTGAGTTGAAGTGACCCTCAGTGGACCGGACACGAGGCAATCGTCAGCGCCGTTGTGGGAGAATGTAAGAAGCAAAATAAATAAGCAGGCCACGTATATATTGCGTATATATCTATACCGTATATAATGTCCCTCCATGTAAACCAATTAAAGTATTTTGTACATATCACATCAGCCACACGGCGCTCTAGGGGTGTATACTCATTGTAATATGTGAAGATCGGCTCAAATCGCCCCTTGTGGAAACTTAAACAGATTAAGCAGACTGCGTCTTCTTCGCATATCTGTGCTTTCACGTTAAAAATATACTTAAAGTAGATTTTTTTACACATCCCATCAGCTGCACGCCCTTCTGGGAGTGCATAATAGCACACGAATGAAGGGACGTTAAAGACGGCTGGAGGGGTGGATTGGTTGGTGGCGAATGTCTGGGCCAGTCACGAGTGTCTGCGCTCAGATCCCAGAATCCCGTATGTCGGGGGCTCAGCAAGGGCCCGCGGCGATGGTTGGGGGTGGGGGGCGTGGGGTGGAGGGGGGCTTGAGGGTGGACGAGGAACGAGGGGGAGGGGAGAGGAGGGAGCGGTGGGGGTGGTCGCATTGTCAGAGCGGGAGCGGGGAGGGTGCGGAAACGGAGCCTGCCCCCCCCAGGGGCGACAACAAAGCACGTGGTTCCTCCAGGGCACATGTGCGGCGGTGGTGGTGAGGTGTACGTGGGGGTGGTGGTTGGTGGTCGTGGTGTGTGTGGTGGTGAGATGTGTAGTGATGTAGTGGAGGGAGTTATAGAGGTGTGTGGTTGTGTCGGTGGTGGTGCGGCGGTAGTGGTGGGGATGGGAGAGGGTTGTGGTGTGGTGGTAGTAGTGGAGATGGTGTGATGGTGGTGAGGTGTGATGTGTTATTATGGTGTGCAGTCCCGTGTCAGGGAAACCAGGAGTTTGTGTCATGTGTGTAGGTTTCGTGTTTATGGTTAGGATTGTGTTTGGAGATAGGGTTATGTTTGTGGTTAGGATTGTGGTTGGGCTTTGAGTTGTGGTTGGGGTTGTGTTTGTGGTTAGGGTTCTGGGGAGTGGTAGTGTAGCTGTTATCACGCGACGCTACGAACCTGGTGGTCCGAGTTCAATTCCCGCTCACGGTCCAATGCTACTGACAATTATTTGAACTAGTCCTGGACTTCCTCTAGGTCGACTCAGCCTCAAATGAGTACCTGGTGCAGTGCATAAACATCGCCACTAGAGAGACAAAGGCGTAACGGTGGCCACCCACCCCATCGTGTGCCATTCCGCCCTTCATAGGTGCTCGCTAAAAGCACCAACAGTCTGTTAAGACTACACAGGGGCGATCTTTGTTTATTGTGCGCACGTTCACGTGGAGCTGGCCGTCAAAGGTATTTCAAGTGCAGGATTATTTAGTTAAACCGGGTGAGAACGCGTGAGACACTACGAAGTCTCGTCCGCAACTGGGGTTTTGATCCGAATATCTGCGAGGTGACGACTCACGAGATGGGGCCAAGCCGACCACCTGCCTCGTGAGGATCGGGCCGTACGTCAGACAAGCTGGAAAGCCGCCAGACAGCAGCAGCAACACCACCACCAACAATTGCCCCAACCTCGAGGATACTCGCTTTGTGGTTTAGC
Organism: Petromyzon marinus; assembly: GCF_048934315.1. Lineage (NCBI taxonomy): Eukaryota > Metazoa > Chordata > Hyperoartia > Petromyzontiformes > Petromyzontidae > Petromyzon > Petromyzon marinus. Next base: position 9,001,105 of record NC_133696.1, on the reverse strand, counting down.
CTCGGGCACTGCCCCCCCAGTGGCAGCTGTACCTGTGCATATTAGTCTGCGGGGGGGGGGGGGAGACGATGCAATTGATACTGTTAACCCAGGGGTCGGCGACCTGTGGCTCTTTAAAGGCTGCTTCGTGACGTTATTTATGGAGGACCACGTCTCGTATTCACCACAAATTGCATTGCGGCTCTTTAAATACGGAGTTTTTTTTACCGAATTAGAAAAAAATGGATCTTATTGTTAGGTATCATTTGCAGGTGTTTTTTCTTTCTTTCAAGTTTGCCAAATTTGAACCGTTGACCTCGGCGCACAATGGCCTACTCTTGCGAAAGACGTCGCAGGACCTTTAACGTCCGCTCTGAAGACGGCACGTCGTTAGTATTTTTTTGTTTTAACTGTAAATAATACACCGGCAGTATTCGTCAGAACCGCCTGCCTGACGCGAACCGCGAACCTCTGCAATCAGGCGGCGAACGCGGCACCGGCACTCGTAATTGTAGGGGGAGAAGTTCACCAACACTGGTCGAAGCAAGCCGTGCTGCTGATGAAACCACGGTGTGTCGAAACCGGTCCAGACTTTTGGTGATGGGATGTGTACAACAACAACAACAAAAAGTTAGATTTATTTTTTTCACGTGGATATGTGGAGAAGGAGACGTTGGTTTCCACACGGCGCTCTTTTCTGCCAAAAAACTTGGCGGGAAGGAATGACTTTGATGAAACGCTGGAGAGGTTTCTGCCATTTGGCAGAAACTTCTCCAGCGGTCACGTTTAACTACTCATCAATTTTTATTTTATTTTACCAGGTAAGGCCCACTGAGCTATACAGCTCTTTTTCAGAGGCGACCTGAGACCACAAATGATAGCTCAACGAAGATGACTTATCACGCAGAAATGCAAAGCAGCCAAATACCATAAACGCATCTTTCTAAATGTGGAGGGAAAAACCGGAGGACGCGGAGAAAAATCCACGCCACCATGGGGAGAGAGACACGCAAACTCCAAATATACTGGCGTCATGGTCGGAATCGAACCCACGACCTCCTGCACACCAGGCGAGGGAGTTAACATCTCGCCACCGTGGCATCCGTAAACGGCGTAAGACGCGTGCTCGCTCACAGTCACGCAAACATTGACAGGACAGAGATCACCCCGTGTAGCATTCACAGACTGTTGGGGCAAGTGGTGACCAGCATCGCGCCCGGCCGCCTTTGCTTGCTCAGCGGCGATGTTTACACATTACACCGGGTGCTCATGTCAGGACCAGGTTTAGATAATGATCACTGGTGGTGGTGGTGGTCGTGAGCGGGAATCAAACTCGGTTCGCCGGGATCGTAGCGCAGCACGCTAACCGCAACACTACCGCTACCCAAAGACAAAAGTCTCCCATGTAGCCTTAACAGACTGTTGGGGCAAGTGCGATTAGCGAGCACCTAAGAAGGGCGGCACGGTACACGGAGCGGGTGGGTGGCCAGCACCAGGCCCGACCGCGGTACATACACGTACACACGTACATACGTACATACGTACACGCACACACACACACGTACACACACGTACACACACACGTACACACACATGCGTACACGTACACGCACACACACACACGCACACACACATACGTACACACACGTACACACACACACGTACACACACACACACGTATACACACACACGTACACACACACACACGTACACACACACACGTACACACACGTACACACACACACGTACACACACACACACACGTACACACACACGTACACACACACACACGTACACACACACACGTACACACACACACACTCGTCCCCGCCAACATCTGGCTCGTTGCCGCCCATTACCGCACGCAGAGAGAAAAAACCTCGACCCCCCCCCGCGGAGTTTCTCTACAAAGCGGCCATTTACCCCCCCCAAACCCCACATCAACCCGCGCCCCCCCCCCCCCGCGCCCCCCTCCCCAGCTCCTCCCTGTCTACGTTGCGAGCCCCATCCCGCCCGCAGCCCTAAACTCGTCAATGTGGGGGGCAGAGACCCCCCCCCCCCCCGCCACCACCACCACCACACTCTACACTCACTCAGTCTCACACTTACTGTCACACACTCTGCACTCACCATCCCCCACGGCCTCAGCCCGCCACGGAATCTCACTCACAAACCCACGCTCCCACACTCACTCACTCAGTCTCATATCCATCACAATCTCACAATCTCGCAATCACCCACGCTCCCCACGCTCTCGTACCCCCAAAGACAACAACCTTAACAGACTGTTGGAGCACGTGCTGCGAGCGAGCACCAGGTGCTCATTTAAGACCGAGTTGAGCTAGTGGAGACCCAGAAACCGGTTCGGATATTCGTCACCGGCGATGTTGGCCGTGAGCGGGAATCGAACTCGAGAGGCCGGGTTCGTCGGGAAAATTGCATCGCTAACCTCTGCGCCACCACTCCCCACACGGACTCGCACACAGGCACATTCCCCCATCTCACGAACTGAGGAACGCACTCGCTCTCACGTCCATGCACACCACAGGTTCACACTCATCCTGGGACACGCGGTCACCTCCATCCACACACACACACCCAGACACACTCAGACACACTCAGACACACTCAATCACTCAAAGATGAAGATCCCCCGTATAGCCTCAGCAGACTGTTGGGGCAAGTGCTGTTAGCGAGCACCGTTGAAGGTCGGCACGGCACACGAGTGGGTGGCCAGCACCACGCCCGGACGCCTTTGTCTCCCCGTGTGGCAATATTCACACACCGCACCAGGTACTCATTTAAGGCTCAGTCGACTTAGGGAAGTCCCAGGACCGGTTAGATCATCGTCACTGTTGTTGGCCGTGAGCGGGAATCGAACTCGCTAACCAGGTTCGTAGCGCAGCGCGCTAACCTCTACACTACCGCTCAACGACTCACACACCCCAACACACGCTCACAAAACATGCACATTCAGACACTCAGACAAATACACTCACGGGCACTCAGACACACGACCAGACACATACCCACAGTCACGCACACGCTCAATGTAAACGCTCATATACACACTCAGGCACACAACCAGACACACACAAACTGAAGAGAAACTCTCAGACACACACTCAGACACACTCTCAAACTCTCCGTGTCTCACCACCCCCACCGGAAATCCCTGCCCATGGCAGGAGAACCGCACTGGGTTAGGGGGAGAGGAGGTGGGGGGGGCAGTGATGGGGATAATGATGGGGGGGGGGTGATGGGGGGTGATGGGGGTGTTTTCCAGGAAGACAGGTCGAGTGTCAGTGCAGCGTGCGTGTGCAAGTCACAAGGTGGGTGCAGACCCCTCCCCTCGCCACCACCAGCACCCCTCCCCTCGCCCCCCAAGTCACCAACCATAGCCCCCTACTCACACAAAGTTCCCTGCTCCAGGTTTGAGACCGAAACGTTGTTTACCCAGATGAGAGCTTAGAGCGAGGCGTGAACCTCAGTTCTGCTTAGCTCCGGGGGGGGTGGGGAGTTCGTTGATTGCAGAAATCAACTTTCATCAACTTCACGACCGCCAAACAGCGCAGAGTGACGCCGCGTCGATTCAGCCAGAAACACTCGTCCGATGTGTGTGCCTTGTGTGTAACGTCGTCAGCCACGAGTGGCCGCCACATTCACACTGCGAGAACAAAAAGAGAATGGAATTCTTGAATTGTATCGGGACCCTGGATCATCCTACTCATAGCCGTCATCAGTTGACTCAGGATCATCGTTATCGCCGCAAACCGCATCCACAAACATTTCCACGACGTTCCGGGTGATTTACCTCCACCAGTATCCGGCTAATATTCGCCCGTTGCATCATAGGATGGTGAAACCAGCTGCGATTTACATTCTATTGCACAGACGCCGGGTGCAGCGGTGGGTGGTTAGCGCACCGTGATATGAACCCGGAGTGAGTTGTTTACTCGGGCACGGCTAATATCAGTGGCGAGTTGATATCTGAACCGATCATGAGACCGTGTCTCTACCCCCCCCCCCCCCCCGCAGTGAAGAATGCCCAAACAACCTACAAGCAAGAGCAGACACTACATGGGTAATCTATCATCCAGCAGTGGATAAATCGAGGTGTGCGTGGGTGTAGCTGTTGTGGCTGGAAATTTGAGAAAATTCCCTGTCAGTGTCCTCACCACACCAAGTGGAGAATAGTAAGGAAATACACCAGGGGCAACAAAGATGGGTGCGATGAGGAACCAACATTCAATTGTTGCGCATGGGTTGTGTGTTTCTGTTTTCTGGTGTCGGTGGACGTGAGCAAGATGCGACGGCCTGCGCCACTCCACCACGCTGAGCTACTTAAAGTCACGCGCAACCACACCACGCCAGTTTTTTTTTTCTAGCCACACTACGCTAGGCCACTCACAACGATGCGCCTAGCCAAGCCAGGCCAAGTAGTGCCACACCGGGCTTGGCCACGTCATTCAAGGCCACACCACGTCAACGCAGGCTTGACCACACCACGCCAATGAGGCCACCCTACGCGAAGCCAGGCTCGGCCAGACCATACCACGCCAATGAGGCCACCCTACGCGAAGCCAGGCTCGGCCAGACCACACCGTGCCACCGCCATCCCGTGTACCGCAAACTCCATGATCGGACTAAACCACACGCTTTAGAAGCCAGTAGTAACCCCATGAGCACACACTACGAGACGTGATGCCACGAAAGTTCATGGTGACGCCAGAGCACGTCATGCCATGTCAGGCCACACCATGTTAAATCACACCACACCGTGTAAGCCGGGCAATTCCACAAGGCAATTCCACACAACGTGATGCCAAACCATTGCGTACTGTGCAACGGAATTCACACCACACCATGTTGGCACACCATAACACACATTGGTAGGTGTCACCGCACTGCATCACAGCACACCATGCCCATCCGCACCACGCCACGCAGAAGCTCACACTATGCATAGGCCACACCACGCCACGTAAAATGTAGCACCACATCACATATTACGACACCAAACCCCATATGTTATGTCATACCACGCCAGACTATAGGTCACACCGCATCACAGGTCAGTCCACACCTCATGGTATGTCACACCACACCACATGTTATGGCCAAGCCGCACCACACCGCGCCACACAGAGGAGCGCCGTGGTTGTTCAGCTCTGAAATTAGCACCGCTTCCGCCTGAGTCTGTCCGGAAACCGGCGCCTCCTCCCCCCCTCGGGGGGCCCGGGGGGGGGAGGGGGCCACGAGGAAGGGGCCGAGTGGGTAAATTTTGGGTTGGAGCGAACAGAGGGGGGGATGTGGGTGGGGGTAACCTCCCCGTGTTCCAACCGCGGTGCTCGTGACTACCCCCCCCCCCCCGTTCATCCCCGGCCCCCCTCCCTCCTTCCCCCCTCCCTCCTTCCCCCCTACTTTATTCCCCCCTGGAAAAATAAAATAATTACCCCCCCCTTACCCACCCCCCCCTCCTCAGGGGCTGACCCCCTCCCCCCTCCCATGCAGCAGAGTTCTTACACGTGGGGCTAGCCCCCCCCCCCCATACACACACACACACAGCTAATACATAACATCAGCCCCCCGCGACCATGCCACCCAATCACAGTGGCAATCACCCCTCACTACCCCCCCCCCCCGGCCCAGAACACATTCAGTTGCTCGAGGTCATGGGGATTCGTGGGTTTAGAGGGTGACTATTATCTAAATTTGACTCACGGCGTCATGGTGACATGGTTCGAGTCAATATTAATTACGACTCATGTGATACTGCGTCAGCAGTGTGGCATGAACACACGACGACGACACGGACATTAACAACTCATCCGTCAACAACAGAAGCCGCGGTGGCCGTGCCCGATGACCCAGGGTCAGGGGTTTTGAACCCAGTGTCACGGTGGCCGAGCTTAAACCAGAAATCATGGTCAAAGTGTTTTAACCCAGGTGTCATGGGTTGGTTAGGATCATGAATGACCCAGTTTAATCCAGAAGTCACGTTGACCGATGTCTAACCTAGGGGTCACAGGTTTTGACCCAGGGTCACGGTTACCCCATATCACGCATCCCTGCCAATACAGTCTCACAATTTTTTTTGGGATCAAACAGCTAAATAGATAATGCTTTTAAAACACACACACACAATGTAGTTTGGCATTGGCCAAATGTCCAACGGTGAAAAATGTATCCGCAAATCACTCAATTAGGATCACACACAGCAGCAATCTCGCCCCCTACTGCGAAAAAAAACACTTGGCAGGACCCTCCTGGAAACAATTCTTGGGACTCAATTAAGCTTCCTTGGGCATGCATGCGGAGTAATAATAGTAAATAATCCAGAGTTGACGATGACCCTGGCGTTTCGGGTGTTGACCTCATGTAACGGTGACCTAGTTTGACCCCGCGGTCACGGTGACCTGGTCTCCGCGGGGGGAGTGTGGTGTGGGGCTTCACGTGGATTACGTCTGTTTTTTATGAAGGCATAGCAGCCACATTGCGTGTGTGTGTGTAATATACACGACACGCGAGGGGGCAGGTGGCCAACACCACGCCCGGCCGCTTTTGTTTCCCCAGTGCTGATATTTGCGCATCGCAGCATTCAAGGCTGAGTCGACCGAGGGAAGCCCCATGACCGGTTCAAATATTCACTGTCACTTTGAGCGGGAATCGAACTCGAGGGCACCGGGTTCACGGTGCAGTGCACTAACCACTGCACTACCGCTCCCCACATGCACAGATACACATATAGTACACACACATACATAACAGGCGTATCGTGTATCGTGTACTTTACACACACACCAAAGCCAAAGTTCCCCTATGTAGCCTCCACTGACTGTTGGGGGTAAGTGCTTTTTCGCGAGCATGGATAAAAGCCAGGGAATGACGCCCAAGAGGATGATGTGGCCAGAAACCAAACCCGGACGCTTTTATCTCCTCCCCGTAATGATGTCGAAGCCCAGGACCGGTTCACAACTGGCGGCCGAGTTCATAGGCGCATTGCGCTAACCGCTGCGCCACCGCTCCCCAATGACACATATACGTAGACGCCACACAAATAAACATACAAAGATAGAGATCCCCTGAATAGACGTTTGGGGCAAGTGCTGCTAGGGAGCACGACCAGTACCACGCTCGGCCGATGTTTACACATCGCACCAGATACTCATTTGAGGCTGAGTCGACCTAAGAGAGGTCCAGGATTGGTTCAGATAATCACCACCGATGTTGGTCGTGAGCGGGAATCGAACTCGGGTAGTTGGGTTCGTAGCGCAGTGCGCTAACTACTACAGTACCGCTCCCCATCCCACACAGACACCAACACACTCATCTGTTTATAAAGAGTTGCGAGCAACGTCTATGTAAATTGCGAAATAATCCGTTGACACAGTATGGTCGATTCCCATGCGTCAAGATATCCACATTGAGACATTGACAAAGACAAATATCCTCCGTATAGCCGTTAGCAGGAAATTGGGGCAAGTTGTTGGTGTGGCCGGAACCACGCCCGGCGGCCTTTGTCTCCCCAGTGCTGGTGTTCACTTAGGGAAGTCCCAAGACCGCTTCAGATGGAACTGAATCTCAGGTAAGCTGAGTTCGTAGCGCAGTGCGCTTAACCACTGAGCTGCCGTTCTCCACACTCAACCACCGCTCGACAGAATCGGAAAGTCACGAGTTCACATACAATTCGGGGTTTGCGACCTCGCCCATCATCTTCCGTGGTCGATAAAATTGCGACCACGCTGGTGGGAAGTCAAGCAGCCCGTCCTGCGGGCAACTGGCGCCCATACAATCGGAGTATGTTTTGTTCCATACCAAATGGTGGTGACGTCACCGCTGCGTTGGTACCAGGCTAGGTGCATTTTGTAGCGCACATTTTACACACACACAGACGCGTGTCTGGATGCATCGGAGTCGGCTACCCCCCCCCCACGCGCCCGTCGCCCCTCCCCCAACCCCCCCCCTACACAGGCCGGGGTCGTGGTTCCAGCCGCGTGCGGCGGGAGCCACCAACCCCCTCCCCCCTCCACCGAACCCCCCCCACCGCCGCCCTTCCGGTGCCCCCCGGGGCACGAGTTGGCTAAGCGGAGGGGGTGAGGGAAACGGGGGTTCGGGAGGGAGAGAGGAAGGCAGGGAAGAGATTGGACCCCTTCTTAAACCCTACACCTCGATCCTCCTGCTAACTCTACCCTAACCCTACTCTGAGCCCTAACTCTACCCTTAAACTTACCCCTAACTCTACCCTTAAACTTACCCCTAACTCTACCCTTACCCCGAACTCTGCCCTAACCCCAAACTCGACTCATATCCTTAACCCACCTCAAGTACTGACTCCGGCCCCTAACTCTAAACCTAACTGTGTTAATAACCACTAACCGTAACCACTAAACTTAACCGTAACCATTCGCCCTTACCTGGTATATTTGTACCTCTACCCATAACCCTAACCTCACCCCATCCCTACCTCTCTCTACTCCTCACCCTAACACGATCCAGCCATACCCTACACCCTCTCGCCCTATCCATACCCTTAACCCTAACTCGAACTCCTAAACCCTAACCCCTGCACGTGTAACGGGGTGCGAAGCCGAACCCATCCCTCCAGAACTAAAGTGACTTCGCGAATTTCACTCGGGAAATCTTTTGTGTGGGGGGGGGGGGAGGCGTGAGTTGTCGGGAGCGGAATCACACAACAATGCGGCTGGGTGGGGGGGGTGGTGAAGACAAAGGCGGTAGGGAGGAGAGAGTGAAGCGAGGGCCAGGATGGATGGTAGCGGGGGGCGGGGAGAGAGGCATGGGTGCGTCCCACCTTTAGGTTGTTTTCGCCCGACCCCAAACAAACGCCGCCGGCGGGCTGAAGCTATTGTTTTTTAGCGTTTGAGAGCCCCCCACCCACACCCCCACCTCACCCCGGTGCCCCCCACCCAAGCTTACCGCCCTCCCACCGCCTCCCCCCAGCTCACCCCCGCCCCCCCCCCGGGCGAGCTGGCCAGATGCCCGACCACGTGCGGGACGCGCAGGAAACGGAACCTGCCTCTCGCCAAAAGCGGAATTTGGGGCGAACGGGCGGAGAGCAAAGCTCGTGGGGACACCCTGCACCCTGCTGCTGTTGCACGCTCCTGCTGCACTTTCCTGCGTACTCCTGATGCACCCCCTTACACATTCCTACTGAGCAATGCACCCTCCTCCACACTCATACTGCACGATGCACACTCCTGATTCTGCACACTCTCTTGCTGCACGCTGCTGCTGCACCCTCCCGCTGCACTATGCACCCTCCCGCTGCATACTGCTGCTGCACGATTCCGCTGCACACTCCTGCTGGATCCTGTAGCCTTCTGCAGCCTTCCTGCTGCTGCACCCTGCGATCGCCACGCACACTGCCCCACCACTGCACGATGCACCCTGAATCCTACCTCACGCGCCCTGCACCGTGCCCCCCCCCCCACCTCATCCTCTCTTGCACTTGCATGGCTGCGCTGGTCTACATCTCATACATTGCTGCACTCCTTACACAGACCGTCGGGCGCCCCCCTGCACGTGTTCTCTCAACACCCCCCGTTCCCAAGATGCCCCCCCCCACTGCAGGGTTTCCACCCCCCCCCCCCCCGCGAAGCGATGCAGACGTTGCGCCATCGCGAAGTGGTGGGTGGGATGCTGGAGGGGATCCCACGTGGAAGGAGCGCTGACACTGACACTGACGCACGGACACGTGTACATACATATGCACACGTACGCACACGTGCACGTACAACAGACGCCGTTCGCCGCTAAGTTGCGGCGACGTCACCACAGCGCTTGTGCCAGGCTAGGTGCACTTCGAGACTTGAAGGCTCTCGCTGGCAGGAAGTCACGGAGCAGACCCAGGTGTTTTGGGTTGACTGACTGAGATGACTGGCAGATGCACCACCTGTGCTCCATACTGTGCCAACGCATTCCCGTGCACATAGATTCCTCCGTGTAGCCTAGTTTAGGCTATGGGGGCAAGTGCTGTTAGCGAGCACCTATTAAAGCTGCAACGGCGCACGAGGTGGTCATGTATCCATGGTTGCACACCCCCGCACCAGGTACTCATTCAAGGCTGAGTCGACTTAGGGGTAGGCCAAAGTCCGGTTCACATATCACTCGTCACTGATGTTTGCCGTGGCTGAGAATCGAAGTCGATTGAACATACCGGTCAATAACATCGTGCGTGTGGTTTTAAAAGGGAAAATAATAGGCGACGTTTCGGGCAAAGGCCCCCTTCATAGCACAAAACAAATCATGTATTTTTTTCCACGTGATTTTTACGAAGGACTATTGCCCGAAACGTCACTTATATATTTCCTATGAAGGCCACGGAGCGTGTTGGGTTTGTTTTATTGACTGTGCTTGTGCACCACTGCCAACCCAGCAGCAGCAGCAGCGTCACTAACTGGATTGATGTGATCTTTGGGGCGACGGGAAGGAGCGAGCACGAGACGAATCTCTGTCATCGATTCACTAATTGATTCGTGACCGGATTCGTGACTCTCCAATGGGTTACACATCTCACGCTTCGTCAACAAGACTCGGGGTAGCGGGTAACACGCCTCCTTCACATCGCTGTCCCTCCACACACACACACATAATTAAAACACGTATATTTCTACGCATCCCACAGCCACACGCGCCTTCTGGAGAGTACATCATTTCAGAAGCATTGGTTCAATGCAAGCAAAACTCTCGAACGGTTTCGACACTCAGTGTCTTATCAGCAGAGTCAGGCTTGCCGGAACCAATGCTGGTGACCTGCCATGTGTTTATCATATAGGCTGGGACCCACTCTATTGCGTTAACTCCGATTAGCACGGCTGCCAACGTACGGTGAGAAAAAAATGCAACCATACAGCCGCACAAACTCAGACTTCACCCGGTGGGTAAGCGCCGTAGCCGAGTGGCGATGCATCGTCCTCAACTGTAAGGGCTCACAACTTCACAAGACGTTGACGGAGAAACAGAGCCGGAAGTTTACCATAAAGAGTTCGGTTCAGGCGGAAGGGTTTTTTTTTAAGGTGAAATGTCTTCGACGGGGAAACCGCGTTAACGGGCACAGTGACTCCATAACTCCGCACGGATGGATTTCACATCCGCAAGTCCTGCGCTCGGGAGTCTTAACCCGCTCGCCTGAACGTGAGAAGAGCGACGTGCCACGCATGCGAGGCAATAGGTGATGGGGGAGGTGATGATGATGATGGAGGTGATGGTGGTGATGGAGGTGGTGATAGTGGTGATGGAGGTGGTATTGGTGACGATTGATTGGGTTTGAGAGGTGATGGTGGTGGAGGAGTTGATGATGGAGGTGATAGTAGCGGTGGAGATGGAAGGAGATGGTCTTGGTAGAGGTGTACGAGTGGTGGGAGGTAGTGACGATGTAGACGATGATGTAGGTGGTGGCGATGTTCCTGACGATGTGTCGGTGTTGGAAGTGCGCGGTACCTGGCGAGCGGGCGCCCTGCGCAGTCAGCTCCAGGGGGGGGGGGGAGCCAGGGGGAGCCGGGGGGAGCCAGGTGGAGCCAGGGGAGCCGGGGGGAGCCAGGTGGAGCCAGGGGAGCCGAGACGCCGCGGTCTCCGCCGCTCCTTCTCGGTGGAGTTTTGCTCCTTTGCCGGCAGCGCGCGACGGGGCGGCAGGGGGAGGGAGGAGCTGGTGGGTTTCCGGTGCGGGGCCCTCGATGTGCGAGACTCTCCCAGATCCACCCAGGTCCCCTCCCTCCCTCCACCTCCGTAAACAATGCGGCGTCAACCTCCTCCCCCCTCCGCTCTCCACCCCGGCTCCTCCAAAACCGCATCCCTCCTCTTCGCTCCCCGTGCGCGCTCTGCGTTGCGCTCCGGGCACGAATTCACGTCAATGTAGACACACGCACACAAACTGTTGGGGCAAGTGTTGGATGTGTGCACCTATTAATGCCGGTACGGCGTGGCAAAACACCACGCTCGACCGCCTTTGTATCCACGGTGCTGATATTTACACACCGCACCAGGTGCTCACTTGAGGCTGAGTCGACCTAGGGGAGCCCCCAGAACCGGTTCAGACATTCGCTCTCACTGTTATTGGTCGTGAGCGGGAGTCAAACTCGGATCGCCGGCGAGTTCGTAGCGCCGCATTACAGCTCCCCATATACGCGTAGACATATACACACAGACACACGCTACACTCATATACACGAGCATCTACAAAGACAAAGATCCCCCGTATAGCCTGTAACAGACTGTTGGGGCAAGTGCTGTTAGCGAGCATCTATGAAGACCGTCACAGCACACGAGGAGTGGGTAATCAACACCACGCCCGACCGCCCTTGTCTCCCCAGTGGCGATGTTTACAAATCGCACCAGGTACTAATTTGAGGCTGAGTCGACCTAGGGGAGGCTCAGGACCGGTTCAGATAATCGTCACTGGTATTGGCGGTGAGCGAGAATGGAATCCAGATCGCCAGGTTCATAGCGCAGCGTTGGCCGCTAAACTACCGCACAAACATACAACACTAAGTGGCGGTGACGTCACCACGGCGCTTGTGCCAGGCTATGTGCACGTTAAGGCCACGTGAAATGTCGAACGCCAACTGACAGGAGGTCACGGGGCAGACCCAGATGGTGCCATGGGTCGACTGACTGAGATGACTGGCCGACGCCACCACCTGTGTCCTCTACTGTGCCAACTTGCTGTGTTTTAGCCGCCAGGCGCTCCGCTCGCTGTTGCATTTAACGAGAGAAATAGTGCACGGCGCAGAGGCGCGAGGAGGCACCACAGACAAGCGGCGAAACGGCATCTGCCACAGGCGAGTGGTTGGCAAATCCAAATCACAAGAAGAGCCATTTCTTTTCGAATTCGGTAATGAAAAAAAAACACTCAATATTTCAAGCGCCGCAATGCACGTAAATACGAGACGTTCCTTAATAAATAACGGTCACGAAGCAGTCCTTTAAAGAGCCGCATGCGGCTCCGGAGCGGCAGGTTGCCGACCCCTGAGCCAGGCAATTGCCCAAGCTCTATGGTCCTGTATTTATAAAAAAATGTTTTCAGCCAGTTAATGAGTGTGTACACGTGTGGGTTACTAACACGCTGCCATACGCGTGCTCATTCTCACACTCACGCACGATTACTCTCACGTCGGGGACACGTGTCAATGGGTAACCACGTGACTCATCTATTCACCAGGCGGTGGTGGCTACGCTGCGGCGAGGATTGGTGGATCACACACAGATATTGCGAAACTCCCTTCCCGTGGGTATCGAGGGGGCGTCATGCCCGGGCTCACCGGGAAAAGGCTGCACGGCAAAATGTGGACTAATTGCCATTTGTTTCCATCTGTACGGGGATAGAGTATTGCCCCCTCGCACACATGGGGTTTCTCTGGGTGCTCCAGTTTCCTCACCCATACATGTACAGAAACATGTATTAATGGATCGAATTGTATTATTTAAATAAAAAAAACTTAATGTAGCGGCAGGACCCTTCTGAAAAAGAGTCCTCCAATTCAGTGAGGCTGTCCTGAACAAGTAAGTGACGGAAATAAAAAAAAACATAACTAGATATACAAGGCTTCGCTATCGCCACGTGGAACACGCGAACCCGCTCGTCATCATCAATTAACGCGCCGGGCAAGTCACGTGGCACGCGACTGGAGCTCTGCTCACGATGCCAATCGTCACGAATTGACCGTTAACTTGGTTCTTTCGGTAAAGTCACGTAGATAAAAAAAAATACAAATTAAAAAAGCAAAAAACCACGATAAAAATTGTACAATATTTTTTTTAATACATTGAAAATAATAAAACCAAAAACCCCACGACGTTTCGATCGCAACACAAGCGGTCGTGTTTAAAAAAAATGTGTGTTCTATCTCCGTGACTTTACCGAAAGAACCAAGAATATGTATTCCTGCAGTCACGAAAGTTTTAAGTAAAAATTTAACTTGACCGTTAAGGCCACGTTTCACTCGGGAAACTTCAGGGAAAACCGTTGCCGGCAATGGGTTACCGCAGCACTTCCCCCCCCCCCCCCCATTGTAAACATCTCACTGCCCCTAATCTGAACGCGTCTGCTGCTCCCAGCTGCCCCTGGCACCGTGACACGAGCAAACACCGCGAGATCGACGCTCATCCTCCAACCGCTGCCGCCGTGGTCTGCAACTTCCATCTCAAGCGAAGATTTGTTTTGGCATTCGCATGACTTACGGACAAGTGTGGTTGGAAGTGGGAACTCTACGTCTGTTACGGTTCCCAGAGGCACACTTTGCAGCAGTGAGCATTGGTGACTCTACTGTGCTGATGAGTCCCGTGCTGACGGTGGCGAGATGTTAACTATCTCGCCTGGTGGACAGGAGGTCGTGGAGTTCGATCCCAGCTCTGACGCTTGTATATTTCGAGTTTGCATGTTCTCCACGTGGTTTTTTTTATCCGGGTCCTCCAGTCTTTTTACCTCCACAATTAGAAACATGCGTTTAAGAGTATTTGGCTACTATAAATTTCCACAAAAAGCCACTTCGTTCAGCTATCGTTTGTGGACAGATAACTTTTGAAAAAGAGCTGGATAGCTCTTTAATAGTTTATTAATTCGGACGAAACCCGGGCCAACACAATAGGACCACAATGCATTTCTTCAGGAACTGCTGCTCATGTTGTTGCACTATTGCAGTGTCCGTGTGTGCTGTTTACACATGCGTGCGCGTGTGCGTCTTGTTTGAGACCCCCCCCCCCCAGCAGTCTGCGCTGTCGCCTCCCTGCCCCCGTTCAAGTCCAGGCTCAATATTTTCCTTCCCTGCCCATGTCCAGCGTCTTTTAACCTCACCATGCTCGTTTACCCAGGGGAGCCTCACCGAGTCTCGTAACTCTTTTTTTCATGAGGGTCCTCTGCAAAGTTTTGGCAATAGCAGGGGACGATGTTGTTACGTGGGAATCGCAATCAAGTCATTTGCAGGTAACTTTAACAGCAGTTGGAATGTTAACGTCCGATACCGGGTACGTTGTGTATTGGGTATGATATTTTTTTTTAGCTGTGCAAGGAAACCGCAGAAGCCGGAGGAAACCCATGCAGATCAGGGGGGGGGGGGAAGGACGGAACAAAATCCTCCAAAGAAAAACATCCCCCCGTATAGCCTTAACAGGCTGTTGTGGGAAGTGCTGTTTGCGAGGAGCACCTATGAAGACCGACACGGTACACGAGGAAGGAGGTGGCCAGCACCGCTCCTGACCGCCCTTGTCTCCCCAGCGGCGATGTTCACATACCGCACCAGATACTCATTTGAGGCCAAGTCGACCTAGGGGAGACACAGGACCGGTTCAGATCATCGTCACTGGTGCTGACCGTGAGCAAGGAATCGAACCCGGGTCACACTTGTCCGTAGCGCAGCGCGCTATCCGCTTCACTATCGCTCCAGACACACGCATGCGTTCACGCAGACGGCATTATACGAAAACCCGTTAATTGCCCATGTCGATGTAAACCCCGTTTGCAAATCCACTGCTGGATGACAGCCTCCCCCCAAGCGAAGTGGGCCGATGTTGGGATCATTTAACATGGCGATCGCTGGCTGCGTTAACCGCAGAGTGGATACTCCGTGCCGTCTGCTTCTCAGCCGTGGACGTGATGAAAACGAAATCCCGCGACGTCATTCGCAAGAGTTAAGCCGTGTTCTGTGCCCGATGTCAAGAGTCCAAATTTGCCAATTACGAAAATCTCACCGCAAATTCACTCAATTGTTTTAATATAATTTTATGGTATTCCTACATACGTGACTTTACCGAAAAAAACAATGAGTTAAGGATGGAAATCGTATAGAATTAAGTTAAACGAAGAGGGAGGGGGTGATCATTTTGGACCCACGAACGCAACCCTATTTTCCCCATAGAATCAATTACTTATCGAAGGCGGATTTGCCAAACACGGCATTTTACAGGAACATAACCCCCGCGTTCGGCGAGGTCTGCCTTTTATTCGTAAAAACACAAACCTATATGCAAGAATAATAATGATTTGATCGTGAAAAGGAGGCATATGAATCTGCCCGGAGTAACGTTTCCAATCAGTGACGTGAGCCGTGACATACGGATCATAAACATGGAAATTGGCGACAACAACAAAAAAGTGGAACCAAAACTGAAAAGTGCGCAAGGAAGCGGAGGAGAGACGCATGCCCGGAACTACACCGAGCGACGGAAAGAGGAAGAGCACACGGATTACTGAACATAAGCAAGACGGACACAACATCGCAATGACCGTTGAGATGGGCGAGTGAGTTTTGGGGCCAGGTCACGACATGAGCTAGGAGAAGGGATCGTGTCCGACGGACGGCGAGACTGGCGAAGGAATGTCACCCAAAACGAGAAAAGTGTCCGAGAGCACGTCCACCGCAAAGGCGGAGCGACGAAATCACGTTGGGCGCAGGGCGAACGAGATGGGTCGCTGTGGTGGCGGCATCGTGGGACCGTGCAAGATGGTGACGACGTGGGAAGTAATTCGTCATAGACCATGGCTGCTGCTGCTGATGACCAACACACCCACAAAGCTTTGGCGGGGCTGTGTCGGGGTTTCCTTGCTACCGTGGCCGCGTAGTCCGCAGTTGTCATCTGTTTTCCACAATAAACAGAATCAGAATATGTATTTATATTGGAGGAATCCGATGAGCTATACAGCTTTTTTTCACACAAAAAGACTGGCGTGCAATCCCGACTCTCTCTTCGCCTTCTCCGCTCATTCAACCATTGCACACTCTTCCGATATTTGTTCGATATCAATTGCTTGGCGGCTCGCAGATGGCAGTGAGACGGTGTATTCACATGGTGGACAGCATTGTAATTGCCTGTATCACTTACACGTAGAGTTAACATATTGAGGAATTATTGGTTTTATGCATTTGTAGTGTCGCCTATGCGTGCGGGTGGCGTGCATCGGCACACACAGTCAGCTGGAGACGAGGTGGTCACAGGAGGCACCGCTCTGCCCTCTATATTCGTTGCTGTTGTTGCCGAACTCACGCCACCACTCGGGCCCCCTCGCACTCACACACGACCCCGCTGCCGCGCACCCCGTCCCAGACACGAATCCTGTCCTCGTTGCACCGACAGCGTCGACCGGGACAGCCAACTACTGTCCAGCCGCGCAATGATCGGGCGAAGGCGGAAGCGACGAGGGCGACGACAGCGACGACGAGACGAGTCGAATCCCAGAACCAGCAGCCCGGAGCTCGCACTCTCCGCTGCTTATATTCCCCTCGGCGCGGCTTGGCTCCGCCCTAGCCGCGCCTCCCTTCTCGAACCCTCCAGAGGGTTCCTGGGGCTTCCACACGAGGTCAATGATGGCCCTTGCCCCAGTTCCTCCGCCCTGCCGGCACACCCGCGTAAATGCTCAGCGGCGTGTGCGCTAAGTGCCCAGCTGCAGTTGCTGCTGCTGTCCAACAGTCAGCGCAATATCACTACACATTGACCGATTAAAGAAGCGTGGAAAATATTCTTTATTTCAACTAAACGCACCCCAGTGAGAGCTAACAGACGTTTCGCAAGGGGTATTAACGAGGACAAGCCATAAGCGACCAACCTCCACGAGTGACAACTTACAATGGCCACAATTACATACAACGGCAAAATCTGTGGAATGAATCCACATTTATATTTGCTTGATGACACTGCTGCTGGTGTTGTCACAGTGGGAGACGAATACATATGGGGAGCGGTAACTGCGCTACGAACCCGGCGAACCAGAGTTCGATTCCCCCGCTCGCGGCCAAGATCGGTGACGATTTATCTGAACCGGTCCTGGGCCTCCCCCTAGGTCGCCTCAGCCTCAAATTAGTTTATAAACATTTCCACTGGGGAGACAAAGTCGGCCGGGTTTGGTGTTGGCCATCCACCCCCTTGTGTGCCGTGCCGGCCTTCATAGGTGCTGACAGCACTTGCCCCTACAGTCTGTTCAGGCTACGTCTTTGTACAAATAACGAAAGCACTTAACACGTTCATTATCAAAAAGTGGCATTTAAAGGATATAATAGCCGACGTTTCGGGCAAATGACCGTTTTTAGTCCATGTGGGCCCGATCCTTTGATTACCTGGCTCCCACTGTGGAATTCCAACCTCAACACGTTACCTGTTTAAGGCCTGGTCATTCACCATTACTGAGTGTTAAAACAACGTATGGTTCTAGAGTATAGCCTATTACAGTACAGTGTGCATTAATTGCACAGTATGATCATTTACGTACAAAGGGGCCTTGGTTGTAAAGCATGATAATTTACGCACAAAGGGGCCTTGGTTGTAAAGAAGCCTTTATTTAAAACTGTTTTGGTTGCAGAAGGGCCACCTCTGTAACGATGTGAAGATGCCACCGACTCAACACGTGGCCACCTCATGGCGCACGATAGTCCCCGGGTCTCCAATCCACTGCTGGATTAGACGGGGCCTCCTCTCCCCCCCACCCCCAACCCCCAAGGCCATGCGGACAACGATGGTTCTTTGACCACGTTTTTCCAACCACAACGGTCGGTGCGGGTTTTTGCCAAGTTGGACAATGGATTTTTCTGCACAAGCCCTCTCGACCGAGAAGCCGGACCGTGGGCGTGAGACGCTGCCGTGAGATGACGTCGCGGCTGATGATGATGTTGTCGCCGCCGTGCAGGCGTGAGAAATCCGTGAGACTGAAGCGAGTTGCAGCGCGCGGAGCACGTGGAGTTGGTGGGGGGGGCAGTAGTGGGGATTCGATTCCTCTTCCCGTCGTCTCTCCACCGGAAACGCGTCACGCCGGCACGTGCAAGCAATTAGAGTTGCGGATCCCCTCCCCCCCGTCGGACGCTCACCCCTCCCCCTTTGGGCCCCCACCCTCTCCCCCTCCCTCTCCGACCATAGACCCCCCCCTTCAGCAGGCGCCCACTCTCTCCCCTGAGCCCCCCCCCCCCTCCATTCGGACCCCACCCCCCTCCCCTTTGCTCCCCAACCCCTTCGCGTAGACCCTCCGCCCCACCACCTACCTTATGGGCCCCTATTCCCTTTGGGCCCCGACCGTCTTTGCCCAGGCCCCCACCCCTCGGACCTCCATCCCATTCCCTTTGGGCCCCCACCCCCCTCCCCTCGGCCCCCCCACGCCTTCGGCCCTCCTCACCTGTCTCACCTGTGGCGCGCAGCTCGGTGGAGTCGCTGCGCCTCCTTGTGGCTGTAGCCGGGAACGCGGCCACGTGCCCACGAGCGACACCTGGGGTGGTGGGGACTGATGCTTTTAATGTCACCATCATGAGAGCCTTGGCCCGCACCTAAATCCCATCCACTGCACGCACCGTGGCAACAGATGCGGATAACCTGATGTGCAAGGGGCCGTCCATAAATGACGTGACGCACCTAGGGGGGGCGGGGGGGGGTCAGACATTTGTGACGATGTGTTCAGTTCATTTCATTTATTTTGGTATATCCCTGTGAGCCATTCGACTCTTGAATCGGGTGCAACCACAACAAACAACAAACAAAAAACACGAACAAGAAAACATCTTAAAGTGACTATGTGACTGTGCAAACAGAAAATCCATGATAAAAAACAGCAAAATATTCCTGAAAAAAGCACCGTACACCAACGCTGTGTGCAAAAAATCCCAGTGGGATGCAAGTCAAACAACAACAACAACCACAAGACAACTTAGATTAAGGCCATCAGTCTAACTCCGTACTACAACAAAATAAACATGTCAAAACCAAAAAACTTTTCGAAATCACCAAAAAATAAAGCCATAATTGCAACGTAACAGTGTGTGACGAGGGGGGGGGGTTGAGAAATGTGACGTCACATCAAAATGCGCAACTTTAAATAAATATAGACAACACGTTCTACTTAATTACATAGACTTTTTAATAAATGTTTTCTCCTACAACATCAGAGTGCAGCGCCACATTTAATACGCACTACAATGACAATAGTTTAAAGCGATTTTTTGCATGATTTATTTGGGGGGGGGGGGCAGAGCTTTGTGACGTCATATTTGAGGGGGGGGTCTGACTTGTTGTGACGCCGTGTGACTAGGGGGGGGGCTGTCAAAAATCGTCCAAAATCGCGTGACGTCATTTATGGACAACCCCCAAATGGAAAAAATATCAAAACGCTCCAGCAGTGCGCGACTGTGGTCATCCACAACAGAGACCGTACAACGTACAACGACGCAACGCCCCCTATCCACAGATACGAAGGAGACATCACGGCGATACCACTCCGCGCTACTCCTGAGCTGAATGTGAAATATTGTCGTCGTTGCTCAGCGTCTACAGAACAAGATCATGAGCCGCGATCAATCAGCTACTGGACGAAAGCCAACAAAAGCCGCCGCTGCCGGAATATCTCACGCTTCTGGGATATGAATCAAAAATCCACCGTAGCACCCGGACACGCTCCGTCTCCACGCCGGACGTGCTCTCCCATGCGTTACTTTCCTTGGCTGCCACTCCGTTAGTAATCTTGACCATCGGCAATCGTCCTTTCTCGCCGTGATGCGTCCTGCCCGAGCCACGCTGACTTTTCTTGACAACCAACCAGGAGCGTAACGAGCGTGGGGGCAGGGGGTGCCTTGCCCCCCTGATGGCCAAAGCTACGAGTTGGGCCCACTTCACAACCACCATGAGAGACAAAAACAAAATTGGGTCCCCACCTCACCGATTGCCCCCCCCCACCCCCAATCTGATAATGTAGTTAAGCCACTGCATCCAACGTGATGTCGCTATGCCGCGTATGTTCTCCGATCCACGTGTTCTTCTGTCGCGTCTCTCAGTGCCATTCCAAGCGCGTCTCTCCACGTGTCTTTGGTGTTAGAACCCACCTCTTTACTTCCACATTCCGCATAAATGACTGCGTTTCTGAGCCCTACAGCAGATTGCACCGTACGTATTTATTACGCATGGCTGACGTAAATTCAGAGCAACCACTGGAATTTGACATTCAGGTACTCAAGCCAGATAACCGTGTCAGGAGTGGCTGTGATGTCTCCTTGGTATTTGTGGATCGGGCATTACGGCGTTGTATATTGTATGGTCTGTTCTGGGTGACCACAGTCGCGCACTGGAGATTTTTCGATGTGTGCATCAGGTATCCGCATCTGCCATGGTTTGTGCGGATGCGATTTAGGGTGGACCACGAGCTTCGTGGAAGATCAAACCCAGTGATCTTCTGAGTTGGGTCTTTCACGAGCTGTACGTTTGCGAATTCTTTTGAACTCCATTCCAGCTCTCCAGGCTAATTATGTACCAAACCCGAATTGTCCCATGCCACACGACGCCAACTCTCACGAGTGTCTGGTGGCGTGCGGCCGGAGACCCGAGTGCCCGGACAGGACCCACCAATCATATAGAGGGGATCACACCAAGACGGGCTCACGAACCCCATTGCTGCACTTCCATCTCCTGTAGTACCACCTCGCAAGGCCAGCCGCGGGGTTTACAAATCACTCTGTGATCCACCAACGCTTGCCTCTAAAAAGCACCGGATCGCACTTGTGCGCCACCGTCATTGCCAATATCAACTCACTATAGCTCGTGTAAGTACCTACCTCACTACAGGTTCTAGATTTTGAAGCTTTCGTGACTGCAAGTATTCATACTCTTTTATTTTTTCGGTAAAATCCCTATAGCTCGTGTAAGCACCTACTTCGCTATAGGTATTTCAAATGCCAACTCACTATAGCTAGTGTAAGCATCTACCTCGCTACAGGCATTACAAATACCTATAGTTACGATGGTGTTAGAACCCACCTCACCACGGTGATTGTCAACGCAACAGGCCGTGGGTGACGGCCGCTGCCGCGGGTGTCCGCTAGAGGCCGCTAGAGTCAAAGTGAACCCACAGTGGCACTTCTCAACGAGGTACGGAGACCACGAGGTCGAGACGACGACTTCAGCTGACTCCGGTCGAAGATCGCGTTGTGTTTGTGTGTGCGTGTTTGCTGAACTTCCTTCGCACCGTACGCATAGGCGTCAACCCCCTTATCGGTGCCCTACCTTATTACAGACACAATTCAGACCTTATTGGTCACCCCGTGCCCCTTAGGGGCCGTTCATAAATGACGTCACGCAATTTTTAGACGACTTTTTGACACCCCCCCCCCTCGTCACACGGCGTCACAAAAAGTCAGACCCCCCCTCAAATATGACGTCACAAAGCTCTGCCCCCCCAAAAATAAAACATGCTTCAAATCGCTTTAAACTATTGTCATTGTAGTGCGTATTTAATGTGCCGCTGCACTCTGATGTATTAAAAAGTCTATGTAATTAAGTAGAACCTGTTGTCTATATTTATTTAAAGTTGCGCATTTTGATGTGACGTCACATTTCTCAACCCCCCCCCGCCCTCGTCACACATCGTCACAAATGTCTGACACCCCCCCCCCCCAGGTGTGTGACGTCATTTATGGACGGCCCCTTATATAAATCTCAACTTTCATCCTACAAAGTCCCATCACAAAGGGAGAAACACAAACAAATAGACAAAACCATGGGGGGTTTTCTGCCGTGTTGAAACGGCTTTACGTCATATGGACGTGAACACTCAATTTCCCTGTACAAGAATACGGGTAAAGCTTTCCTATACTCACTATGTTGTTGTTGTTGTGTGTTGTGTCATTGTTGTAAGTCAAATGTTGAATACTCGAGTGTCGGTGTGTATTTTGTGTTTACCGTGTTGCTGTGTTTGTGCGCGTTGTGTGTGTATCTTCTGTGTTAGTCTGTGTATTGTGTGTTATGTAAATGCTTGTGTGTGGTTGCGGCGATGTTGCCTATACATTATTGTGTAAATATGCATGTGTGTACGTGTTTATGAACGTGTTGTGTTAGTGTGTGTTGTGTTAGTATGTCTGTGTATGGTTATGTTATTGTGTGTACGTTGTGTTTGTGTGCTTATGGTGAATGCACTATCACGTGAGCCACTACTGTACTGGGTGTGTGTGTGTGTCACAGGGTGTTTGTGTCATTGAGAGTTCACACACACACACGTGTGTGCGTGTTGATGCGTGGCATTGAGTTACCCGTGCGTGTGCATGTACTTTGTTTATTCACGTGGGGAGCGATGGAGCAGTGGTTAGGGCACTTCACTACCAACCCGCCGATCCGAGTGCGATTCCAGCTCACGGTCAATACCGATCCCGGGCCGCCCCTAGGTCGACTCAGCCTCAAATTAGTATCTGGAGCGGTGCATAAACATGAGCACTGGGGAGACAAAGGTGGCCGGGCGTGGTGCTGGTCACCAACCTCATCGTGTGCCGTGTCGGCCTTAATAGGTGCTCGCTAAAAGCACTTGCCCCAGCAGCCTGTGAAAGGCTATACGGGGAGTCTTTGTGTGTGTGCGCTTGAAGTCGCCATCACACACACACAGTGCTGCCTGTGTTTACGTTTGACGTCTTTTTTTTCTGTCCCATAACCCAAGGTCACGGCCAAGGGAACGTTCAGATCCAGAACACCAACAGCCCCCCCACCCTCACCCCCCACACCCCCACCCTCACCCCCCACACCCCCACCCTCACCCCCCACACCCCCACCCTCACCCCCCACCCTCACCCCAACCTCCACCATCCCAACATCGCTCAACGTTTAACCGGCCCAGGAGCGCGCGGTATCCAAATGCGAAGGGGAGAGTGTGTGGTGGTGTGGTGGTGGTGTGGTGGTGGTGTGGTGGTGGTGTGGTGATGGTGGTGGTGTGGTGGTGGTGGTGTGGCGGTGGTGGTGGTGTGGTGGTGGTGGTGTGGTGATGGTGGTGTGGTGATGGTGTGGTGGTGGTGTGGTGGTGTGGTGGTGGTGGTGTGGGGGGCCGGGTCACCTGGATTCGATTCCCGCTCACGGTCAACACCAGTGACTTATCAAATACCGGTCCTGATCCTCCCCTAATTCGACTCAGCCTCAAACGAGTGCCCGGTGCGGGGTGTAAACATCGCCACTGGGGAGACAAAGGCGGCCGGGCGTGGTACCGACCACCCAACCCCGTGTTGCGCCGTGCCGGCCTTCTTAGTTGCTACTTGCGAACAGCAACTTTCCCCAGAAGCCTGTTGCAGGCTATACGTGTGTGTGTGTGTGGGTTGGGGGGCTGTGTGTGGGTTGGGGGGCTGCGTGTGTGTGTGTGGGTTGGGGGCTGCGTGTGTGTGTGGGTTGGGGGCTGCGTGTGTGTGTGGGTTAGGGGCTGCGTGTGTGTGGGTTGGGGGGCTGCGTGTGTGTGAGTTAGGGGCTGCGTGCGATGTGTGTGTGTGGGTTGGGGCTGCGTGTGTGTGTGGGGGGCCCTGGGAAAGGGTTTGATTCGTGTTGCCGGGAAACTGAGCGGCGGTGTTTGTGAAGCCCAGCGGCCCGAGTCCGGCTCCAGGCGGAATCGCTCGGGGGAGGAAGGAGATGGAGCGAGGAGACACCGCGGGAAATCATCATCATGATCGTCGTCATCATCACCATCATCCATAACTCAATCGAGATAACAGTTCGTCATAATCGTCGTCATCCCATACTCAACCTTGATGACAGTTATAATCACGGTCATCTTCATAATCACATCATCATCCATGCTCGTCCTCTATGACATCGTCATAATCATCATGAAGTGCGTTATTATCACAACATTATAATCATCGTTGTAATCCTCGAAAGTGATCATCGTCATTCATCATGACAATAATTAACGTGTTGATTAAAAAAACAACCCAACACATTCGTCGATACGTGTCCTTAATTTGAAAAATATATTGTAGGTGACGTTTCGGACAATGACCCTTCTTCATAGCACATCAACATGATCGTCTTTAACATGAACGCGATCATCCTAAGTGATAGCGGTCTTCATCTTTATCATCAAGGCGGCCATGATGAGTTCATCAATAATTCACGATCGTCGTCAACATCGCTCATAGTCGCCACAATAATCAATATAAAGTTTCTAATTATATACAATCAACACGATCATAATGCACTGATCAATAATGCATTGCTTGATTCATCTAAGAATGCACTGTAATTAGGATTTTTCACGTAAAGATTTAATTGTTCTTTGTGGTTGTGGAATGTTACGTAGTGTGGAGGCAGCGGAGAGGGTTTGTGGATCATAGAAATCCTGGGAAACTCACTTCCCGTGAGCATCGAGGTACCGAAACCCAGTACAGCAAAACATGTGGACTGTACGGGATTGAACGTTTATGTGTGCGTGTTTGCTGAACTTCTTTCGCACCGTACCCATACCTGTCAACCCCCCTTATCGGTGCCCTACCTTATTACAGACACAATTCAGACCTTATTGGACGCCCCGCGCCCCTTATACAAATCTCGGACAATTCTCAACGTTCATCCTACGCGTGGGTGTTTTTTTCTCCTCCGGGTGCTCCGTTTTCCTCCCACGTGTACACACTCTCGAGAATTGTCCGATTCACGCCCGTAAGGTAACAGGGGGACCGCAGAGCTTGGGTAATTGTTGGCGCCGGCTCATCTCGGCGTGGCTGGTGCTGCTGCTGCTGCTCCTCGATCGCCTGTGGTTCCTCCTCGCTCCCAGAGTGAGCGAAGACTCTGCGGCAGTGGCGGCGCGCTATACGTTTCGACCGACTCGTTGTATTTGTTGACGCGGGTTAAGAACACGCTCAGCCGTGAGCTGTCTTTTAAACGAATGACCCGCGGACGACCTTGGTGGGGGGGGGGGGGGAAAACTAACAAACCAAAAAGTTACGGCATATAATTCATAACATTGCAGACACTGAGCAACAAACACATTCTCGGAAAACAACATTTAAGTCCATGCACCACAGGGTGAGATCATTATTATTATTCTCATACTGTATTACTGCTCCGACTGACAAGGAGGGGGATATCGCGTGAACTGTTCCTCGACAGCTGGGGGGGGGGGGGAGAGAAGGGGGTGGCCGTGGTGCGCAGCATTCGCCACGGGGGACACGCGGACATTCCGACACGTGCACCCTCCCTCCATTCATCCCCCATACACCACCACCCCCACACCCTTATACCCCACCCCAACCGTAGGGAATGGGCAGTGGCGGTGGAGGAGTATAAGTCGTAAACAAGAGTGAAAGGAGTAGCAGGAATCAGGAGGTCGTGAGGAGTAGGAGGAGAGAAGAGAAGGCGGTATAGGAGTAAGGGGTGGTAGAGGAGGACAATGAAAAGGGGGGGTGTTCGGAGGATTATCGGAAGAGGATGAGGAAGAAGAAATGAGAAATAATGGAGGGAGAGGCGGAGGAAAAGTTAAGCAAGGAGGAATAATAGGTGCAGGAGGAAGTGGAAGAAAAGAACAAGGAATAGGTGGAGTAAGAGGAGTAGAATGGAAAACGAGTAGGAAATTTGGTGTAGGAGAAAGAAAATGAAAAGGCAGATGATAAGTAGGAAGAAGAGCAACAAGGGGGGAGGTGTAAGTGGAGGTGGGTGAGGACAAGAGGTGAAAGATGAGAAGTTCACGTCCGAACTCATCTTTGGGTCAGAACATTTTTAAAGTTCATGCACGAAAAAAGACACGCGGTTAATTTTACTATTTTACAAAGTGTACCCAAAAAAGCATAGCCATTTGCTTTACAACGTGCACTCCAAAATCCACGGTCGCTGTTACATTTCCCAAAGTGCACTCACGCAGCTATCATTTAATTTTTCATGTCTCAAAATTGCACCCCAAAAGCCGTCGTATCATTATTCTCCAAACTGCATCCAACGAGTAAACACGAATGCACGCACCGAGAAGCTGCACCCCAAGAGTCTGTCATCAATTCTCCATTTGTCAATGTGCATCCAAAAATGTATTCCATGTGTACGCTTTTCTAGCTTTTCGGCGGCACCGCGCGGTCTTTCTCTCCCCAGTGCCATCAGCATCTGCACATTACAGTGGTTACATTTGGGTGGACTCAACAGGGTGGACTCATGAGCATGGGCACATCAAGGTGAACACATCAAGCTGGACACGCAGCTTCATAGGGGGGGCGGAGCGGTGGCGCCGCCCGTACCGGGGCATCAGTGAAAAAGGGGCTTCATAGCTCATCGGATTCCTCCAGTCTAAATAAAGATGATGATTCTGAAGCAAGTTGCGCTAGGAATCCGGCGACCTGAGTTCGATTCCCAGCCAACATAAGCGGCGAGCGCTTATCTCGAAGCGATGCAGCTCACGCTTGCCCAGCGAGAGAGTGGCTATTTGAGCTGCGCGTGTGACTGGAGGTCACGGCGACTCAAGGGAGTCACGGATCCCGACAGAAATATCACACGGCCGGACGCGCGGTCCCAGCAAACATGGAACATCGGGTCAACGATGGACCAGTAGGTTCCAACCATATGCCTACTATAATCACCCACGAATGTCTGTCCTTAACGCTCGTGACGTCACTCCACAGCGACCAGCCCCCCTCATTAATAATGAGCAGATGACGTGTCTCCACATGGAGCACCCTCCCCCCTCATTGATAATCATGAGCAGGTGACGTCACTCCACATGGGGGTGGGGCGGGGCGCCTCCTCCCCCCTCCTCGGCGTCAACTCTGAACCCTCACTACAAAGGCAGAACCCTCACGTCACGTGATCTCCGTAACGCTGCTGTTGAGACATCAAAGTAAAAAGGACGTCGTGATGAACAAATGATTATAACCTTTAAATGAAATAGGTCTGTGTCACCACGCCCTTACAAATTGCACACGCATTGATGCAATGAATATCTCACGTCGCGGTCTGCTTTTCGCTTGCAAGTTTCAGATTTACTGCAATACACCCGTCCTTGGACGGCCAAAAGGCTAGTGCAACAAGGTTGGCCCAACGTTGCATATCTACTGGAGTGTTGTGTGGTGATATACGGTGTGAGGTGCGGTTTGCCGTGCTTTGAAGCGGTGAGAAGCGTCGCCAGGGTGGAGGTATTGAGTGTGGTGATATGGAAATGGATGGTGTGGTTGATGAGGTGATTGAGGGATGGTGTGGTTGGTTGAGGTGGCTGAGGGATGGTGTGGTTGATGAGGTGATTGAGGGATGGTTTGGTAGGTGAGGTGATTGAGGGATGGTGTGGTTGATGAGGTGATTGAGGGATGGTGTGGTAGGTGAGGTGATTGAGGGATGGTGTGGTTGATGAGGTGGCTGAGAGATGGTGTGGTTGATGAGGTGATTGAGGGATGGTGTGGTAGGTGAGGTGATTGAGGGATGGTGTGGTGAGTGAGGTGATGGAGGGATGGTGTGGTTGGTGAGGTGATTGAGAGATGGTGTGGTTGGTTGAGGTGGCTGAGGGATGATGTGGTTGATGAGGTGATTGAGAGATGGTGTGGTTGATGAGGTGATTGAGGGATGGTGTGGTTGGTGAGGTGAGTGAGGGATGGTGTGGTTGATGAGGTGAGTGAGGGATGGTGTGGTAGGTGAGGTGATTGAGGAATGGTGTGGCTGATGAGGTGATTGAGAGATGGTGTGGTAGGCGAGGTGATTGAGAGATGGTGTGGCTGATGAGGTGATTGAGAGATGGTGTGGTTGGTTGAGGTGGCTGAGGGATGGTGTGGTTGGTGAGGTGAGTGAGGGATGGTGTGGCTGATGAGGTTATTGAGAGATGGTGTGGTTGGTTGAGGTGGCTGAGGGATGGTGTGGTTGATGAGGTGAGTGAGAGATGGTGTGGTTGATGAGGTGAGTGAGAGATGGTGTGGTTGATGAGGTGATTGAGGGATGGTGTGGTTGGCGAGGTGAGTGAGGGATGGTGTGGTTGGTGAGGTGATTGAGAGATGGTGTGGTTGATGAGGTGATTGAGGGATGGTGTGGTTGGTGAGGTGAGTGAGGGATGGTGTGGTTGATGAGGTGAGTGAGGGATGGTGTGGTAGGCGAGGTGATTGAGGGATGGTGTGGTTGATGAGGTGATTGAGGGATGGTGTGGTTGATGAAGTGATTGAGGGATGGTGTGGTTGGCGAGGTGAGTGAGGGATGGTGTGGTTGGTGAGGTGAGTGAGGGATGGTGTGGTTGATGAGGTGATTGAGAGATGGTGTGGTTGGAGAGGTGAGTGAGGGATGGTGTTGTTGGTGAGGTGAGTGAGGGATGGTGTGGTTGATGAGGTGATTTAGAGATGGTGTAGTTGATGAGGTGATTAAGGGATGGTGTGGTTGATGAGGTGATTGAGAGATGGTGTGGTTGGTTGAGGTGGCTGAGGGATGGTGTGGTTGATGAGGTGATTGAGGGATGGTGTGGTTGGTTGAGGTGGCTGAGGGATGGTGTGGTTGGTTGAGGTGGCTGAGGGATGGTGTGGTTGCTGAGGTGGCTGAGGGATGGATGACAGCGTGAGGCGGTTGTGGTTGCGTGGTGGTGGCGATGCGTGGTGTGGTTCCGTGAGTTAAAACCCTCGCACTGTTGAGCCCGGGGCTCGGGCTACACCCGGACTCGCAGCGCCCTCACTCGCCACGTGCGACCGCCCCCGCGAGTGGCGGGAAACGCGAACCGGTTCTGTGCGGATTCCCGCCGAGGGGCTCGCGCGCGCGCGTGAGCCCCTCGGCGCGTTACCCGGGCAACCGTCACTCAACCGACTCTTACTCACCCAACACTCACTCAGTCAACACTCACTCACCAACACTCACTCACCAACACTCACCAACACTCACTCACCCAACTCTCACTCACCCAACACTCACTCACCAACACTCACTCAACCAACACTCACTCACCAACACTCACCAACACTCACTCACCCAACTCTCACTCACCCAACACTCACTCACCAACACTCACTCAACCAACACTCACTCACCAACACTCACTCAACCAACACTCACCAACACTCACCAACACTCACTCACCCAACACTCACTCACCCAACTCTCACTCAACCAACACTCACTCAACCAACTTTCACTCAACCAACACTCACTCACCAACACTCACTCAACCAACACTCACTCACCAACACTCACTCAACCAACACTCACCAACACTCACCAACACTTACTCACCCAACACTCACTCACCCAACTCTCACTCAACCAACACTCACTCACCAACACTCACTCAACCAACACTCACTCACCCAACACTCACTCAACCAACACTCACTCACCAACACTCACTCAACCAACTTTCACTCAACCAACACTCACTCACCAACACTCACTCACCAACACTCGCTCACCCAACTCTTACTCAACCAACACTCACTCACCCAACTTTCAACCAACACTCACTCAGCCAACACTCACCCAACACTCACGCACCCAACTCCCAGTCAAACAACACTCACTCACCCAACTCTCAGTCACCAAACTCTCACTCAACCAACACTCACCAACACTCACTCAGCCAACACTCACCAACACTCACTCAACCAACACTCACCCAACACCACCAAAAACAAACACTCACCAACAATTACCAACACTCAGCCAACACTCACTCAACCAACTATCACTCAACCAACTCTCACCAATACTCCCTCACCCGACTCTCACTGAACAAACACTCACCAACACTCACTCACCCGACTCACTCAAACAATACTCACCAACACTCAACCAAAACTCACTCGCTCAACCAACACTCACCAACACTCCCTCACCCAACTCTCACTCAACCAACACTCACCAACACTCACTCACCCAACTCTCACTCAACCAACACTCAATCAACCAACACTCACTCAACCAACACTCACTCACCCAACACTCACCCAACACTCACTCACCCAACACTCACTCACCCAACACTCACTCACCCAACGCTCACTCATCAACACTCACTCACCCAACTCTCACTCAGCCAACACTCACTCAGCCAACACTCACCAACACTCACTCACCCAACACTCACTCACCAACACTCGCTCACCCAACTCTCACTCAACCAACACTCACTCACCCAACTCTCAGTCAACACTCACTCACCCAACTTTCAACCAACACTCACTCAGCCAACACTCACTCAGCCAACACTCACCCAACACTCACTCACCCAACACTCACTCACCCAACTCTCAGTCAAACAACACTCACTCACCCAACTCTCACTTAACCAACACTCACTCACCCAACTCTCAGTCACCAAACTCTCACTCAGCCAACACTCAACCAACACTCACTCAACCAACACTCACTCAGCCAACTCTCACTCAGCCAACACTCACCAATACTCCCTCACCCGACTCTCATTCAACCAACACTCACTCAGCCAACACTCACCAACACTCACTCACCCAACACTCACCAACACTCACTCACCCAACACTCACTCAACCAACACTCACTCAGCCAACTCTCACTCAGCCAACTCTCACTCAACCAACACTCACTCAGCCAACACTCACCAACACTCACCAACACTCACTCACCCAACACTCACCAACGCTCACTCACCCAACATTCACCAACACTCACTCACCCAACACTCAGCCAACACTCACTCACCCGACTCTCACTCAACCAACACTCACCAACACTCACTCACCCGACTCTCACTCAACCAACACTCATTCAACCAACACTCACCAACACTCACTCACCCGACTCTCACTCACCCAACACTCACCAACACTCACTCACCCAACACTCAGCCAACACTCACCAACACTCACTCACCCGACTCTCACTCAACCAACACTCACTCACCCAACTCTCACTCACCCAACACTCACTCAACCAACACTCACCAACACTCACTCACCCGACTCTCACTCAACCAACACTCACTCAACCAACACTCACCAACACTCACTCACCCGACTCTCACTCAACCAACACTCACCAACACTCACCAACACTCACCCAACTCTCACTCAACCAACACTCAATCAACCAACACTCACTTAACCAACACTCACTCACCCAACACTCACCCAACACTCACTCACCCAACACTCACTCACTCAACACTCACTCATCAACACTCACTCACCCGACTCTCACTCAACCAACACTCACTCACCCAACTCTCACTCACCCAACACTCACTCAACCAACACTCACCAACACTCACTCACCCGACTCTCACTCAACCAACACTCACTCAACCAACACTCACCAATACTCCCTCACCCGACTCTCACTGAACAAACACTCACCAACACTCACTCACCCGACTCACTCAAACAATACTCACCAACACTCAACCAAAACTCACTCGCTCAACCAACACTCACCAACACTCCCTCACCCAACTCTCACTCAACCAACACTCACCAACACTCACTCACCCAACTCTCACTCAACCAACACTCAATCAACCAACACTCACTCAACCAACACTCACTCACCCAACACTCACCCAACACTCACTCACCCAACACTCACTCACCCAACACTCACTCACCCAACGCTCACTCATCAACACTCACTCACCCAACTCTCACTCAGCCAACACTCACTCAGCCAACACTCACCAACACTCACTCACCCAACACTCACTCACCAACACTCGCTCACCCAACTCTCACTCAACCAACACTCACTCACCCAACTCTCAGTCAACACTCACTCACCCAACTTTCAACCAACACTCACTCAGCCAACACTCACTCAGCCAACACTCACCCAACACTCACTCACCCAACACTCACTCACCCAACTCTCAGTCAAACAACACTCACTCACCCAACCCTCACTTAACCAACACTCACTCACCCAACTCTCAGTCACCAAACTCTCACTCAGCCAACACTCAACCAACACTCACTCAACCAACACTCACTCAGCCAACTCTCACTCAGCCAACACTCACCAATACTCCCTCACCCGACTCTCATTCAACCAACACTCACTCAGCCAACACTCACCAACACTCACTCACCCAACACTCACCAACACTCACTCACCCAACACTCACTCAACCAACACTCACTCAGCCAACTCTCACTCAGCCAACTCTCACTCAACCAACACTCACTCAGCCAACACTCACCAACACTCACCAACACTCACTCACCCAACACTCACCAACACTCACTCACCCAACATTCACCAACACTCACTCACCCAACACTCAGCCAACACTCACTCACCCGACTCTCACTCAACCAACACTCACCAACACTCACTCACCCGACTCTCACTCAACCAACACTCACTCAACCAACACTCACCAACACTCACTCACCCGACTCTCACTCACCCAACACTCACCAACACTCACTCACCCAACACTCAGCCAACACTCACCAACACTCACTCACCCGACTCTCACTCAACCAACACTCACTCACCCAACTCTCACTCACCCAACACTCACTCAACCAACACTCACCAACACTCACTCACCCGACTCTCACTCAACCAACACTCACTCAACCAACACTCACCAACACTCACTCACCCGACTCTCACTCAACCAACACTCACCAACACTCACCAACACTCACCCAACTCTCACTCAACCAACACTCAATCAACCAACACTCACTTAACCAACACTCACTCACCCAACACTCACCCAACACTCACTCACCCAACACTCACTCACTCAACACTCACTCATCAACACTCACTCACCCAACTCTCACTCAGCCAACACTCACTCAGCCAACACTCACCAACACTCACTCACCCAACACTCACTCACCAACACTCGCTCACCCAACTCTCACTCAACCAACACTCACTCACCCAACTCTCAGTCAACACTCACTCACCCAACTTTCAACCAACACTCACTCAGCCAACACTCACTCAGCCAACACTCACCCAACACTCACTCACCCAACTCTCAGTCAAACAACACTCACTCACCCAACTCTCACTTAACCAACACTCACTCACCCAACTCTCAGTCACCAAACTCTCACTCAATCAACACTCACCAACACTCACTCAGCCAACACTCACCAACACTCACTCACCCGACTCTCACTCAACCAACACTACTCAACCAACACTCACCCAACACTCACTCAGCCAACTCTCACTCAGCCAACACTCACCAATACTCCCTCACCCGACTCTCATTCAACCAACACTCACTCAGCCAACACTCACCAACACTCACTCACCCAACACTCACCAACACTCACTCACCCAACACTCACTCAACCAACACTCACTCAGCCAACTCTCACTCAGCCAACTCTCACTCAACCAACACTCACTCAGCCAACACTCACCAACACTCACTCACCCAACACTCACCAACACTCACTCACCCAACATTCACCAACACTCACTCACCCAACACTCAGCCAACACTCACTCACCCGACTCTCACTCAACCAACACTCACCAACACTCACTCACCCGACTCTCACTCAACCAACACTCACTCAACCAACACTCACCAACACTCACTCACCCGACTCTCACTCAACCAACACTCACCAACACTCACTCACCCAACTCTACTCACCCAACACTCACCAACACTCACTCACCAACACTCACTCACCCAACACTCACCAACACTCACTCACCCAACACTCAGCCAACACTCACTCACCCGACTCTCACTCAACCAACACTCACCAACACTCACTCAGCCGACTCTCACTCAACCAACACTCACTCAACCAACACTCACCAACACTCACTCACCCGACTCTCACTCAACCAACACTCACCAACACTCACTCACCCAACACTCACCAACACTCACTCACCCAACACTCAGCCAACACTCACCAACACTCACTCACCCGACTCTCACTCAACCAACACTCACTCACCCAACTCTCACTCACCCAACACTCACTCAACCAACACTCACCAACACTCACTCACCCGACTCTCACTCAACCAACACTCACTCAACCAACACTCACCAACACTCACTCACCCGACTCTCACTCAACCAACACTCACCAACACTCACCAACACTCACCCAACTCTCACTCAACCAACACTCACCAACACTCCCTCACCCGACACTCACTCAACCAACACTCACCAACACTCACCAATACTCACCCAACTCTCACTCACCCAACACTCACTCACCCAACTCTCAGTCAAACAACACTCACTCACCCAACTCTCACTTAACCAACACTCACTCACCCAACTCTCAGTCACCAAACTCTCACTCAATCAACACTCACCAACACTCACTCAGCCAACACTCACCAACACTCACTCACCCGACTCTCACTCAACCAACACTACTCAACCAACACTCACCCAACACTCACTCAGCCAACTCTCACTCAGCCAACACTCACCAATACTCCCTCACCCGACTCTCATTCAACCAACACTCACTCAGCCAACACTCACCAACACTCACTCACCCAACACTCACCAACACTCACTCACCCAACACTCACTCAACCAACACTCACTCAGCCAACTCTCACTCAGCCAACTCTCACTCAACCAACACTCACTCAGCCAACACTCACCAACACTCACTCACCCAACACTCACCAACACTCACTCACCCAACATTCACCAACACTCACTCACCCAACACTCAGCCAACACTCACTCACCCGACTCTCACTCAACCAACACTCACCAACACTCACTCACCCGACTCTCACTCAACCAACACTCACTCAACCAACACTCACCAACACTCACTCACCCGACTCTCACTCAACCAACACTCACCAACACTCACTCACCCAACTCTACTCACCCAACACTCACCAACACTCACTCACCAACACTCACTCACCCAACACTCACCAACACTCACTCACCCAACACTCAGCCAACACTCACTCACCCGACTCTCACTCAACCAACACTCACCAACACTCACTCAGCCGACTCTCACTCAACCAACACTCACTCAACCAACACTCACCAACACTCACTCACCCGACTCTCACTCAACCAACACTCACCAACACTCACTCACCCAACACTCACCAACACTCACTCACCCAACACTCAGCCAACACTCACCAACACTCACTCACCCGACTCTCACTCAACCAACACTCACTCACCCAACTCTCACTCACCCAACACTCACTCAACCAACACTCACCAACACTCACTCACCCGACTCTCACTCAACCAACACTCACTCAACCAACACTCACCAACACTCACTCACCCGACTCTCACTCAACCAACACTCACCAACACTCACCAACACTCACCCAACTCTCACTCAACCAACACTCACCAACACTCCCTCACCCGACACTCACTCAACCAACACTCACCAACACTCACCAATACTCACCCAACTCTCACTCAACCAACACTCCCTCAACCGAATTTCACTCAACTCACTCGATAAACTTTACTCTCACTCAACTGGCTCACTCAACCAATACTCACTCAACCTACTCACTCAACTGGCTCACTCAACCAATACTCACTCATCCTACTCACTCAACTGGCTCACTCAACCAATACTCACACAACCTACTCACTCAAATGGCTCACTCAATCAATACGCACTCAACCGACTCTCACTCAACTGGCTCACTCAACCAATACTCACTCAACCTACTCACTCAACTGGCTCACTCAACCAATACTCACACAACCGACTCACTCAACCAATACTCACTCAACCAATACTCAGTCAACTGGCTCACTCAACCAATACTCACTCAAATGGCTCACTCAACTGGCTCACTCAACCAATACTCACACAACCGACTCACTCAACCAATGCTCACTCAACCAATACTCACTCAACTGGCTCACTCAACCAATACTCACTCAACTGGCTCACTCAACCAATACTCACTCTCAACCGACACTCACTCAACTGGCTCACTCAACCAATACTCACTCAACTGGCTCACTCAACCAATACTCACTCAACTGGCTCACTCAACCAATCCTCACTCAACCGACTCTCACTTAACTGGCTCACTCAACCAATACTCACTCAACCGACTCTCACTCAACTGGCTCACTCAACCAATACTCACTCTCAACCGACACTCACTCGACTGGCTCACTCAACCAATACTCACTCATCCGACACTCACTCAACTGGCTCACTCAACCAATACTCACACAACTGGCTCACTCCACCGACTTTCACTCAACTGGTTCACTCAACCAATACACACTCAACTGGCTGACTCAACCAATACTCACTCAACCGACTCTCATTCAACTGGCTCACTCAACCAATACTCACTCAACTGACTCTCACTCAAACAATATTCAACCGACCCTCACTCAACTGGCTCACTCAACCAATACTCACTCAACTGGCTCACTCAACTGGCTCACTCAACCAATATTTACTCATCCGACACTCACTCAACTGGCTCACTCAACCAATCCTCACTCAACTGGCTCACTCAACCAATACTCACTCAACTGACTCTCACTCAACCAATCTTCAACCGAGCCTCACTCAACTGGCTCACTCAACCAATACTCACTCATCCGACTCTCACTCAACTGGCTCACTCAACCATTCCTCAACTGGCTCACTTAACCAATACTCACTCTCAACCGACTCTCACTCAACTGGCTCACTCAACCAATACTCACTCAACCTCCTCACTTAACCAATACTCACTCAACTGGCTCACTCAACCAATATTCACTCAACTGGCTCACTCAACCAATACTCACTCTCAACCGACACTCACTCAACTGGCTCACTCAACCAATACTCACTCAACCAATACTCACTCAACCTGCTCACTCAACCAATACTCACTCAACTGGCTCACTCAACCAATACTCACTCAACCAATACTCACTCAACTGGCTCACTCAACCAATGCTCACTCAACCTTCTCACTCAACTGGCTCACTCAACCAATACTCACTCAACCGACTCTCACTCAACTGGCTCACTCAACCAATACTCACTCAACCTACTCACTCAACTGGCTAACTCAACCAATACTCACTCAACCAACTCTCACTCAACTGGCTCACTCAACCAATACTCACTCACCCGACACTCACTCAACTGGCTCCTCACTCAACCAATACTCACTCAACTGGCTCACTCAACCAATACTCACTCAACCGACTCTCACTCAACTGGCTCACTCAACCAATACTCACTCATCCGACACTCACTCAACTGGCTCACTCAACCAACTCTCACTCAACTGGCTCACTCAACCAATACTCACTCATCCGACACTCACTCAACTGGCTCACTCAACCAATACTCACTCAACTGGCTCACTCAACCAATACTCACTCAACCGACTCTCATTCACCTGGCTCACTCAACCAATATTCACTCAACTGACTCTCACTCAACCAATATTCAACCGACCCTCACTCAACTGGCTCACTCAACCAATACTCACTCAACTGGCTCACTCAACCAATACTCACTCTCAACCGACACTCACTCAACTGGCTCACTCAACCAATACTCACTCAACTGGCTCACTCAACCAATACTCACTCAACCAATACTCACTCAACTGGCTCACTCAACCAATGCTCACTCAACCTTCTCACTCAACTGGCTCACTCAACCAATACTCACTCAACCGACTCTCACTCAACTGGCTCACTTAACCAATACTCACTCAACCTACTCACTCAACTGGCTAACTCAACCAATACTCACTCAACCAACTCTCACTCAACTGGCTCACTCAACCAATACTCACTCACCCGACACTCACTCAACTGGCTCCTCACTCAACCAATACTCACTCAACTGGCTCACTCAACCAATACTCACTCATCCGACACTCACTCAACTGGCTCACTCAACCAACTCTCACTCAACTGGCTCACTCAACCAATACTCACTCATCCGACACTCACTCAACTGGCTCACTCAACCAATACTCACTCAACTGGCTCACTCAACCAATACTCACTCAACCGACTCTCATTCACCTGGCTCACTCAACCAATATTCACTCAACTGACTCTCACTCAACCAATATTCAACCGACCCTCACTCAACTGGCTCACTCAACCAATACTCACTCAACTGGCTCACTCAACTGGCTCACTCAACCAATACTCACTCATCCGACACTCACTCAACTGGCTCACTCAACCAATACTCACTCAACTGACTCACTCAACCAATACTAACTCAACTGACTCTCACTCAACTGGCTCACTCAACCATTCCTCAACTGGCTCACTTAACCAATACTCACTCTCAACCGACTCTCATTCAACTGGCTCACTCAACCAATACTCACTCAACCTACTCACTCAACCAATACTCACTCAACCTACTCACTCAACCAATACTCACTCAACTGGCACACTCAACCAATACTCACACAACTGGCTCACTCAACCAATACTCACACAACCGACTCTCACTCAACTGGCTCACTCAATCAATACTCACTCAACTGGCTCACTCAACCAATTCTCACTCAACCAATACTCACTCAACCGACTCTCATTCAACTGGCTCACTCAACCGACTCTCACTCAACTGGCTCACTCAACCAATACTCACTCAACTGACTCTCACTCAACCAATATTCAACCGACCCTCACTCAACTGGCTCACTCAACCAATACTCACTGAAACGACTCTCAGCCGACTCTCACTCACTTAACCAACGTATGCACGCAACCGACTCTTTCACTCAACCGCATCGCCATGACAATCGTCACTCACTCAACCGTCAACCGTCACTCAACCGTGACTCCCTCAATTGGTTACACGCGCAACTATCAGTCAACCTTTGCCCAGGCAACACCCACTCATTCATCAATCAACAATCACCGTGCAACCGGCTGCAGTGAGGGCAGTATTTATCAAAATACGGTGGAGTTACCAAACGAAACGTTTAATCTCGCGTCGCATGTTTATTTCGCCACTGCGCCCTCTTGACCATAACAATCCAAGTGCTTCACAAGCACTCGTCCCCCTCTGCCTTCGTTCTCTGTTCTAAGATTGCGCCACAGAACTCTCCGATGCCTCTTTCACAGTCGAGAATTTCCCATCTTCATATACAAACCTTGTCAAGGCACCCCGATGCTCAAGAAGCCGGGCCTCACTCCTGACGAACCGGCAAACTATAGACCCATAACCAATCTCTCGTGTTTGTGTATTGTTATGTGTGCTGTTGTCACGTTCCGACCTGCCCTAATTGGACACCTGTGAAGAATAGCTTTATAGCTCATCGGATTCCTACAGCATAAATAAACATTCTCTCCACCTTCTCCAAGCGCCTGGAACGCCTCGTCCACCTCAAAGCCACATCACCTCTTCTACAGACTTCTCCTCCTGCTGGCCCCCCTTCCCTTAGACCTGAGACGGTACAGACAAGGGCCCTCCTCCATTCTCCCAGATCTAATCGCTGGTTCCACTACCCATTGCTCAAACCACGCTAAGTCCCTCGGCGTCACTCTCGACTCCCACCTTATCCTTCGACAGCGACACCAACTATATCAGGTCTTGTATCTACACCACCTCTGAGGCTTCTGTCATTGACGTGCACCCAACACCGAAATCGTCAGTGCCTCGGCCTGCAGCCTAGTCGGGTCTCGCCTCGACTTTGGCAGCTCTGCCCGTGCTCGACCTTCATCATGCGACCTCAAGAAACTCCCTAACGGTAGCAAAACCATCTCGGCCACGCGATCCTGGGCGCCTTGTCATCATCCCATAGCTGTCAACCCCCCCTTATCAGTGCCCTACCTTATTACAGACCAATTCAGCCCTTATTGGTCACCCCGTGCCCTTATAAATCGCAACGTTCATCCTATAAATTCCAATCACAAGGGAGAAACACAAACAAATAGACAATTTTATTTTTTTACCCGTATTGAAACGGCTGTACGCCGTATGGATCTGAAAAGTCAATTTCCCTGTACAAGAACACGGGGTAAACCTTACGGGTTGACACGGTGTGTCATCCTCGGCTAGATTCCATCGGCTTCTCCACCGTCGCCAGCAGGGTCGACCTACATGGATCGCCATGCTGCTCGTGCCACCCACCGCCCCTCGGTCGTCTCCCTTCGCCGCCGTCACCATGCACTTATAACAAGCTCAGGGCAGAGCCCTCCGGCACAGCAGCGCCACTCACAACCTCCTCTCTACACCAAGGGTCCCGGACCATGGCCACTGCCGGGCGTCGTTTCTCCGTTGGCATCCCCGGCCATCTTGCAGTGTGAGGCCATCGTCCCCCGTTGCGCATTCACAGCAGCAGCAGCAGCCGGCGTTCACTCTGTCGATCTCTAAGAGACCCAAAAAGCCACCACCTCTTTGTTAAAGGCATCACCTTTTTTCTTAAAGCCTCACCTCTTTCTTAAAGCCTCACCTCTTTCTTAAAAGCCTCACCTCTTTCTTACAAGCTTCACCTCTTCAAGTCCTCACCTCTTTAAGACGTCACCTCTTCACCTCTTTAAGGCCTCACCTCTTCACGGCCTCGCCTCTTTCTTAAAAGTCTCATCACCTTTTTCGTCCGGCTTTCGGGTGACACTGAGCTCGTCTCCACGCCTGAAGGGTCACGGGGTCGCTCGTGTCCGTGAGATATTGTGCGCCTTTACACAATGCATTACGGCATTAATATTTTTGGTTCTTTCGGTAAAGTCACGTAGAAGGGAAACAATAAAATAATACAAATATAAAATAATTATTTTATTGTTTCCCTTCTACGTGACTTTACCGAAAGAACCAAGAATATGAATCCCTGCAGTCACGAAAGCTTTAAATCAAAACATTACGGCATTGTTAAAATACACTTCATGAGTTGTTGTTATTTTTATTGGAGACAGCGGCGGCCGGGGTGGGGGGCTACGCGGTGGGCCACACAGAGGACAATGCAGCGACATTGTTTGTTGTACTGCGCTTATATGCTCCCAACGTTTGTGCTCCGCACTGTCACCAGCCCCCACTGACCGGCGTGGGGAGGCCCTCCCTCATCCAGCAGTGGAGTGACAAAGAGGGGATGTATATGGTGCATGTGTATTGTTGCTGCGTGTGACTGTTGTCACGGTGATGCGGTTGAGTGAGTGATTCGGTTGAGAGGGTGGATGATTGACGGTTGAGTGATGGTTGAGAGGGTGGATGAGTGATGTTTGAGTGACGGTTGTCACGGTGATGCGGTTGAGAGGGTGGATGATTGACGGTTGAGTGATGTTTGAGTGAGTGACGGTTGTCGCGGTGATGCGGTTGAGTGATGCGGTTGAGAGGGTGGATGATTAACGGTTGAGTGAGTCGGTTGAGAGGGTGGATGATTGACGGTTGAGTGAGTCGGTTAGAGAGTGTGGATGATTGACGGTTGTCACAGTGATGCGGTTGAGTGAGTGACGGTTGTCATGGTGATGCGGTTGAGAGGGTGGATGAGTGACGGTTGCGTGATGTTTGAGTGAGTGACGGTTGTCACGGTGATGCGGTTGAGTGAGTCAGTTGAGAGGGTGGATGATTGACGGTTGAGTGAGTCGGTTGAGAGGGTGGATGATTGACGGTTGAGTGAGTCGGTTGAGAGGGTGGATGATTGACGGTTGAGTGATGTTTGAGTGAGTGACGGTTGTCGCGGTGATGCGGTTGAGTGATGCGGTTGAGAGGGTGGATGATTGACGGTTGAGTGAGTCGGTTGAGAGGGTGGATGATTGACGGTTGAGTGAGTCGGTTGAGAGGGTGGATGATTGACGGTTGTCACAGTGATGCGGTTGAGTGAGTGACGGTTGTCATGGTGATGCGGTTGAGAGGGTGGATGAGTGACGGTTGTCACAGTGATGCGGTTGAGTCGGTTGAGAGGATGGATGATTGATGGTTGAGTGAGTCGGTTGAGAGGGTGGATGAGTGACGGTTGTCACAGTGATGCGGTTGAGTGAGTGACGGTTGTCATGGTGATGCGGTTGAGAGGGTGGATGAGTGACGGTTGTCACAGTGATGCGGTTGAGTGAGTCGGTTGCATGTTAGCATTACCGCTGTATTATTGTCACCAAATAAGTAATGAGATGTCCTGTGATGATAACGCTGTGAATTCTAGTGAGTCTCTGTTAACACCCAGGATTACTCTTGGTGAATGGGTGGGGTGGGGAGATTCTGGGAAAGCTGTTCGGACAAAGCTCCACACCCGCACGCATTACACAACGTTATGTAATACCGTCACTTACCCCCTTGTACACCCTTCTCTCCCCTGGAGGGCAGGGTAGTCACATAAACACCCCCAATTCATTCCAGCAGCAAACAGTTTGGTGCGGAATATGGAGAGGAAGTGGAGGGGGGATGGGGAGAATAGCGGGGGGGGAGGGGGGGGTGCGATCGGGGAATGGGAGAGTAGGGACGGGGTGGAACAGGGAATGGTGGAGAATAAGAGTGGAGGGGGGTATGGGTGGGGGGAACTGGTAGTGGGAGACGGGAGGAATTGACGAGAGTGGTGGGGAATACCGTATGGAGATGGAATAGGAGGGGGGAAGGAAGGGGAAAAACGGGGGTGGGGGGGATGGGAGAAGGAGTTGGTGGAGAAGAGAAGATGGAGTGGGGTGAATGGGGAAGGGAGTGGGGGGGTGAATGGGGAAAGGAGTGGGGAGGGTGAATTGGGAAGGAGGGAGGGGGGAGTAACAAGGCGTTGAGAGGAAGCAAGGAGAGGTGGGATGAAGTGTGGTCACAGGAGGGCCGCGAGAAACGGGAGCAGCGGGTGGGAAAGAGATAGGGATTGCTGCGAGGGAGAGTGGGATGGCGTAAGAAAAGGGGAGACGATGAAGCAGTGGGGGAATGAGGGGAGGGAGCGGACCCCAGGGAGGCCTAGAAAGCACCAGAGTCCCCAGGATCCCACCCCTGATTCGTGGGTCCTGGCTGGAATACCCGACGGGCCCCGACTCTTTTCACTGGAATCTTTGCGCAGTGTGAATGTTTCCCCCATTTGTCGGTTAAATCATCACTCTCTTCTATACAACATGATGTGCCTGGTTGAGTGTAGGTCGTGTGTTATGGAGGTGCATGTGACGTGTGGCCAAATCGACCCAAGTCCGGTTCAGATATTCGCCACTGATATCAGCCGTGAGCGGAAACCGGACTCGGGACACCGGGTTCGAAGTGCAACGCAATAACCCTTTTGACTTAAAGCTTTCGTGACTGCAGGAATTCATATTATTTGGGTCTTTCGATAAAGGCACGTAGGTAGAAAAAAATATACATCAAGACGTTTCGATTGCAACACAAGCAATCGTCATCAGGTGAAAACAATTGCGAGAGAGCTGCTGAGCGAAA
Source organism: Petromyzon marinus (assembly GCF_048934315.1). Classification (NCBI taxonomy): domain Eukaryota; kingdom Metazoa; phylum Chordata; class Hyperoartia; order Petromyzontiformes; family Petromyzontidae; genus Petromyzon; species Petromyzon marinus. Next base: position 8,957,189 of record NC_133696.1, on the reverse strand, counting down.
CGTCGTGATATTTGTATTATTTTTATATCTACGTGGCTTTACCGAAAGACCCGAATAATATAATAATCTTTTTATTACTATGCTTGTTTACCAGAGGATTAAAGTCTCACCGAGTCTTGGGACTCTTTTTTAAGGAGGGTCCTGGCAAGGTTTTCTCAATAGGGGGTCGATATTGTTCCGTGTGTGATCCCAATTCAGTAATCTGCAGGTAAATTCTCAGCAATGGGGTTTTTTTTGCAAAAACCAACGACGGTGTGTGTGTGTTTTCAGGCTGCCGTGGCAAATGTTGTTACACATACGCATTTAGAACAACAGCCGCCATTCACCACGAAGTCGAGGTGATGTCACCACGGCGCTTTGTGTCAGGCTAGGTCAAGGCCGTAATTATATTTATTGGGGGGAACACATCCCCCCCAATATTCAAATATGCTTAAAATGTCCCCGCCAAATATATTGCTATAAAATAGATTTATGTTTATATGATTGTGGTTATGGTTGTACTTTATGAATCCCGAATCTCTGGCATTACATACAATGAAACAAGAAAAGGTAAAAAACAGGGCGATGTAATACAATACACTATTAGACATTATTGTAAACAATAAATAAAAAGTCCATCCTATGTGTTAGTGAATTGAAATATTTTAGGCAGGAAATTCGTTTTCAAATTGAGATTTTTTTCTGGGGGGGGACCCCCTGGAAGATTTGGTCCCCCCAATGTTGACTCCATGGCTACAGCCTTGGGCTAGGTGTACTTTAAGGCCATCACGTGAAATGTCAAAGGCTCGTTGGCAGGAGGTCACGGGTTGAGTAAGGTAATTGGCAGATGGAAACCCATGTAAATAAACAAAGATCCTCCTTATTGCCTTAACAAACTGTTGGGGCAAGTGTTGTTAGCGAGCACTTATGAAGGCCGGAACGGTACACGAGATGGGTGGCCAGCACCACACCCGACCCCCTTTCTCCCCTAGTGGCGATGTTTTTACACACCGCACCAGGTACTCATTTGAGGCCGAGTCGACCTAGGGGAAGCTCATGTCCGGTTAAAATAATCGCCACTGGTGTTGGCCGTGAGAGTGAGCTGAAATAGAACCCGGGTCGCCGTGTTCGTAGCGCAGCGCGCTAACCGCAACACGACCGCTTCCTACGCACAACGCACACTCACCACGCAAATAAATCGACCCACACACAGACCCGCAGAGCTCAGCTGCCTCGTGTATCCGTTTCTTTGTACACGTGTTTATTGAGATGATGCCGATGATCTCGCATACCTAGCGCACGTGGCCACAACACAGGTGATGCACACCAGCACTCGCCCCACACAAAAATATAGATTTGTAATTATACCACTAATACAGTATTACTATGACTTTTATTAATGTATTAATATTACTCATTCGTATTATTACCAATTTGTAATTCCGCTAGGATGCGGGAGGGTTGGTAAACCTGAGATGATTAATGATGGGGACAAGAAATGCCGCTGACCTTTACCAGATTGAGCTGACGTTATCACGTGGAGTCAACCCTGCCATGTGCGGTCAGGCCTGACACGTGGTGTCAAGTCTGCCACGTGGGTGTATAACGCTGCCACGTGGTGTCAACCCTGCCACGTGGGTTTTTTGTGTGCGTTTATAACCCTGCCACGTCGGGTTAACTCTGCCACGTGGTGTCAGACCTGCCACGTGGGGATAACACAAAGTGTATGTGCACTGCACGCGTATCTATGTAAGTCTAGTACATTCGAGTTGTGGTGCCACACGGCGTGTGGTCACGGGTATACATCTTGTGTCGGTATGCAAGTACACACACGCACCACACGGGACAGTCTACAGTACATAGTGAGTGTGTGTGTGTGGGACGGGGGAGGGGAGGTCAAAAAGTTTCGAGAAAGAGCCGTAAAAATTGTCCACCCACTCGAGGTCACGGCGACTACATTCACTCTGACAAAGGGCTTCACCGTTAAGTGCAGGGCAAGGAATAAGTGCTTTAGAGTTAAGGGGGTAATTAAACAAAATACTAAATCATTAATATTATGCACGCTGAGAAAACATGCCAACGTTGGCGCAACGTCGCATGTTCACTGGGAGTCTTTACGAAGTTGACTTCACAAATTTTCACTGGCTGCACCTTGCTACAATTCACACGCCTCTTTAGTATGGTCAAACAACCAAAGTCATAGACCCCCGTATAGCCTTTCACAAACTTTTGGGGCAAGTGCTGATAAGTGAAACCCCATAAAGGCCGGCACGGCACACGACGGGGTGGGTGGCTAACACCACGCCCGGTCGCCGTTCTCTCCCCAGTGCTGATGATCTCTAACACCGCGCACCGGGTAGTAACTTAGGGGCTAGTCGACCTGGGGGGGGGGGGAGAGAGAGACCCAGGAACTGTTCAAATATTCGTCACTGATGTTGGTCGTAAGCGGGAATCGGAACTCGGGTCGCCACATTCGAAGCACAGTGTGTAAAGCACTGCGCCACCGCTCCCACAAATGTCAAATAACCATTACCCCCGCCCCCCCCCCCAACGACCCACAATGGGTGGGGAGGTCCTCATCCAGCAGTGGATTTGACAAGAGCGGGGGGGTGTGCACCACGTAACTAGGAGACAAGAGAGGGGGGGGGGGGTTCGCTTGGTTGCGATGTGGCACTGAGGTTGCGAGTAGTTAAGTCGTGACACCGTGAGAGCGGTGCTGCTGCTGCTGCTGAATTGTGGTTGCGAGTGGTTGACCCAAGTTTCCAGTCACTCTCGGCGGAGGTGCACAGAGGAACGAGAGTGGAGTGTGTGCGTAAGTCAAGGTTTTGCTGTTTTAAGTGCAGAGCGAGCGATGGATTTCATAGATTCGAATGCATAACATGCACGCGCCAACGCCCAGTAAACGTGGTAAACGTGAAACGTTGGGCCAACCAACTACAGGCCAACGATTTCAACTATACGCCAACGTGATGTTTAATGGGAACACCATACTTCACATATACACACACTTTATATACACATCATACACCATATTCATCTCGTATTCACACGCCACATCATATACACCGCATATATATACACACCTCACACCATTCTCACCTTGCAGCACACGTGCCCCTTGCATCCCACTACAATTACACACCCTACACCGCACATACACACCACGTTAACACAAAACACCACGTACACCACACATGCCAAGTACAGACACCACACACAAACCAGACATACCATACGACATCTGCACAACAGATGACACATACATCACTCTCTCACACATCATACTCAACATTCCTGGTATAGCCATAGATTGTGGGGGGGTCCAGTGCTGTTGGTGAGCACCTGTTAAAGCTTGCGTCGTGCAAGATTGGGTGGTGTGGCGAGCAACACGCCCGGCCACCTTTGTCTCCCCAGTGCTGACGTTTACACACCATACCAAGTACTCATTTCAGGCTGAGTTGGCCTAGAGGAAGCCTGGGGCCGGTTTAGATGTTACCCACCACTGATGTTAGCCATGGCCCGGTTTCAAACTCAGGCTGCCAGGTTCGCAGTGTAGTGCGCTAACCACTGCGCCGCCGGTCCACACACATCATGCAAATCGCACGCACACATCACACACACACCATACATACATATTACACCACATTCAATCACACATTTCATATAAACGTCATGCACACGCAAACACAACAAGAGCTATGACATAACTGCAGCTCGTCATTAGGAAAGGGGTGGGGGGGTTATCCCAAGCCCAGCTGCAAGCAATGATGCAATTCTCGCTCGCCGTTTTCATCGGCTGACCATGACTTTGCTGCTGGTGGGTTTGAATGGGGTCCGAGGTGGAATGCACACCCCACTGAAGTGTAAGAATGGCTGGCACATCTTAAAGATGGCAAAGCAATGGTCAGTGGGCAGATCAGCTCCATGGTAGGTCCTGGTATCAAGGACATCGGCCCACATTTGCTGTTCCATCACTATGTAGTCCAGCAGATGTTCTTGCTTGGATCCGGCGTGCATCCATTTTGTTGTGTGGATGCGCCTATGCCAGAACAGCATGTTGGTGATTATACGGCCATTGGCTGCATAGAATTCTGCCCCATCCATGCCTTCCAATCACTTCGGTTCAGGTGTCTGTGTCATGGCCCCCCTTGGACGTTAAATTCACCCAGCAGGATGACTCTACCCCGAGGGGCCTCATCAACCGCCAACAGGGACCGGTGATAGAAGACATCTGACTCAAGACACAAATCACGCATCATACTCACACACATAACACTCAAACACAACATACATCACACACACATTACACGCATCACCCACACATCTCGCACATCACGTGCACATTACACACATCACACACTGGTCTGGATATTGGTTCCAGGAATTGAGGTCGCGGAATTTACAGTTCTCGCTGTCATTAAAATATTACACCCTGAACGAAAATACATCTCACAGACACGAACACGTCCTGATAGAATATGCACGTGTTCGGGCTAGTGTCACAGTTAACACGAAAGCTGGGCTCAAGAGTAGGGCTAGGCTGATAGCTAGGGCTGGTTCTGGGCAAACCAGCCCATATAATGAAAGGGGATGATGTCTTCAAATAGACCGATGTCATACACAATCCTGTCCGTTAAATGTCAAGACACCGTTTCAATTGCTTCTCCTGTACATTGCCAACACTTTCCCCTCCTCACCATCGTCATCGTCATCACTCCCAACGCCCATTGCGCATGGCAACCGACACAGGGTCGTGACAACGGGGATGTTTTGTCCTCAAAATTCACGTAAAAACCCGAGGAAGCAGCTCGACCAATTCCACCACTACCACGCACCGACACCGAGAGGCACAGGGACACGGCGAGACTCGGCACAGCGCTGGAACACAACCCCCAACAAAAACATTTGAGAAACCTTACGCACTCTGAAAAATAAGACACGGCGGCCGGCACAGGGGTTCAATGCGCCGAGTCAGTCGTTTCGGAACCGGACTCCTGCTCGTCAAAATGCTGGCGCCCGTTTCCGTTCCGTTCCGGGAGTGCACGCGCATGTGCGTGCGCCGCCTTTGGGTTTCATCCGCCCTTGGCTCAGGATTGCTTGTCGGCGTCCATAAACGCACGAGCTGTTTGTTGCGTGTTTGTTTTTGCGTATTGTTTGAAGAGCACACGTTTTTTTTTCCCGAGTCACTTCATATTTTTGTTCCAGTGCCATGTATCCGCGAGCCGTGTGTTCCCACGAAAGGCAACAATGCGGTTGAAGGTGAGGCCGACGGCCAACCGGCTGGCACGGGGTGGCACGAGAGGTCTGTGGAATCCGGCGCGAGCACCGAGTGGTTAAACGAAGACAACACGGCTTGGAAACAAACACAGCTCTCATCTTGAAGGTACTGCGTGTCCGCCCTGGGCTGTACCGCACGTGTTTGAAGCTTCGTTCGGGAGGGAAAAAAATACTTGAAATTTACGGTCAGGAGCGCCAAAACGACAGTGGCATGTTGACACTGAAACAAGGTCAAAGTACACGTAGAGCCCTTGTGAATCCACTGCTGGATAGGGGCCTCCCCATGCCCTGCGGGTTTCTTGACCAAAGTTCACCGTGCTGGTCAGTGCGGGTGGGTGCAGGCGGGGGAGCATTGACAAGTTAATGACAGAGGAGTCAAGTACAACAATGCATTTTTCTACACACTGCTGCCCTCTGATGCCCGTCACCAAGTGACCAGCACTGAGGAACAACTTCCACGCTTTGTCGTAAAATTTCACAAGTGACATCGTGAAAGCACTCCTGTGGGCAATTTAAACATCTTCCTATTTCACAGGGCCCGGAACGCAAAGCCCAAGCACGTACAGTTCTGATGGGAGTTTGCTGTTTGTGTTCGGTTCACGCAGTCATCGAGAGAGAGATCGCGAGCGGGCGATAATACGTCACATTCAAAGGGTTTTTCAGAGTTCAGCAGAAATGCCCCAAGTCTCAAGGTCACGCTGAGGTCAGGCCGAGGTCACCACGGATCTTATTCCCCCGAGACACTCCGGAAACTCATCACAATGGGTGCCCAGCAGACATAGCTCGAATGTTCCAAGTTAATAATAATTATAGCGATCGACAGATATTGCTGAATGGAGAACTTCAGAGTCTTAACGTCTTGCCGCGCAGCACTCTTTGTAGGAAGTTCAAAATGTGCTTAATGTCCAGCTGTTTGTCGATCCACTGCTCACGTGGTATCAGCCACTGGGGGTTGCTTGGACATATCTCACCATGCTGTTAGGGTGGGATGAGAAAAAGGTGGGAACCCAAGGACCGGTTCAGATATCGTGGGCAGGAATCGAACTCCGGTAGCCAGATAACCATGCTGCCGACCGTTTTACTGCTCTATCGGAGATGAAGAGGCATAACGAATGGACTTCAAAAGCCGTAATGAAACGTCGTGTTATGGGGATATTATTTGACAGCGTGGTGCACCGCTCTCTACGAAAGTACAGAATGAAAATTCCTGCATCTCATCTCAGGATGCTGAAAGCAACATTTGAACACAAATGTAAAAAAAAGACTACTTTGAGAGTCCTGCTGCTAAATATGGAAATATTTCTTTGCCGAGTACCAATACAAATTTACGCAACACAATCTGGAACATTACAAGAGGACGTTACCCCCATTCTACAAAAAACTTCACAGGCTTACCGGTTTTTATTATTATTTTCATCTGACAGATTGTGGTGGCTTGTTGGTGCTGTCACCCACAAGTCTTAAAGTTGTTAGTTAAATGACCTGTCAGTTGTCAAACTCGGCCCATCATCTCTGGGGGATGGTAAATTGAGTACCATTTTATTGTAAGTCAACAATGGTTGACTACGGGGCGACTGGTTCCCTCTATAGGAATGTGGATTTTTTTTCAACACTAATTTTAAGACTACCAATGGACTTGAGCAACTAAAAAATAATGATTGCTCATCCATTCCAGATTCTTCACTTAAAACTACGCGAGAGTTCGCTACGACTAAAAGCCTCTTTTTCAACGGACAGATAGGCGCAGCCCTGCAATGACTTGTCCATGCCACTGCAGGCAGAAGGGCCTCCACTCCAAGGGAGTTATTTGGCCCTAACTCTTGCACGCTGGCCAGACGTTTTGGAATATATGCGCATACCAAAACCTCACCCCACCACACGTGACCTGCCAATCGACCGACTGTGGTGAAAATTATTGATACTGCTGGGTGGACAGAGGGAGTCGTGGGGAGGGATATGAGAAACTTGGCCCATTAATTTCACTGCCAAGCCGGGGAGACAGAACTCAACCGGGTGACCTCTGGATTGCGAGTGCAGTGTGTGAACTATCGTAACGCGGAATTTTCTAACATCTGAGCGCCGGCTACCATTTATACCGCACGGCGCTTGAGTGTGGTGGACTCGCTGTGCTGCGGTGACACTGTTTGCGTGCGCAGCGCTCAATGGAAAAAGAGACTTCCACTCTCGGCGACCTCTCACCTTTATCTGTTTGTGCCTCTATAGGGACGCACTGTGACTTTGATTTTTTAGCGGCCTTACCCGTGATGACCTCTTGACCCCGACGCACATGAACGCATGTAAACAGACGCGTACGCTCAGACACGCACGCAGATCCACGCGCAAACACGCATACGCGTGCGCGCATTTGTGAGTGCCCTCGCACACACACATCGCACGCACACACGTACGCATGCGTGCGTGGTTGGCTAACGAGGTGACTGACCGCTGGCTGTGACCCCGAGCAAACACAGGAACCCCGCCTGGGGCGAAGTCCGCGGGGGAGGCGTAGACGGGCGTTCCGACGCAATGTCCGGCTGAGGTATTCACTCTGTGTGTGTGCGAACGCGCAACAAGCGGGCACACAAGCACCCGCGTGCTGAACACAAGAACGCACGCTAACACACACTATCACAGACTAACACGCGCGCGCACCCATGATCGCGCGCGCACGCACGCTATGGGTTGGGACACCGTTGTATATGTAACAACACCCACAACATGCTGCCACTCCCGCCAGACACGCGCGGCTGCCAGACTTCACTCATGAACCGTTTTAGGCAACACGTGGGCACTTGTTGGCCAGTTGCCAATTATCATTGGAGGCAAGAGGATTTAGGACTGGCAACTGAGGTAGGGCTACCATACAAAAAATCCCACACCTGTCCTCGTGTCTGGGAAAAGGCAGTTACCGTTAGGGTTTAGAGTCGGCGACGTGAGCAGCAAAAAATATCGGTGAATTTCCGAGCGCTGGCGAAAGCATCGACAAGCTTCTTTCGCTACGGCGAGATGACGGCGGACGTTCACGGCACGGCGAGTGAAGTGGCGTGACGCAAACACGAAACCACACGTTCCTCTCCGAGCCAAGGCCAGCATCGCAGTCGGGGGGGGCAAGCCCTAACTCTCCACCCTCCCTCGGCACATGCGACCCCCAACCTGGCCGCTCGTGGCCCCTTGGATGTTGTGTCTCCCCCCCGCACCCTCCAGAGGCCTAAGGGACGAGAGTCCAGGAGGCGTGACGGACAGAGACCTTGATTCAGCGAGTCGCTCCCATCTTCTCGCGCACGGTTCCGGCGGCCGCAACCACGGCGGGGAAAAAGGTTCTCGCTCGGCAGTAGAAAAAACCGATAGTGTGGAGATGGAATCACCGCTTGACATCATCGCTTCATCAATTTTAATAAAATTCACTCAGTCGCTCGTGTGATGAAAGAGTTTGTTGCCGTCCGGCTCAGCGTAGCAGGACAGGGTTATGGGAGGCCAGTGTCCAGGACGTCGCCAACCCAGAGGAAAAATCAGTAACCCCTGCCACACCACACCCAGTGGAACTCTCCATATGCATGTGGCTACGAGTCACGTGCCAACTACTCCATTAATTCTACCAGAAACACTGGAAAATATTCAGTTGAGAAATTAACTCCCGGGCGGTATCCGCTCACACGCGGTGGCGTCGCACGTCACAGCGGGGTTTTCTCGACGCGTTCCGGGGTGATCCCACCGATGGATACACGCGTGGCGGCGCTCGCGGCGAGACGCTTTGCCCGATACGAAGAAGGGTTTGCTCCATCATCCGTGTGCCACCTTTTGGCCTTGCGAGGCAGCGTGCGCAACGTGCAGAGGTGGGCACGTGCCCCACACACGCGTAGGCCATATATATAAACACGCACAAGCGTACAAATCGCTTTGTACTTATACAAACAACAAGTGCTATCGGGCCTGGGTTCATCATTATTCACATATCTGCATCTCCAGCTCTTTAAAGAAGAAATCCGAAGGTAGTCCTCCTCCTTGCAGCGTCCACCCTCCGATGCGCTCCACCTGGTTCCCTCTTCCCTCAGGGGGTCCAACCCTTTCCCACCCCAATCTCAGTTGTCATCACCGCCGCCACACACGTGCTTCAGTGCCAAGTCTGTACAGCACCGTCAGACACTTTAAATCCTTATGTCAGCGTAGCCGAGTGGAGAGCCAGACCCGGTTGAATTCAGCGTCACTTGGTAAGGGGCCAGTAGCCTTCGGAGAAAACCAGGGGTGAGGGGTGTTGGGGGTCGTGCATCAGGGACTGGGAGGGCAGCACCCTTTGGGAGGCAAGGCACCCTTTTGGGGGGTGAGGGCCCGTGAAGAGGTGGGGTGTGGCACCCGCGGGAGGGGAGGGCAGAACCTGCAGAGGGGGGCGCGGCAGTCAGCTGACGGAGCGCACGGAGCGGCTAGAGCGTGGGAAGCGGTGCACCTTGACATGCTTGGACAGGTGGTCGCTGCGCGCGAACTTCTTTCCGCACACGGGGCAGGCGTACGGCTTCACGCCCGAGTGCGAGCGGCGGTGGCGCGACAGCTCGTCCGAGCGCGAGAACCTGGGTGCGCGGACAGACGCACGCGCATGCAGATGCGCGCACATTTAAGCACATACACAGACGAGAGCACGCAGACGCGCACACAGACGGGCGCGCATACTTGCGACTGTCTCGCTGCAATGACTTATAACCTGCGCCTATCGCCACATCACCATGAATCTGCCCGATCTCGTCGGATATCAGATCTCAGAAGCTAAACAGCATTGAGGCTGGATATTGTTCGGATGGGCGACCACTGTGCACACGTCTCTCTCGGCCTGCCGCAGGGCCTACGTCGTCGGCAGCGGACGGCGATGCGGCCAAATCCGCCGTGGTATTTGTACTCCTCACGTCTCCTCACTTTCACCAACCCTCACGGACTGACCATGACAATGGATACAGGACACGCCATGATTGATGGATAGTGGATGTATATACAGAACGTTTGTGGGATGAGGCACGGGTTAACAGACCCTACAGGATACCTGTGCACACAGGATACAAGTTATTCAGGTCGAGCGGCTGATGCGACGTCAAATATTATTTTATCGCAGGATTTGCCTATTGTCCACAGATTTGCCCCGGTTTACGGTTTAAAGGTGGACGATGACCATATCACCCGGAATGCGCCAAATTTCGGAAGCTATTCAGAATTGAGTTCGGTTAGTCCATGCATGGACGACCAACATGCCGTAACAGCAAGCAGCCACGGGCGTCGGTGCGGGCCATGCAGCACCGAGGGGGGCAACAGGCCCGGTTGTGAGTTGATGGCCTCAGCATGGTCACCAGTGACTCACACGAAGACCTATAGACTCACAGAGTCTCAGACTGACATAGAGGCCCATAGACTAAGACAGTCTCATTGATTCACACAGAGACCTATAGATTCACACAAGAGACCTATAGATTCACACAGAGACCTATAGATTCACACAGAGACCTATAGATTCACACAGAGACCTATAGATTCACACAGAGACCTATAGATCCACACAGAGACCTATAGATCCACACAGAGACCTATAGATTCACACAGAGACCTATAGATTCACACAGAGACCCATAGATTCACACAGAGACCCATAGATTCACACAGAGACCCATAGATTCACACAGAGACCCATAGATTCACACAGAGACCTATAGATTCACACAGAGACCTATAGATTCACACAGAGACCTATAGATTCACGCAGAGACCCATAGATTCACGCAGAGACCCATAGATTCACACAGAGACCTATAGATTCACACAGAGACCTATAGATTCACACAGAGACCTATAGATTCACACAGAGACCTATAGATTCACACAGAGACCTATAGATTCACAGAGACCTATAGATTCACACAGAGACCTATAGATTCACACAAGAGACCTATAGATTCACACAGAGACCTACAGATTCACACAGAGATCTACAGATTCACGCAGAGACCTATAGATTCACACAGAGACCTACAGATTCACACAGAGATCTACAGATTCACACGGAGACCTATAGATTCACACAGAGACCTATAGATTCACACAGAGACCTATAGATTCACACAGAGACCTATAGATTCACACAGAGACCTATAGATTCACACAGAGACCTATAGATTCACACAGAGACCTATAGATTCACACAGAGACCTATAGATTCACACAGAGACCTATAGAGGCACACACTCCCATAGACTCACAAAGACCGAGTTGTGATGAAACCGGGTTCTCTGGTGTTATAAGTTGATGGTTTCAGCATTGTCACCAATCACGTAAATAGAAGCAGCATATACAAATTGGGGGTTTTCAAAAAATTATCCCCCCACGCTGATAAAACCCCTTCAGAGCCAATGAAGCAATGAAAGCCATGGCCTGTCCGCATACACACACAGGGGCAGCTGCAAGAGGATAAGAGTAGAATGCATGATAGACAAAAGCAGATCATATCGTTAACCCCGTTAAGCAAATAACTTGTGTTTAAAGTCTGTTAAATATTGTGTCGTGCTCCCCCAGAATTACTCCCCCCCTCGCTGTAAAAAAATTCACCCTACAGGCATGTAGTTGGAAAATGGTTTTGGGGGTCGAGATGTGTTTGGGTATGGGTATTGTATGGTTCTTGTTATAATGATGCTGGGCCACCCAGGAAAGGCTGGCTTATCCGAGTCTCAAGACTCTGTTTCAGGTGGGTCCGACTAAGTTTTCGCAGTAGCAGGGGGAGCCATGTTGCTGTTGCCGTGCGTCATCCAAATTGAGTAATTTGCAAGTAAGATTTCGTGCTGCCCAATTCCAGTTACGATTTGTGTTTTTTTTTAATAGCTAAAGCAGCAGGAAACTTGAGGAAACCCACACAGAACAGGGGGAGAGAACATACAAAATCCACGCAGCCAGGCACCCAAGTCTGGAATCGAACCCAGGCCCTACTTGTTACGAGGCACAAAGTCCTATCACTGCGCCTTCCTGCCTTCCGGTTATAATTTACGATTATGCTTAGGTTATTATTTGCGTTGGGGTTTGGGCTATGGTTTTGCTGTTGGAGCCGTCACGTGGCCTTTTGCAGCCTGAGCAGCCACGTGTAGGCGACGGAAACCGTCGCGTTACGGGCGGGTGGGCGGCACGGGGCAGGAGAGGGGGGCAGGAGAGGCGAGAGACATGGCGTGGGGCGAAGGCGTGGGGCGGAGGGGAGAGCGGAAGGAAGAGAGGGTAGGGGAGTGGAAAGTGAGAGAGGAGAGAGATTGTTGTGGTGTCACGTGTACCGCCATCTGCGCGGGACGCGTCGCCATGCCTCGGGGCCGCGAGAAAGGGAGAAGCGGAGATGACACGAACATGGGCGAGCTGGGTCTGAGGGGACGGGAGAGCTGGGGCTGAAGGGATTGGAGAGCTGTTGATGAGGGGATGGGAGAGCTGGGGTTGACGGGATGGAAGAGCTGGGGATGAGGGGACGGGAGAGCTGGGGTTGAGGTAATGGGACAGCTGGGCCCGGTTACATAGAACGCACCCAAGTAAAAATGTTTCTTATTTAACGTCGCTGTGCTTTGGAATGGAAGTGAAGGGGGAAGTTTCACTGGAGTGATTTCGTTCAACTGACCATAGGAACTAAAAACACCACCAAGTGATTTGGGGGATAGGATATCTGGGGAGGCAGGAAATGTGCTAAGATTTGAGGGACACTGGGCAGGCAAAGGCCGTCTACAAAATAGAATCCACCTGGTCAAAAACAAAGTTTGACATTTTCAGACACACTGTTTGAAGAATGACTTTGCACAGTACTGGAATATCCATGCACAGGTTACCGATAAGAAACTGGAGGATCAGCAATTGAAGAACTGGCATTGATAAACCCAAGGGTTCGGGGATCCGAGAACCCAGGAACCAGATACACGGGAAGGGAAGAGGGAACCAGGGATGATAGACGTGGGGGACACACAGTAGATAAGACCGATGGAATGGAAAACCCAGGAGTGAGAACATTTGGGAGTAATTCAGATCATGAAACAAAGAGAGCTCGGATCAAGGAGTTGAGAAACCAGGACTGACACTCAAGAGATGTGAAAGCCAGAGATAACAAACACGGGGGATTGGAGACCTGAAAGATGAGAGACTGAGGAAAGGGAGGCAGAAGATAAAACGACAAAGAGGGAGAACCCCGATGTGAGACCCAGAGAAGCCTGGGTGTGAAACCCAGGAAGACGATGGGGGTGTGAGACCAGACTTTCCTTCAAAAACCCAAGGAAAGAGTGGAATGGACATGCGGAGTCATCGGACCAAATAGCAAGTGCCTGAGAGATCCACAAAAATAGGTCCTATAAGGCAAAGAACTCATCCCCGCAGATCACCCAATCCCTCACCTCCATCCACATCCTGGCCAGGTGCAGGCAAAGGGCTTCTCTCCCGTGTGGCGCCGCAGGTGCGCCTTTAGGTGGCTGCTCTTGGTGTACATCTTGTTGCATCCCGGATGCTCACACTTGTGCATCTTCAGCACTTCGTGGGCCGCCGCCACTGCGACCGCCGCCCCGTGTGGGCCTCCTCGCACCGTCAGCCGCTGGCCCGCCACCGGCACGCCGCTCACCACGAGGCCACCGGGCCCCTGCAGCGCCGTGCCGGGCTTGGCCGCGATCGGCACGGGAGCGATGCGCACGTAGGGCCGGCACGACGACGCGGGACCTTGCGGCACCAGCGCGAACGTCTGGCCCTGGATGTTGATGAGCAACTGCGCGAGCTTCACGCCGCCCGCCGGAATCGGCGGAGGCGACTGCCCAGCTGCCTCAGCCGACCGTTCCGCCGCTGGCGTCGCCACGGGCTGCACAACGAGTGGCAACGTGGACGTCGGACGGATCGTGCTCACGTCGCCGGGGCTGCCGGAGCAATTGATGCTGCCGATGCTGCTCGTGCCTCCCCCACTACCGCCGCCACCGCCGACGTTGCAGCTGCTGCCGCCGCCGTGCTTGTTGGTCTCGGTCGTGGCCTCAACCTTGATTGTGGCCGAGCTGTCCGTGCCGTTCTTGAGCACCTGCATGTGCTCCTGCAGGAACTCCTCGATCTCTTCCAGCGTGGGTCTGAAGTCACCCGCGAGGTCCGGGAGCTCAAGGGTGCACACTTGCTGCTGCTGGTGGTGGTGCCCCGTGCCACCCCGTGCCTCCTGTTGCAGCTGCAGCTGAGGTGTCCCACCGCTGCATTGTGGGCTGTCGCCGCCGCTGCTGCTGCCACTGCATGTGGAGCGCGGGCTGCTGCTGCTGTTGCTGCTTGTGTCGCTGTCGCCCTCCGAGCCCAGGCCTTGCTCGCTCGCTCCGCGCACCTCGTCCGACTGCATGTGTGGGGCCTCAGCCGGGATCACCTCCACCATCCCGGGGACCCTGGGACCACGGGGACTCGCCGCAGGCCCAGGTCCCGGGCCTTGGGGTCCCCTCCTCTCTCTCTCCCCTCCTCTCTCCGGTATTCTCCCCTCTTCTCCCACCGTGGATTTTGCTCCCTTCACTTCTCTCCCTCTTTCACGTGGTGGCGCCAAGGAATCTCTCTTCTCTCTCCTCTCACCCCGACCACTGAGCTCGCGCTCTCATCTCCTCCCCTGCCCGTCACCTCAACTCCCCTCCTCGTGCCAAACGGTCCTTGGGCACCCCCCCCCCCCCACCTCTTCTTATCCTGCCTGTACCTCCACTCACATCGGCCCTGTCTGTGGGCCACCCGCTCTCGCTACTCCTCCTCTCTTCTCTCACTTAAGGAGTTGAGCCTCACCAACTCTCTCCTCTGACCGGTCTCCACGTGCGGCTCGCGTGTCCGTATCCTCGTCGGGAGGGGAGGAGGGGGAGCGCCGAGCTGGGGTGGGGACCCACGCTCCCCGGCCCTAGAGGGTTGGATGACGGGGGGGGGGGGTGAGAGGCGAGGTTGTAGTCACGGTGTAGTCAAGGTGTGGTGGGCACACTGTGGCCACGGAGCCGAATGCAGCTCACCAAGGACTCTTTTGTGATGTCATTTATTAAGGGCTACCGTCTCGTATTGAAACATTTAGGGGTGTTTTTTTTTACACCGGATTTAAATAAATGGCTCTTCTTGTTATTTTGATTTCCGATCCCTGGCGTTGTATTTGTGCACTGCGCACTGTGTGCGCACTATTTGTATGTGTACTTGACTCTTTAGTGCTGTTTGTGTGCTGCATATACTGATTCATTATCTGGTGATGCTGGTGCTGCATCGGCAGTGATGTACCAGCACAAACAACAACAACAACAAACTCAACACACCCCGTGTCAATAACAATGCGTGTGAACCGAAATTAAACAAGTGCACAATAGCCGACGTTTCGGGTAATGGCCCTTCGTCACGGCACATTGACAAGCCAAAGATGGAGGTGGTGTTTACTGTGCACAGTTGTCTGTGTATTGCATCTGTAGTTACCTTCAGTACTTTGTGTACTGCGTAACTGGCTGTGGACTGTCATACTGTTAATTGTGTACTGAAAATACCGTATGAATACTGTGTTATTAGCATTCGTCAATAACCACACACGCGTTTGTTTCTTTAAGTCCAGGTTAATATCGATCAGTGGCAATTGCACAATCAAGCAACCTCATGCGTGGACGGGTTTCGACATCCTGGGTCTCATCAGCATCGTCAGGATCGTTAAGGGAATGCTCGCTCCTCCTCCATATATTAATCACTCCGTGGTCTATCCACTGCTGGTTGAATTAAGGTAACGCCGATCCACGATGTAGCAATTACGTACCGATAATCTTTGTGTGAGCTTGTAACGATTAATAGTTGATGACTTGTTATTACGGTGTTGGACTCGTGAACACGTGCCATTGTATGCAAGCGATGTGCAAACCACATGCAAATTACCGTGTGAATGTTCTCTGCGGTAACTGGAAAATAATCGATTGTTTACATCGACTTGTTAAGATGCAATCGTCGGTGGTGAAGTCTGTATGGAATATAGATTATAAATAATTGCTTATCAGTTATTTATAATTAATCAGTTTATGGTTATGATTGTGTTTGTTTGCATACATCGCTACATACAAATACTGTACAAACATCCCCTGTATAGCCTCAACACTGTTAGGGCAAGGGGACGTCCACAAATGACGTCACGCGATTTTGGACGATTTTTGACCCCCCCCCCTCGTCACAAGGCGTCACAAAAAGTCAGACCCCCCCCTCAAATATGACGTCACAAAGCTCTGCCCCTGCCCCCCCCACAAAAAAATAAAACATGCTTCAAATCGCTTTAAACTATTGTCATTGTAGTGCGTATTTAATGTCCCGCTGCACTCTGATGTTGTAGGAGAAAACATTTATTAAAAAGTATATTTAATTAAATAGAACGTGTATATTTATTTAAAGTTGCGCATTTTGATGTGACGTCATATTTCTCAAACCCCCCCCCCCCCCATCGTCACAAATGTCTGACCCCCCCCCCCAGGTGCGTGACGTCATTTATGGACGGCCCCCTAGTGCTCTTAGCGAGCAGCGCCTATGAAGGCCGGCACAGCACACAGGGAATGATAATGACAAAGATAAACACAAAGCCGTTCACTACCACCACACTCAAACACACACGCGTCAGCTCCTATTCTCTGGACTTTCATCAGTGCTGAAGTTAAGTTGCTGGCCGCTTTGCGTTACAGACCGTTGAACCTGCGCCCAACAACTGCGATTGTAAATAAAATCACACACACAAGTTAACACTACACACACACTGTCACACACACAATCACACTGCACACACACACAGCCATTATCATACACACGACACACACACACATATATACACAATCACCCTGCACACACACACACACACAGCCATTCCCATACACACGACACACATATATACACAATCACACTGCACACAGCCATTCTCATACACACGACACACATATACACAATCACACTGCACACACACAGCCACTCATACACACGACACACAGACATATACACAATCATACTGCACACACACACAGCCATTCCCATACACACGACACACACATATACACAATCACACTGCACACAGCCACTCATACACACGACACACACATACACAATCACACTGCACACAGCCACTCATACACACACACATATACACAATCACCCTGCACACACACAGCCATTCCCATACACACGACACACACATATACACAATCACCCTGCACACACACACACAGCCATTCCCATACACACGACACACATATACACAATCACACTGCGCACACACAGCCACTCATACACACGACACACACATATACACAATCACACTGCACACACATATCCATTCTTATACACACGACACACACATACACAATCACACTGCACACACAGCCACTCATACACACGACACACACATATACACAATCACACTGCACACACACAGCCATTCCCATACACACGACACACACATATACACAATCACACTGCACACACATATCCATTCTCATACACACGACACACACATATACACAATCACACTGCACACACACACAGCCATTCCCACACACACGGCACACATATACACAATCACACTGCACACACACAGCCACTCATACACACGACACACACACATATACACAATCATACTGCACACACACACAACCATTCCCATACACACGACACACACATACACACAATCGCACTGCACACACACACATAGCCATCTCATACAAACATACTGCACACACATACACAATTACACACACTCATGTCTTACACAATCATAATACGACACACTCTCACTCACATATATACAATCACACTGCACACGCAAACATCTCATGCATAGACATCCCCATACACACGCTCACAAACTCTCATACACAGCGTATAATTTCTCATACATACTGCATATACATACACAATGACACAGCACATACACACTCTCACATTCTCATACACAATAACACACAGCGTACTCTCACACACACTGCGACCTTGCCCACACACCCATTCACACGTACCAACACGCACACCGTGCTGTGTACACGTGCACACACGCACACGTGCAAACAAAACATCACTGATCCCCTCCATATCGCCCTTTATCAGACGTGTTGGGACAAGTTATGTTAACGAGTAGCAGCACCTATGGCGCTAGCACGCGAGGTTGGGTGGTGTGGCCAGGACCACGTCCGCCCGGCCGTCTTTGTCTTCCCAGCGGGCATATGTTTACACTATGCACCCGGTATTCATTTAAGGCCGTGTCGACCTAGGGGTGGGGGTTCCCAGGAGCGGTTCATATTTTCGCCACTGATGTTGCCCGCGTGGGGGGGTGGGGGATGGAACGCGACTCACGAAGTGTCTCGTGTGTATGTCTACGTGTGTGTGTGTCTACGTGTGTGTACGCGTGTGTATACGTGTGCACGTGTGTGTGCGTGTGTCTGCGTGTACGTGTGCGTGTCTGCGTGTGTGTGTACGTGTGTGTGTCTACGTGTCTGCGTGTGTGTACGCGTGTGTACGTGTGCACGTGTGTGTGCGTGTGTCTGCGTGTGTGTGTACGTGGACGTGTGTGTACGTGTGTGCGTGTACGTGTGTGTACGCATGTGTGTGCGTACGTGGACGTGTGTGGACGTGTGTGTACGTGTGTATACGTGTGTGTGTACGTGTGTGTGTGTACGCGCGTGTGTGTACGTGTGCACGTGTGTGTGTGCGTGTGTCTGTGAACGTGTACGTGTGTGCGTGTACGTACGAATGCGCACGTACACCGCGACTCTTCCGTTTCACACTCCCATAACTTGGAACACTCACTCGGGGAAATCTTTTTATAAAGATGAACATCGTCACTCGCAAAAGGCGAGATGGTTGTGTTGGAGTGGTGGGGGTGGTGGTGGGGGGGGTCCCCGCCTCCCTTCTCTCCCTCCCGCTTCCCCCTGCACTGGGCCCCGCCATGCCCGCCCCGGGCCTCGCGGCGTCTCCTCGCGCCACGTGGAGCCCGCGGAAGGGGGGGGGGGGTCCCACGCGGGGTCCCACGCGGGGCGCTGTCAGGTCGTGTGGGATGGGTGAAATGAGTTAAGAAATGGATTGGTGGTGGGTGGATTGATGGAATTGTGGATTAACTGCGTATGTTTAACTTATTTCGCACCGTACGCAGCCAACCGTGCTAACCGGAGGTCCGGTGAAATGACAAAACAAATAAAAACAAAACGCATGGGTGGGTGGGTGGATGCATGGAACTCACTAAAAAATGATGGATGTATGGTGAGATTGATTGGTGGATGAAATGAGCGAACAATGGATCGGTGGATCAATTGATGGCTGTGTGGATGGAAAGAATTCTGAAGTTATGGATGGATGAAATGAGTGAAGTTATGTATGGATGGGTGGGTGGATGGATGGATGTGAAGGATGGATGTTATTAGATGGGTGGATTTAGAAAGGGGCGTTAATTAAGTGTAAGTTGAGTGGACTGATGTCTGGGAAATAAGGGGTGACGGAAGGCGGATCAACGATTTGGTAGGAACTTAAATGAACATTTAAAGTTCGGTAGCTGGAACGAAGGGTTGGAATGCGAGCTGCGTGGACGGTGGACCGATGGATGATAAGATGAAGAGGTGTATGGGAGAGCTGTGAAGGATTCATACAAGGGGGAAGGATGGATGGAGTGCACGAGTGTCGAGCGACAGCAGGGAAAACTCTGGCTCTTGCGGTCCCCTTACAGACACGAAACTCTCCGCCTCCCCTCGCCACCTTCCCGGGCCCCTATCCCCTCGCACGCAAACACGAACGAGAGACAACGACGCGAACGAAGAGCGACTCTTTACATTTAGAGCCCCCCACCCCCACCTCCCAGCTTTCAGCTCCCAAGGCCCCCTCCTCCCCCCTTCCAGCAAAGGGGGGCACGAGCAAAAAACCAGCACTCTTACCATCAACATGATCAACATCACCAACAAACAACAGCAGCAGCACTTACTCGTTGTGCAGCACCCGGCGATTGCTCCCACGTTGTGCTACTCTCTCCCGCGATGGGTCGCGTGCTGCTCTTGTTGATGCTACTGCTGCTGGTGATGATGTTGTTGTTGTGTCGTTAAAGAACTCCCCTCTCTATCGAGGTTGCTGCCGTTGAAATGTCGCTTCCATCCACCCGCGTTTCAGCCACTCCACATCATCACATGACGGCGATGGGGGGGGAGGGAGGCTTGTGCGTGGGGAATGTGTGTGTGTTGTGGGGGGATGTGGGAGTATGTGTGTGCGTATGTGAAAGGTGGGCGGGGGGGTGGGTGGGTATGTGTGTGGGAGTATGTGTGTGCGTTTGATGGGTGGGAGGTATGTGCGTGTGTAACTGGTGTGTGTATGTTATGGGGGTATTGTACGCGTAATGGTTAGGTATGTGGGTAGGGGTATGTGTGGATGTATGTAATGAGTGGGTAGTGTGTATGTGTGATAGCTTGGGTATGTCCTGGGTCCGTTGGTATGTGCTCCGTTGATACGAAGGGCCGAGTTTTGTATGTGTGTAAATGCGAGCTTTGGTGTGGAGAGAGACTGGTTATGTGTGTTCATATGCTGCTTTTTGTGTTTGTGTAAACACGTGTTCGATGCAATGGCGTCACGAGAACGGAGGCTCGGCGGGTGACATCACATGACCAACCCTGCCTCCACTCACTGGCGGTGAGAGAAGTGCGCGTGTGAATGAGATCGATGTGTGGCTATGTGTGAGACAGTATATGACATTCGTGTTGTTTCCTGTGCCAGCCTTCATACGTGCTCGCTAAAAGCACTTTCCACAACAATCTGTGCCTATACTGTATGGGGGAACTTTGTGAACGTGATAGTGCGTGTATATATTGTTTTATAAAAATCAAATGTACTGGGGAGACAAAGGCGGTCGGGCGTGGCGCTGGTCACACCAACCCCCGTGGTGGGACGTACCGGCTTTAATAGATGCTCGTTAACAGCAACTTGCCGCAACAGCCTGTGGTGGACTACACGGGGGACCATTGTCTTTATCTCTGCGTTTCAATGTTTGTATTGTTGTCTTTGGCACCGCAATGCAAAGCACGTCCACGTGTTACCCCCGCGCGTGTACCACGTGCAATGACGTCACGGACAGGGAGGCTCGACGGTGACGTCACGAGCGCGGCGGGGCTCGTGTCGGGGGAAGGGAGGGGGGTTGGGTCGTATCGCCGCTCCTCATTGGCTCGGTGTGGGGGGGGGGGCGTTGCGACGTCAACGCGGGTCGCCTCGTTCGGCCACTTGACGTCACCCCTCCCCTCACCACCCCTTCGCTGCGGGATGTGACGTCACGGCGATCACGTGGCGCCTCGCGTGCAAGTGACCTTGGGTGTTGTGGAGGCGAGACCGGCTTCTACCGGCACACACTGAGAGATATACTGGCACACTGAGAGATATACTGGCACACTGAGAGATACACTGGCACACTGAGAGATATACTGGCACACTGAGAGATACACTGGCACACTGAGAGATATACTGGCACACTGAGAGATATTCTGGCACACTGAGAGATATACTGGCACACTGAGAGATACACTGGCACACTGAGAGATACACTGGCACACTGAGAGATATACTGGCACACTGAGAGATACACTGGCACACTGAGAGATATACTGGCACACTGAGAGATACACTGGCACACTGAGAGATATACTGGCACACTGAGAGATACACTGGCACACTGAGAGATACACTGGCACACTGAGAGATACACTGGCACACTGAGAGATATACTGGCACACTGAGAGATACACTGGCACACTGAGAGATATACTGGCACACTGAGAGATACACTGGCACACTGAGAGATATACTGGCACACTGAGAGATACACTGGGACACTGAGAGATATACTGGCACACTGAGAGATACACTGGCACACTGAGAGATATGCTGGCACACTGAGAGATATACTGGCACACTGAGAGATATACTGGCACACTGAGAGATACACTGGCACACTGAGAGATACACTGGCACACTGAGAGATATACTGGCACACTGAGATACACTGGCACACTGAGAGATATACTGGTACACTGAGAGATACACTGTCATACTGAGAGATATACTGGCACACTGAGAGATACACTGGCACACTGAGAGATATACTGGCACACTGAGAGATACACTGGCACACTCAGAGATATACTGGCACACTGAGAGATACGCTGGCGTCACGGGGGGTATACTGACACACTGAGAGATATACTGCCACACTGAGAGATACACTGGCACGCTGAGAGATATACTGGCACACTGAGATATATACTGGCACACTGAGAGATACACTGGCGTCACGGGGGTATACTGACACACTGAGATATACTGGCACACTGAGAGATATACTGGCGTAACGGGGATATACTGGCACACTGAGATATAATGCACTGGGGTATCAGCACAGATATATCAGTACCATTGGGATATACTGGAAAATTGTGGATGTACCGCTACAATGGTGACATACTTAAATAACAGATTAGTGAATTAAGAGACAGATTGGCACAATGGAAAATTTGCTCGTGTCATTACAGATATACTGACACTATGGCGACATCCTGGCACATTCGGATATATACTGTATATTGATAGTAACGATATTATAATTATTGGCACATCACGGCATCAAGGAACACTGGCATGATCACAGATATGCTGGCATTCAGGGAGATGCACTGGCACCGTGATATACGATATTGTCATTGTATATGTAATGTACACGTTACTGTTTACACGTGTTGGTGTTTACAAGCGCAGTAATAACCACGTGTTGTTTACACTGAGCACGTGTCGTGTTGTTGTTTCCACGTGGGTGGGCAGCAGTGGGATTACATTTGCCTGCCTGTTGCAGTCGGCGCTTCGTGTGTGAAGACGTTTCGGGCTTCACCCCTTGGTCAACTCGTTGGTATACAAACATTCGCGATGCGTGCGTGGGATAGGGGAAGCGAGAGAAGCGAAACTTTTCCCCCCGAGGTTTGCTTGATGCGCTGCAACGTTGGCAATGAACAACAGCCTCGGCGACGTGAGGGTTACGGACTGGGCAATGGTGCCCCCTTGTGGGTCGGATTTCACATGGAGCAAATGTAAACTCCGTTGGAAAAAAAGAGCCGCGTTGTCACACATCACTCCCCCTCCATTCATTCGCCGCGATGCCGTTTACCCTAAGCGAAGTCCAGCAAATCGTGGAAAACGCACACCTCCCCATCCACCAGTACGTACATGAAACAGAGCTCATTGGGCCCTTACTGCTTAAATACATTTAAATCTATCTAGGATCTCAACAACGTCCCTCACCACGACTGCTTAAAAGCGTGCAATTCCCCGTTTGTGGAAACACGCGCTCAATTTTCAACAATGCAACCCTGATGGCGAAGTTTTGAAAGACAAATGGAGTTCACAAGATGTCACAAACATATCGTGCAAGACCCAACGACGTAGAAGATCTCTGGCTTCCATGAAGAAATCCACTGCACAAACCATGGCAACAGATGCAGATATGACCGCAGCCCCCCCAAAATTGAACCATTGAACATATAACGCCACAATGCCAGATTCAAACGTGGAGGCATTAACAGGGATTGTCCACTTCACTATCGCAATAACCTGGCTCAAACGCCTTAATGTACTTATAGTTGTCACTCTACACCAACATCAGCCATACGGAGAAGTTGCTATTCCACCATGTTTTGACTCTCAGTGATCACCCCTGCGAGTAACGACGTGTCCTGCACAAGCCCACTTGACTTTGCATGTTTTTTCAGGTGGTCCATTTTTGTGTTAATATAATTTCAAGCTTGTAGCTCTCCAAGCTTCGTTGCATCATTTTTTGATCCGCGTCATCACAAGTCGTACTCAAACTGTAAATGTTGTGGATTCACTCTTCAACCCACCGGTGGGCTAAAGTAGTGAATTATCTGTCTTTTGTCAACGTGACACTTTTTTTGCTGATTGGCCGTGTCGGGTGGTGGCGGGGTTACGACACATTTATAAATAACGCGATCTAACCCAAAAACCCTTATTATGAACCGATTAAAATGTTCTCTATCCACACTGGAGTGTATCATCAATGTTATCCATAGGTCACCTTGGCGACACCACATGGGATCCCCTTTACGACTCACAGCCCCAACTTTGAGCTCATTCCCATGCGTGTGTAGTGTGTGTGCGTGCACGTGTTATTTCTGTGTTGAAGCAGTGATGTCTGGAGACATGGCTGTACAAACAGGATTTATTTCGTCTATTAAGAACACCGCGGGAATGGAACAATCACACGAACATTGTTGGGAGACGTGAAGATGCCTAAGAATCGCTTAGCGTAAAATCACACCTCGCTAAATTCAAAATGTTAAAACCGCGTGAATGAAACATCAAACCAATATTGTTGGGATACGTGAAAATGCCTACGAATCCCTTAGTGTGGAACCACACCTCGCGAAATTCACAATGTTACGCATTTTTTATCCTCTAAATGCCGCTGAACAAAAAAAAAATACCTGGGAGCATGGTACACGTTATTTTAACTCACTTTGAAACGCTTTACAAAAACGCCTTAAAAGTTGATGAACTAATAACAAAGATGCCAAGTGAAAACAAACGGATTTGAAATATCTGGAGGCACATCACTCCCTCATCTCCCCGTCCTCCTCTTCCTCCTCCACGCCTCGCACGTACAGCACGTTGTTACACCTGCGAGCGACAAGAGACCGGTCATGCACACGTACAGTCAATTTGTCAATCCAGCCGCCCCATGCGGGTTTTGGGGGTTGTGTTGACCATGCTTCACCACGCTTGTCAGTGCGACGTTTGAGATGGCGGGGAACATGAATGCGGGAGCTTAGAAAGAACAGAAACTGATTTTGCTGCACTGGTTTCTGCTGCCCACAATCTCGTCCTGCAAAAACAGGTCGCATAGGCTGCAGGTGGAGGGGAGGGGGGAAGAGGCCGTTCAGTGGTGTTTAGGGATACAAACATTCAGTAAAAACCATCCAGTCAGCTTGCACCTTCTCTGCAGGTGCTCCCATTGCCTGGAAATTCCTCTGGCTCTCTGTACCAAACACCCTTTACCACTGTTCACGTGCAGGATCAAGACCTTCTTCCTCTTTCACTCATGACTGCCTCACTCCCTATGAAATATTTCTAATCACATCTTTATCACCCCATGTATTCGTAGTATTTAGAGATGCAGTCCCACTCGACACTTCATAAACCCATATTGCTTCGTATTTTATTATAATAAACATCCGCACGCCCTCACTAGTGTCACCTTTTAGCTTTTCATTCTCTTTTTTACTCTTCGTTTTCACAACACCAAGCACGCTTGCAACCGGGGCAAAGCCAGTAGTTGTAGCAACACGACTCACCGGATGAGGATCTCCCCCAGGTGCCCTGCCAAGGCACCATCGATGAACTCCTCAGTGTTGGCGAGCTGCACAACACCGCATGGCAGAATATTGTATGAGACCGTACAGCAAGACGTACATTCCAGATTAATGTCAAGGTCACACTCACCATATTCAGGGTCCTCTGTGTTCTACCCCCGACTACCTCTCACCTCTTGACTCACCCTACACTCCACACAATCTCTTGCTTCTCACCTTTGAACTCACTACTGCCCTCCATGCACTCTCCTACTGGATGACAGTGGTTATTTGGGACGAGAGTTTGCGAAGTAACACAATTCGATACGTGCATGATGAGCAGAGGAACCAATTGTGCTTAATGAATCGCTCAGCGTCATCATGTATTATTTATACCGCAGGTCCCATGCAGTACATCGAGGCGCGAGGTCACTGGCCACCGCTGCCCGAGGGGCTCGTCAGTGTGACGTGGTCTCGGGACACCCCGCGTTGCCTCGATTCGCACCTGCATGTTCATGTAGCCATCGACGGACACAAGGTATCCCTTGTACTCCATGCCCCACTTCAGTTTCACCATCACGGGTTTCCCAGTCAGGCCGTTCAGGAACGGCTTCGGGTTCATAGGCAGTGAGGTCTGCGGGGAGGGAAGGCAAAACCATAATTGTTACGATAATCATCACGAACATCTTCATGATCACCATCGGGCATCATAATAACTGTGATGTGATAATCACTATGATCATCGCTATGAACATAATTCATAGCGATGATCATAACGGTGCGAATTTTGTGAATGCCGGGAGCATAGAATGCACAGCAAATAGGCACTTCCGTCTGCTACTCTTCACGCAGCCCCGCAGATGCTAATAGTCCAGCATGCGTGGTGATAGCCCATCCAAGAACTATTCAGGGTCAACCCCTGCTTAGCTTCCAATGTCTGACACATTCCAAGAGTCTGTCATTGTATAAACTGTGATAATAAAAAAACACGTGTCGGCAAGGCCCCGTC
This sequence comes from Petromyzon marinus, assembly GCF_048934315.1. NCBI lineage: Eukaryota > Metazoa > Chordata > Hyperoartia > Petromyzontiformes > Petromyzontidae > Petromyzon > Petromyzon marinus. The sequence goes on along the minus strand of NC_133696.1, from coordinate 8,930,600 downwards.
TCTCCGCGTGTCTATCGCGGTGGCGAGATGTTATCCCCCTCGCCAGGAATGAAGGAGGTCGTGGGTAGGGCTGAACAATTTGGGGAAATATCTAATTGCGATTTTTCTGACAGATATTGCGATTGCGATTTGCGATTACATTTTTAAAAGTCAAGCTTCTGTTCAATATTCACTGTGTAATATATTTAAAACGTGGAGCATTACCACATGAAACCATCAAAATATGAACTCCTCTTATATTTTAATGCAAGGATGATTACTTAAAATATATGAATTGCTAGCAACATGTATTTTTTTTTAAATAATTGAAGTAGAAAAATGAAACAGAACAAATGTTAAGTTAATTAAAGTTATAATAAAAAAACAATTCCAATAAGTAATAGGACTTTTCAAATCGCCCAAAATCGCAGCCTTTGCGATTTACTAATCGCTCACGTCTGTATATTTGGAGTTTGCATGTTCTCTCCGGGTCCCCCGTTTTCCCCTTTACATTTATAAACACGCGCTCAGATTATATCCATGTACTCTTTCGTCTCTCCTTCGTGTCCCCCCCTCCCCGTTTCCCTCCCCCAGCGTCTCCCTTGTCTCTCGTCCCTCTCTTATCTCTCTCCTCGAGTCTCCATTGTGCATTTCTCTCTACCCCCGTGTATCTCTACCCCCGCGTGTCCCTCTACCCCCGCGTGTCCCTCTACCCCCGCGTGTCTCTACACCCGCGTGTATCTCTACCCCCGTGTCTCTCTACACCGCGTGTCCCTCTACCCCCGTGTATCTCTACCCCCGTGTACCTCTACACCCGCGTGTACCTCTACCCCCGCGTGTCCCTCTACCCCCGCGTGTCCCTCTACCCCCGCGTGTCCCTCTACCCCCGCGTGTCCCTCTACCCCCGCGTGTCCCTCTACCCCCGCGTGTCCCTCTACCCCCGCGTGTCCCTCTACCCCCGCGTGTCCCTCTACCCCCGCGTGTCTCTACACCCGCGTGTATCTCTACCCCCGTGTCTCTCTACACCGCGTGTCCCTCTACCCCCGTGTACCTCTACACCCGCGTGTACCTCTACCCCCGCGTGTCCCTCTACACCCGTGTACCTCTACCCCCGCGTGTCCCTCTACCCCCGTGTATCTCTACCCCCGCGTGCCCCTCTACCCTCGTGTTTCTCTACCCCCGCGTGTCCCTCTACCCCCGCGTGTCCCTCTACCCCCGTGTATCTCTACCCCCGCGTGTTTCTCTACCCCCGTGTATCTCTACCCCCGTGTATCTCTACCCCCGTGTATCTCTACCCCCGCGTATCTCTACCCCCGCGTGTCCCTCTACCCCCGTGTATCTCTACCCCCGTTCATCTCTACCCCCGTGTATCTCTACCCCCGCGTGCCCCTCTACCCCCGTGTATCTCTACCCCCGCGTGTCCCTCTACCCCCGTGTATCTCTACCCCCGTGTCCCTCTACCCCGTGTCCCTCTACCCCCGTGTGTCCCTCTACCCCCGTGTATCTCTACCCCCGTGCCCCTCTATACCCGTGTCCCTCTACCACCGCGTGTCCCTCTACCCCCGTGTATCTCTACCCCCGTTTATCTCTACCCCGTGTATCTCTACCCCCGCGTGTCCCTCTACCCCCGTGTCCCTCTACCCCTGTGTATCTCTACCCCCGTGTGTCTCTACCCCCGTGTCCCCCTCTACCCCCGCATGTCCCTCTACCCCCGTGTATCTCTACCCCCGTGTCCCTCTACCCCCGTGTCCCTCTACCCCCGTGTATCTCTACCCCCGTGTCCCCCTCTACCCCCGCGTGTCCCTCCCCACGTTGCCGCCACAATGAGACTCGGAGCGACTCCCACTCGTACCGCCATGTTGGTGTCGAGTAGTCGCCGCTACGCACGATGCCCTTCCAACGGAGACGCGACAACGTGGGCAACGCGCGCTCAGTGAAGTTAGAGAGAGATAATCGCGAGCTGGTGAGGAGCCGGTGAGGAGTTGGTGAGGGGTTGGTGAGGAGTTGGAGTGGAGTGACCGCAGGAGGCGCCTCGCTAAGCCTAGGCCCGGGGAGGAAGACGCGCGGGGCACGACGGGAGCCCTGGACCACGTGACGCCGCCTCGGCCTCCAATGAGAGGGTGCGCGCGCGGCTCGAGGTCACGTGGCGCGAGCGAGAGATGGGGGTGACGAGGTGAGGGCGACTCCTCTACTCACCTCACCCTCTACTCACCCTTTACTCACCTCACCCACCTCACCCTCTACTCACCCTTTACTCACCCTCTACTCACCCTCTACTCACTCATCCTCTACTCACCCTCTACTCACCTCACCCTCTACTCACCCTCTACTCACCTCACCCTCTACTCACCCTCTACTCACCTCACCCTCTACTCACCCACCTCACCCTCCACTCACCCACCTCACCCTCTACTCACCCACCTCACCCTCCACTCACCCACCTCACCCTCCACTCACTCACCTCACCCACCTCACCCACCTCACCCTCCACTCACCCACCTCACCCTCTACTCACCCACCTCACCCTCTACTCACCCACATCACCCTCTACTCACCCTCTTCTCACTCACCTCACCCTCTTCTCACTCACCTCACCCTCGACACACTCACCTCACCCTCCACTCACCCACCTCACCCTCTACTCACTCACCTCACCCACCTCACCCTCCACTCACCCACCTCACCCGCTACTCACCCTCTACTCACCCACCTCACCCTCCACTCACCCACCTCACCCTCGACTCACTCACCTCACCCACCTCACCCTCCACTCACTCACCTCACCCTCGACTCACTCACCTCACCCTTGACTCACCCTCTACTCACCCACCTCACCCTCTACTCACTCACCTCACCCTCTACTCACCCACCTCACCCTCTACTCACCCACCTCACCCTCCACTCACCCTCTACTCACTCACCTCACCCTCCACTCACCCACCTCACCCTATACTCACCCTCTACTCACTCACCTCACCCTCCACTCACCTCACCCTCCACTCACCCACCTCACCCTCGACTCACCCACCTCACCCTCGACTCACCCTCTACTCACTCACCTCACCCACCTCACTCTCTACTCACCCACCTCACCCTCTACTCACTCACCTCACCCTCTACTCACCCACCTCACCCTCTACTCACCCACCTCACCCTCCACTCACCAACCTCACCCTCTACTCACCCACCTCACCCTCTACTCACTCACCTCACCCTCTACTCACCCACCTCACTTTCCACTCACCCACCTCACCCTCCACTCACCCACCTCACCCTCTACTCACTCACCTCACCCTCCACTCACCCACCTCACCCTCCACTCACCAACCTCACCCTCCACTCACCAACCTCACCCTCTACTCACCCACCTCACCCTCTACTCACCCTCCACTCACCCACCTCACCCTCCACTCACCAACCTCACCCTCTACTCACCCACCTCACCCTCCACTCACCCACCTCACCCTCCACTCACCCACCTCACCCTCTACTCACCCACCTCACCCTCTACTCACCCTCTACTCACCCACCTCACCCTCCACTCACCCACCTCACCCTCCACTCACCCACCTCACCCTCCACTCACCAACCTCACCCTCTACTCACCCACCTCACCCTCCACTCACCCACCTCACCCTCTACTCACCCACCTCACCCTCCAATCACCCACCTCACCCTCCACTCACCCACCTCACCCTCCACTCACCCACCTGACCCTCCACTCACCAACCTCACCCTCTACTCACCCACCTCACCCTCCACTCACCCACCTCACCCTCTACTCACCCACCTCACCCTCCACTCACCCACCTCACCCTCCACTCACCCACCTCACCCTCCACTCACTCACCTCACCCTCTACTCACCCACCTCACCCTCTACTCACCCACCTCACCCTCCACTCACTCACCTCACCCTCTACTCACCCACCTCACCCTCTACTCACTCACCTCACCCTCCACTCACCCACCTCACCCTCCACTCACCTACCTCACCCTCTACTGACCCACCTCACCCTCCACTCCCTTATCCTCTACTCACCTATGTCACCTTCACTCACCTCATCTTATTCTCTACTCACCTAATTGAAATTTCATATTCAGTAGATGTTTTAATTTACATTTTCTCTTTCCAAAATATCTGACAAACACACCGAGATACCGTTCTTTATCGACATTAAACAGTTTTATATAAACAGCGACCACTGTCACCTTGCTGCCATACACATTTTGGATCTGGAGAGAAAATGTCGAGAGAAACTCATCACTTGCGTTTCCCATCCGACTCAAGCTCAAACGAGTACCTGGTGTGATGTGTAAACATCGCCACTGGGGACACAAAGGCGGCCGGGCGTGGTGCTGGCCACCCAACCCCTTGTGTGCCGTGCCGGCCTTAATAGGTGCTCGCTAACAGCACTTGCCAGAATTATCTGCTTAGGCTATACGGGGAATCTTTGTCTTTGTACCGATGCGGTGAGCGGCGCCGGCGTGTGTGTCAGCGTGTGCCAGTGGCCGCTGGCAGATGGCAAGAGCATCCAGCAGAACGTGGAGATGCTGGCCAAGAAGCTGGAGCTGATGGGTGCCACCAAGCAGGCCTCCTTCTTGGTGGACTGCGAGATGTACCACCCGGTCTCCAGCACGGGTGAGGGGGCACGCACGGCGACTCGCCTCGTCCTGTGCATGCGCAGGGTGATGCGTGTGTGAGTTTCTATGTTGTGTGCGTGAGGTGTGTGGTGGGTGTATGGTGTATGTCCTCGAACTCACCTAGGCCGACTTGGCCTTCATTGAGTACCTGGTGCAGTGTCCAAACTTCAACATTGGGGAGACAAAGGCCGTGGTCCTGGCCACACCAGCCCATTGTTTGCCATTCCGGCCTTAATAGGTACTCGCTAACAACAGCCTGTTACAGGCTGTATAGGGGACCTTTATCTGACGCTGTATATTTGGAGTTTTCACGTTCTCCCCGTGGTCGCGTGAACTTTTCTCCGGGTCCTCCGGTTTTTCCTCCACATTTAGAAACGTGCGTCTAGAATATTTGGCTGCTATAAATTTCCACGTGATAAGCGACTTCCTTGAGCTATCATTTGTGGCCAGGTCGCTTCTGAAAGAGCTATACGGTATCGCTCAATGGGCCTTACCTGGTAAAATAATAAGTTTTAAGCATGTAATTTAGTATGTGTGTGTTTGGTATATGCGAAATGTGGCATGTGCGAGGTGTGGTTGCCACGTATATTATCAATTTGGATAATTTGAATTTTGCAGGGAAAGAAATGTCTCATCTCTGTTCCCCTGTGTGCTGACTGGCATCGCCATGGCTTATAGGGGGGGTTCCCTGCCTTCGGGAGGTCAGGATGTTATGGAGGCCACTAATTTTAAAGGGGCCTTAGTATAATTGACCACAAAAAGAATATCAAAAATTTTCTTTGTGTTTAAACAATACGTGTTTATTTCACGAATCAAGGGCATCTTTACCCATATGTATGTTTGTTAAACTTCTTTCGCACCGTACGTAGCCAGGTGTGGGAGCACCTCCGAATGCCGATTGACCATATCGTTACCCCCCCCCCCCCCCATCGCTATAACGATTTCTCCACATCACAGGTCAGTCCATGAAGTGCATGTATGTGATGCACAACTCGGAGTACCCGCTCAGCTGCTTCGCGCTCTACGAGAACGGGCCCTGTCTCACGGCCGACGTTGGCTTCGACGCACTCATGCTGAAGCTCAAGGGCCTCTTCCAGAATGCCAAAAGCAACAAGGTGAGCGGTGAGGGGGGGGCGGCATGGCCCCCCGACTACCACGTCTACACTGGAGATCCAAAGGAGAGGCATTGTGATGGTTCAATCGGTGAAACCCAAGTTACATTTTGGGTTGTTATTGCGAACGCAAAACACGGACCCTACCCCTAAATAAACCATAAAACCAAATACTATTTCTAACCCTAACTATATTAGCCATCCAAACCCTAACACTTTCCCCATCTCATCTCCCTACTCACTGTTTCCTGTTCACTCTAAGTGCTGCCATTGCCATGAGGTGGCCGTGTGTCTAGACTGCCTGCTGTATTAATGAGGCTATTATCGTTTTATCACAGGTTGAGGCACGAGGAACGCGCTATGTTTATGCAGACTTCCTCATCAAGCTCGGCACAGTCACCATGGGGCCCAGCTCCAAGGGAGTGTGTGTGGAGGTGCGATGCACAATTACAAGCAGCTTCCTCCGTCAGACTTATGGGGAGCATGGTTTAGAGGGGGCAGTGAGGTGGGGACGGCAGTCCGGGTTTTCGTCTGTTAGCCAATACACATGACCTCTTTAAACATAGTTCACAATGGTTAATGATCGGTTGAACTCACTCCAACGATCCACACAGTGGGTGGGAAAGCCCTGATTGTATATACAAAAGGTGCTATATATGTATATTGTGAGCTAAAGTTCCAATTTTACTCTTTGGTTCTTTCGGTAAAGTCACATAGAAAGAAAAAATCAAATAATAGCATGACATTTATCATGAACACAATCTCCAACCAAACCGTACCTACACCAGACAACCAGAGACACTCCCTACACCTAACAATAACCACACTAGCCTCGTGCCCAGGCGCGAGCTGACACTCTGCTCATCTTCTGAATGTGTGGTAAGTGCAGGTGGAATACTGCCCATGCGTGGTGCCCAGTGACTGCTGGGGCCTCCTGCAGGAGTTCATGCAGGCCCTGCTGGGCCCCCATGCGCCCGTGAGTCCGCCCACGGCTGGCGCGGGCCGGGCCGATGGGGCCACTGGTGGCGCGGCACTTTACACCGCCGCTGACACCATGGTGCAGTACATGGAGCTGTTCAACCGCATGCGCAAGCAGCAGGGCCCCTCAGCGCCCACACAACGCTAGTCTGCCTATTCGCGATTTGGATAAAGTGCTAAAAACTGGACAATTGTAAATTACTACTGAAGGCCTGACCAAATCCCCTTTCATAGATCCCACAGTCTCCATGAGGACATTTAGTCAAGAGCACCATCCGCTTGCTACATAATACAATTTATATTTATATGGCAGTTAACTTTTATATGGCAGCATATGTGACTGTCTCGAGACGCTCTACAAACAGTGGGGGGGGCAGAGGTGGATATCGGATATCAGGGATTTCTAGGGTGTGAAGAGAGGAGGGATGGGCTGGAGACACTTAATAGAGCAGCCACAGGCAGATGAGAAGAGATCTCAAAGCCAGAGCTGAATTGGAGAAGTGTCTCAGCAGTGTGGACAAATAGAGTTCCGGACAGCGGGGCAAGCAGCAGAGGAGTGACCTCCCATTGAGTGGAGGTTGACTGAAAGTGAAATCAGACGAGAGAAAAGAAAAACCTGAATATTTTGGTTTTAAGCGTTCACACAAAACAAATCTCATTGTATTATTTAATAAATCTCACAAATGCGTAGACGCTGTATTTGTTACAAGTTTATTTAGACAAGACGAGGGCCATTGGGGATGAACTCCATTCGCAAGCGAAACGTTCTGTGTTCAAGATCAGTGCATTTAATTTGTATGAATGTATGTTGAACTTCTTTCGCACTGTAAGTAGCCAACTGTGGTAATCACCCACATGGTGAGAAACGATGCCTCCAAACATGTACCAGCATCACACAAATGGGTGCAACGGTTGAAGATCATGTCTCTACGCGTCACACACAAAGAGAACGTGCGAATCAGAGCATGAACTAAGAGTGGGCTCCGACTTCTAATTTAAGCGTTTGGGTCTTCACGACTCCGTTGGCCGTAGCTCTGAGATGTATAAATACAACTTTATACACAGCTCATATCAATCAACGGTGCATCATGACCGCCCAGCAGGCGATGCCGTTTACGGACAAAATCACGTGGAATACATATTTTTACCTGCTTAAAACTCACCACTTGGTATCGTTTACATAAAACGACGACGCAAATCAGGTCGCAAATAAAAAAGGAAGAGTCAAGTAGGCATGGGTATGCGATGCCACGGGAAGCCCTCCTGCACAACTACGTGCGCCATATGCCCGTTAACTCTGACCCACAGTCGTCGCACGATCGGTGACTGTGGCGGCTGCCACCTCCCCGTGCCCGCTCTCCGAGACCTCACTCATGGCTGGTGACTCAGAAGTGGCCGGCTCGCCGCCCTGCCCGCCTTCCGGTGCGTTTTCGTGCCGGTCTGCTGACCCCTCGGGGGCGACCGGAATGTCAAGGTCGTCATTTGTGAGGGCGGTGGTGGGGTCGTCGTCCTGCGGGTAGATCTCCGGGTAGCGCTGCATGCACTCCTGCATGTCACGGAAGTGGTCGATGCAGTCGGCACCGCGCATCTCCTCCTTGCTATTGTGGAAACAGGAGAAGGCTGACTTGAAGGCGTCGCCGCACGGCCCGCTCGCCATGCCACCCAGGCACGGGCAGTTCCAGTTTATCTCCCCGCTAGGCAGGATGAGGCCTGTGTGAGTGAGACAGCGGGTTTAGCATTGTGGCATTTTTGCCTCATCACTATTTGAACAAAAAATCTTCCCACGCTCGTAGTGCGTGCATCAAAATGTGCATGTACGAACGAATTATTTTTTATTGAATGCGCTGGATGACCAAGTCACTCAGAAAGCACCCGGTCTTACCAGATATTGCAAACTAAGCGTTAAACCTGGATAGCACTTGGATGATCACCATGCTTATAAGATTCCAATATTTGGTGAGATTGGGAGCATTGCCAGTGATTTGCTCATACACCAGCAACAATGCTCGTGCCTCTTAATAACACACTTAATTAAACTCAGAAGCACTGCACAGTAGTGGCACAGCGTATCGAGTGTGCAGGCAGTGCAACTGCACCAGGGCCCGTGGTCCAAAGGGGCTCATGTACCAGGCTATGAAGAGGCGGTGGTGGGGGGCAGAAGTTGAGCAGTTGTGGGGCGGGAATTTAATTTCTTGCACCAGGGCGCGTGCCATTCACGCTAATCTACAGCTTATAGATTTCTATCATTTTCAGGACCCCTGCGCAGCCTGTATGTGAGCGCTGTGTGTTAGGATCATGGTGACGGAAGGGAGGGGGACGCACCTTGTTCATCGTAAGGGTCCGGCTCGTCCTCCTTGAGCTTGGCTTGGCTCGGCTCCTCATGATCCTCCTTTGTCACAAATATAACGCGGTCCTTACCTGTGTGGGCAGGGAGGAGAGAATGTGGATTTGTGCCGAGATAAGACCACGGCTGCAGCTTACCTGTAGACGTCCACAAACAATCTGGTCCAAGAGCTTTCCCATTCTTTATATATGCAGGAGCTAGATGAATTGTTGCATCGTAATATGATGGCGGCGGCTTGTGGACCGATCATGGATGATGATACTGTATAGATGTGTATATGTAAACAGTTGATGACATTGATGCCGTGAGCGATACAATAGCATGCTTTTTTTTATAAAACCGGTCACCACTGAAATATTAACGCAGCCACTGCACGCCCAGCCACCCTAATCGTTCGGTGATGTCACCTGGATTGTGCCCTTTCATAAAAATTGCGTAACGTAACCTCGCAGCGCAGCGAGCTTTCTTGAATGTGTACGGGAAATGGGCCCCAGTCTGGCTCCTCCAGTGCTGACTGGTGTCTCACTTTACTCATTGCCCCCTTACCCCTATTGGGCTCATCCAGCTCGGTCCGCTGAGTAACGATAACATAGGGTTGACAGGCGCCTGGGGCGGTGGACGTGGCGTAGAAGAGAGGAACTGCGATTATAGACTTCAGACGACTCTAACATAACAGACTTGGGGTCAATTATAATTACAAGGCAGAACTTTTAGCTGAAATTACAATTATACGGTCGTTGCAATTAATCGTGGCGCAATTACAAGTGTAATTAACCCTACGTATGGTGCAAGTGGTCCCCATCAACTGGAGGATTGCTTTTACAAGTGGGGCAGTGCCCCCCAATATAGTTACGCAGATTAATATCTGCATGTTGTCACATGGCCGTTCTCACATCGACCGAGCAGTCTGGCCGGACACGACTGTGAACCCCTCAACCCAACACGCCGTGAGACGCGGGAAGGCCGGGTAGGTTGAAACCCGTTAACGCCACAGCACCACGTGTGACCTTCCCAGAGCTCTTGGTTCAGCCGGGATCCATCAGCGCCGGGGTGCTCCACCATAGGGAGCCTCCAGAGGGAGCCCAGACCCGAAGACTTCACCCGAGGCGCATCCACGACAGGAAGCGTCCACCTACAGGGACCTCCACCAAAGAGCACTTCCACCCTCAAGAAACCTCCTCTACCCCCCCACCCCAGGCTGCTCCACGCTGGGGACACCTTGAGACATGCTGGCTTCACGATGCTAAATCTCCCCCCCCCCATTCCGTGACATTGGGCGCATGCGCGCTTGCGAAAGCTGCGAGTTTTGTTGTAAAAGAGGTAGCCGGCTTTGGTGTCGTTGCTCTCCCCCCCACCACCACCCTGTACAGCCGCGAGGTTCCCGCTGTGGCTCCCCATTGCTCACCTTCCTGGCGGCAGTAGGACATTGTCGAGTGGCCCGGGCCGGGACTCGAACCCACGTGCGTGCTCAGAGCTCCCACTCGCTGCGACTGCTTGCCCCGCCCACCGCAGCACGTGACGCAAAGAGGACCCCACCCCAACAGGCGAAGGGTGGCCGCGCCGAGTGCCTGACCGGTTCGCTTATCACTCTCGACTGCGGTACATTTATACAGTACTTGAATCGAGTCGAATTGTTTTTGATTGATATGTAACAATTCTTTTCGATAGATAACGAACTAAATTTGGAGAGTTAAACGGATACACAAAAAATGTCAACGAGCGCGCGTGGAAATGGAGTGGTCCATCCGCAGCGAGGGAGTGGGCGGTGGAGTTGTATCGATGCCCTTTAATATGTCGATTAGATTCACAGATCGATTATATTATTTGTGACTACGGTGTCCTTCTAAATAGAGAACTGCTGCAGGGATTTCCATGAATAAATCACGCCCCAACATAAGCGTTGCATTCATCGAACATTAATCGATTAGCTGTGCGCGCGATTAGACGCACGAATCGCGAGCACAAACTACAACTATAATCGCTAATCGATCCATCTGTGCGTCAAGCAAGCGTCCACGTCCGTAATGACATCATCACGTTAACACTACGTGAGCACGCGAATGCCTGTGACGTAATTACGTACCATGGATGTTGTCACGTTACACCCCCCCCCCCCGCGTAACTCTCCGATGTCATTCCGCGGTTGGTCAATGTCCTCGTCCTCTTTGTTAAGACACGCCCCCTTGACTGACGCCTCTACGAATGGCAGTGCGGGAGGCGGTGTCAAGGGGCGGAGCGTGGGGGACGGGACTCGCGGTGCGGGGCGCGGGGTGAGGTGCGGGGAGCGGGGTGAGGTGCGGGGCACGAGGGTGAGGGGCGGGGCGCTGGGGTGAGGGGCGGGGCGCTGGGGTGGGGGCGGGGCCGGGCGCTGAGGGTGGGGGGGCCGGGCGCTGAGGGTGGGGGGGCCGGGCGCTGAGGGTGGGGGGGCCGGGCGCTGAGGGTGGGGGGGCCGGGCGCTGAGGGTGGGGGGGCCGGGCGCTGAGGGTGGGGGGGCCGGGCGCTGAGGGTGGGGGGGCCGGGCGCTGGGGTGGGGGGCCGGGCGCTGGGGTGAGAGGCGGGGCGCTGGGGTGAGGGGCGGAGTCTGCAGAGCGCGGGTTCAGCCACGAGCCTCGCAGAACGCGGAGAGTTGCGCGGCTCGACTCCCCCAACGCAGACCGTAGACCTGGACCCCCGGGGACATAGGTTCCACCCTGGACCCCGGTCTTTATTAGTTCGACTCCTGAACTCGCTGACGCTGGCCTCACAACTCGGCTTGCGGAGGACCGGAGCCGAGACGAGACCCTGAACCTTCTTGGCGGGTTTCGGGTTCGACACGGGACTCTGAATGCTCAGTTTCCTCTCTGAACCCTGAGTGCAAGCGGACCCAAGGAGACCTACGTTCAATTCCCAACCAAGGAGCCTGGTTCTCCATCTCGGCTCCACCGTGAGGGTCCCACAGAGACCCCGCCCGGACCCTCAGCCCGGCTGCCGGCCACGTCCTTGCATTCGTCTCTCCCGTGTCCCAGCTGCCCCACGGCCTCGCTGCTCGGGGCGGGAGACCCCGTGACCCCGGGGGTCCCGGGGGTCACCGCCTTAGCGCCGAGACCCCCCTGTGACCAGGAGACCCAGGGCTATGGTGCTGCAACTGGGTTCCTTCCTCTGTCTCTCCTCGTCCTACAGGTAAGCACGGCGTCTCGTCGTGCCCACGCCAGCCATGACGCCGCAAACTTTGTCCGGAGAGGCCCCGTGGGGCCGCGGGGAGGAGGAGGAGGAGAACGAGCCGAGGCCAGAGAGGCCCCGTGCTGTGTCCCTGTCACTGTCGCTTTGTCTGCCCGGGGGCTTTTGTTTGGGCCTCGCCATCACCCCGCTGCTTTCAACACCGTTGCTGGGTTGTTGTGGTGATGCCTGTTGTTGTTGTGGTGGCGTTGGGAGTTGTGGTGGTCGTTGTAGTATAGTTAGTGATGGTGGCGGTGACGGTAGTGGTGAGTGTGTTGTTGGTTAGTGGTGGTGGTGGTGATGGTTGGTAGAGTTAGTGGTGATGGTCCCCGGTAGTTTGTGGTCGTTATTGTGTTGTGCGGTAATGCCAGCGATGTTGAGAGTAGTGCGTTGGTGGTGATGGAAAGTGGTGGTTGTTATTGTAATGAGGTGGTGGTAGTGGTGTTGGGAATAATGGTAGTGGTGGCTGATATGTTTGGATCATAATGGTGGTTGGTGGTGGATGTGATGGTTGTTCTTAAGGTTATATAATAGTTATTGTGGTGGTCATGAAAGTGTTACAGGCATTTCTGTATTAGTTGTGATGGTGTGGTGATCGTGATTGTGGTGCGGTGATGTCAGTGGTGTTGGGAACACTGGTGGTAGTGATTGGTAACGGTGTTTTCTCCGTATTTTGATGAGGCTATGAGTGTCGTATTGACAGTGTCGGGAGTGGTAGTTGTATTGATGGCGTTAGTGGTTCTTAAATAAAAAAAACGCCCCGCTCATTCCTCATTTCGATCCTAAGTCTACTTTCAATAACTGCCCGAATGTCTACCGCACAATTGCATGTCTGTGTAATACTATAACTTAGCAATGAAAAATCAACATGGTTACCAACCGTGTGCCCAGAGACATGTTTTTTTAAATATAATTTCGCATTACTTTATGACATTCACAAAAAAACACGGGACAAAAGTGGACAAATCGCGCAAAACAGAATGGGGAGGGAGGCAAGGCGCATGCTTGGAATTGCGCCGAGAAACCGTAAAGAGGAACACGTGGATTCGATTTTTGTGTGCGTTTAGTTTGTTCCCCCTTCGCACCTCCGATTGGCACGATTGGCTACGTACGGTGGTGCGACAAAAATCAAAGTTTCAACAAGAAAGCGAACAGACGTCGTATTGGACAGAGAGGACAAGCGAGCCGACTTGGGCAGGACAAGTAACCTGGAAGAGATGATGATGATGGCCGGTGGTCGAGACTCAAGCGACAAATCAGAAATCAGAGGAGGAGGGGGGGATCGTACCCCGATAATAAAAAAAACACGTACACCACGGACAGACAGATCAAATCCGGCTCGCGTTTGCGAAGATCCTTGATAGATTGTTATACATCGCGGGTCCGTGAAGGACGGTGCGACTGCTTGCGGGAAGTCTTTATCCAGCAGTGGATTTATAATGATCGATGTTGATAGTAGTGGTGGTGGTGGGAGTAGTGTGGTGGTGTTAAGGGATTATTGTGGAGGTGACGGTTGTTGTTGTTGCGGTGTGGGGGAATGGTGCCGTAGTGGTTGTCGCAAATATTTGAAACGGTCGTGGGGCTTTCCTAGATCGACTCCACCTTAAATGAGTACACGAGTGTGGTGTGTAAACATTAGTGCTTGGGACACATGTGACTGAGCGTGGTGGTGGCCACCCCCCCCCCCCCCTCGTGTGCAGTTCCGGCTTACAAAAGGTGCTCGCATAAAACCCTTTCCCCCTTTACGACCTATTAAAATATATGGGTGGGAGGAGGGATCTTTGTCTTTGTTATGGTTATAGTAGCTGGTAGTTAGTTGGTGGCGGTGGTACTGTTGGTCGTGGTAGCGGCGTTTTTATTGCTGGTGGAAGCGGTGATTATGGTGATGAGTGGATGTACTGCGAGTGTTGGTACGGTGGTGTTGAAGCGGTTAGTTGTGGTAGCGGGTAGTGGTGTTGCCAGCAATGGTGATGCTGGTCGTGGTGCTCGTATTTATGACGGTGGTGGTAGTGTTGGTATTGATGCTGCTGGCGGTGGTGGTAATTGTAGTGACGGTGTTGAAGCTGGTAGTAATGATAGCGGTGGTGGTACTGTTGATAGTAGTGATGGTGCTAGCTGGTAGTCAGGATTGTGATGGTGCTTGTCGGTGGTGCTGATGAAGCTGTTAGTCATGGTAGCTGTGTTGGTAGTCGTGATGGTGCTTATGGTGCCGAAGCTGGTAGTTATGGTAGTCGTGATGATGCTCGTGTCGGTGGTGCCGATGGGGTGGCGTTGTTGATGACGGCCACACCGACTTTGATGTCCGCGATTGCTCACAGACGCTCAGTTCCGCGTAACAAAACCTGACTCGTCCGGAGGACGCTGGCGAAGGTGGTGGGGGGGAGGCACGTGCCGGTGAAGGCAGCGGACGACGAGGCGGCGGAAGCGGCGTCGTCTTCCTCTTCGCGATGGACAAGTGCCGCCACGTGTTCCGGCTGCGTCTCGCCCAGGACCACTCCATCATGAACCCGCAGAAGTGGCTGTGCGCCGAGTGCGGCACCACCGAGTCGGTGTGGGCCTGCCTGGGCTGCTCGCACGTCGCTTGCGGACGCTACATCTCGGAGCACGCCCTCCTGCACTACCAGGTGGCCACAGGCCCGAAATCAACAAAAGTGACAAACTGCAGCTGGGCATTGGAATGATGGATGAGATGTAATGTGATGCAAGGGCACTGGCGGAACCAGTGGCAGGGTGGGGTGGCACGTTCCCCCCCAATGTTCCGATCGAAATCCCTAATTTCTAAATCCCTAATGTCGATCGACCCCCACTGCCACTGTGTAGCATATTATTGTGCCATGTGTACATGATATGATAGGACAAGAGTCTGAGTCCATAATTGGCAATAAGTAACGGCAAAGCAGTTATAAGTCACTCAGAATTGTGCGCAGTTGCGTATACGGTACACGACTTCCCCGAAGGCATTCACCTTCAGCGAGCGCGATGCTGATCACACACGGTTCAAATTCGACCCTCGATCGACGGCTGCGCCATCGCCGGACACGCGTCGAATAAAAAGCGAGGAACAAGTCCTTACTTCCTAACAACGCCTCTATCATTTTTCATTGCTGGAGGAGTTGCCCCCACTACCTGAAAATCTTGGCTCCGCCATTGTGCAAGGGGCTTTGATATATATCCTTGTGTACATATTTGTACTTTAGGTCACACCGTTCCTCTTTGATGGTCACGTTCGTGTTAGGTCAGTTTTGTAATTTGCGCCCTGTTCCATCTGGAGGTAATCTGCTGGAGCCGATTTGCGCTGCACGTAAATTACGCTTGCGATATTTTCAATTCCTCACAATGTGACGGTTGTTTTTGTTCGGATTTTTATTTTGTTTTTGTTCATTTTGGTAACCGAGGTCACTCTTGAAAATAAATTAGGCTACCCTGGTCTCTTGAATCACTCAACTGGTTATGCAAAATAATCTTGACACTTGAGATGCTGGGGCATTTCAAGTACCCAAAAATAAATTAAATTCCTTATTTATTATTCCTTATTTATAAGAACTTAATAAAGAAGGCTGAAAAGTTTGGCTCGAGATAAATACTACCAAAGCAAAAGTCACGTGCAACAAGTTCGGGGGGGGGGGACGGACACAACACAGAGACCTTTCTTATTTTCGTGTTACACACCTGCCTCCCCACCCCCCTGCCCCCTTTGCAGAACACAGGCCACCCGCTGGCGCTGGAGGTGAACGAGCTGCACGTGTACTGCTACGCGTGCGATGACTACGTCCTTAACGACAACGCGACAGGCGACCTGCGCCTACTGCGGTCCACGCTGAGCGCCGTCACGAGCCAGCGCTACCAGCTGACCACGCGCAGCGGCCGCACGCTCCGCTCGGGCGCCGGCGACGATACACGGTGCGCACAGTCATCTGCCTCCTATCGTTGTTTTAAAAACATAACACCATCTCTGCTCTCCTACAATATTCCTTTTGAAGACCCTATAATTTTTACTGCGACCTTGTCTTCCATTGACAACAAAACGGTTCCCAACGTGGTTAACAAACTGACCCCTATTAAAAATGGATTTCCTCGTGTCGGTTCTCTCGTGCCCCCTTCTCCATAATTTTGCCAATCGAAAACCACTGGACGCAAATGGGGAAAAAAATATTTTGAACTACTAACCTGAAGTGAATCTTCAAATATGGGTGTAGGCTGGCCCTGGCTAACCTACATCCGGGTTATTTTTTCTAAGTTGGTTAACGATGCTGCTGGTGACCACCCCAAAGCCCCATACGAAGCCGTTAACGCCCTTGCACAGCAAACGTCACTCACCGTTCATTCCTACTGTTGCGCTCCGAAATATTCGGCTCCCGTTTGATGTTCAAAAACCTCGAGCATCCATATTAGTTCTTCCTGCATCCAAAAATTGTCCTGAACCAAATTCCATCCCACACTACATAGATCTTCCATCACCGGTTCATTTAAAGTAGTCTGCCATTATTCACAATTTAAAGAAAAAAAAAAACCCCTCTGTATTCGATCCCCTACCAACAACCTTTACTGTGCCCCGCTTATCTACCTTTGTTCCATACATTAATCAAATAATTAATCATTCCATTTCTTCTAGAATTGTTCCGCGTGATTTAAAAAAAAATTATGTCGCTCCCTTTCTTAAAAACACCTCTTGATCAAATCGATAAAACTAACTACCGTCCTAACTCTAACCGCTCATGAATGTCCAAGATTCTTGAATGTCATGTTCAATTATTTCACCAGTCATAATTTTCAACGGGAATTTTAGGATCCATTCATCTGGTTTTTGGGCACTTTGTTCAACAGAAACTGCACTTTCGTTTGTCCCAATGGATATTCCACTCTGGATCTCTCTCACTTGGTGCTTCTTAAAGAATCTGCCGCCGTTGACACTATCGCTCGCTCCATTATCCTAAAAAAAGTCCCACACAGCCTTGTGGGCATCTGATGAACTTATTGCGTGGTTCCCTTCCTTTCCATCTACTCATAACATTTCTGTCCAAGGAATGTTTTTACCTCGCAATCCTCTACACTATGATGTTCCATCCTTGGCTCTTTGCCCTAAACCTTCTTCCTGTAGGAAAAACTAATTTCTAGGTTTGGTATTGGTTATCACGTCTATGACGACGACGCGGCCGCTCTGTTGTGATTGACCACGCCCACCCCACATCCCTTTTCTTACCCTTCTTCCCATATCACTTCCATCTTCAGTGGATTGCATTAAATTTTCTGCAACTTTAACAGAAAAATGCAATCCTTATTGTTGGTAAGAGATCTACTCGTACCGAATGCCAGTCACCTTTTGTTAACTTAACCTTGCCGTACGTCTACGTCAGTTTCCCCCCCCCCACCCCCCCGATTTTGTTCCGATGATGTACGTGTACATCAAAACCGGACGAAAATCGAAAATGAAATGTTATCGGTACGGAGGCTCCCACAAGGCCATGCGGGAGGGCATGTGGCACCAGCTATCGTAGTGCAGTCGCGTCACTACAGTTCTCTGCAGCAAGTACAAGGTCTTTAAAAACAACGGCGTGATGCTTCTAAATAAAATTAATGCCGAGCTGCTTGCGAGTTCCGAGATTCAGGTGAACGGGACGCCCCCTGCAACTTGCATAAGTCTCAAAATAGGAAAGGGTTCATACATGCTTGGATATTGTCAAACGTGTGTAATCTTGGGGTCCTCCTGGACTGAGAGCCATCTCGGACTCAATATTTCACGTTTCTCAAACAGCTTTTCGTCTATGCAATATTCCCCAGATCTGCAATCCCCAACTCAAGAAGCTACCGAAACCTGAACCTCCTATTTGGCCTCCCTGACACACTCAAAGTATTCAACGCTGCTGCAGACGCACTTCGGCACCCATAAATACCACCACATGACACCCATTTAATTTTCCCTTCACCGTCTTCCAATCAGGTGTCAAATTAATTTCAAAATTGCACTCCATCTTAGAATATTGCATGACCTTGCTTTGGTTCATTGGTCCTCTCATTTCTCTGCATACCCCAGCAGGACTCCTTCGCTCACCTAGTCTTTGAGTTGCTAGGTCACGCCAAAAGTAAAATGCGCGACTTTTGACCGGCATGCTTTCCGATTTACAGCTCCATCTGTGTGCAAGTGACGCATTTGAAATGGTAGATTCACCCAGGGTTTCCCCAGAACGCGAATCCCACGACGATCTTTAACTGACCAAGTCGGAGGCAATTTTGAGGGATTGGCCATTTTGCTTGTTGCTCCTGCCAGGTCACATCCATTCAGTGAGATGTGGGCAACACCTAAATGGTGCCTCACATCCAAGGAATACAATCAAAGTCATATGCCCAATTCAGAACCTCACCTCAAGCCAATGGCCCTACGCAATCCCAACAGTCCACAAAGCCTCTGCATGGCTGCACAGCCCATCAGCTTCACGGAGCTTTAACTGGGAGGCCAGCACTGTGTTGCCGCAGGACCCCCAACCAGGCCACCTCACTCCTCCGCCTGAATATCTCCCGAGCGCGAGCGCCACCGCTGGTCATTGCATCTCCTGGCCACCTTCGCTGAACCTCCTGCCGTTGTAACCTCTCTGTCTCCGTCCCGTCCGTGACTTCCTCGCCTTCTGCTCTCCAGCCTTGTACTCCCACCAGGGTCCCAGCCTCGAAGGCAGATTCTTGCCAAAGCGCCTGTTGTCCCCGGAGCCTGTTGGTTTGATGTTTCACTCCTCAGCACTTGAACGCCTCCGTGGTCCAACACCTTTCTGTTCTGGCTAAGCCCTTTATCTTACCTGAGCCAGCCAGCCACCACCCCCCCCTCCTGCTTTCTTGCCATTGGCCTATCGGGCCTCATTATAATTAGGGGTGAGTCACCTCTTTCCACCTGCGGCCTTCAATTACCCCGGCCTGGCTTAATCAGCCCATTAATTTCCCCAGATTTAAATTATCCTGATTCAGACCAGCTGCTGTCTTTGTTGGGCATCAAAAACTGGTTGGTTCTTCAAAGTAGTCGATCAAGACAACCCCCCAGTATCAGAGAGCTCCCTCCCCCCCCACCAACACGCAAATCAAATGTGCTGCACTTTACTGTTATCGCAACTGGGGAAAAGGTTAACTTGTACCCGTGAAAGCGTGGAATGCACTCCCACTGTACGTCATCAAATCAGCTCCCTGTCGTTATTGAAATCGCACTTAATAAACACGTCCTTGTTTACTGATGCTTATAGCCGAAGTGTGCTCGGGTTTCGTGATGTTCAGTGTTTTGGGGGGGTTACTATTTGCATGCATAACGCTGTGTGAAATCCAATTGTTGTTATCATTGTTCTCTGGACTCTCTTGGCTGTCGGGAGCTTGAGTTGCCAAATGATGTTGCCCTACGTGCTCCATGCTCTGGCCGCCTCCGTGCTCCTAGTCGGGGTTTGTTTTTGTTCATCCTTGGTGTTCTTGTACATTTTTTTACGACGTAAATTTTTTTTTTTTACTTTAAGATGTTCGTGTCGTGGGTTCAAAATGTTAAGCGTTTCAAGATGCAATTTGCATGCATGGCTCGATATAAAACGAATTATTATAATCTGGAGAAAGACAATCCACAAATTATCTTCTAACTTTCTATGCATCTTTCCCACCAAACTCGATCCCGCTCATTAAGTCGATAAACGCTCTCGTCTGTAAGATGCGGAGCCCTCACTGTCACAATGTTCAATCAGCTGTTGAGAAGAAAGTAAGGGGGAGAGTCGTTAAATACCAGTGTGGTATCTATAAATGTATCACCCTGTAAAATGTGTAGTAATAATAACAAAACTACACGTTGAATGGATACATTCATACTGGTACATTCTGTTGTGAGTAGCAGATGGCGGTGCAGCAAAATCCATTGTTGTATTGTATTTCTGCGCTCCCAGCCTTCACCAACCCGGCACTTACTGACTTGGCGAAGCATGGGCCAAATAACCCCCCGCGACCCGCATGGCACCGAGGCCCTCTCATGATCCAGCAGTGGATTGACAAAGGGCTGCACATTTACTCGACGTTTGCACATACACACTAAACTACACCACGATGCATGTATACACGTCGTGTACTTACATAGACATGCGTATTGCATGGCAACACGCATAAGCATGCACAGCAGATGGCTTCTGCCTTGTGCCCCTAGCCACAGTTCCACCATTGCTGCTGCCAAGACTGCCTCGTTACCCCCCCCCCCCATGTTACTGCCAGTAGCCTAGTAGCATAGCAGCATGGTTTGACATAGGAATGAATGAAATGCCCCCCTACCCCACTGGCCCGTGGGCCCCGGTGCAGTTCCACTGCCTGTACACTCCCTCGATGGCTACACCGCCGATGTGCGGTGCATCTGAGCAGACACGTTGGTGCCTTTGAGCGAGTTTCCCGGAATGTGCTGGATCTCCTCTGGTCTTGGAAGCCCATCAGCCTTTAACGACCATTGGCATATTATTTGGTGACGCATTTGCGCACAAGCACAATGAACACGTAAAATGTGCTGTGAAGAACGGCCTTTGCCCAAAACTTCGCCTATTATCTTTTTTTTACTCTTCAGGCTGCAATTTTTGAGGTTTTTTTGTAATGCGCGTGGTCACCCATCCAAGCACTAGGCAGGCTTTAAAGCCACTTTGCTTAGCATTTGTGCCCTCAGCTTTGCCGTGTCACTATTCCCAACGTCTCCGCGTTTCCACCCGCGGCATTGACACGGTGCGGCTGCCTCTTCATACCCCGGCAGGCCCAGCGAGCGGCGGGTGGAAGCCCAGCTGCGCGCCGAGGACCGCATGTTTACCGCGCTGTGGCACCGGCGCCTGGCGTTGGCGCGCAAGGTGTTCACGGCGTGGGCGGGACTCACGTCAAGTGGGCGGCGCCGCGCGCTGCACGAGTTGGACACCGCCCAGGAGCAGCGGCGCCGCGAGGACGCGCAGAGGGAGCGGCAGGAGCGCAGGCGGCGACACAGAGGTGCGCGGAGTTTTTGGCCGGTGACCGAATTTCTTAAGGAACTGCTTTTTGTGTTTGGTTTGTTGTCCTTCCACCACACCTCCGATTAGCATGGTTGGCTATGTACAGTGTGAAAGAAGTTCAACATACATACGCCCGCGATGAGCCAGATTTTTCGTCAGATCTCAGTGGCGGCATTGAGCGTGCATGAGGCTTGGATGTGCGACGTGGCGGGTTCACCCCGGATTCATCCCCGGGGTTCTTCACAGATTCGCTTCACGTGTGAAGCCAAACACTGAGTGGTGGAACTTACACGATGTAGCAGGACCACCCGCGAAAAAGAAGTCTTGAGATTCGGCGATAATTTTCTGGGTGAATAAATGGCATTATTATTATTACAATTCAGGCGATCGGTGATGCAGTGGCTCGGCCACTGAGTTGTAAACCCAGTGACTAGAGTTTTATTCCTGGTGACGGCCAACATCAGTGGAGTGTGATAGCTGAACCGGTCATGCACCGCCCTGCCACCACCTTCATGAACCCGAATTGACAAGATTGGTGAAGCATGGTCAAATTACTTACTAGACATCTGTGAAAAAGAACTTCATAGCTCATCAGATTCCTCCAGTCTAAATATATATTCTGACTCACGTGGCCAATGTAGTGTGGGGAGGCACTGATTCAGCATGGTTTGACGCAAAGGGGCTGTATATGTGTAGTCTATGAAACGTTTGGTTCGATTGAGGGAAACAGTTCTGGTTTATTTTCTCATAAATAGAAAGAGCACCATCATCAGCTGTGATCAATCCATTGCTGGATGAAGTCCTCGCCAAGTCACCATCATCTGTCCTAGTCTTGCAATGCAACAGTCCAATGAACTGCTGCACGTATGAATAATAAAACCGTTTACCCATGCTACACCGTGAGAAGGGGAGTAGAGTCAGAGATGCAATGTATGCAAAATGAAAAAGCAACGGGAGAGGGGAAGAGAATGAACGGGAAATGTGAGGGTATGGATGGAAGAGGAACGGGAGCAATGGGTCAGGCGAGATGAGGACGGGAGGAGGAAGAGGCTGCATCAGGACCTCGATGCTGATGCACGGGGGAGCAGCGTCTATTTTCACAGCGAGCGCAGGAGGAGGGGAGGAATTCGCAGTGGAGGTGGCCACACACAGAGAAGTCACGTGATTTATGGGAAATTTAAACTGATTTAGACTTTTAGATGGAAAAGCCTTCAGACCATATCGTATAATCCGGGTGAGAGTGCCCATGATTCGTGATTATTTCTACTTTGGCGGATGTGAGTGGTAATTTTGTTTCTAACAAGGCCCCCCCGTACCCCCCCCACCCAACTTCCCTGCTGCCACTCTCCACCACCTCCACCTCGCTCCCTCCCCTGTGTAGAGGAGATGTCCAGCCGGCCCCCGAGGAAGAGCCCTCGTCTGAGCAATGTTGCGCAGCACCGCAACCACCGAGTGCCCACGCCAACGCCAGCCGCCGTGCCTCCCCGTACCGGGGAGGTGGTCGCCGTGGCGATGCTACTGACCCCTCTCCCGCCCTCGCCTGCCCCGGCGCTGCCTCCAGACGCACCGTCCCCTCCACTGAAGCGCAGGCCGACGGTCACCCCCGGCGTGACGGGGCTACGCAACCTGGGCAACACGTGCTACATGAACTCCATCCTGCAGGTGCGGGTGGTACCGGCGGCGCCGGGAACAACACAGCAGCGTTCCTTGCTGTGGTGGTGCTGTGTCAACACGGCATGTGGTTGGTTGCCTATTGGAGTGGATAGCCCGCGTGAGGGGGTTGCCCGCACGAGCGGGTTTGCCAATGGTAGCAGTCTCTGCCACTCAGCCATTGCCTGTGCGCCTGACATCGCTGTGTGCTACTGTGCAGGTGCTGAGCCACCTGCAGGCGTTCCGCCAATGCTTTCTGCTGCTCGACCTTAGCGGCGCCGGCTCCGACCCCGGTGCGACCTCGTGGCCTCTCGAGGGCGACGATCCGACGGGCCCCCGGCGGCAGCGTCGCCATGTGGGGCTGGCCCGCCAGCTCTCGGAGCAGTGCTACCGCGAGGCCACGGGGCTGGGGCAGGCGGCGGCCACCATCACGGACGGCGCCAGACGTGAGAGCCGCAGGGCCGGGCTGAGCGGCGGGGGTGGCGCAGAGAGAGTGACGCACGGGCAGCAGCACCAGGTGCACGGGCAGCAGCAGCAGCGAGAGGAGGAAGAGGAGGAGGAGCGCGTGTCTCTCTGTCACGAGTTGCACACGCTCTTCAGGGTCATGTGGTCCGGGAAGTGGGCGCTTGTGTCGCCCTACGCGATGCTGCACTCGGTGTGGCGCCTCGTGCCGTCGTTCAAGGTGAGCGTGCGGGGCACCGGGCCGACGACGCGCGGCCGGAGTCGTACGCGGTGTCGCTGGCACTCGGCGGATGGGGGGTTCACGCGAATGTTTGTGACGGTGGCGATGATGCGATGTACAAGTATTTTAACGACGCGACAATTATTGTTTCAGCTCACTCACCAGCGGGCTGAAGAGCGATTCTCACGACCAGATTTAGCGATAGACGCTGCATTTCGTTTTGGAAATGTGCCAAGTGTCATCGGATAAACTTTTGTCTAGATCTCAAATGGGAATCTAGAACCATGTCACCTGACCAGCCTTCATTTAAATTATGGTGCGTTAACTGTGAATTGGCGGTAATAACGACGATGGGACGACGGCGACCGCAGTTAACGTCGCGTGGACCGCGCGCGCCGGCAGGGTTATGCGCAGCAGGACGCTCAGGAGTTCCTGTGCGAGCTGCTTGACAAGGTGCTTCAGGAGTTGGAGGCGGCGGCAGCAGCTGCGGCATCATCCTCTTCCGCAGGGCCCGGCTCCCCAGTGTCGCCGGTGTCACCAGTGTTGCCATGGCCTCCGGGGCCGCCCCACGCCAATGCGGCGCCTGTGTCCCCATTCCCGCGCCTCCCGCCGTCACCGCTCTCCCAGCGGAAGCTCGTCCGCCAGGTGCTACGGGTGGTGGCGAGCATCTTCCAGGGGGAGCTGCTGAGCCAGGTAGGGCCTTCCAGCCACCGAGCGATGCAGTCAGACGCTCACGCAACTGACCACCCACTCAGCCACCCTTTCACCACTCACTCACCCACCCAGTAAGCCAGACAACCAGGCACCCATCCATTCGCCTACCCACCAACCGATTCACCCAACAGGCTACTGATCCATCCAAACAGCCACAAAGATACCCACTCACCCAGCCACAATATTAATTCACATCGCCGTTTTATTTTCTCCTGGATGTAGGTGACGTGCCTGTCATGCGCGCATACGTCACGGAGGAATGAGCTATTCTGGGACCTCTCGCTCGACTTCCCCGAGCGCTACCACGGCCTGGCCAAGGCAGTGGAGAGCGATGGTGGTGGCAGCAGTGGCTGCGGCGCTGGTGGTAGCGGCGCTGGTGGCAGCACGAACGGCGGCTGCACCCTCACCGAGATGCTCGCCAAGTTCACCGAGACAGAGGCACTGGATGGCGGGAAAGTGTACTCCTGCGACACGTGCAACGGTGAGAGCTCGTGCCCACACCTCCACCACCACCACTCACCACGTGACACCACACCACGGCATATTACACCATGCCACACAACGCCATGTCACGCCACACTATGCCGCAAGACGCCATCCACCGCCACAACACACCACGCAATTCCATGCTACGCCATGCCACACCATGCCACGCTGGATCACGCCACATCATGCCATGCAACACCATCATCCCGTGCCACATCACGCCACACACGTTTTATGTGCGCAGGAGTCATGTGCATATCGCTCTAGTTAAGCTACATGCCGGATCTTCCGCGAATTAAAAAAAATATACAAGTTGCATACAGCGTGTAAATTTACTACGTAGCGATACAAGCGGCGACTTAGCTGCTCGGCTTGAGTTCGCATGGCATAAAGAACAGACACGCACGTGGTGAACGGGTGGTCGCGTGCTCGTCATGGTTGTGGCGCGACCCGGTGCCACTCTCACCGGCGATGCCATGCTGCCATTCTGTGCCTGGCAGGCCGGCGACGTCGCTCCTCCTCCAAGCAGCCGGTACTCACCGAGGCGCAAAAGCAACTGTTGGTGCACAGACTGCCTCGCGTGCTACGCCTACATCTCAAGCGCTTCAGGTGAACTGCTGCGCCACGTGTGTCGCTTTGTGTCTCTCCTGTGTTTCTGTGTCCTCGTGTGTCCCTGTTTGTCCCCGTGAGTCTGTAAGTACCTCTCCTGTGTTTCTCCTGCGTGTCTCTGTCCCGATGTATCTCTATGTGTCCCCTTGTGCCCTTATGTGTGACTGCTATGTATCTCTGTAAGTCCCGATGTGTGCCTGTGTGTTCCTGTAAATCCCCAAATGGATTATTGCATTGTGAGACCATGAACGATAGTGACTGCTAGAAAATACCTTAATTCAGCAATCGATAGATCATCACTGAAGAAGATGATGATAATGATGATGAGTGTGTGGGCGCAGCATTGTGTGAATTGACCTGTGAGTGACATGGTGTGGCCGTGTGCAGGTGGTCGGGCCGAAATCACCGCGAGAAGATTGGCGTGCACGTGGCGTTTGAGCAGCGACTCTGCATGACGCCGTACTGCAGCCGTGACGGTGGTAGCGGCAGCGGCAGCGGTGGTGCTGACCCCAGCACATACGACCTCTCAGCCGTGGTGATGCATCACGGGCGAGGCTTCGGCTCAGGACACTACACGGCGTACTGCTACAACGCTGAGGGCGGTACGCTCATGACTCTGACCATGACTCTGATGCACATGATATATACGTTGTGTGTGCGTTGTGTGTTTGTGATGTGCGTGTAGTGTAATTAGGGGCACTGCGGTGCTGAGATGTTATCTCTCTTGCCTGGTACCCTGAAGTTAGTGGGTTTAATCCCGAAACCTGACAATGCCTGTATATTTGGAGTTGATGCGGATTTTTCTCCAGGTTCCTCCGGTTTTGCTCTCCATCGTTAGAAACACGTGTTTTGATTATTTGGCTGCAACTATAAATTCCTCTAAATGATAAGCCCCTTCTAAAAACTATGTGGAGCCAGGTCGCCTCTGATTAAAAAAAAAAATGCATAGTTCAGTGGGCTTTCCCTGGTAAATAATTACTTTACATTGTGTGTGTATCTGACATACGTATATATGCTACGTAACGGCTTCGTATCTCGCGTGCATGGTGTACGTGCTATGCGTGCGCGCTTTGTGTTTGATATTTTTGCGTGTGTGTTATGATCCGGTGAGTGTGCTATGTATTCAGTCAGACTTAATATTGGCCTCCTACCCCATCATGTGCTGTGCCGGCCTTCATAGGTGCTCGCTTGCCCCAACAGTCTGTTTAGGCTGTATGAGTGACAATTATTTGTCTTTGTATGTATCTGGTGTTGCTTTGTTTGGCATCCATGCTGTATGTGCCATGCATCTAGCATGTATTGTACGTGTGTTCTGTATGTACTGTGTGTGCGGTCTGCACGGTGGGTCCTGTGAGCCTGGCACGAATGTTCTGCGTGCGCGTCTGGCGAGCGCAGGCTTCTGGGTGCACTGCAACGACTCGCGGCTGGACGTGGTGTCCGTGGCGGAGGTTTGCCGTGCCCAGGCCTACATCCTCTTCTACACGCGGTGCCGTTCCGGCGGCCCCCAGGCTCCCGCGTGCCCCTCCAACGTCCCCGCCATGTCCCCCCATGCCCCCCCCAACCGCGCCACCAACACCGCCGGGAGCAGGCGCAGGCGGAGGCTCGACCTCTCATGAGCTCTTGTGCTCGCAGGCCAAGACTCTCGTGCACCTGTGCGCGCACGACCAAGAAAAGCCTTATACGGTGACCTCGACGTCAGCTGGAAATGTCTGTGACACTAAAAGCCCTCTTGCTCCAAAACCAGCCTTGCCCTGGTCTCTTCTGTGCCTGCTGTCTGTTTTACATCCGGTTCACAGCTCGTTGTTTGCAATGATACTTTTTTTTTATTCAGCCGCCACACCTGCAGGACCTCACGTTGTGCCGTGGAATGGCTCCCCGGAAGATGATGTATCTTTGATGGGCCCCTCTAACCCTAAACTGGAATTCACACAATTATGCACTGTGCCGACTGATTTTAATGGGATTAATATGCCCTTAGGGCCAGAATATGCAAAATCAAGGCAATAAAATAAAATTTGTATATTACGAATTATTAGTGAATTCGTCGATGGCTGACTATGAACTCGCCGCATATGAGATTCATTCACCGGCAGCTGCCCGCATTCGTACTAATGATCCCGACAGTGCCTGCTCTGTGCTTTGACGAGGCCGGTATGGAGACGTCTTGAGTCTCTTCGCCACAAGTCATTATCATCAACGCTTCCCATCCCGCGCCGCCTGGGGCCCCCATGTGGCCGTGACGTAATTTCACTGGCCACGCTTCACGAGATCCGTGAGGAGAGGGCCACGCCTCCTAAGCCAACGGCCGAGTCGCGCTGACGTCGGTGCATTTTGGTCCACGGCTGCAAAGCGCGGTCATCCTAGCCTTGCTGCGCTGTGTTTTTTGCTCCAGAACTCGAGCCGCCCCACCGCGTGGGAATCTGGTCCAAGGTTATATATTAAAATAAAACGCGAGCCTCGTGTTTCAGTTGTGCTTCGTTGTCGCTGTGTTGCCGCTTGTTTTTGTTTAAACGAACTGCACGATGTTTATTTGCCGTTTATAGATTTTGTGAGAGAGAGAGCGATTTAGTTTTTTTACAAAGTGCGAACGCACAATACTATTTTGTGTAATTTTTTTGAAAGATGGAAGTGCCCTGCTGTGTAAATACGTATGGCCCACGGTTACCAGCAGTCGTGTGCTCGATTGCCTCAGCTCAGGACCCCGCGCTCGTGCTCTTGTTTTTGGCAGGAGAAAAAGCTTTAACGCGTGAGCATTTATTACCCTGTTTTAGTATTAAACATGAGAGAGCGGAGGCTGTCGCGTCTGTCTCGTGGGCCGTCTTGTGGAAATGAGACCGCGAGGTGCCACGTTTTTTCAGTTGAGCTTAAGGTCGCGCTCATTACTTATTACACACAGTGCTGCCACAAATGAACCACGATACCTTGGTGATCTAGTCAAGGAGCATAAACCGTCACGCAAACCCATCCTCGCAGTGGCTTTTGGGTAACCATAGAACAAATACGGTCAATACATTGCGGCCGTCTGGATGGCTCTTCCGATATTAGGAAGCCACTGGAGCTATGCACTTTTAAATCTCGGTTGAAAACGAATTTCTTTAGAACTGATTTATGTTTAGTTTGTTGTCCTACCCCTGCACCTCCGATTAGCATGGTTGGCTATGTACGGTGCGAAAGAGGTTCAACACGCATACAATCCGGACATCGTTTGTCCTCCTAAGCACAAAGTCAGATTTTTTTCCCGGATTGGTAAAAAAAATAGTTTTCTATTGATAATTCGTGGAATCTCATTTCTTATTTAAGGAAAAGATTTACATTCATCCAGTGCGTAAATACTGAAACACACTCTCAAAGCACTTTGCAATGGAATGCAAAATTCAACAATACACTGAATGGAAAAAACTAAATGTTTGAAGCAGAATTGAATAAAAGTACGAATTTTAGACAATGTCCGGCAACGGCATGCCAGCCGTCACGAGTCCAGAGAGCCCCATGATGTTGAAGGAAAAGCGCCAGTAGCTAGCCGACTCCGCGGTCCACCGCATTGTTAACCTGACCTCTCTGGCTTCTCAGAGGCAGACCCAAGAGAGAGAGAGAGACAGTTGCCGCCTTTCAGGTCTCAGGAGCTTGGAAAGATCCCAGGAAAATAGTGGTTTTTTTTCCACCCAGACTCCATTAAAGAGTTTCCACACCATCAAAATATCCCAACAGAAAGCCCAGGAAAGTGGTGGAGAAGGGAAGTTCAGGGGAGAACCATGAGATGGAGAGAATCTAGCCTGATGAGAGACGGGAGAACATTTACTAAATAATTTCATTACAGCACCAATTTCCTCCCCACACGATGTCGAACACTCATGCAACTGGCCAAAGCAGCAGGAGCTCTCCTGATAAAAATCTTGAGACTCGGCGAGGCTATCCAGAATAAACGGTATCAGCATGAATCCTATACTTAAATTCAAACTTGAAATTGGTGGGGAAGTTAACTTTGAAGCCTAAAACTATTGACTCATGCGTTAGCATTGACGGACATGGCGACAGCTTGGGGAGGAGGCTTTCATCCAGCGGTGGATTGATCATGGCTGATGAAGTGAGTGCTGTGTGGTCTGGGTTGAATGTCGGGGACGTTGGGTTTGGTTTTGTTTTCTCTCGAATTCCCCACGAAGGCCTCCCCGCTGCAGCTGTGCAGCTCGTTCACTCAAGGGCCCTTCCCGTTGCCACAGAGGCCTGAGTGGCACGGACAGCTTCTGTTGCCACGGCAACGATGGCCTGATGATTCTGGGGTCAACTCGATCATTATTGGCGTGGTCAAGTCCTTGCACACATAATTACTACTGGTCTTTGGTATATCTCACACACACGTTTTGGTGATGATGCATTGAG
Organism: Petromyzon marinus; assembly: GCF_048934315.1. Classification (NCBI taxonomy): domain Eukaryota; kingdom Metazoa; phylum Chordata; class Hyperoartia; order Petromyzontiformes; family Petromyzontidae; genus Petromyzon; species Petromyzon marinus. The sequence continues at coordinate 8,900,871 of NC_133696.1, read as the reverse complement.
GGTGGTCTTTCCCCCGCAACTCCGATTAGCACGGTTGGCTACGTACGGTGCGAAATAATTTAAATACAAATCACAACACCTCAATTACACTGCCTCTGCTGTGAAGAAGCCCCATTGTCTGAAACGTGGCATTTTATATATTTTGTTACCATCTAGGGCAGTGCTATTGAGGAATGTGCTGCGCTTGAGTTACCACAGCCTGCCAAGAAATTAATTCATCCGTGTAAACACGTCAACATCAATTTACCAGGCGATTTAGGACGGGTTTATTTTTGCAAGGCAACACACCTCGGACCACGACACACGGGCGAATATAAACATGAGACATCAATGTTGAATTGAAGCTTTCGTGACTGCACGAATTCACACTATTTGGTTCTTTCGGTAAAGTCACGTAGATAGAGAAAAATAAATAATAGATCACGTCGTTTCAACCGCAACAACAAGCAACCGTCTTCAGGCGAGAAATAGCAACAAGCCGCTGTGATGGGGCTTTATATAGAGCCGAGTGGGGGAGGGGGGAGGAAGGGGTGGGGGAGGGGAGGAGGGGGGAGGAGGGAAGGGAGGGGTGGGGGAGGGGTGGGGGAGGGGAGGGGGGAGGGAGGGGTGGGGGAGGGGAGGGTTGGGGGAGGGGGAGGAGGGAGGGAGGGGAGGGGTGTGGGAAGGGAGGGGTGGGGGAGGGGGGAGGGAGGGGGAAGGGAGGGGTGGGGGAGGGGGGAGGGAAGGGAGGGTTGGGGGAGGGGGAGGGGTGGGGGAAGGGAGGGTGGAGGGAGGGAGGGGAGGGAGGGGGGAGGGGCTGCCGTAACGGGCGAGGGGGGTGGGGATGAAATTCAAAGAGTAGGGAACAAGGTGATGTAAAAAAAAACTCATTAAAAATATATATTTTTTAAAACAACGATTTTATTCACAACTTCGTTTAACTCACGGTCGAAGTACGTCAATGATGCGGCGCCTGCTCCCACATCAACGCTTACTTTAATTAACTGATTACTTTACGAATGAATCTTCAATGTACAACTTTTGTTTGTGTGGAAGTGAGGGTGCCCGTAACTCGTTGACACGGAGCAGGCGTGGCGCCTGAGACACGTGGCGCCTGCCTCTAGGGCGAGGCGATTCCAGAGTTTAGTAGGGACCGCGGAGTTTTTGACATACACCAAAATATATATAAATAATAAGGCGTCCATACTAAATGTAAATTGATTTAAAGTAGCGAATTAATTGATTAATTGATGCCGATTTTGATAGAGGCGTGCATTGTCACCGGATCTGGGTACGTGTGCAAAATGCGGAATTGATTGGACAACGGGAAGTAGACGAAATTTTGATTGCAAGATTTGACCACGACACAGGAATCAAGTTAAGTAAAACCATTGCAAAAAAAGATAAAACTTAGCAAAATGTAGAAATGTAATGCAACTCAGAGAGTCGGCTTGTTGCGATCGAAACGCCGTTATCTATTATATTCTTAGCTCTTTCGGTAAAGTCACGTTGAAGGGAAACAATAAAATAATGAAATATATATAAAACAATAAAAATTCTCACGACGTTTCGACCATAACACAAACGGTCATCATCAGGTGTGAAACCCCAACGGCAAGAAACATTTTAAAGAAGTGGCGGTTTGCATTTATTTATTTTTAAACGGTGCATTTATCTATTTAAAAAACGTCAGCACCACGGATAGCGATTTGGCAGTTTATTTAGAAGGACTAGTCCATCTATTTTGATTTAAAGCTTTCGTGACTGCAGTAATTCATATTCTTAGTTTTTTTTATTATTTAGTTGTTTCCCTTCAACGTGACTTTACCGAAAAAACTAAGAATAGTCCATCTATGTTCTCAAAAGAGGAGGTGGGAGACGAAAAATTAATGTATGCTGTCTGAAAGCCACCGTAAGCGTGAACAATCAATTTTGTCGTTATCTATTATTTATTTTTTCTATCTACGTGACTTTACCGAAAGAACCAAAGAGTATGTGACATCATGGAGTTGGTTCTTAAGCCCCTTCTGTGCGGACCTTATTGTAATATTCTCGTGTGCATGGATTTTCTCCGGATACATTAATACCCTCGGTTTACGTCTGGGGGGTGGGGGGGGGGGATGCGTTCCTGAAAGTTGCGGCGTCGAATATCAAAACGCCGTAAATTTCCCACGAGAGCTAAATCAGAAGACAACGGAGTGTACGCAACGTTACACGCAACGTTACATTCAATTACAAACAAACAAAAATACTGTGCTCAACACTAGTGTAGAGCAGTAAACCTTGACACACACTATACGGGGTACAATAAGATACTGTACACAAGTAATGCATTGTTCTCCAGTACGGTACATTTCTTTACGCTGGACGAAAACTACAGGTAGTCCCCGACTTACGATGGAGATGCGTTACGACGACCCCATCGTAAGTCGAGAATATCGTAAGTCGAAAATGGCCTAGCCTACGCAGGAGTCTTAAAGAATGGTGATAATTTAGCAAAACAGGGCAATTTACAGTACCGTACTGTATAAACTATATACTGTGTATTTATTAATTACAATACTGTATTACACAGTAAATTCTAAAGTTAAAAAAACAAGGTAAATTCTTAGCCTACCTATATGAACTGCAATTTCATAGAAAGTTTTTTCTATCTGCTATATATTAAAAAAAAAAACTTTTAACATGTATTGAACGTATGTAATCGTATCGTGGTAACCCTAAAATGAAATCGCTAAAGCTATGTATCATACATGCATTGAACGTATCGTAACGTATCATATTCTAGTGTGCTCACCAAGATTCTGTCCGTCGTCTGCATACTTGAACGATGTTGGGTTGTTGATGGCTACATTAACTTAGTTGTCGGAAGAGGAGGATGGCGATGATCAAGTTACAGTATCGTACCTCGTACGCTGCTGCGTTTGCCTGCCGCGCGAAATAAAACATTTTTTTGTACAATTTTGTCATCGCTATCGCCATCGTAAGATCGAAATATCGTAAGTCGGGGACCATCGTAAGTCGGGGACTTCATGTATTTTGTGTACAGGGTAGGAGGTGGAGGCGAAGGCTGAGAGGCGATGGTTACATGAAAGGACGGGCGGGTTGAGGTGACCCACACCAAGATAGTGGCGTTAATAAAGTGACGACGTATTTGCGAAACGACGTGGAAGGTCGACACCTAAATCGGGGTATTACTGTGCAGTACCCCAGTTTCACTTTCACGCAAACTAAGGCAGCTATCCTGAAAGCATAATTGACCAGATGGCGGTCCTTGCCTGGAAGATTGGCTGCTCACCATTGTTGATGAGACACTTAATGTAAAAACTAGCCCAGATGTCTTCATGTCTTGAATCAATGCTGCTGAAATTATAGACTGATGAGACACTTCATGTAACAACTAGCCCAGATGTCTTCATGTCTTGAATCAATGCTGCTGAAATTATGGACTGACAGAAGGCCGTGCGTGCAGCTAATGGGGTTGTGTAAGGAACAATTGTATATTTATTTGTAGAAATATGGAGACATTGCTTATTTATTGTTTTGAGTGAGTGATGCTTTTCTGGATAGTATGATGACATTGACAGAAAAGCCGGGGATGTGTGTATTTTGCCGCTTAATAAAATTAATAAAGTTGTTGGACCACAAGCACACCGTGGCTCCACGTGGGTTAGAAGTCTACGGCTTTCTGATGAGGCCCAGTGATGTTAATACCAATGCAGTGAATGTACAAGTACAGCCCAATTTTTTTGTAAATGCAACTGCTGGATGAGAACCTCCCCGACATCGTGCAGGTCGTGGGTGTCATTTTCACCATAATTCACTGCACCGGTCAGTGCGGGTTAGCAGTGGTGGGAGCATAGAAACTACAGTACAATAATTGCTCTTGGTGCACTGCCGTCCACTGCCCACATCGTGTAGCTGCTCAATAAACACAAGCAACTGGAGTGAACGTTGAATTCATTACGTAGGGTACAGTAATGGCACTGATGGTTCATTCTTTCAATTGCAGTTATAAGATCAGCTGTGGGGTCAGAGGCCCCCCCACCCCGAGACTGCCCCCCCCCACCCCGAGGCCCGCCACCCCAAGCCCCCCCCCCACCTCGAGGCCTCCCCACCCCGAGGCCCCGCCACCCCGAGCCCCCCCACCCCGAGCACCCACCCCGAGGCTGCCCCCCCACCCCGAGCCCCCCCCCCACCTCCATCCCGAGGTCACCCCACCCCGAGGCTGCCCCCCTCACCACGAGCCCCCCACCCCAGGCCCCCGCCTAACTCGAGCACCCCCACCCCGAGCCACCCCGAGCCCCCCCCACCCCGAGCACCCCCACCCTGAGCCCGCCACCCCGAGCCCCACCGCGAGGCTGCCCCCCCCCCCACCTCGGGTCCCCCAACCGTCACCCCAAGCACCCCCACCCCACCCTGAGGCCCCCCACCCCCACCCTGAGCCACCCCCACCCCGAGGCTGCCCCCCGAACTCCGATGCCCCCCTCCCCAACCCCGAGCCGCTCCCCCCGGAGCCCCTCCCCTCTCGCCCGGTGCACTGTGGGACACGCTTCGTGGACCAATCGCAAAAAGCTTCGTGTTGTAAGCTCGGAACGGACTCTACCAACCCATCGGGGTAGAAGGTAATTTATATACAGTACTGTACACTAGTCCAATAATATCACTTCACAAAACGAATGACTGTAACGTGTTTTAAGTGTATTACATATATTTATTACTGAAGAGTGTGGTTTGTTATTGGGAAAATACACCTTGTTCTTCGTCTGTGAGTGTGGACGCGTCCACAACTTTAGAGTTCAAGTTCCCCCCCCCCGCGTGCCTTGGTCTCGTCCGTTCTGGAAGCTGCTTGGCGCGTAGGTGCTCAGCAGCGTTCGTCTCGCGCCTTCATTTTTTTAACGAATTAAAATTGTAACATTTTAAATTGAATGTCGTCGTAACTGGTCAACATATGTGATTTTGTTTTAACCGTGTAAGTAATACTGTTGCTGCGGTTTCACGGAAGAACTTCACTACCTCAGGGGTCGGAGGTATCTGCGCCCTCGGTAAAATAATTAAATCACCCTATCATGATTATAATTTAGAACGATGATACTCCTACGTACGAGTATAAAAGACATATGCTATTAACTAGAGCCGTTTGATGAACATGTGTGAACTGTTTTAATAATTCGCAGTTTTAGTTTATTGGAGATACTGTACTACGTTATTACGAGAAACGAACGCAATGGAAAGTAACGGTTATTGTGGGCCTGTGTGTGATGATGGTGTTGAGTGTGATGGGGCTGTGTGTGATGATGATGGTGTTGAGTGTGATGGGGCTGTGTGTGTTGATGGTGTTGAGTGTGATGGGGCTGTGTGTGTTGATGGTGTTGAGTGTGATGGGGCTGTGTGTGATGATGGTGTTGAGTGTGATGGGGCTGTGTGTCATGATGGTGTTGAGTGTGATGGGGCTGTGTGTGATGATGATGGTGTTGAGTGTGATGGGGCTGTGTGTGATGATGGTGTTGAGTGTGATGGGGGTGGGTGTGATGATGGTGTTGAGTGTGATGGGGCTGTGTGTCATGATGGTGTTGAGTGTGATGGGGCTGTGTGTGATGATGATGGTGTTGAGTGTGATGGGCCTGTGTGTGATGATGGTGTTGAGTGTGATGGGGCTGTGTGTCATGATAGTGTTGAGTGTGATGGGGCTGTGTGTGATGATGGTGTTGAGTGTGATGGGGCTGTGTGTGATGATGGTGTTGAGTGTGATGGGGCTGTGTGTGATGATGGTGTTGAGTGTGATAGGGCTGTGTGTCATGATGGTGTTGAGTGTGATGGGGCTGTGTGTGTTGATGGTGTTGAGTGTGATGGGGCTGTGTGTCATGATGGTGTTGAGTGTGATGGGGCTGTGTGTCATGATGGTGTTGAGTGTGATGGGGCTGTGTGTGATGATGGTGTTGAGTGTGATGGGGCTGTGTGTGTTGATGGTGTTGAGTGTGATGGGGCTGTGTGTCATGATGGTGTTGAGTGTGATGGGGCTGTGTGTCATGATGGTGTTGAGTGTGATGGGGCTGTGTGTGATGATGATGGTGTTGAGTGTGATGGGGCTGTGTGTGATGATGGTGTTGAGTGTGATAGGGCTGTGTGTCATGATGGTGTTGAGTGTGATAGGGCTGTGTGTGATGATGGTGTTGAGTGTGATGGGGCTGTGTGTGATGATGGTGTTGAGTGTGATGGGGCTGTGTGTCATGATGGTGTTGAGTGTGATGGGGCTGTGTGTGATGATGGTGTTGAGTGTGATGGGGCTGTGTGTGATGATGATGGTGTTGAGTGTGATGGGCCTGTGTGTGATGATGGTGTTGAGTGTGATAGGGCTGTGTGTGATGATGGTGTTGAGTGTGATGGGGCTGTGTGTGATGATGGTGTTGAGTGTGATGGGGCTGTGTGTCATGATGGTGTTGAGTGTGATAGGGCTGTGTGTGATGATGGTGTTGAGTGTGATGAGGCTGTGTCATGATGGTGTTGAGTGTGATGGGGCTGTGTGTGATGATGATGGTGTTGAGTGTGATGGGGCTGTGTGTCATGATGGTGTTGAGTGTGATGGGGCTGGTTGTGATGATGGTGTTGAGTGTAATGGGGCTGTGTGTGATGATGGTGTTGAGTGTGATGGGGCTGTGTGTGATGATGGTGTTGAGTGTGATGGGGCTGTGTGTGATGATGGTGTTGAGTGTGATGGGGCTGTGTGTGATGATGGTGTTGAGTGTGATGGGCCTGTGTGTGATGATGGTGTTGAGTGTGATGGGGCTGTGTGTGATGATGGTGTTGAGTGTGATGGGGCTGTGTGTGATGATGGTGTTGAGTGTGATGGGCCTGTGTGTGATGATGGTGTTGAGTGTGATGGGGCTGTGTGTCATGATGGTGTTGAGTGTGATAGGGCTGTGTGTCATGATGGTGTTGAGTGTGATAGGGCTGTGTGTCATGATGGTGTTATGATGGTGTTGAGTGTGATGGGGCTGTGTGTGATGATGGTGTTGAGTGTGATGGGCCTGTGTGTGATGATGGTGTTGAGTGTGATGGGGCTGTGTGTGATGATGGTGTTGAGTGTGATGGGCCTGTGTGTGATGATGGTGTTGAGTGTGATAGGGCTGTGTGTGATGATGGTGTTGAGTGTGATGGGGCTGTGTGTGATGATGGTGTTGAGTGTGATGGGGCTGTGTGTGTTGATGGTGTTGAGTGTGATGGGGCTGTGTGTCATGATGGTGTTGAGTGTGATGGGGCAGTGTGTGATGATGGTGTTGAGTGTGATGGGGCTGTGTGTGATGATGGTGTTGAGTGTGATGGGGCTGTGTCATGATAGTGTTGAGTGTGATGGGGCTGTGTGTGATGATGGTGTTGAGTGTGATGATGGTGTTGAATGTGATGGGGCTGTGTGTAATGATGGTGTTGAGTGTGATGGGGCTGTGTGTCATGATGGTGTTGAGTGTGATGGGGCTGTGTGTCATGATGGTGTTGAGTGTGATGGGGCTGTGTGTGATGACGGTGTTGAGTGTGATGGGGCTGTGTGTGATGATGGTGTTGAGTGTGATGGGGCTGTGTGTGACGATGGTGTTGAGTGTGATGGGGCTGTGTGTTGATGGTGTTGAGTGTGATGGGGCTGTGTGTCATGATGGTGTTGAGTGTGATGGGGCTGTGTGTCATGATGGTGTTGAGTGTGATGGGGCTGTGTGTGATGACGGTGTTGAGTGTGATGGGGCTGTGTGTGATGATGGTGTTGAGTGTGATAGGGCTGTGTGTGATGATGGTGTTGAGTGTGATGGGGCTGTGTGTGATGATGGTGTTGAGTGTGATGGGGCTGTGTGTCATGATGGTGTTGAGTGTGATGGGGCTGTGTGTCATGATGGTGTTGAGTGTGATGGGGCTGTGTGTGATGACGGTGTTGAGTGTGATGGGGCTGTGTGTGATGATGGTGTTGAGTGTGATAGGGCTGTGTGTGATGATGGTGTTGAGTGTGATGGGGCTGTGTGTGATGATGGTGTTGAGTGTGATGGGGCTGTGTGTGACGATGGTGTTGAGTGTGATGGGGCTGTGTGTTGATGGTGTTGAGTGTGATGGGGCTGTGTGTCATGATGGTGTTGAGTGTGATGGGGCTGTGTGTCATGATGGTGTTGAGTGTGATGGGGCTGTGTGTGATGACGGTGTTGAGTGTGATGGGGCTGTGTGTGATGATGGTGTTGAGTGTGATAGGGCTGTGTGTGATGATGGTGTTGAGTGTGATGGGGCTGTGTGTGATGATGGTGTTGAGTGTGATGGGGCTGTGTGTCATGATGGTGTTGAGTGTGATGGGGCTGTGTGTCATGATGGTGTTGAGTGTGATGGGGCTGTGTGTGATGACGGTGTTCAGTGTGATGGGGCTGTGTGTGATGATGGTGTTGAGTGTGATAGGGCTGGGTGTGATGATGGTGTTGAGTGTGATGGGGCTGTGTGTGATGATGGTGTTGAGTGTGATGGGCCTGTGTGTCATGATGGTGTTGAGTGTGATGGGGGTGGGTGTCATGATGGTGTTATGATGGTGTTGAGTGTGATGGGGCTGTGTGTGATGATGGTGTTGAGTGTGATGGGCCTGTGTGTGTTGATGGTGTTGAGTGTGATGGGGCTGTGTGTCATGATGGTGTTGAGTGTGATGGGGCTGTGTGTCATGATGGTGTTGAGTGTGATAGGGCTGTGTGTCATGATGGTGTTGAGTGTGATAGGGCTGTGTGTCATGATGGTGTTATGATGGTGTTGAGTGTGATGGGGCTGTGTGTGATGATGGTGTTGAGTGTGATGGGCCTGTGTGTGATGATGGTGTTGAGTGTGATGGGGCTGTGTGTGATGATGGTGTTGAGTGTGATGGGCCTGTGTGTGATGATGGTGTTGAGTGTGATAGGGCTGTGTGTGATGATGGTGTTGAGTGTGATGGGGCTGTGTGTGATGATGGTGTTGAGTGTGATGGGGCAGTGTGTGATGATGGTGTTGAGTGTGATGGGGCTGTGTGTGATGATGGTGTTGAGTGTGATGGGGCTGTGTGTCATGATAGTGTTGAGTGTGATGGGGCTGTGTGTGAGGATGGTGTTGAGTGTGATGGGGCTGTGTGTGATGATGGTGTTGAGTGTGATGGGGCTGTGTGTGATGATGGTGTTGAGTGTGATGGGTCTGTGTGTGATGATGGTGTTGAGTGTGATGGGCCTGTGTGTGATGATGGTGTTGAGTGTGATGGGGCTGGTTGTGATGATGGTGTTGAGTGTGATGGGCTTGGGTGTGATGATGGTGTTGAGTGTGATGGGGCTGTGTGTCATGATGGTGTTGAGTGTGATGGGGCTGTGTGTGATGATGGTGTTGAGTGTGATGGGGGTGGGTGTGATGATGGTGTTGAGTGTGATGGGCCTGTGTGTGATGATGGTGTTGAGTGTGATGGGTCTGGGTCTGATGATGGTGTTGAGTGTGATGGGCCTGGGTGTGATGATGGTGTTGAGTGTGATGGGGCTGTGTGTGATGATGGTGTTGAGTGTGATGGGGCTGTGTGTGATGATGGTGTTGAGTGTGATGGGGCTGAATGTGATGATTGTGTTGTGTGATGGGGCTGGTTGTGATGATGGTGTTGTGTGATGGGGCTGGTTGTGATGATGGTGTTGAGTGATGGGGCTGGGTGTGACGGTACCGTGTCTTGATGATGTTAAGCGTGACGAGTCTGGGTGTGGTGATGCCGTGTTTGCGTGATGATGATGCCGTGTGTGTGATGATGATGATGCCGTGTTTGCCTGATGAAGATGCCGTGTGTTTGATGATGCCGTGTCTGCTATGTGATTGATGCTGACGCTGCTGGGTTCACTGAACATGTCTCGCTGTAGGAAGTTAACTAATCTCTAAATTTAGCGCCGTGTTGGCGTCACTGTTTTGGTGCCTCCCAATCTTGCGCTCTCTGCTCGAGTCCACCTCTCTCTGCCCACCGCTCACTCCTCTTCCCCGCACCTCCGATTGGCACGGTTGGCTGTGTACGGCGTGAAATAAGTTCAACATGTATACGTATGTTGTATTTGCTCTGTGGATGTGTCTTATGTGGTGTGTTGTGTGTGGTATGATTGTGTGTAATATGTAGCTATTTTGTGTTGTATGTGATGTGTGTTATATTTTTGCATTTAGCGTGTGTTTTGTGTAACGTATGTTTTGTGTTATTACATCGTAGGATCATGAGATAGGTGTGGCGTCTTTCGGATGCCTTTATCCAACAGTGTTTTGATCTTGGCTGATGATGGTGTGTGTTATACATGTTGTACATACGTTGTATGTGACTGTTGTACGTACCCTGTATGTACTGTGTGGTAGTTGCCTTACTTGCCCAGTTACTCGTGGTGCCTGCATGCTCCTAACCGCCTCTGTCCCATAGGCGGCGCTGTGCATCATAGCTGCCCCCCCCAGACAAGGCGTGCTGCCGCCCCCCGGCGAATGCACCTCACTCACCTCTAACTCGCCAGTGTGTCCCCCTCTCCTCCCAGGCAGTGCTGTGTATCATGACGCCCCCCCAGAGCGCACTATCGAGCGCACTGTGCGTGCTGCTGGTGGCGGAGCTGTTGGGCGCCACTCAGCAGCAGCAGCAGCAGCGCGACCACTACGAGGTTCTAGGCGTGCCACGCTCGGCCTCGCAGCGCCAGATCAAGAAGGCGTTCCACCGGCTCGCCATGGCGCACCACCCCGACAAGAACAAGAACCCCGATGCAGAGGCGCGCTTCCACGAGATCGCCGAGGGTGAGCAGTGGCGCCCTTGTCAGATAGGGCATCCCCGTGGAATCCTGACCTCAGGGCCAGAATTCTGATAGATATCAGTTGGACACCAGGTTAAAAATACTCTTGCTGTAGTTGGGTCGTGAAATCGGCTTGTGTGTGCCTTGTGGATTATTACATCGCGGGTGGCGACGACTTGGGGAGGCCTTCATCCAGCAGTGGATTGATCATTGCTGGTGATAACAATGATACCCGCCTCCCCGCCGGGGTCAGCATAGTATGTAGGTATCTTACAACCCAGTTAAAATTCCACATTTGTCTAAATGTCGCTACAAGACAAACAGGCAAACTCCCAACATAATTATAGATGGGAGAATGAGAATGACACACTGGATGGAGGGGTTAAAACTATCCCGGGTGGCGGGGTGGTCGGGGTATAAATGATTTTGAGTATTTTAACCCTGCCGCCACACTCTCCGTAGGCTCCTGCAGAAGTGGCGTGTGACGTGTCAATGGCGACCACTGGGTGGCAGTGCTCGATTTCCCAGTGGTTATTTTTCTGATCGCCGGTTAGACTGGAGGGCACGTGACGTCGCGAGCCAACAATAGCGAGGGGGTAATAACTGAATGAGGTGTCCTGGGTTCGGATTTTTTTCTTGGTTTATTGGTAGATTGGTTTATTTCGAAAATTATCCCTGTGTAAGCTCACACTAGGCGTCGCTGCAGTGCCCCATGCACCCTTCTTCAGAGAGCCGCGCTCCTTGCATGACACTAAAACTGAAATTTGTAATGCTCGGAGCTGGAATTTAGACAAATTAATTGTAAAATCACCTTTATGGCGCAGGTCTGCATGTTGGATCTATTGCTGTAGCAGAGTGTGATTGCTTCTAGCTTTTTGCTTTCAGCCTCAGCCACCAGCTACAGCCTCTGCGTAAGTCATTCCTGTGTGGTACGTAATCTCTCCACAGAAAAGTTCCCTGTAGCATCTCCACGGGGCCCCAACTGGTAGCCTGCCTGCACAAGGTCAGGGGCTAAAGGGATCTCGGAGTGGCATCGGTGGCAGAGATGGCGTGTACAGTTGCCGGAGAAGCGGGCGGATGATAAAATGTTACACGTTCACTGCTCATGTCTGACTCGTGCCCTTGTCTCCCTTACGTCGTATCCAGCCTACGAGGTACTGTCTGACGAGAAGCGGCGCCGCGACTACGACACGTTTGGGTGGCGTGCGGGTGCCGGCGGAGCGCCAGGCAGCGGCTTCAACCAGCAGCAGCACCAGCAACAGGGGGCGAACTTCGACTTCAACTTTGACGACTTCTTCCGGCACTTCGACGACGCGCCCAACTTTGGCTTCGGGAGGCAAGCGGGAGGAGGAGCCGGCAGTCGCGCCGACTCAACGTTCGGCTCGCACCACCAGCGGCCCCGGCGCGCGTCCGCCCGGCAGCAGTTTTTCGACACAAACGGCCTGTTCGAGGAGCTGTTCAGGGCCGACCCGCTCGCCGACTCCATCTTCAGCGGCGCCAGCACCAAGGCCGGGAGCAGGGGGCACGCTCACGCGCACGCGCATGCTCACGCGAACGCGCACGCTAACACGCACGCTCAAGCGCACTCGCATGGCGGCGCCAGGTCGCAGCACTGCCGTACGGTCACACAGAGAATCGGAAACATGGTGACGACGTACACGGAGTGCTCGGGGGCGTGACACTGTCCAACCCCAGCTGTCCCTCCCTGATAGCCCCAAACTTTGCCCACCTGCCCCCTCATCTCACCCAACCCCACGTAAGTGCTCAAGTGTTAACGAGCCGCATGCGGCAACAAACTTTCTTAAGCAGGTTGCTAAGTGGCTCAAGGAGTTTCTAATGGCCATGCCAGAGTCACCGAGGTAGCAACTGCTTGAGACCCTCGGTTTGAATCTGGGTTGCGGCAGCCTCCCTGTGATGATTAAACTGCCTTCTCAAGTGTTGTGAGCTGTTGGTCTCTGCCAGGATCACCAATGACTGCACAAAAACTTTATTTTATTTTATTTCGTACAATTCGGTTTATTTCAACTCTTGGCAAAAAAATGCAATTGAGTTAGACATAGCCGAAACATTATTTTCAAGGCATATAAATAGTGTGCTCCTCGTGTGGATAAAGTTGGCTTATTTCAGTGATTTGATTTGCAAATTAGTTCTTAGGTGTCATCTTCTGGGGCCATTCTTGGACACAAGGTGGTACAGTATTCCCTCCTTATTCACAAACTTTCTATCTGCGATTTTGGCTCTCCGCGAATCGCATCTGGAATTTTACTCGGCTGCATCGAGTTTTAGAAGCATCTGCAGACATTGCACGTACAATGTTCGTAGACCGATATCTGCAAATGTAGCTATTCACAAGCATTTCCGGAACGTATTGCTCGTGAATAACGAGGGAATACTGTGCACTGTTCCCTGCAAGAGTTGTGATTGGAAATTCATTCGTAAAATGACACCACAAATATCACATTTCAAATATAATCGGGAGAACGGAAAAACAAGCTGAACTTAAACCGATGGGTTTAAACCTATCAGTTTTACATTTCTATGATAATTGCCGCTACAGCTGCTAATTTATTTGCGGCGGTCGCCTGTCCGTGTTTTGCGAGCAGTGCTTTCCCCGTGCCCTCCTCTCACCGGGGCCCACCCGTGAGCCCAAGTGACACACGGAGGAACGCGCGATGGAGCGTGATGGGGCTTTAACGCAGCTCTTGACATACGTAAAGTTTTTGGGGGGTGGTGTGCGGAGTGGGGCGGTTTATTCACCGTGACCAGACTGGTAAACATCAGGGGGGAGGGGGGTGGCCGGCGAAGTGCGACGGGTGAAGCCGTGGTCACCATGAGCACAGTTTCATCGCCCAGTCGAACAAATTCCTTGCTTATTAAGCAGGGCCACGTGACGCAGGGTGACTTGCCGCTGATCCCCGGGTCTGGACTGTGGCCAGGACGTGCCAAGTATCGGTGTACCCGAGAAGCATATGTGTGAGCATGGGTACACGTGTGTCTGTGGTGCATCTACCGGTCATCTCAGTGTCAGCCAACCCATGGCACCTGGGTCTATCCCGAGACCTGTCGGCGAGCCTTCGAAAACTTCACGTGGCCTCAAAGTGCATCTGGCCTGGCACAGGTGCCATGGTGACGTCACCATCACTTAGTGGCAAATGGCGGGTATTGGTATTGGTGTCCCCGTGTGAGTGTCTGTGTTGCTTGTGTGCCTCTGTGTATCCATTTGTCTCCCATGTCAACCCCATGACCTGTGTCTTTATGTTCCCATGTGTCTCTGTGGCCCCAGACCCCATGTTTGTCCACATGTGTCCCCATGCATGTCTGAACCCTGTGTATTTTTTCCTCCCGTGTCCTCATTCCCGTGTGTCTGTGTGTCCGTGTCTCACGTTCGTCCCGTTATGCGTCTGTCGTTCTGTCTATCCATATTGAGTTGACCGCGTTGTTGACCGTAGCCTCTGAAAGCCAAGTGCAATAATGAAGGTAATTTTTAATTACTAATTAACTTAATGCGCCCGCTGTCTGGAGGTGTGAGCGCACTATAGTTATCGTGGATTGTTAGTGATGGGACACGTGCATTATTACATTTTACGAAGCGGAACGTGAGAATCCTGAGCCTCGGTGACCGCTTCTACACGAGATAAACCAGTTTATCGCAACCTTTTTCACCAAACCAATTCAGCTTCGTGCCCGAGATGGGTTAAATTCACAGCGGTTTCACAAAAAACTATTTTTACTTGGTAGCATATGAAATACCGAAAACCAAATCAAACCTGGAATGCGCCCGATCTCGGAAGCTAAGCAGGCGCGAAGCATGGGTAGTGCTTGGATGGTTGACCACCGAGCATTAAAAAAAACAAGCGTAGGCTGCTTTGAGGTTAGGTGGTGGGCAGCAGAGGGCAGTACAGCAAAATCTATTGAACTGGACCATGCTCCCACGTCTACGCTTTCCTTCAACCCACACTGGCCAGCCTGGTTAGGTGTCAAATAAGCGACCCGCAACCCGCATGGCGTGTGGAAGCCCTCATCCAACGGTGGATTGGCAAATGTGGCCGTCTGTGTACAGTGTGCGAATTTTCGCAAAACTTTTGAACCGGTTTATTTTGTTGCGTGTAGAAAGGGCCGCCGCCGCTGCTGCTGTTAGAGCGCTCGATTGGGAGCGAGGGTTGTTCCTGGAGCAGTGGGCAGAGAGAGTGTTCAATAAAACGATGAAGCGCGCTGTGTCCCCGTGTTTTGTTGTGACATCGCCGTGCTGTTAAGGCAGCAGGAGCAACAACAACAGCCGCCACACGGCCCCCATAAAATCCCTGCATTCATCACTGGTCAGTGGCATACCGAGCTAAACTTTTCGGAGGGGGGGGGGGGTGTGCAAGTTGTTTTACCACGGTCCGGGAGGGGATCCTTGTGTGTGTGTTTGCCTGCATGTGTATGCTCTTTTTTGTGTGTATGAAATTATAAAAGACTAGACACCCACCCCTCTTAATAGTCCTCAACTGACTTGGGCAAGTGCTATAAGCGGAGCCCTTATTCGGGGCCCGAACCGCACACGGGGGCGTTTGGTGGCCACCGTGCATACACGTGAACAAAAACGTATATAAAACGTCTGCGACAAAATCGTCATCTTGTGATTCCGGAAACCCAAGCCTCGTGTTAAAGAAGGATTGGACCTAATACAACAGGCGGCTCTTGTAGCGAGACTCGCCGAGGATGTGTGTCGGGCTGTCACGCCAGTGTGAAGCTTTGTCAACGAAAGACTACTTTTGAATTGGGCGTGCTCTTGGGGTGTGTGCGCGTGTACAATTGAAATATAAAGGCGCAGAGCTGCAATAGCTCGCTCACACCCACTGCTGACGGAAGGACCACCTCAACTCGAGCAAACTTTAGAGAACAACTCTTGGAGGCTATTTGGTCTCTTACACGCGGGCAATGCAGCTTGTAAGAGATGGGAATACCCATGCTGGAATGTATCTGTGAGCGTGTTTTATCGTGAGAACGTGAACCCGGTGACCCGAGTTCCACTTGCCGCAATTGTCTTTTCCGTAGCTGTACGGGGGATCTTTTTTGTGTGTGTGGGGTGGGGGAGAAGAATCGGCAAAGCGTGGGCATCTCGTTGCAGAGCAACACGGCTCCTTTGGATGCCCTGACCCGAACTCTAAATCCCTAACCCCTAACCACAAAGACAATCCGAACCACGAAGCTAACCACAAATCTGCTGTACTCCTAACCCTAGCACATAATTGATCAACGCTAATTCTAACCCCAAATCTGATCTTAACACCATCTCAACCGAACCGTAACCCCACACCGAATCCTAACACTAAAGGTTATCCTAACTTGAACGCTAACCACGAACGCTAACGATAATGCTAACACAAGCCTTTATGTTAACACTCATCCCAGCTTTAACTTAAGACCTAACTTTAGTTCTTGACTTTAATCTTATAACTGTAACCCATAACACAAATGTAAAAAAATTAATCTCTCACCCCGAACTCCTAAAACTCGAAGCCTAACGACGAACCCTGACCCTAGCTGTAAACCATATTGCTCTTCTACAGCTACTTCTGCTACCACCGTGGTCCCTGTTCCCGTGAGCTTCACTCAATGAATCTACCGGTCTGCCAGACACTTGGATCTCACCCACACCGCGTTCAACCACCACACCGCAAGTCGCAACAACGCAAAGACAAAAGATGTCCCATATTGCCTTTCACAGACTTTGTGCTGTAGAATTCCCCCCAATGCATCATCGTCTCACGTACCCGAAGCTCGTGCAACATTTTCCTCGCGCTCTATTCCACAAAGGCGTTGACTCTTACCTATTACAACTTTAATAGTGCGGGTTATTTCTGGCCGCCTGGCGGTTTTTTTGTCCCGTGCTCAGCAACCCGCGAAACGAAAACCACAAAAGCCCCCAATTCTAGCCGCGAACACGAAGCCGCGTGTCGCAGACGGGATGGGAGGAGGGAGGCGTGTGGGGGCTGCTGGGTTCGCCCACAGCCTCCCCCCCGATTGAGGTTGGGGGGTGGGAGGCTTACGGGGAGCAGAGAGGGAGAGTGCAAGAGCCGGCGAAGTCAGTGAGACGGCGACAGAGGGAGAGAGAGTCGGGGAACCAGCTCCCCATCTCTGCACACAGGTGAGACCTCTGCGCGCCATCGTGTTTTGCCCGAACTTACTCGGCCTCGACGCGACAATGTGGAGTGGGCACTTGTAGTGGGAAGGAATAGACGTCGACTCGGGTTAGCTCGTTGTTAATCCGGTGTAGTAGAGCTCGTGCAAGACGTTTTAACATCGCTGATGACGAACAACAACATTGCTGTGTTGGAGACAGTTTTTACCAATTGCTTTGTTGTGATTGTTCAAATGCAATCGGGAAATACGGTCACATAACCCCCCCACCGCTAACGAGTCCCAGGGCGTGGGGAGGCCCTCATCCAGCAGTGGATTGCCACAGGGGCTGTACGTGTAGTATTACATAGGGAAGGTAGGGGAGGTAGGGAGGGGATAGGTGGCTCAGTGGTTAGCGCACTGAACATTGGTCCAACGTTCAATGTTTACTAACACGTGTTATTATACACACAGTGGAGTTCATTCAAACGGGGTGCACACAAGGCTAGTCCCCTGAGAGAGGGGAGTCCGTGTACCTAAAGGGGATTGGGTCCATACAGGTTTGTTGTATAAGTTCAGCTGGGACAGTCCTGAACGATGTTGGGTAATTTTGTAAGCGGCCACGCCAGATCCATCTCGCCTTGATTAAGCCACCACCACCAACAACAACAACAACGCACACTTAACAACAAGGTAAAGCTCCACCCACGCGTTCAAAATTTACAAAGCTGGTTCATAGGATGGTCGCTATAAAGGGGTACAATAACACAGCGCTGTGGATGGCGTTGGGTGGGTCAGGGGTCAGCAACCTGCGGCTCCGGCGCGGCGTGCGCCTCTTTAAGAGGACCGCTTCGTGCCGTTGCTTATTACGGAACCGGAGTATCGCGGTCACCACCACAGTGCACCGCGGATCTTGAAATGTTGAGTTGGATGTTGACTTAAAGCTTTCGTGGCTGCAGGAATTCACATTGTTTTGGTATTTCGGTAAAGCGACGTAGTTAGGTTCAAAGAAAATAAGTCGTTTTTGTTGTTGTTATTTTCTTTGAACCGATCTACGTGACTTTACCGAAAGACCCAAATTATTCGTTGAGTTGGGTTTTGTTGTTCTAACGGATTCGAAAAAAAATGTTTCTCGTCATTTTTTTGATTGACGGCCCCCGATGACAGAGTGCACTCTCGTGGAAGTGCCTTACGCCGGTAAATCCCTTACGAGCGGCGCTCCGGGAAATATCGAGTGAGAAGTGCACTCGAAGGGGATAAATATGTGACGGTGCTCTCGCAGTCTGGGTTCATTGACGAGGTTCGTGTAACGGGGGTTTGTTGAAGGGGGGTTAATTCAAGTGGATTCCCATCGGGGTTTATGCGAAGGGTTCCATGTAACGGGGGTCCATTCAAGGGGTCACTAATGGTGCCCGTATAAGGGGGTTCATGCGAAGGGGTCCCTGTAAGGGGGTTCGTGCAAGGGGGGTCCCTTAAGGGGGTTCGTGCAAAGGGGGTCCCTGTAAGAGGGTTCAGGCAAAGGGGTCCTTGTAAGGGGGTTCGTGCAAAGGGGTCCCTGTAAGAGGGTTCATACAAAGGGGTCCATGTAAGGGGGTTCACGCAAAGGGGTCCTTGTAAGGGGGTTCATACAAAGGGGTCCCTGTAAGGGGGTTCGTGCAAAGGGGGTCCCTGTAAGGGGGTTCATACAAAGGGGTTCCTGTAAGGGGGTTCATACAAAGGGGTCCCTGTAAGGGGGTTCACGCAAAGGGGTCCCTGTAAGGGGGTTCATGCAAGGGGGGTCCCTGTCAGGAGGTTCATACAAAGGGGTCCCTGTAAGGGGGTTCACGCAAAGGGGTCCTTGTAAGGGGGTTCATGCAAAGGGGTCCCTGTAAGGGGGTTCATGCAAGAGGGTCCCTGTAAGGGGGTTCATACAAAGGGGTCCCTTAAGGGGGGTTCGTGCAAAGGGGTCCTTGTAAGGGGGTTCATGCAAAGGGGTCCTTGTAAGTGGGTTCATGCAAAGGGGTCCCTGTAAGGGGGTTCATGCAAAGGGGTCCTTGTAAGGGGGTTCATGCAAAGGTGTCCCTGTAAGGGGGTTCACGCAAAGGGGTCCCTGTAAGGGGGTTCACGCAAAGGGGTTCCTGTAAGGGGGTTCATGCAAAGGGGTCCCTGTAAGGGGGTTCACGCAAAGGGGTTCCTGTAAGGGGGTTCATGCAAGGGGGGTCCCTGTCAGGAGGTTCATACAAAGGGGTTCCTGTAAGGGGGTTCACGCAAAGGGGTCCTTGTAAGGGGGTTCATGCAAAGGGGTCCCTGTAAGGGGGTTCATGCAAGAGCGTCCCTGTAAGGGGGTTCATACAAAGGGGTCCCTTAAGGGGGTTCGTGCAAAGGGGTCCTTGTAAGGGGGTTCATGCAAAGGGGTCCTTGTAAGGGGGTTCATGCAAAGGGGTCCCTGTAAGGGGGTTCATGCAAAGGGGTCCTTGTAAGGGGGTTCATGCAAAGGGGTCCCTGTAAGGGGGTTCACGCAAAGGGGTTCCTGTAAGGGGGTTCATGCAAAGGGGTCCCTGTAAGGGGGTTCACGCAAAGGGGTTCCTGTAAGGGGGTTCATGCAAAGGGGTCCCTGTAAGGGGGTTCACGCAAAGGGGTTCCTGTAAGGGGGTTCATGCAAGGGGGTTCATACAAAGGGGTCCCTGTAAGGGGGTTCATGCAAGCGGGTTCTGGAGGAGCGTAGACTCCAGGGCAGTGCCGTTAGGCCCCATTCTTGCACACGGGGCCCAGGACAATGGGGCACACGGCCCCCGCTGGGTGGGGGAGGGGCTCGAGTTAAGGACTCGAGGAGAGGGAGTGAGGGGGGCAGGGTGGGGGGCTCCCCCTCGCATTGTCTCCACTTCGGGGCAGCCCCCACCACCTCCTCCACGCGCTCACTTACACGGATACAGATACACCACGTGCTCATATACATACACATTGACCCACATACACACATTCAGGCACATACAAACAACAAAGATCCCCCATGTAGCCTTCATAGACTCTCGGGGCCAGTGCTGTTAGCGAGCACCTATGAAGACCGGCACGGCACACGAGGGATTGGGTGGCCAACATCACCGCCTGCCGCCTTTGTCTCCCTAGTGGGGATGTTTTCACATCTCAGCAGGTACTCATTTGAGGCTGAGTCGACCTAGGGTAGGCCAATGACCCGTTTAGACAATCGTCACTGGTGTTGGCCCTGAGCGAGAATCGAACTCGGGTGGCCGGGTTCGCAGCACAGCGCACTCATACACAGAGGCACACACACGTAGCATAATTATACACACACACATACACCACTCAGAGAGATTTACACACTCACCCCTCACCACATCTTCACATCACACCCCCATCTCACACTGCATCACACCCCCCCCCCCATCTCACACTGCATCACACCCCCCCCCCCATCTCACACTGCATCACACCCCCCCCATCTCACACTGCATCACACCCCCATCTCACACTGCATCACACCCCCCCCATCTCACACTGCATCACACCCCCATCTCACACTGCATCACACCCCCATCTCACACTGCATCACACCCCCCATCTCACACCCCATCACGCTGCACACCCCTCTGCAGATCGCGCCACGCTTTTCACGCGCTCACAAAGCTCGGGGTCTGCCCTGGTCCCCCTCCCCCAGGGTCCCCCTCCCCCAGGGTCCCCCTCCCCCCAGGCCCCCCTCCCCCAGGGTCCCCCTCCCCCAGGGTCCCCCTCCCCCAGGGTCCCCCTCCCCCAGGCCCCCCTCCCCCAGGGTCCCCCTCCCCCCGTCCCATGTGAATTAGCATGAGAATGGGGCGGGAGAGGGAGCCACAAAGCCCTCGGGTCCCCAGACCTCATCCATCGCGCAGCTGTCGCCTCCACCGCGGCGTGAACGCGGGGGCGGGGTAGGGGAGTGGTGGTGAGAGGCTGATGGGGGTGTTTGAGGTGATGGTTGTGATAGAAGTCATAGATGTGGATAGATCAGTGGATGCGAGGGGCTGGTTTACCCCTCCACCACGATGGAGACACCAAGGCGTTCATGACGCCTCCTGGCCAAACTCCATCTGGCAGATCCAGGAACAGGAGACCACTGAGATTGGCCACGTGGGATGTTCGGACTCTTGATGCGGAGGAGAGGTTTCTATTGGATAGAAAGTAGAGTTGGGGAGTGGTGGTGGTGGTAGGGGCGATGGTATTAGTGATGGTGGTGATGTTTGTGATAGAAGGTAGAGTTGGGGAGTGGTGATTGTAGGGGCGATGATATTCGCCCCTATGAGTTAGTCGTACAGTCGGGGCCATGGACATTTCACAAGACTTTGCTCTTAACCTTCAATCTTAAAATTCTCACTTTAAACACGACAGCGATCACATTGGGGCCGCACAAAAAGTCCTCGCGGCTCGCACTGCAAATTGCTCGCTAATGTTAATTACCGGGCCGTGTTTAGTTGTTCCTGAGACGTTAATTTTTAAACACCGCAAAGGTGGCGTGTAACTCGACGGCACCACATGGGCGAACAGGGGCCCACGCTTGCGGTGGGAGTGCTCTTGCAAAGGAAATATTTGGCAACCTAGCCGCATTTTTTTTGGTTTAACCAGCCTGACTCTCTCTCTCCCTCTGGCCGATGAGACCCAGAAGGTCGAAACCGCGTGCCTTAAAGAATGATGCTGCTTGACAAATGTTTGGTGTGGAAAGCCGAAAGGCCGGCGATGGATTCAGACGTCCATTTATAGTCACGTGGACATCGGGAGTTTGAGGAGTTCGGCTTTGATTTAGGTTCACTCGCAATTTCTGGAGACCCGGCTACCCCCCGCCCCTGATACCCCCCCCCCCCCCGTGTTTACCAGTCGACCACAGTCGCGTGTGAATTCACTGATGTAGGCGAGAGAGACAAAGGCGGTGGGAGGGTGGAATTTGAGAAACCAAAATGCACAATCGCGCTTCGTTGCGAGGGATCTGGCACCTCGAGCCCCCCCTCTCCCTACATATCCCCTCCCCCACACCCTACCCCCTCCGCGCCCCCCTCCGGAGTGATCTCCCTGTCCCTCTTTACTGGTTCTCGCGATTGATCAGAAGTTGTTGATCTTCATCTGCTCACCGACCGTCCATCATGGATGGTCGCATTGCGCACAAGCAAAGTTGTGGCTCAGGATCATAATCACACCATCATCATGATCATCATATCATAAATACCACCACCATCATAATTATCATTACTCTGCTACCATCATCCTACCACCGCCTTAATTATTAATCGTCATCATCAATACCACCACATTATCAATACTACCATCACTAACCACCATCATTAGTATCATCGTCAATACCACTACTATCCCAGTGTGGTGAAGTATGGTGAAACATTCGACCACAGCGTGGGGAGAGCCGTCATCTCGGCAGTGATTTGAACAATGGCTCAACATTCGTGTTAATAACGCCACCCACCCCACCGCCATAGGAATGTGTAATTGCCATCACCGACTTACTGGACCGCCAGACGAGCGACGCGCCACGCTCGTGTGAGCAGAGAGATGTTGTGACTCTTCCTTTGACTCTCCTTTTGAGAAGGCGTGACGCCGAGAAGCCGGGACTCAAAGCGGTCTTTATGTGGCTTGCATTGTGTCTGCGCGCGTGTGGTGGTGGTGGTGGTGGCGGCGGCGGCGGCGACATTGTTGGTGGTTCATGGTAGTTGTCTTACATTGGCATGCTGCTGTACGTGGTGGTGGTGGTGGTTGCGAGGGGCGCGGTAGAGTAGCTGTTAGCGCGCTGCGCTACGATCCCCGCGAACCGAGTTCGATTCTGGCGCACGGCCAACACCGGTGACGATTATCGGAACTGGTCCTGGGCTTTCCCTAGGTCGACTCAGCCTCAAATGAGATCCTAGTGCGGTGTGTAAACATCGCCACTCGGGAGACAAAGGTGGCCGGGTGTGGCATTGGCCACCATGTAGGTGCTCACGAACAGCACTTCCCCCAACAGTCTGTTAAAGGCTATGCAGGGGATCTTTGTCTTGATTATTTAGCGGGATGGTGATAGTGATGACGTGATGATGGATATGTGTGTGATGATGTGATGATGTGGTGATGGCGATGATGGTAGAGTGATGATGTGGGTGTGTGTAGGCACGGTTAGCATTGTTTAGATTTTCCCGATCTCGGGCTGCCCCCGCCGTCTTGAGTCTCGGTGACCCATGACCCCTTGAGAGACAATCCTTCACAGCCACAGCTGCCATCGCCCGCGCAACAAAGCCACGTGCATTTTTGCACGGGGGGTGAGGGGCTACTGCATCCCAAGGAGC
This sequence comes from Petromyzon marinus, assembly GCF_048934315.1. Lineage (NCBI taxonomy): Eukaryota > Metazoa > Chordata > Hyperoartia > Petromyzontiformes > Petromyzontidae > Petromyzon > Petromyzon marinus. Next base: position 8,877,740 of record NC_133696.1, on the reverse strand, counting down.
CGTGTGAATGGGGTGGGAGGGGTGGGGGTAGTGAGGGAAGGGGGGGAAGAAGGGGGGAGGGTAGGGTTGGAACATGCACATCTTCGTAGCTACGGAGAGAGAATGGATTTCTAGAGGGTGACCGGGAGGTATTTTATAATCCAAGGGGTCGAGCGGTGGCGCAGTGGTTAGTGTATTGCGCTGCGAACCCGGGCGACCAGAGTTCGATACGCGGCCAGCCAAGGCGACCACCGGTCCGCGACGTTCGCCTTGGTTGACCGGTCTTGGGTCTCGTCCGAGTTTACATCGGCTGTGGGGAGACAAAGGCCGTGTTGGCCTAAATAAGAGCTTGCTAACAGCACTCACCCCGATGACTCTGTGAGGCTGAACTGTGGACCTGTGTCTGTGTGTATCTCGCAGGGGACATTGCAACCCTTGCCACAACCACACATCCAATTCAATCTCTCACATCCCCACCTTTAAAAACACCTCCGCAATAATTCCCACAAATCAACACCATCACCTTCATAAAGCTAGCATCATCATCAACATTAGCCTCATCAATAAATCATCAGGTAACCATCTCCACGTGACCCGCCCGCCTCCGCATCCCGTGCCATCGCCGGCACCATGCCCGGCACCGTGCGCTGGCTCGCCGCCTTGACCCTGGCGGTCGCCCTCGCGGCCACCCTGGTCGCCGCCTCTCCGCCGGGTGACGAACGAGCGGCGGAGGACGTCGAGGAGACAGAGGAGGCGGAGGAGGCGGCAGAGGAGATCGGTTCCACGTGGCCGAGCCACGACGAGCGAGACGACTGTCCCGCTCTCTGCTCGTGCTCCCTCCTCGGGATCAACCGGAGCCGTGCCGTCGACTGCCGGGGGGGCAACCTCACGGCGCTGCCGCCGCGCCTGCCGGGCGGCGCGCAGGCCCTGCTCCTCACCGACCACGCCGTGGCGGAGCTGCCGCCGGGCGACGTCGCGGTGCGCGGCTACGAGGAGGTGGCCATGCTGGACCTGTCCCGAGGCGCGGTGGCCGACGCGTGCGGCCTCCGCCTGGGAGGAGGCCCTGGGCCGTGGGGCCTCCGCGAGCTCCACCTGGTGCGCAACGACATCGCGGCGCTGCGCTCGGGGTGCTTCGAGTCGCTGGGAGGTGAGGGACGGCGCGGTCCCATTGCCATCGTGACCAGCACAACTCCCCATTCACGATACCCTCGCCTCTACTGCCCTTCCTGTGGTGTGCACACGGGTACAACGTTTTGTGTGACATCAAAGTTAAAACTGGTAAACTGGGAAAAACTTTCCGGTGGTGGACCGCGAGGACTGTAGTGTGGGAGGCCCTGCGTTTGACAATTATTCCTCCCCTTGGTCGGTCACTTCGGCAAATGCTCGAACTTTAATTACAACTTTTTTAATAGTGCTGATTGCTGATGGCGGTATTGACGATGATAATTTGGGCCTGTACTCAGCAACTGTGTTTAAGAAATAAATCCTTTTACAAGCACCCACGTAATGCCACGCGGGTAACGTTGTTTTTCTCTCTCCGTCTTCTCGCATGCCGCTGATTCGCTGGCTTGCTCTCTCTCCCTCTCTCCCTCTCTCTCTCTCCCCAGGCTTGGAGTCTCTATACTTGGGCTACAACCGCATTGGGAGCGTGTCGGGCTCGGCCTTCGCGGGCCTGGGCAGCCTACGCACACTCTTCCTCGACCACAACGTGCTCCGCTCGGTGGACGCCGCCTGGTTCGACGCTCTGCCCGGGCTGCGGGTGCTAGCCCTGGGCGGCAACCCGGTGGCGAGCGTGACGGACGGCACGTTCTCGCGGCTGCGCCAGCTGCGCAGCCTGGACCTGAGCGAGTGGCGCGTGTCGCGGCTCCAGGAGGCCGCGCTCGACGGGCTGGAGCATCTGGAGGACCTGTCGCTGGAGGGGAACCTCCTGGCCAAGGTGCCTGCCGCGGCCCTGCGCCGGCTGCCGGGCCTCAGGCTGCTGAGGCTGGACCGCAACCCGATCGTCGCGCTGCAGGAGGGCGACTTCCGCAACCTGTCCCACGTGGAGGAGCTCTCCGTGCGGGACATGCCCCGGCTGGCGGCGGTGGACAGCGACGCGTTCGAGTCGCTGCCCAGCCTCGCGTCGCTCGACCTCTCGCACAACCCGCGCCTCTCCTTCGTGCACCGCTACGCGTTCCGCGACGCGCCCCGGCTCGCCACCCTGCTGCTCGACAACGGGGACCTCGGCGGCCTGCACGGCGCCGTGGCCCGCGCCCTGCCGGCGCTGCGCCGCCTGTCCCTCCACTCCAACCCGCTGCGCTGCGACTGCGTCAACCGATGGTGGCTCGGCGCTACGGCCCGGCGCGGTCTCGAGGTGGCGCAGCCCGAGCTGGCGGTGTGCGCGGAGCCTCCCGAGGCCAGAGGCCGGCCGGCCGCCGAGGCGATGCTGGCAGCGGCGGCGAGGCGCCGGGCCGACGGCGCGGAGCCCCAGGAGGCGTGCCTGCCGCTGATCGCACGCGGCGCGCTGCCGGCGCGTGCGTCGGCGCGGCCGGGGTCCCTGGTCACGCTCTACTGCAGGGCGCTGGGAGACCCCGAGCCCACCATCTACTGGGTGTCGCCCGCCGGGGACAAGGTGACCACCGACACGCTGGCCGACAAGTTCTGGCTGGAGGCCGACGGGACGCTGAGCATCGCCGAGGTGCGCGAGAGCGACGCAGGGGTGTACACGTGCGTGGCGTTCAACTCGGAGGGCGCTGACACGCGCAGCGTCACCCTCCGCGTGGGTGGCGATAGTGGCGACGCCTCCCGTGGGCACGGGTCCTCCGCCTCCACGTCATCATCGCCATCCATCTCACTATCAACCTCGTCATCCACCTCATCGTCTTCCACCAGCTCGTCACCCGCGACCGCCGCCTCTTCCGTAAAGCAGGAGGTAGAAGAGGAGGCGCCGACACTTGCTGTGGTCGAGGTTAATTCCTTCTCGGCGCTGGTCGCTTGGAGGGTGAGCAGTAAGCTTAGCAGTGGGGTGAGCGGTAAGCTGAGCGGCAGTGTGAGTGAGCTGCGCTGGTGGCGCAGTGCCGAGGGCCCCCGTGGCGGTGCGCACTCCGCCGCGGTGGCACCAGGCGTCACCGAGCACCGCGTGGCGGAGCTGCAGCCCGGCACCACCTACACCGTGTGCGCGACGGCTGCCGCGGCCGAGCGGGCCTCCTCCTCCCGCTGCGTCAACCTCACCACCACAGCCGCCGCCGAGGAGGGGAACCGCCGGAGCCCGCCGGAACCGCCGGTGCGGGCCCTGCGCCACCGGGCCGGCGCGGCCACCCGTCTGAGCCTCGTGTATGCCGTGCTGGCCGCCCTCGGCCTGCTGGGCTTTGTGCTGCTGGTGGCTCGCTACGCGCGACACCGGCTGCAGAGGAAGCTGGTGCAGGGTGCGCTGGCAGGGCCCTTCAATGCCGTGTACCCCCCGCTGAGCGTGCCCATCGACTACGATGACGACGACGACGATGATGACGGTTGCGATGGCGGTTACGGTGGTGGTTACGGCGGTGGTAGTGCTGGTGGTAGTAAGCGCGGATGCCTCATTTAGGGAGAGGTCAGAGGTCGGGTCAAGCGTCGGGGTCAGCGAGGAGGGGGAGGAGACTCGACGCTGCTTGTGATGACAGGGTCAGAGGTTATGGCCAAACAGGTCCTCGTAACACCAATAAATAAATTCATATGTTGTCAATAAATCAATAATTCAATTGTCAATCAATGATTCAATCGAATATCAGGAAGTGTTAAGGTTCTGGTCGTATCAATAGGTACAATGTTTTGGTCACTACTTATCTTTTATTTTTCAACGAGGTGGGGTTAAACACTCGGTTTAAAACCGTCTTGGCTCAATAAACTCTAACGTTGGGATCTTAATCAATTTAAGTTGGGTTTCGCATCGTTTTGTAAGAATAAATAAATAAAATGGGGTTTAGACGCGCGTTTGAAATGTAAGTCGGGTTTAAACGTGCCCTTAAACATAGCTTGTGAGTAAGCCGAGTTTAGTTTTCGGTTCAATAAGTCATCTGGGTTTAGGCTCCTCGACACTCAGAGACTCGCGTGAGCCACGTGTCACGTGGTCATCAATGTTATTATTGTTGTTGCTGTGTTCTCCTAAGTCCGACCTCTATAAACCTGAACTTGTAATCTGAAAAAACTCTGACCTCCAATATCTAACCCCAAGCAGTAACCATTTAAACCCTGACCTGCTAACCCTGCATCTGACCGTGGCTTGACCGTGAACTCACTTTATACATAAAAACTTAATTAATTTCGGTAACTTACCTATGTCTTCGGTTGCCACCCCTGCTATAAATCGGACCGAGCACCTGGCCCAATTCAATATTTCGACTCGTGCAGGTTGAGTGCAACTCGTGCAGCCAGCCCCGAAAGGAGCCTCACGTGGTGATGAATGAGTGGCCTAATTCATTACGCCACTCTCACACACACGCCCCCAGTCAACCCCTCTATTCCTGCCACGCTGCTGCGAACAGATGGTGGTGGTGATGGTACAAGCCCCAGTAAACATGCCAACGTTGCGGCCGGAGTCGGCGCCAACATTGGCGTCTAGTTTAGGCCAAAAGTTCCACGTTTACTGGGGCGGTGTAGGTGGTGGTGATGTGGTTGTGCTGGCGATGATGATGATAACAGTGGTGGTGATGATATTAGTGGTGATAATGATTATAGTAATCGTGATAATGGTAGCAATGATGGTAATGATCGTAATGCTGATGATTATAGTAATCGTGGTGATAGTAATGACGATGATACTAATGATGGTGGTGACGATGGTACTGCATTGGCACTGTTGATGTGAACTCTAACAAAGTATGGCATTTTGTCACGTGAACTTATCGTAGGCTAATTAATGCTAATTGCCTCTTATAATTGAATCTTGCCCCTTACGCCCGTTTTAAGTCTAGTTTTTTTTATAGAGTAATGCTCACTTGAATGTAGGCATTGGATGCGTTTCATAGAGACTTGCAAGTGTTTCTCGTGAGAATTCCAAAGGAATCGTGTACTGTATGCTGTATCATGTGTGTGGCTGTACTGACTAACCCGCTGCCTTAATTGATTGACACAGGGTCTTCATGTCTTGTTACCTCGGTGCTAAATTCGCGAGTTTTGGCTCTTAATTGATTAAAATGGCATTAATGACCAAGTTTAAGTAGCAAATTGATTTTTTTCCTATATCTTTCTCTCGGGGGGGGGGGGGGGGGGGTTATACACAAATAAATGAATAAACGCAACCTTTTAAGTGAGGTTTCACATTCCGTGTCTGGCCGCGGTGTCCTCCGCTGCTCCCCATCATCGCCATCAAACCTTGTCGTCGTTCCACGCGCACGCATCCAGGTAATGACCGTATTCTCCGGACGAAGAATCGGAAGTCAGAGGCACCTTCAATACCAACCTGTGTGCCCGGCGCCAATAAAGTTCTACTGCTTTGGTCTTTCATACATACATACAAAAGACAAAGATCTCCCTATAGCCTTTAACAGACTTTTGGGGCAAGTGCTGTTAGCGAGCAGCACCTATGAAGGCCGGCACGGCACACGAGGGGGTTGGGTTGCCAGAAAGCACGCCCGGCCGCCTTTGTCTCCCCCAGTGGCGATGTTTACCACACACCGCACACTCATTTGAGGCCGAGTCGACCTAGTGGGGAGTGGCCCCTGGGACCTGGTGCAAGATAATCGTCGCTGGTGTTGGCCGTGAGCGGGAATTGAACTCGGGACTCCGGGTCTGTAGCGCAGCGCGCTAACCGCTACACCACCGCTCCACACACGCACACAGACACCGGTAGCGCAGCGCGCTAACCACTACACCACCGCTCCACACACGCACACAGACACCGGTAGCGCAGCGCGCTAACCGCTACACCACCGCTCCACACATGCACACAGACACCGGTGGATAAGACTCACCCTATCCAACGTTGTTTTAAATACGGGGTGTAAGAGGAGGATATACGGTATGTATGACCATCGAGGTATATATTATCTGGAGAATACGGTATTAATTACCGTTGTTAATTCACCGTCGGATGAAGGCATCACGACCCACGTGGTGTCGGTCACCGGGGAGGGAGTGGATCGTTTGACCATACTTCACCACGCTGGTCAGTACGGGTTTGTGAACGTGGCGGAAGGGAGCGGGGATGTTGTGGGTGGTCACGGGGGTCGGGATGGAGTGAGGATTCAGGACAGGTGGGGGGGGGGGGGTGTTTGAGAAATGTGACGTCACATCAAAATGCGCAACTTTAAATAAATATAGACAACACGTTCTACTTAATTAAATAGTGCAGCGCCACATTAAATACGCACTACAATGACAATAGTTTAAAGCGATTTGAAGCATGTTTTATTTTAGGGGGGAGGGGGCAGAGCTTTGTGACGTCATATTTGAGGGGGGGTCTGACTTTTTGTGAGGCCGTGTGACGAGGGGGGGGGGTCAAAAATCGTCCAAAATCGCGCGACGTCATTTATGGACGGCCCCTTATAATCAGTATAAACGGGTGCAACACAGTTGAGTGATTGGTGGGAAGGTCGCGTGCGGTGAGGTCAAGTGTCGGTACTTCCACCCCCTTCCAAGTCGTCAGGCCAGTGGGGAAGATTCAAAATTAATATCTCTATAAAATTAATATCTCTAGAACTGCTTTTTGTGATTAGTTTGGTGTCCTTCCCCCTGCACCTCCGATTAGGACGGTTGGCTACGTACCGTGCGAAAGAAGTTCAACATACATACGGTAAGATAGGTGTATCTTAATTATGGTTAGGCGTTCCGAGTCCCATCTTAAGTGGCAGTGCCTTACACAGATAATAATAAACAGGTCCCTGCAGGGTGGGCTGGTAGGACAAGTCTCTGCGCTGTCTATTGCTGATTTTACACCCAACAGCACGAGATTTCACTTCGTTAAAGTATTGAAAGGGGACGGACGGACGGACACATTAATCTATTGCAGGCTGGTACACTCAGTTTACAACTTCGTTCCTACCAGTATAATCCCCCGTCAAAGGCAACAGAGCTGCCGGGAATTCTCTCTCTCAAATTTAGCAATCTTTGGAAGAACGTAATCAACCAGGTATGTTAGCCGACTATCTGTGTTGTATTGCATTATATTTCTAAGTTTACTAGCTTTGTTTTCTCTTTCATTTGTACCTGCTGATGATTGCTTGTGTTGGCAATCGAAACGTCGTATGCTATTATTTAATTTCTTTTTTCTTTCTACGTGACTTCACCGAAAGAACCAAAGAGTAATTCCTGCAGTCACGAAAGCATCCAAATCAAGTTTGCGAAAGTCAAGTTTACTATGAGAAACTAAGAGACCAGGATGAGTCTCGTTGTAAAAGTGTGACCTGCGGCATCGGTGCGTCGTCAGTAGGGGGCGGCGATTGCCGCTGTGTTTGCAAAATTTCAACCCGAGTATTATTCGGTGTCATTTTCGAAATTGAAAATATTGGACCCCCTGAAGCCGGCACACATCGGCATCGTACCTGTCAATTTTCTTATCAGTGTGCCCTACTTTATTACAGACCAATTCAGACCCCGTGCCTTTTATACATCTCAACGTTCAATCTACACAGTCACATCACAAGGGAGAAACGCAAACAAATAAGACACATTTTTCGATTTAAAGCTTTCGTGACTGCAAGGATTCATATTCTTGGTTCTTTCGGTAAAGTCCCATTCTAGGTGACTTTACCGAAAGAAACCAAGAAGAAGACACATTTTGTTTTGCCCGTACTGAAACGGCTGTACGCCGTATGGACCTGAAAACTCAATTTCCCTGTACAAGAATACGGGTTAAACCGTCGCATGGGTTGACAGCTGTGGGCCTCCTCGTGCGAAAGACGTCACAGGATCTACAACGTATCAGTGTGAAACAGACGGCGCGTGCTATTAACGGAATCCGAATATTTTTTGATTTAAAGCTTTCGTGACTGCAGTGATTCATATTCTTGGTTCTTTCGGTAAAGTCACGTAGAATGGGACTTTACCGAAAGAACCAAGAATAGGAAGCAGAATATGTCAAGGCCGTAATTATAATAAATATATTAGGGGGGGGCATATCCCCCCCCCCCCCATATTCAAATATGCAAAAAATATCCCACCAAATATATTGCTATAAAATAGATTTCTGTTTATATGATTGTGGTAATGGTTGTACTTTATTAATCCCTAATCTCTGCCATTACATACAATGAAACAAGGGTAAAAAATAAATAAACAGAGCAATGTAATACTATACACTATTAGACATTATTGTAAAAAATAGGCAGGAAATTCGTTTTCAAATAGTGATTTTTTTTCTGGGGGGGGGGGACCCCCACACACCTTGGAAGATTTGGTCCCCCCCAATGTTGACTCCATGGCTACGGCCTTGGAATATGTATTTATACCGGAGGAATCCGAATAGGTTATGAAGCTCTTTTTTTGCCCCACAGATATCATGGTGGTTGCATCCGCAGTAATAACTAGGGTGGCCCCTGGATTCGAACCTCTGCAACAAGCGGCCAACGCCCTATCGCTAGACCACGCGGTCTAGCGGGCGGAGCGGAGGCGCAGTGGTTGGAGCGCTGAGAAATTAACCCGGCAACCCGAGTTTGATTCCGAGCCACGGCTGTAACATCCGTGGTGGGTGATATGAAAACCGGTCCTGTCCTTCCCATCCATCAACCCGAGCTAACCAGCGTGGAGAAGTATGGTTAATTTGGTCAAACATACCTTCCCCCACCCTGTGATCATCAACATGACAAAGGGAGGGGGGGTTGGGGAGCTTAATCAATTGGTGGATTTTAAATGGATGGAATGTATTGATTCTATATTTAAATTAAGTCACGGATCGGCAGTGGCGACTGTGTAGAGGGAGTCGAACCCATCCGTTCCTTGCACTGAGGCTTTGGTCTCGGCGTCATCATGAACCAATGCAGAGGGGAGCGTAAGGGATCGATGCGCGGGGAACCCTACGGAGGACCATGGATACAGCAGAAGCAGCAGCTGCGGCTGCAGGGATGGGCACGCAGCCATGGAAATTTCCGGTATGGGTCAGATACGGGCCAGGTACGGGCCACGTACGGGCCAGGTATTGCCTAGAACCCCTAGATATGGGTCATGTATGGACCCGGTATGGCTTAGGTATATGGCATAGATATGGGTTAGGTATGAACCAGTAATGGGTCAGGTATGGCTTAGATATATGGGCTAGATATGGACCAGTGTGGGCCAGGTATAGTCTAAATAGCCTGGATATTGGCCAGGTATGTTTATTAGGTATAAACTAGGTATATGATCTAGATATGAGCCACGTATGGGTTCAGTATGGGCCCAGTATGGGTTAGGTATGGGCCAGGTATGACCTAGGTATATGGGTTAGGTATGGGGCAGGTATGGGTTAGATATGGGCTGTATATATAACCTACTATAGATATGGGTTATGTATGCGTTCCATGTGGGTTTGATACGGACCAGGTATGGGATTGGTATTGTTTTCAACAATCATTAGCAGTCATTGTTTTTTTGAGGTGTCACCGAGACCGACACAGTATGGGCCAGGCATCACCACGTTATTACAGCGCTTATGTCGCTCTACTGCTGGATGAATGCCTCTCTACGTGTCTGTCGTGTGGGGTTGCGTGACCATATTTCACAAGGCCGGTCGGTGCGGCTTGTTAAGGCTTTGATGATGACTCATTCATCCAGCAGTAGATAGACCAAAGCCACAATGCATAGAAGGTATTTTATTTAACCTCAGACCTGGCATCATCACCATGAGCTGCCCGCTGCAGGAATCTCCGGGTTACTGATCACTCCTTCATCTGGTGCTGATGATGCGAGTTTAAGTCTTGGTTGGCGGTTGACTAAGCCCATCATCCCTCCGGGGTCTATAAAATTAGTAACACTTTGTGTTAGACTCGCCTCCCGCCATGGGCACGTGGAATTTCCATCACTGTCTGTAAGTCGGAGATGAGCGCACCGCTTCAAAGCTCAATTTGACCAGGTAAACATTGTATTAGTTACTTTCTTCTTTTGGCGATGATCATGACGCGTTCATCCAGCAGAAGATACACCACGGCCGGTGGAGATGATCATGGTTAATCTCGCAATACGCGCGTAAACATACAACAAGCAGACGATACCCTTACACCGCCATTCCCATATTCCTAGGAGATGTTGACTACCTCGCCTGGTACACAGGAGGTCGTGGGTTCGATCCCGTACCCTGACGATGCTTGCTGCTGCATAATTGGAGTCTGCGTCTCTCTCTCTCATCATCATCACGGTGGCTGGGAGATGTTAACTACCTCGCCTGGTACACAGGAGGTCGTGGGTGGCTAGGAGATGTTGACTACCTCGCCTGGTACACAGGAGGTCGTGGGTGGCTATGAGATGTTAACTACCTCGCCTGGTACACAGGAGGTCGTGGGTGGCTAGGAGATGTTGACTACCTCGCCTGGTACACAGGAGGTCGTGGGTGGCTATGAGATGTTAACTACCTCGCCTGGTACACAGGAGGTCGTGGGTGGCTAGGAGGTGTTGACTACCTCGCCTGGTACACAGGAGGTCGTGGGTGGCTATGAGATGTTAACTACCTCGCCTGGTACACAGGAGGTCGTGGGTGGCTAGGAGATGTTGATTACCTCGCCTGGTACACAGGAGGTCGTGGGTTCGATCCCAACCCTGACGCCTGCTGCTGCTGCTGTATGTTTGGAGTTTGCGTGTCTCACTCGCCGTGGTGGCGTGGATTTATCTTCGGGTTTCTCCCCCTTCTCCACACGTTAAGATCAACATCGCGAGTGAAGAATATTTGGTGGTACTGCTGCTGCTGCTAAGAGCCGTACATTTCCACTTGATACGCTGAGCTATAATTTCTTTTTTTTTCTAGCGAGGCCTGTTTCTGAAAAAAATAACTCGGGTGGGCCTTAACCTGGTAAAACAAAACAAAATAGCAAAATCAAAAGTTTAGTTTTACAGCTTAAAACAATTGCACCGGGTTCGACATTCAGCGTCTCATCAGCAGTGTCGAGGCCGCCCAACCTCCTCCAGTCTGGCACCAACCCCGCGGCTTCCCTCCGCATCCACCGCCGCACGTCGCTCGCAGTCCGCCGCACACTTCGAGTAGCCGCCGGGATTGACGAGAGGGGGGCGGGGGGGGGGTCCCCTCGTACCACCGGGACACCTCGAAGGGCCGAGGGCGAAAGAGGCGAACCGAGGGGGGCGCACCGAGGGGACCCCGGTGGAACGGGGTCCGTGGACCCCGACTGCGATAGGCCGCATCCTCCGGTCTTCCCTGAGCCGCGTGGCCGGGCCGAGGGCGAGGCGGAGCCCGCGCGGGGAGACGCCGTGCGCGGCAGTGCCTCGGCGAGGGAGTTGTGGTCAGAGTCGATGCATTTAAGGTAACTTGCACGATTTATTTATTGTTCGTGATTATTGTCTCGCGACGTGGCGGCGAGTTTAATTGTGTATTCGTAATATTTTAATGAGGTGAAAGCCGAGGTTCGTGCTGTGAAACCCGGCCGCCCCAAGTTCGATTCCTGGTCACGGCAAACATCGGTGGCAGTTGTCCGACGGTGCAATTCTTTGTTAGCTCAACTGGCCCTGCGACTCGCTCAACAACTTCACAAACCTCCTCCCCCCACTGACCAGCGTGGTTGAGGTACGGTGGGGGAGGTCTTCATCCAGCAGTGGAAGTACTTTGAGTGAAACACTTCAAGCCGGATTTAACAAATGCCACAGGTCGGAGTTGATGAACGTTGCCTTATTCAGGAGGCTAACCACGACCCCTTAACAGAGAGGGCCATCGTGCTAACCTTTCCATTACACTGGGTTTGGGGAAACCCAGGTGGGGATTTGGAGTGTATGAATGTAGCCTTGTTTGGGATGCCAAAACGCCTAACACTGAGATCAGTTAAATTAGTATCGCTGTTTTTGGGAATTGAGCAGTCATTGTCCTATGGAGAGGTGTACTGCCCGTGCCATAGTAACGTGTAATTTGCCACTCATTTGTTCAGGATGTTCAGTGGGCACGGAGCATGAAGACATCTTCAGCGTTTGATTTGACTTGGCCTCTTCGCTCGTTCGAACCACGATCACAACCCACCTCAGCATTCTCAGGAACAATTAGACGTGCCTAAGGCTACACAGAGCCCAACAAAGGTATATATTGTACATCGTTGACTTAATCCCTGCAGCCGCTAGAGGCCGCTACTTTCACCACGGTGTAAAGGTTTGCTTAATTAAATTGAAATCTTGATTTGTGATCACTGAAATGAGAGCTGGCTTCTAAATCGCTACATGCGTAGTAGATACAGGTTTTCACGACGTGTGCATTGTTGCGTACCATGCTTGTGTTTGGCGCTTGCATTGTCGCGTACGACACTTACGTTGTGTACGATCGCGCATGACGATTGCGACGTGGCTTACGATGCACGCGCACGTGCGTTTGCGTGCATTGTTTATGCCAGCTGAAACGCAGCAAGTTAGCACAGTCGGAGGCACAGGTGGTGCATCTAACAGTCATCTCGGTCAGTCAACCCATGGCACGTTGGTCTGTCCCCTGACCCCCTGCCAGCGGGCGTTCGACAATTCTCGTGGCCTTAAAAGCGCACATGGCCTGGCACAAGCGCCGTGGTGACATCACCGCCATTTGGCGGCGAATGCCGGCTGCTGTTGTTATTGTCGTCTTCGTTTCCTCGGGCAGCGCGATGTTCGGCCTGTCGCACAAGACGGCGCTGGTGCTGGACCACGGCGTGCACATGGGCGAGTCGTGCAAGCAGAGCGTGGAGCTCGACGTGTTCACCAAGAGCCGCGCACCGGGGCTCATCCCGCTGGCGCCCGTCTCCAAGTCGCTGTGGACCTGCGCCGTCGAGTCGGCCGTCGAGTACTGCCGCATCCTCTACGACATTTTCCCCAGCAGGAAGCTGGTGAGCAGGAGGTGGTGGCCATGTGGCTCCGGTTTGGGCGGTGGGGGGGGGGGCTTCAGAACATAATGGATGTGTCGGAGACACTTTACATATATACCTGGAGAAGCTTCACTGAGTCTGAAGAACTCTTTTTTTTAGCTTAGCAGAGTCCTGCTACATTGGGGTGTTTGGCCAACACCGATGAGATTGTGTGTAGTAAGGGAGAAAGCCGCAGAACACCCATGCAGAGCAAGGGAGAACATACACATTCTACACAGAAAGGCACCCAGGTCAGGAATCGAAACCCAGGTTCCTGCTCAGAGGCACAAGTGTCAACGCTGTGCCACCCTGTTACTCAATTGGAGCTGGCACCGCTGATAATCCTTTGTTTAAATCTCGGTATCAGCTGTCCACCCGTGGTTAAATATCTATTCACGCCTGGTCGAAGGCCTCTATCATCATGACCAATGGTCTATCAACATGAGCAATGGTCTATAATCATGACCAATTGTCTATCATCATGGCCAATGGTCTTTTAACATGACCAATGGTCTATCAACATGAGCAATGGTCTATCATCATGACCAATGGTCTATCATCATGACCAATGGTCTATCATCATGACCAATGGTCTATCAACATGACCAATGGTCTATCAACATGACCAATGGTCTATCAACATGACCAATGGTCTAGCAACATGAGCAATGGTCTCTCAACATGACCAATGGTCTCTCAACATGACCAATGGTCTATCATCATGACCAATGTTCTATCATCATGACCAATGGTCTATCAACGTGAGCAATGGTCTCTCAACATGAGCAATGTTCTATCATCATGACCAATGGTCTATCAACATGGGCAATGGTCTATAATCATGACCAATGGTCTATCATCATGACCAATGGTCTTTTAACATGACCAATGGTCTATCAACATGAGCAATGGTCTATCATCATGAGCAATGGTCTATCATCATGACCAATGGTCTATCAACATGACCAATGGTCTATCAACATGAGCAATGGTCTCTCAACATGACCAATGGTCTATCATCATGACCAATGGTCTATCATCATGACCAATGGTCTATCAACATGACCAATGGTCTATCAACATGACCAATGGTCTATCAACATGACCAATGGTCTAGCAACATGAGCAATGGTCTCTCAACATGACCAATGGTCTATCATCATGACCAATGTTCTATCATCATGACCAATGGTCTATCAACGTGAGCAATGGTCTCTCAACATGAGCAATGTTCTATCATCATGACCAATGGTCTATCAACATGGGCAATGGTCTATAATCATGACCAATGGTCTATCATCATGACCAATGGTCTTTTAACATGACCAATGGTCTATCAACATGAGCAATGGTCTATCATCATGACCAATGGTCTATCATCATGACCAATGGTCTATCAACATGACCAATGGTCTATCAACATGAGCAATGGTCTCTCAACATGACCAATGGTCTATCATCATGACCAATGGTCTATCATCATGACCAATAGTCTATCAACATGACCAATGGTCTATCATCATGACCAATGGTCTATCATCATGACCAATGGTCTATCATCATGACCAATGGTCTATCATCATGACCAATGGACTATCATCATGACCAATGGTCTATCAACGTGAGTAATGGTCTCTCAACATGAGCAATGTTCTATCATCATGACCAATGGTCTATCATCATGACCAATGGTCTATCAACATGACCAATGGTCTATCATCATGACCAATGGTCTATCATCATGAGCAAGGGTCTATCAACATGACCAATGGTCTATCATCATGACCAATGGTCTATCAACATGACCAATGGTCTATCAACATGACCAATGGTCTATCATCATGACCAATGGTCTATCATCATGACCAATGGTCTATCATCATGACCAATGGTCTATCATCATGAGCAATGATCTATCATCATGACCAATGGGCTATCATCGTGAACAATGGGCTATCATCGTGACCAATGGTCTATCATCGTGAACAATGGGCTATCATCGTGACCAATGGTCTATCATCGTGAGCAATGGTCTATCAACGTGACCAATGGTCTATCAACGTGACCAATTGTCTATCATCGTGACCAATGGTCTATAATCGTGACCAATGGTCTATCATCGTGACCAATGGTCTATCATCGTGACCAATGGTCTATCATCGTGACCAATGGTCTATCATCATGACCAATGGTCTATTATCGTGAACAATGGGCTATCATCGTGACCAATGGTCTATCATCGTGAACAATGGGCTATCATCGTGACCAATGGTCTATCATCGTGAGCAATGGTCTATCATCATGACCAATGGGCTATCGACGTGACCAATGGTCTATCAACGTGACCAATGGTCTATCATCATGACCAATGGTCTATCAACATGACCAATGGTCTATCAACATGACCAATGGTCTATCATCGTGACCAATGGTCTATCAACGTGACCAATGGTCTATCATCGTGACCAATGGTCTATCATCGTGACCAATGGTCTATCTACTGCTGGGTGAGGCCCCTCATGTATTTGCCTTCCCTCAGTTTTATGATGCTGCAATGTGTCTCGTTCCTGCACACGAAATAATCTCATCCCTCCATTATCACAGTGGTCATCCTCAGCAGGCATATTGTCTCCTTTGGCTGCTATTTTTGTCAACTGAAATATGAAACTTTATGTTGTTAGGCTGTGCAAGTGCCAAAGATAGCAAGTTTAGTTTTAAACATTTGTAATATTTTCTACAGATATTGTGTAGCCATTTTCTGTTCATCTCGTTTCGCTCACCCAGGTACGCTTTATCGTCAGCGACTCGGAGGCGAGGTCACTCAACTCCTGGAACCAGGACGAGCAGAGCCTTCAGCAGGTGAGCAGGGTTTCCTGTGTTCCGAGAGGGATGTGATGCTGAGATAATTCACACGGTATTGGGAGGCTCTCGTTCAGCAGTGGATTGACAGAGGCTGAAAATTATTATTACGTGAGCAGCGAGGGAGTGAGATATCATCATTATCATCAGCCATAATCCACTGCCTGATTTAGACCTGTTTAATCTGCCATCACCTCTCACGATCATGCGACGCAATAATTCGTATGGTACCAACACACACACACTGATTTCAGTGGTAGAATAGTGATTATTTAAATTTTAGTTCATTTTATAATTTACTTTATTCAGGAAAGCCTCACTAAGTCTCAAGAGTTTTATATCTGTGTGAATGAGTACCCAGAGAACCCATGTGTAAGAGGAGATAGTACTCAAGGTTTTGCACTCTGAAAAATTTCCATGATCATGCAACGTAAATGGATTTGTAATAATAGATAATTAAATGCACAGTTCAATGCGCATATCGGTAGAATATGAATTTTTCAATGGATGAATCGTTTCGCACACAAACCCAGGGTAATTAAACCAGCTTGTGTGAACCTGCTAGGTGGATTATTACATTGCAGAACCGTAAGAGATGGTGACGACTTTGGCACACTTAAATTCAGAAGTGGATGTTGGCTTGTGGCCGATGATGATGAATCGTGACATGTAGAGCAATCGCCCATTTCCAACTGTCTCCCTCCGCCATCGTTTGTGCCACCGGCCTCCACGCTGTGCGCAGATCTCGGCATCGCTCGCGATGGTAGGGCCCCCAGACCCGCGCTCGGAGCCCGAGTACTGCAGCCTACTGCAGGGCGTCATGGAGGCAGTGGAGACTCTTTGCCAGTGCTCGGAACTGCAGCATGAGGCTCGCACCAGCCTCCTCGAGCGCGCTGAGCGGGTCTCCAACCGCGGCCGTATCCTCGCCATCACCAGCCTGCGCGGGTGCGGCACGCTATCGCACACCGACTCGCACACACCGGCTATCTTTGCACTTGTGTCACTTGACCGTCACACATACCGACTCGTATCACCGTGTTCCAACTCCCCCACTCATGTTACTGTGCCATCGCACACCGACTTGTGTCACCACACGTCTAGGCCTCGCCCCCAATCAGTCAGTGGCACAAGGGAGGACGGGATTTGAGGGATAGGTGGCCACGTGACAATTTATTTTTGTTTGCGTTTGGCAATGGTGCCACCATTACAATCGCACATCCCTCCCTTAGACCAGCAGAGACGCAGCCATCCACCAAACCAAAAATTAAACAATGCTACCAACACATCTTGTTTTTCTCTTACTGTGATGTGTCCCTGTGTTAATATTTCTATCTACGTAGGTCTTCTTGTGTTCTGTGGCTGTCTGATGTATATTTTGGGTTGTACCACGTGTTATACGATATGATGTCCGATGGCAGAATCTAAAAATACATCAAATACATTTTTGAGTAATTCGAGGGTTGGTGGTGGTTTGTCATTGTGGGATGGCGCTCGCAGTTTCGCGGATACTGCCACTGCGCTAACCTCCACGTTGTTGATGCTTCGACAGGGACAGCCATGTGCGCATGCTGGAGGAGGCGGTGCAGGAGGCAATTCAGGAGCACAACAAGCTGGCAGCTGGCTCAGACAGGTCGGTACTGCCACGTCTGTACCGCCACCTCGCATCCCAGCACAATTAGGAGTTCAGAAATCTTTATGGGATCCACTAACCCCTACCTGCAAAGCACCGGGATCACAGGTGGGTGCCATCGTGCCCGGCGTTACTTCTATTTCAAGCACCGCGCACCCCCCCGCGTACCTTAAGATTTCGCTGGATCCGATGGTATTGGCGTTGTGGCCAATCTGACATTGGCCAGTCTGGAAGAGAGTCTAGTCTGTGAGAGTCTTGAGTGTGTCGGTCCATGGTAACCTTGTCTGAGAGACCTTCACCTACACATGTCCATCTCCTGGAGTCTAATCCAATTGCAGTCCAGCCTACGTGAGTCAAATCTGTGACATAGGCTATCGCAGGGTTCTGCAACTGGTTGCTCAAGGGCCGAATATGCCCCGAGGACATCTGTACTCGTAATATATATAGCGTTGCATGGCCCATCAGCACACACTGAGTTTATTATGTGGACTGCCAGAAAATAGAGTTCAATAATGCTTACCTATGGATGGGCACCACCCCCTCCCTTTGCTTGCACAAATTTGACTTAGCAGTAATCTTCCCTGGTGGATGTCTGTGTTTTTCCGGCGGCGATGGCGGCGGTGATGGCGGTGACGGTCTGGTTTGCAGCCTCATGCCGATTCAGCAGTGTGAGCTGGTGCTGGTTCACACTCACCCAATCAGCGACGAGAGCTGCGTGTCCGAGCACCGCAAGCGAGAGGCACGTGACCCGCGCAAACGCACATACGTGCACGCATGCATGCATGCACACGAGCATCTACACACAAAAATTATAACCTTCAAAAAAATACGTTGTTCGGACAGAAGTAAATATTCCAAAATGCTTTAAACCACAAATCCTGGTGCCTGACTAAAAAGAAGCAGTCGTACCACTGTATCATATTGTCGCGGTGTGTTGTTGCATGTGCAGCTGTCTCCAATCCTGTCAAGCGAGGTATACAGCGTACGTGCCGGGCGCTACCTGCCTGCCAAACTGACAACGCTGGTGCAGCAGCATTTCAACCTGGCATCCACCACCATCACCAATATCCCCATGAAGGTGAAACAGCCACCACCCTCACCAACACCACCCTTATCAAGACCATCATCACCAACATCGTCGTGACGGTGATGCAACCATTACTACCACCACTATTAACGCCATCACAACAGTCGTAGTAAACTAACAACAACCACCGTTCCCCACTAAGTGGCAGCGATATCACCAGTGCGCTTGTACCAGGCTAAGTGCACATTGAGATTATCACATGGAGTGTGGATAGCTTACTGTTGGCAGGTCACCGGACAGACCCAGATGTTATGGGTTGACTGAGATGACTGGCAGATGCACCACCTGTGCGCCCCACTATGCCAACGTGCTGTGTTATAGCCGCCCGGTGCTCCGCTCGTTGTTGTGAGCATTGCTCCTCTGCCCTCTGCTTTTGTTGGAGGGAAACTGCCTCCAATTGCCGAGTAGCGTCCTTCACGGGCCTCCACAGAGGCTGATCTTGACACCACTGGTACCAGTTGTTGGCAAGACCACTCGGCTCCATATCCTCCTGTTCCACATCAGTCCATTTCTTCTCTAGCTTTTGCCATGCCTGTTTAGCCCATTTTATCCATCCAAAAAGTAGCTGCTTGGGCATATGCAGTGGGTGGGCATGTGCATAACCTAGCCAATGTATCCTTGCCTACTGGAGGAGCTCACTGATGGGACTGTATCCAGATCTTTCAAGGATCTGAGCTCCTCGCACAATCCTGTCTGGTTAAACCCAGGATGGATCATAGGCAGGCCAATCTGAATGTTTCAAACTGGCGCAGATGTTCCTTCAAGGTCTCCACGTTTCGTAAGGGTAGAGAAGGGGGCATACCTGTGGTCAAGAAGACCTGGAGCTTTATCGGACGATAGGCCAGGTAGCTTCCACATAGCATTACGCAGCTGATGAAAAGATAATGCCGCTCCTCTGATTTGGAGTAAGACCTGTGTTGCCAAACCAGAGCTGTTCATAAGCACCTGCCCAGATACAGAACTTGTCCACTCTCTCCACCACCCCTATCACCAACATCACCACCATCACCACCATCCATATGAATAGGACACAACCACCACCATTACCACCACCACCACAATTTTCTTCATTACCACTACCATCACCACCACCTTACACGCCACATCTCACCATAACAAGCACAACAGTCATGTCCCACCAACATCACATTCACCACCAACACCACATCGCACAATCATGCCACTGCCATCACCAAAATCACAGCCGTTATAACCACAACTCTCATAATCGGGAAGGTGAGTGGTGCAGTGATAACACTTGTGCCTCTAGCAAGAGGTTCTGGGGTTCGATTCCCAATGAGGGTGCCTTTCTGTGTGGGGTTGTATGTTCTTCCCCTGTTCTGTATGTATTTTGAACTTATTTCGCACCATATGTAGCGAAACGTGCTAATCGGAGGTGCGGGGGAAGGACAACAAACTAAACACAAAAAACATTTCTAAAGAAATTAGTTTTCAATATAGATTTAAAAATGCATAATTCCAGTGGCTTCCTAATATCGGAAGGACGAGCGTTCCAGACAGCCGCAGAAACGGATCTGAAAGTGTGTGAGGATGACCGGAGTTCGTGTGATGGTTTACATTCCTTTAAAAAAAAACACACATGTAATGTCACTGGTATTGGACAAAACATCCCAATGCTGAAATATTACCTGCAAAGAACTCAATTGGGATCACGCACAGCAGAAACATTACCCCCTACTGTGAAAAACTTTCAGGACCCTCCTGAATAAAAGGGTCTTGAGACTCTTTGAATCTTTTCTGGGCAAGCGAGCGCAATAGCAACAATGACCACCTATTCTGGGTGCTGATTGCGTGCATCTGTGCGCCCCTACCCACATCTCGCCGGTGCCACCGAGCAGGAGGAACAGCATGCCAACACTTCGGCAAACTATGACGTGGAGCTGCTGCACCACTGCGACGCGCACGCCGAGCTTTTTAAACTCGGTGAGTGGCGCCCGCACGCCTGCGCACGTACGTACGCGGTTGCACGCGCAGCTCATGGCACGCCGCACGCACCATTACACACGATGGCATGTGCATGCGAAAGCTAATATCGTGGCAGGACGTACATGCGCACAGATATACAAACACTCAGTCACTGGGACACACACATGCACATAGATACAGCCAAAAACACACGCAGGGACACATACGTGGATGCACATAGACACCTACACATACAGACAAAGATCCCCCATATAGCCTTTAGCAGACTGCTGAGCGAGCAGCTATTAAGCTCTGCACATGAGGAGGTGGGTGGCCAACATCACACTCAACCAGATGTCTCCCCAATGCCGATATTTACGCACCGCATAAAGTGCTCATTTAAGGCTGATGTTGGCCGTGAGTGGGAATTTAACTCTGGTCGCAGGGTTCACAGCACAGTGTGCTAACCACCACACTACCGCTCAAAACAAAAACATTCACACACAAAGTCAAATAAACTACTCTAAAAAGTGTCTTCACATGCAAACGCATCGGGCAGTATTCATTTCCATTGGCTATCCTCAATCGGAAGCCAGTTGATGGAAATTTCACATGACTATGGCAGAGACCATCCTTTCCATCGTATACCGTTGAATTCCCACATAGTGATGCTAATATAACTGCCCTCAGTGTTAGACAAGTGTTTAATGTTCAGCAACAAACACACACGTACACATACCCTCACGCGGACAACACACGCACCAGCACACCCACACACGCGTGCACCTTGGCTGATCGTTCTCGTACGTGCGCCCTTCCTCTCAGGTGACCTGAGCGCGCTGACTCCGGGCAGCAGCGGCAGCAGGGAGGGCGTCACCAAGGAGACTGTGACACTCAAGTGGTGCACACCGCGCACAAACAGCATCGGTACGACCACACGGTCCGCAAGGTCCCCAAGGTCCCCATGCCCTCACCCCATCGGTTTCTACCCAAGTTTCATTATGTCACAGCCAGCGCTTAATTCCCCACGGATCATCGCGCTCAGCAATGCGGACCATGCCTATCAAGGAGGCCTGGCTAGGGGCGACTATGACTGATAGACTGGGCTAAACGGCAAGTAACTTAAGTAGTCGCAGCCACAGCCAGAGTGAGAGGTACTGGATGTGGTATGCTAGCTGTGGAAATATTTTCCAGATCGGCAGTAGACTGGAGCGAGCGACACGTGACTCATAGCAGTGATGTAACTGCGGTCTACATAATTTCCACGTACCGTGACACAACGCCTAGAAGAAAGATTGGAATCAAATTTGGAAAAAATATATTTTTTAATGTGTTGCATGATGTGACCATGGTAACCCAGTATATGCCCGTTCACTTAAGATATCAGAAGCTAAGCAATATTGAGCCTGGATAGTGCTTGGATGGGCGACCCCCATGCATGTCGTATATGTGGCTGCATGGTTGTGCTCCGTAATGGTCACCAGAAGTCAGTGCAACAAAGTCTGTTGTAGTACGCTAATTAAGTGTTCACCATGTAGGAATTCCCTGCCTTCACCAACCTGCACTGACCTTCATCCAGCAGTGGATTGACAAAAGGCCTATCCACATGAATGTGTAAGCCATTCGGTATTTTAACGGTTTGCTGCTGCTACCCCCATGTGTGTGGCGTGAAGAGCTTCACTACTGCACCGGGGCATTCCGCATTTCGCCTGTGGATGTCAACAGCCGGCCTTCCTCCTGCCTCACAAACTTCCTCCTCAATGGTGTGTCGCTGGCCCTCTCTGAACCTTCTCAACCATCTACAGCCTTCCCTGGCTACCCCTGGCCACCCATGGCTTTCCCCAGCCATTCCTCACCCTCTGAGGTTTTCCAGGCCTCATTGAATTTGGACGAGCAATTGCGAGTTGCATTCAACATCCTAAATTGTCTGAAGTGGACGTTTTCAATCATAGAACTGCACCTGGCTGCGGTGAAATTTCACCCGTGCCAATATCTCATAGTTATCAAGTTAAATAATAAATTAAATTGGTAGTCGTGCCATTCTTATGGAGCAAAGCTGGTGATGAAGGTGCTGTCTCACAGACAAGTATATTCTGGTTCTTAATAAAAATACTTTTATTGTCTCACAGACAAGTATATGCTGGTTCTTTCGGTAAAGTCATGTAGAAGGGAAACAATAAAAGAATAAAAATATTTTATTATTTTATTGAATATGAATCCCTGCAGTCACGAAAGCTTTAAATCAAAAAGTATATTCTGCACCAGTTTCTCAGTAGGGGTGATATTCCTTTGCGATTTTTATCAAATGAGGGAACTTGAGTATTTTTTCCATTTTGAAAAATTGGAGCAGGACACCAGTACACATGGCCTGGTCTTTTTGAAATGACACAGGATCTTTGAGTTCCACTGTGAAGCAGGCGGCGAGTAGTATTCATAGTTTATCTCACCACAGTATTAATCCATCCGGTAGAGCGAGTGGCTCACAATCGGAAGGTTGTGAATTCAAAACCTGGTTGGACTTTTGACTCTCCTGCTATATTAATGTCAGAATCTTTATCAGATTCAGAATATTTACCCTGAACAAATGCAATAAACCGTGAAGCTGTTTCCCACGTGCAATAAAAATGGGGATTTTCCACCACTGGCTCAGGGTTGTTAAGAGTAGAACCTCGCATCTGCTCATTTGAGCCAGAGCCAGGAAATCGCTTTGACTCGAGTATTAACCAGGGCGGCTTGCCATTGCTGAACCACGAACCTCCATCACTAGCGGCTAACGCGCTGCCGTCTCCTCGATGCACTAGGCCGCTCCGTGATGCTGGAGCAGCCACGCAAGTCCGGCACGAAAGTGATTGGGCACATGCTGTGCAGCCACGGCGGGGAGATCTTCCTGCACGTGCTCAGTAGCTCACGCTCCACCCTGGAGGACCCCCCCTCCATCAGCGAGGGCTGCGGTGGACGCGTCACCGACTACCGCATCACGGTGTGTGTGTGTGTGTGGTCCTGATCCTCCCCTAGGTCGACTCGGCCTCAAATGAGTACCTGGTGCTGTGTGTAAACATCAGCACTAGGGAGACAAATGTGGCTGGGCGTGGTGGTGGCCACTCACCCCCACGTGTGCCGTGCCGGCCTTCGTAGGTACTAATAGCACTTGCCCCAACAGTCTTGTTAAGGCTATACAGGGGACCTTTGTCTTTGGTGGCATAGTGGCCTCAAGGTGCCTTTAGCCTGGCACAATTGATGTGGTGATGAATGGCGGTTATGGTTATATCGTGGTTTGGGCACTGCACTCCGAACCCGCTGACCCAAGTTCAATTCCCGCTCACGACCAAAAACAGTGCCGAATATTTTAACCAATCCTGGACCTCCTGGAGGTCGATTCAGCATAAAAATTGAGTATCTGCTGCGGTGTGTAAAAACATCAACACTGGGGAGACAAAGGTGGCCGGGAGTGGTACTGGCCACCCACCCTCTCGTGCCATGGTATTCATAGGTGCTCGTTAACACACTTGTCCCATCAGTCTGTAAAGGCTATACAGGGGATCTTTGTGTTTTGTGTCCCGGGAGAGAAAGTTGAAAAGAACTTTGACGAGAAAGTTTTCAAGCCTCCTGATCGAGGCCTCCTTGCAGGGTTGATGTTCGGCTGGTGGCAGCCTCCGGCATGCTGGGCCGAGACTCTCTTTGGAGTCAGGTTGTTTGCGAGTGCATTTGTGTCGGTACCAATACGTGTATTTGTGTGAACGTGTGAGTGTGTTTGTCCTTGTGTCCCACACACACAGGATTTTGGAGAGTTCATGAAGGAAAACCGCCTGGCGCCGGTGCCGGGGCCATTGCCTCGCGCGGGGGAGACCCCTCTGGACCGAGCTAGAGCGCAGCTGGAGCGACACACGCGATACTGGCCCATGATCATCTCCCAGACCACAATCTTCAACATGCAGGCTGTACGCACTCGCGCACACACACACGGACAAACACAACAGCAGGTACTGTTGTAATAGAGCAACGATGAAGCCCAGCACAACAAACACACACGGGTCAATTGACCATGCCCAGCCGCCTTCGTCTCCCCAGTGCTGATATTTACACAGCACACCAGGTACTTATTTTAGGCCGAGTTGATCTATGGGAGGACGAGGACCAGTTCAGATATTCATAACCGACATTGGCTGTTAGTGGAAATCGAATTCAGGTCACCAGTTTCTAAGCGCAGTGCGCTTCAAACTACATTGTGTAAACACGTGCACACATACACAGTTACATGGCTCCTTCTGGTACCAGTGGCACCACAACTCCTGACGTCCGTGTGTTCGTAAATGAGTTGGGTGCACTTAGCCTGGCACAAGTGCTGTGATGACTTCAACGCCACTTCGTGGTCGTCGTGGTGAATGAGCAGGTGGTGCCGCTGGCGAACCTGGTGGTACGGGCGTCGCTGATGGATGACGACGTGCTGGAGTGCCAGAAAGTTGTTTACCACCTTGTGGAAATGGAGCGCAAGAGCGACCCCCTACCCATCTCCACGGCCGGGACCCGCGGAAAGGGGCCCAAGCGGTAATGGCAGCACACCCGTTGTTCGTGCGCAATCGCTTTCGAGATTTAGCCGGTTTTAGTCGCAGCGTGTGGTGGTTCTTATTTTGAACCTGCAAGTAACCTGCAGTGTTATGGTCATAGTCGGCTTGAGTGTAAAACAAAATATTTTAGGATTAAATGACAAAGGAGTGAACACGCATGAGGGGTACGTTCACCGCGGAGATAGAGCGATTAAATGAGCTCGTGTTCTGGATGGATTGTTGTATCGCAAGAGATGGTGTTGGCCTTATGGAGGCTTCATGCAGCATTGGATAGATCATGGCTGATGATGAAATGCTCATCTAATTCAATACAAATAATGGCATGTATAGACGAATCCTACCCCTTTATGGAGTCTCAAAACACTTCTTCAGGAGGGTCCTGCTGGGGATGTTTGGCCAGTTTCATTTTTAAATGTATTTTTCTTGTGGGAGGGAACCAGGGATGCCCTCCAATGCATAGATTACCATAGAAGGAGAAAACACTCTTCACAGATGGGTTTGCGAACCCCACCTCTCAGCCCATTGCGTTTGCTATCTCTATATGATCCACCAACTCGACCTCACAAAGCAGCGGTTTGCATGCAGGGCTTCTACCACCGTCGCTACGGCCCAGCGTCCGTAACGTTCGACGTCCGTGCAATCGCGGTTGTGCCCGTCGCCGGCGCAGGGACGAGCAGTACCGGCTGATGTGGAACGAGTTGGAGACGCTGGTGCGGGCGCACGCGGGGGACTCGCCAGGGCACCAGCGCGTACTCGACTGCCTGCTGGCATGCCGCAGCAAGCCCGCGGACGAGGACGAACGCAAAAAGGGCAAGCGCAAGAAGGAGGAGCGCGAGGAGCGCGCCGAGCGGAGTGGCCTGCGCGACCCGGATGCCGAGACCGACAGGTGCACTACCGCTGCACTCTTGCCCGCGTGCTGGCCCTTCAGGCCCATGTGCCAGTTTGATGATATTTTAACTCCTGTACAATACTAATCCGATCCTGTGGAATCACAGTGCGGCAAAACATTTAAACTTCCGTGTAGTAGTTTTAACTGTCCCCCCCCCCCCTAATTTTCACCCAAAGGAGTCAGAACCATAACCCTATAAATATTCTGACCCGGGGGTCTCAATTCACAACCCAGCGCTTGGACTCCTAATCCACCAGCGGCACTCTTGGTTGTGCCAGTGACATGCTGGTACTGGTGGAAAATTGTAGTAACAGAGAATGCGTGATCGCCAGAGCTTGATATCTTTTCACGCCACAGGTTTCGTGAGCGGAGCGGAGACAAGGAGGAAGCGGCGGAACCGGAACTCATCAAGGACTCGCCGGACTCTCCTGAGCCGGTCCCCTCCAAGCGACCGCGCTTGTCCTCCGACGACGCAAAGCCTCTTGACAAGGCCCGGGGTAAATACTCGCTGGGGCCATCGTTCCTAAGCCAGTGTCGCCCTGCCCATCCGTACCACCATACGCATGCTACCCTACTCGCTTCCATTTCTCCTTCTCAAACCTGTTCGCCCTACCCGCACCCATACTGCCCTTACACCCTTACTGCCCTACCTGCACCCATGTCACTGCACTTATGGTTTTTTTTGCGGCTCTGCTTGTCCCTGCCCCCACCCCCTTTCATGCTGTTGCGGCATGGTTGCTGTGTTGGGCATTGCCAGGTCCCGTGTCGCTGCTGAGCATGTGGACAAGCAGAATGGACGCGCTGCACGCGAGAAAGCACCAGGAGTTCGCGGGGCGGCTGGTCACTGGTGCTGGTGGACGGGCCGAGCTCTACTGCCACCTCAAGGAGGAGAATGGGTGAGGCGCCCGACTGCACATGGATGCACCCTTACCCCCGTCGTGATTGACTGGTCGAGGGGTCGGTAGCGCACTACCGCCACATGTCGAGCTGGAAGTTTATAATGCCCACCTGTGTAAAAGTGATAACCTCTGACATGCTTCCCTGCCACTCCCACTGCCTAGGCAGTGGGTGGTTAGTGCTGGCAAGCTCAGCCCCCCTCAAACTTTATCACCAGCTCTACCATGCAAGCAGCTCATACAAGTAAACCCACTTGTAGTTGGGCTTTGCAAGTTATAGCAAGGTCTCCACGAGCAGAGCATGTGGCGGACCAACGTAATTAGATCGGCGCTTGTGCGGGAGTTCGATGGATTGTGGCTGTGTGGGGTGGCCTTCGTCCAGCAGTGGATCGATAATGCCTGCTAATGATGATGTTGAACAGTGTTGGTTAGGAGTTTGTCAAGTGTGCTGTGTGGTTTTGCTTGCTTTGCCATCGGTGCCGGCTCCTCATCTAAGCGGCTGTCGTCTGCGTTGTCAGCGTGTTTCCCAGCGCCAGCGCGGACGGGAGGGAGACGCCCAAAACGAGCCGACAGTGACGCAGGGACAAGCCGGGTGAGCGAGGCCATTGTGGAGCGGAAACTGCGTGCGATCAAAACCACTGTGGCACTAGCCTGTCTCTTGGCTGCCCTACCACGTGAGATGATCCTCAAGTGTGTTCTGAGGGGTGTGTGGCTAGTGGTTGAGTCTCAACACTGATTCGTGATGTTTGTAGTGCCGATGGTTGATGTTTCACCCCCCCATCGCCGAGTGAAGGAACAGAGCAAGTGACGCGCGTTTCTACAAATTCGTTACCCGGTGAAGAAAACGTTGTTTTTTTAAATGTGCTTTCCATATATATGCTGTAAAAAATACAATAAAACGGATCGTCTTTACAACTCATTTTTCTGTGCATCTTTCCGTGACTACCATCCTGTGCCACGATGAATGAACAAAGCCTCCTTATAACTTGTGTAATATTCCTATTCCTGTTTCATAATTTACACACCAAGAGCAAAGCTGGGACTATTAGTCCATTAATCCACCATTTAAAAATGGTGGCCGCTTCTGCATGCACCTCCCAGATATGGTGACATGACTGGTAATGGGCTAGTGACCCCCTGCACCTGGACAATATTCCATGTTCTCGCAGGCCCTACGCAAAGGGGTTTACCCTATCCTGCACCAAGACACAGCAATGCGCTTAGCTTGTCACTATACCAGCAAACGGCACACACCAACATGTATTACACCACACCATTCGAGCAAGGGTCTCAGATGCACGACAGTACGAAAAGACGCTTCATACGCACATTGACAACACTCGCACGTCAAAACACTTGCACACGTCTTAATATTCTAGACGCACGTAACGTGAACCCACCCAATAACACAATTTGGTGATGCTACTGCTACTGCTGCAGTAATGCATACGCACAATTAAGAAAAATAACGCATCAATAACACTGGCCTCAAAATAAACTATATAACTGCTGAAGTTTTGGGAAATTACACTTCTTCATAGCAAAAATAGGCCAGGGATAGTGTTAAGGCTTGGAGACTTTACACCATGGGGCCTAATGAGAATTCAATATTTAGAAATGTTTTCTGAGGACCAGTTTTTAAATAGGTGTATGAATAATTACTGAATAGTAGCTGTTGAGTAACAGACAAACCCTGCAAACAAATAATTATTACCACTACATTTATATTAAACGTAGAATTATAACATGTTCCTGGCGCAGTGCATTGTGGGAAGATTTGCTCTTGCGAACAAAAGCTAACAATGCATTTCTGGGCCCAAACATTTCAACAGAAGAAAATTACCTGCCCTAAGATTTAATGAAATAGCCAATCTGTGTCGAGCACTCCATAATAAAAGTTTTGTTTTAAGTGATTAGCATGGTTGGCTACGTATGGTGCAAAAGAAGTTCAACATACATACATACGAAGGTAAGACGTTCATTCAGTCCTGCCAGCTCAACGGAATTCGGTTTGAATGAGGCAGGTGTACGAGGTGACTCACAATGGCATATGTATGCATATACAATCCACATTTGTAGCAGATATTCCAAAGCTCTTTACTGGTCATCTCCCAACATTTAAAAACAATCACCTAAGAATAACAGCTGCCAAAAATGAATGTTTTTTTTTTACAGTGGTGAATCACACAGGCCAATGTCCCTGAGCAAACAACACTCCGTACTTCCACATATACACACGAGTGGCGAGCAGCTCAAACAACAGGTGTGTACATCTCACCCTGGAATCCTGTCGAGGTGATGATTAGACCCGGCATCATACTTGCAAATTCACAGTAAATCTGAGGCCCGTGGGCGATAACACTGTGCTCGCCACCTGTATTGCTCATCATCATGAAAGCTGTCGTCAAAAATACCGCTGGCATCGATCACAATTGGCAGTGGGGCTCATGAGCATTTGTTGTGGCGATGGGTTTAACGTAACCGAGCATCCAAGGCCGATTTTAACGCCAAGTGATGACAAAAACTATTTCTCCATTTCAAACTGTAAATGTTGCCCTGTACACTGTAAATGCTATGTTGCCAAATACTAAACGCATTTAATACATGACAGAGCCCCATTGCCAATGTTAACATTTCCTTATAATAGCCCCTGCGAGTTATGTGTATAGGGTTTGGGGTTAGGGCTACCGATTGGCTGCAACACATTGTCAGAACAGCAGCATTTCTCAGCTCATACATGCACGGGGGCTGCTGTCTCAACTAACAGTCCAACCAAGGCTCAGTGTGGACAGCTGGAAGTGGGGATGCCTGGTGTATTGTTAGCCATGCTAGGTCCACATCATTGGACCTGGCATGACTCACGGGGAGTTGGCATCTTTGGCTGCCCCATTTATCCAAGGGCTGTCATCAGTTTTGCCTAAAGCACAGTGCACACACACAATGTCACCTCTACAATCGCTCTGAATCCTCAACATGGGGCAGGTATCCTTCGATCTACAGACGCTCGGTTTACAAAATTTCGCGTTCACACAATGGACAAATTATGGACACTTTTCTATTAACGAAATAGAATTTCCGCATAAACGAAATTTCACATGGCACGCGCCATGACACCAAACAAGAAGAACCTGGGAGAATGCGTCATTCATCCGCGACGTCACGGTATATCCACAGTGCAACAGTAACGCCTCAACGTCACCTTTTCAGTCTTTTCAACATGCAGATGTTTTGGAGAGTTCCCCGAAAAGGTTATTTTTGTTTTAAATTATTCAATCGTTTTAAAATGCATGTTCTTTATTTTTTTTGTATTGTGAAAAGTGTTTGGAATGACTGTCCGAAACACACCCCTAATTGTTTTTATCTAATAGAAAAAGCCATTACGATTCACGAAATTTCAGTTTTTGCGTGTTTTCTGAAGAACGCATCCCTTTCGTAAATCGAGGGATACCTGGATTGGTTTATGCAAAACTTTGGTACCCACTGAATATTTTCCGAGTCACCGATAGACTGACGTGTGACAAAAGCAGCCACACAGCCGTAGCAAGAAGTCTATATACCGCATGTGGCCACACATACCGGATGTGGCATTCCAGACAGCAGACTAGGCTGACGTTAAGCCCTGGGTGTTTTATGGTAGAGCTGGTCCCTGGCGTGCAAATGGCTCTTTGCGAGGGAGCCAGCGTTCCACCAGTTACCACTCAGAATCCTTCACATTCGCTGCTTACGTAGCGTGCAGCTTTAGGAGTGGTCCAGTGCCCATCGCAATCCCTGCAGAGTCACACACCGGGGCTATGTCTCGGCTCCAGCGGGAGAGAAGCAGTGGGGGGGGGGGGTCCAAGGTTTCTATACCATGTGGTCAACAGGCGTTTAGTGATGTACCGCCCAGCTATTCCTTGAAATGAAACGAGTAACGGGAGGCCGCCATTTGATTTTGGCATTGATTATTTCGTAAGGTTCTTACATTCACGTGTATTATTTCACAATATAAGCGTTTTTTGCTCTAAATCCGTAAGTCAAAATGTAACAGCAAATCATCTGCATATAACTTAAAAGAAGAAACAATCTATTTTTATCATTGTATAGAATTTTCAGTGTTTATGTTGAGTATTAATGTGATGGTGCTTTCAGTGCCAAATAAATGCAATTAGTACATTTGGTATTTGCAACATTCTTATAGCGCAAGGCTATAATGATGGCATGTTTAACAGACAAGGTCTCCAGTAATTTCATAGTGGGGGCAATGATTGCCTGTTTCCCAATTGAACAATTTGCAGGTAATTTTTCAAATTTGGCAAATTTGGAATGGTGCTGTTGGCACACATGGCCTACTCTCAAATAACGGGATCGATTAACATCCGCTGTGAAGCAGACGGTGCTTATTTATAATACACCCGATTATCAACCAGGGCTTGAACTGGGAACCTCGTCAAAAAGTGGCAAGTGCGCTACCGCTGGATCATTTAATCATCCCAAAAAGTAATCGATTCAATGCTTGATTAATTAACATAATTTGTATTAATTTATGACTCGATGCATCGTAACATGCCTGGTGGCTATAAAATGTGGTACTAGGCGGGAGTACAACGCTTATTCTAGAGCCGATTTATGTTTAGATTTCTGATACACAAGGAGAAAAGCCTAAATGCCCGACTATTCCAATAACAGCTGCCGGCCACCTGTGGCACACAAATTCTGTAGAACCACATGGTATTATTTCGCAATTGTATTAATGGAACCCTGCGCTTCATAGCTTTTACTGTTATTATACATGTTTACCCAGGAAAGCCTCACTGTGGAACGCAATTAAGATATTTTTAAAACACAATTTGTGCTAAACAATAGCATTGAGGCACCAGCGGTTCGCTAGGTAAGGCTCTTTTTGCAATACATGTCACAGTTCCAAATCCTACAACCTGAATGGTACTGTGAAGCCGAATTCACAGGTTTGATTAAATACACTTCAAAAGAAAGATAAATCTTGAAACAATATTAAGAGAGCATGCATAAGAAAACCAAAGCACACTTATGTGGCAGCATTATCGTTGGAAGCCAATTTTGATAAGCATTTAACGTTGCTTAAACAAAACAAAGCATTCGCAAAGCAACAGTTGCATGGCTCGAAGAAGTGATATACGCAACATTATTCATGTAATTCTATTTTTCAGTAAAAAAAATATATACACATCAGTAATTTTCCGTATAAGAGGGGAAAATACTGACCTTCGGTAGAACGTTGGTACTCGGTGGAACAATGTGGGAATAACCTGGATCGGTCGTTCCGCGTTATCACATTTTCTCCGGTCCACCATGTGACCAGCCTTCTGGCCATGTGACCAACTCCCATGTAACCTGAGAGTAGCAGTTAAGAGTCCAGGTGCTTTTGGAAGTGCAGCCCTCAGCTGCAAATATATGACCGCCCGGCCAGCACAGTCTGCGATGTTCGCATTGCCTTAATCGCGACTCGCATAAAGAAACACAATACTATTCAATTACCATTAAGTGAGGAAAGCTCACGAAGTGCCTGTGTGTGAGTGCCGTGGATGAGTGCTGGCTCTGCCATTGGGTGTCGGGTGGGTCGAGGAGGCTGGTGCTGTGGTGGTGGTGGTAGGGACTGCAGTTGTGCCTGATCGTGCAGGAGTCATCCCGGTGGTGCAGTGCGTTGTTGGCGGCTGGCGGCCCCGTGGCCAGCGCCTGGTTAACTACGCCGGTGCAGGTAGTCCGCGGTCTCCGTGCTCCACAGTCGCTTGTTGGGGCTGGATCGAAGCGAGGCGGGGCTCTCGGGAGAATCGGAGCGCCATGGCGACAGAGGGGTGGCTGCGTGGACAGATACAATCAGTCAACGCCGTCCAAGTCCCACGCGCTCACAAAGCTCTCGCACATGCGCCCATTGTTAATGTGAACGGAATTGCTCGCGGTTCGCACAACCGCTCGTGCCGGTACTCACCGGGGGAGTTGTTGTGGAGGGGAGACGCTCCACGTGGCAGGAAGGCCGGGTGCTGCACAGACTGCCCCGGTGCCACCATTGAGTAGTACACTAACACACACACAAAAAAGATGAACATCACCTTTGCGGCCTTAAAAGACTTCAATAAATGGTGTTAATGAGCATCTATTAAGGTTCGCACGGTGCACGAGGGGGTGGTGTTGCTGTTGTTACCGCACAGCACCAGGTACTCATTTAAGGTCGAGTCGAATTAGAGGATGGGGAGAGAGTATCACTTCTCACCAATGTTGCCCATAGCAGGAAATGGAACCCACATTCATGGAATTGTGGAGCTGTCGCAAACACTTTGCCACACTCATTCATCCATGAATACAATGTGTAACGTACACAAGTTGAACTTTTAAACGACATTCAGGTGGCACAAAGTGTTACTCCCAGCTTTACTCATGCACACACTAGCTTCGCAAAACAGAACGCAACACCAGAAACAAACGAGACGAACACACAGAGCAGCTCCATTGTCCGCACGTTGCGATCTCACCGATGATGGCGAGGGCAACACTCAAGAGGATGAGGAAGAGGATGAGCAGGAAGTTCTGGTGGCCCTTCATCAGGTGCTGAAATGAGCCCTCATGAGCAGGCTCACTGGACACTGATGGAAACACAAAGACAAAGACCTCCCGTATAGCCTCAACAGTCTTGTTCGGAAGAATGTCATTAGCGAGCACCTATTAACGGTGGCATGGCACATGAGGTGGTGGAGCTGCAAGGACTAGAGTTTGATAAATGCTGCACGTGGGATGAGCACTTGCCAAAGCTCATGTGAGCATGGAGGTTTACATTATTTGTCATTGTTTTTGACAGCGGTATGTTGAACCTCATTTGCACCGTACATAGCCAACTGTGCTAATCGGAGGTGCAAAGCGGTCTTCAAATCTACTCGGAGAAAATGTGTAAAGTGACAGAATTAATATTTTAATAGATTTTGACAGCAGTTTTCCACGTCTGCTCATCAACCTCAACATCAGCAACCTCAACATTTTGCCAAGGTCTTAAAACGGTAGTAATCTAAACAGCTTATTACGTGTGATCAGTGCACATTCGCGATGGATCAGACACACAAGATTTCGTGATAACGAATGCTCAAGACTTAGACGCCAGTTACCAATAGCTTCAACACAAACCTGCCATCTCAGCTCTTTCAAATTGTCAGAGGACCAATCGTAAAACTCACATTCCGGTTAAACTATGTGTGGTGCTGCGGTGGAGGGCTCACGCGATGCCGCGGCGGTGGCGTCACCGGCGACCGCAAGGTGAACATGCAGCTCCTGCCGCTGCCCCGTGGCAGAGCAGCTCACGGAGACCACGGGGACAGCCTCGGACATCGGCCCTGCCACCTCCTCCCCGTTGACGTGGCGCAGGGCGGTGTTGTCGTCCGTCAGCTGCACTGAGAATTGCACCCAGTTGCTACCCAAGCTGCTGCGCTGCACCAGCACGAACGGCTTGTTGCTGCTCACCTAGGGCACGGTACCAACACAAAGAAGTAGTTAAGCCAAGCACCGCTGACTAAAATGTCTTTGCACCTGTCAGCTTTGTTTACAATCGTCATCATCAGCTTCACATGTCACTTTTCTGACTGGGAAATTGATGATCGATGTTCAGTCACCATTTGTGTGCAACTGAGACTACAAACTCCAAACTAGGGACTATATAACTTTGCATTGCTCCAAATATAAACATGGGTGAGTGGGTAAGTGGGTGAGTGTAGCTGAAATTACCAATCCTCAGAGAAAGCAATCGAATGATGACACACTTCCCACTGAATCTCTTATGGTTGCTCTACATAAGCCATAAGAAAGAGATCATCAGTCAGCATCAATCCACTGTTGGATGAAGGCTTTCTCAAGCTATCGGCATCTCTCACAATCCTGCGACGTGATAATCGACCGAGCACAGCACACGATGAGCCTATTTTCCAGGAAAGCCTCGAGACTCTTTTTATGCAACACTGCTGTTTTATGCTGATAGTTCGTGCACTATACCGTAAGAATACACATCAGCATTTGTCTAACAGCCCTTACTCTCCCAATGAGACTGTTGAAGTTGAAACTGGTCCAGGGTTTTCCAGCCTAACAACACAAACCACACGCACACACAGGCGTGTCGAGCACGCGTTTTGTCGCGACGCTCCGGCGTCACCTCCAGGTAGCGCAGCGCCTCCTCGGTGGCGTGCACGGTGAACAACGCTGCAGCATGTCGCCCGGAGAGTACCACCTCCCGCGGCTCCACGTAGAACGCCGGCAAGAACGGCACCACGGCCACGGCGGTGCCGTGGGCAGTCGCGCCGCCCCCGCCGTCGTTGCCACCGCCGCAGCCCACGCCGTCGCCGCCGCAGGAAGCTTCGCGCACGGTCGCCCAGACGTGCACGCTTGTGGCGGCGACGCTCAGAGACTTCTGCCGCCCGGCGTCGGCGAGCGGCAACGGCGAGACGTCGCACGTGTAGTGCCCTGCGATGCGCGGTGCGGTCGTTTAACCCCACGAGCTTCCCGTCATTGCATGCTCGTCTTTGCATAGCAATGTGACGTACGATATGGATATCCATATACATTATCCTCATCATCAGCCACAATTAATTCGCTGCTGGATGAAGGCCCTGTTAAGGTGCCACTATCTCTCACGGTCCAATCATGGTCGTGCTTTCGAGCATCTTCCCTCCATTGGTTGCCACTTGGTGGGTATACTCGACCACTGGCATTCATTCCTCCGAGCATTGTTCACTGCCCAAGTCCACGTGTCAGATTACAGGAGTGCAGCCTCTAGCTTTTAACAAGCATTTAGAATCTAATGCACAAGTTGACGGGACGACAATTTCCATTGGCATTTGCCAGTACAATCTCCCGTGTTTTCCCGCGGACATGTGTGTGCCACATCCATTCATGTGATAAACACGTGTGTGTGTGTGTGCGTCACATTTATGTGGTGTCCATGTTTCTGTCACGCACGTGTCTCGTCATACGTGTGCTACAGGTGCATACCGACGCCCCGGGGCCTCACCGTTGGCGACGTCGAACGCGGGCGAGACGCTGAACGCCGCATGCGTTGTGACGTGCGTCACCTCGGGGTTGCTGAACTGCGTGTGACACTGGAGGTTGCTGGCCAAGGGCAGGACGTGCATGGCCTGTAGCTGGCTGGCACTGCACTGGCCTGCGGGTGAAAAAACAAACACTCTGCGTTCAGCACTCAAGAGGTAGCCAGCCGCAGGGCCATAGAGAGGTGGGGGTAGGTGGGGGGAGTGTTCCCAGGGCACTCAGATTCTTAGAAAGGTAGACTTAGAAAGAGTCGCGTGGGCCTCAGATGAGGGCCTGGGTGGGCCAGGTGGCTCAGGGAGTTCATAAGGGCTGCATCAGAGATGCTTGAGCCAGCACTGCCTAGATCCTGGGTTAGGATCCGAGTTTCAGCTATCCACTATTAAAGTCGGCTATGTAGAGCAGCTGACTCATGGTCTTAGTCACCGATCAGCATCATAAAATAATTAGATTTGTACTTTTTTTTGGGCAAAATTTAGCTGTGGGGACTAAAACTAAAAAGTTTGGTTTGACTGCTTTGTCATGCAGGACACGTGAGTAGGTGCATCATCGGATGTAGAAAACAAGTAATTTACGAGCCTTGGAAGTAGTTCCAGAGACCGGCCTTTGACATGGGGTGGTATTAGTGCATACAAATGTCTTTGTATCGTGATGACACAACGCTGATAAGTGGGAGAAAAATAGCAATAACCAATATTTCATGACAGAATTTTGCAGTTATATATTTCTCCTTATACGTATTTTTCCAAAC
Organism: Petromyzon marinus; assembly: GCF_048934315.1. Classification (NCBI taxonomy): domain Eukaryota; kingdom Metazoa; phylum Chordata; class Hyperoartia; order Petromyzontiformes; family Petromyzontidae; genus Petromyzon; species Petromyzon marinus. Next base: position 8,841,187 of record NC_133696.1, on the reverse strand, counting down.
ATTGAATGAATTTTGTTACCTTTCATGTTGCTTTCTCCTGACCCCAGCGTGACAGTCACCCTGACCCCCTCCGTCTTGGGCCAGTTGGTTAGAGCCATGGCACCCAGGTACGTAGCCCTGATTTTTTTCAAGGGCTGTATCACAACCTGGAGTGGTGGTGGGGGGGGGGCAGTGAGGCATTTATTGATTTATTGGGTGTGTATACAATACAGTTGAGATGTATAATGCATCTGAAAGTGACCGCATCTCGAAATGCTGTACACCAAGGAGAGACGTGCATTGTGAATTCATGAGACAGGGGCATACTAATGGAAGCAGGTGTCTGTACTGTGAGGGTAGGACTGGAGACAATAATTGATGGAAACGATCAGGCATAGGTAGAGGAGAAGAGGAAAGTCATCTATTTAGAGTCCGCAGTGTAGATATGCAATGGAAGAGATTTCCAGACAACTGACACAGCACAGTAGGAGCACCCTCCCTTGGTTGGACAATGAGGGCAGTATTTCCAATTTCTTCAAACAGAGTCGCCAAATGAACCTCAAAGTTGCTCTACATATATTCTGAAGTTGTCAAATTTCACTTGACAATTTACCAGGTAGTAAAAACAGTTAACGGTCACATAATCTTCATACATAATTGTAATTTCTAATAAATCTGCATCGTGTCCTCATTCCAGACACTCGCTAGATGTGACCAACATTCATTGCTATGACAATGTTGCTGCAAGGAAAACCCAAAAGTGTCACCGGCTCGAGTGACAAATCGCAACACACTGAGGGTTTTACGACTGTGCATATTTGTTGGCATGAGAATGTTTCTCCGAACACTAAAATAACGAAAAATGTGTGTACATGTCCAAGGTGGTGCTTGCCTCGATGTAGGTCTTTATGAGGCCTGTGATCTCGTAGTAAATGTGGACCGTCCCAACGTCCTTAGCGACTGCAACTCCGGTGTGCGCGTCCACGAAGAGAAGCAACTCATCCGAAGAACTCCACACACCAGAGGAGCCTGCGCAAGGTACAAAACTCGCACATCTTTAATCATCATCATCATCATCCATTGTACATAGAATGCGGAGTGAAGGATTACACTCCATGCCGTAGCCATCCCTCAGGGTTCTGTCATACTACAAATCATCTCTCTTCTGCACGTAAATTGATCTCATCGCTCCGGTTCACACTTATTTTCATTGACCTATTTCTTAAGTCCACTGGCTTTGACGCAGCAAGCCGAGGTGCATTCAAGAACACCAAAACAGGCCACTCTGTCCTGCCACACTCCACTCTCCTCACAAGTCGAGCTAAGAAATCAGCTCCAGGTGGCTCCGAGAGCTAAATCCATGTCAGAGATACTGAGCCGTCTCAGCTGAGATCTTGGGTTCGGATCCAGATTTCAGCCGCTCGTGATTAAAAACCAGGGTGTAGCAAGCTGTTAGTCGAAGTTAATGTGTGATTTAGGCCATTATAGTTCAATTGTGTGATCAGCATCGTGATATGAGGCATTGTATATTTGACACTCTTGCAGCCAGCAGCGCACCTCACCCATTGTCAGAACATCCCCAGATATATGGAGTCAGGGCTCCTTCTTAAGTTACTTAAAAAATGGGAATTTTAATACTTACCCACCCTCACCGGCAGAACACACATTCGGCTCTGCGGTGTGTGGGAAGCGCTGCATGTCCCGGATCGGCCTATATGGACATCTGAGCATCCACTGGGGAAAGGCAGTAACCACCGTGGCGATGGGAGGGGTCGTTGATGCCGAAAGACGGAAGCAACTCACCGTCCTGGGCCGTGAGAGCCGTCGACAAGCAAATGACGTCACCAAGCGAGACGTCCGCCAGGCCATCGGCAGGCCCGATAGCGTGACCCACGGGCAGGGGCAGGAAGTCGGCCAGGCCGGGGAGGTCAGGGTCCCACACCGAGAGAACGGTGGAGCCCAAGCCGCCCACCGCCGCCACGAACGTGTTGTTAACCGAGCCGGGCCGCACCTGCGCCAGGTCGTCTCTGAGCACACGCGCAAGCACGAGAGCATGCACACACGCGTGTACGCGAGGCGCGTGTGCGGAGAGCATCACACTCGAAAGTGGCCACGTGATCCATTTACAGACACCCCACTAAAATAAAAGGCAGAAACCATACAGACAACATTTAAATTCAAAGCCTCCACACGTCTCCCACCGATTTATATCGTTTAACACTCTCCTCTTCTGTAAGACACGGAGCCATCCCTTTCAAAATGCTCTATTCAATCACCTCTTGAGAAGAAAGCAAGGGGATCATGAAAAATCAGTGAGATATTGGAGCATCAAGTTATACACACTATGAATCTATTATTACCAAATTTTTAAATGAAGAGAAAAGCTAAACATTTAAGAATAGAAGTTAAAAAAAACACAACCATTTGTGCAAAAGCAAAAAACCCATCAGCAGTTCCTGCAGAAGTGCATTATGGTTATCTTGTATTAGATTGTCAAAAGAATTTGAGCAAATGTGACCAATTGACAGCAGCAGTGATATATTGTTGTGGACTGGTTTTGTCGTAATTCGGACTCATCAGTAGAGTAGTCACCAATGCTCACCAATGCAATGTCTGCCTCTAGGAACCATACATGTGGAGTCCTCACATCCCAGGAGCCCATTATAGCTTGGCTAATGTCAACTAAAATTTCGTTTGAATCAATAATTTCAGATTTTATCAATTTAGAGCAGGGGTCCCAAACCCTCGGGCCGCGGACCGGTACCGGGTCCGTGGCCTGTTAGGAACCGGGCCGCACAGCAGGAGGTGAGAGGCGGGTCCGCACGTGGCCCGCCCATTATTTTATTTACCACTTCCGCCCGCGCCTCTTTCCCGCACTGCGCACTTGTCTCAGTCACAGTTTTGGTAAGCCCACAAGCTAACCCCTAGCCAAAATGAGTAAAAAAAGGAGGAAAGACCCAATGATGAACTCCCCCCCGTCCGTGAAAAAATTGTCTTCCACGAAACCGGTCCCTGATCCCAAAAAGGTTGGGGACCGCTGATTTCGAGGCATAGCGGGTCAAGTTGACCCCCGATCGGGTTCGTAGGTACTGGGCAGAAACCTCTCCCCTGCTTAACAGCTGTTGTTGAATATGGCGGGCAGCTCACCTGTTGAGGGTGCAGCGTAGCGCCAGGCTGGCTGAGTGGAACACCTGCCCTGTGTTGTCGTGCAGGTGAGCGACGAGCGCTAGCGAGGCCCCGAGTGGGAAGTACGGCAGCGGCTCGCGGCCCAACGTGTAGAGCGGCAGCGCCACGCTCACACGCACATATGCCACCGCCGCCACCTGTGGCACAACGGAAGCAACCCATGTGCTACCCGGCAACAATAAACACCGGTCGACTCCAGAGATGAGTCAAACCAGGAGGTGTGGGATGATTTCGACCCCCCCCTCCATCCTGACGTAATTTCAGGTAACAATTCAGAGTCATGAATCCTGACTTAAAGCTTTCGTGACTGCAGGAATTCATGTTCTTTGGGTCTTTCAGTAAAGTCTTTCGGTAAAGTCACGTAGATAGGTTCAAAGACTTTACCGAAAGACCCAAAGAAAAGTAATTAATCCGTTCAATATGTAGTCTCGTTTGTACCGTTTTGTCCAACTCTTTGTATTGTCTGTTGTGTATGTATTGTTCCCCTCTTATCTGAATGTTGTTATCGGGGTGGTGACATGGCCCAGTGGCAGCCCGCTTGCCGCAATGTTGCAGAGGTTCACGGTTTTAATCCAGCGAACGCCCTGGTTATTACTGCGGGTGTACGAAACACAAATATACTACGTGTCGTGTGCTTCCTCGTGGGCATTATAGATCCAATGACGCAATTTGCAAAAGTAGGCTGTGTGCCGGCATCATGACCAATATTTGAAGAAATTACCCACAAATTATCGCCCCACCCTGCAAAATCATGGCAGGACCCTCCTGTTCTATCACTCTTGTTCTCGACTCTTTCTTGTTTGAAGTTTCGTGTTATTTGTGAACGTGTATATACCACACTCATTTCAAAACAATTAAAAAAAAAAATCCATCCTTTTTCTCTTGTTTCCCAAATTAATGTCCTCCCCACTGTATGGCATCTTGAGATGCCGTCAAAAATGTGCTTTGTAAATTCAAGCTGCACTCTACTCGGATTGGATATACGCAGCACAACAGCCGACTTCCACTGCTGGCTTGCCGGCAAAGAGGCCCCCACACACACGCACCCGTACACCGATGACCGCCGTCTGATTGAGGCCAAAGGGCTCCTGGGCGGTGGCGGCGACGATGGCGACGCCGGTCGCAGCGCACGCCGTGACGAGTCCTTGCTCGTCCACCGAAACGACGGACCCACCCAGGGGGCAGTCCAGCACGCGGTAGCTCACGCGGGACACCGCGTCCCTTTGGGTAAATGGGGCAGAGGCGGCAGTGCGAGCGGACAAGTTAGCAGGAGAGTGGGGGGCACAGGCAGGGAGGTTTCTCTCTCTCTTCTTTTTATTCGGTTGTCACATGGCAGCTGACGATAAAGCTTAAGCAACGTCTTTCACTCATTTCTGTGATTATGGCGACCGCTAGGATGTGATGTGGCCCAGCGGTAGCGTATTCATCGCTTGTTCAAATCCGGAAAGCCCACCTCGTTAATACTGTAGGTGCATTAATCATAAAATACTATGCGCCGTCTGCTTCACACTAGACGTTAGCGATCATGTGACGTTATTCGAAAAATGTGTGGGCCATTGTGTGCAGACAGCATAAACCATATTTTTACCAATAAGAAAAATCAGTTGTAAATTTCTCGATTGGAATAAACACATAAATTGTTGTCTCGAGGCTTTCCCGGGTAAATAAAATGCGATCAAAACAAGTCCAGCTTCATTTTTCATGGACTCTCTCTACTTCTTGCTCCTCATACATGGCAGTGCAAGGCCACAAATGGTAATGTTGGTCTAAATAATTTTTACCTGTCCAAACTAGAAGTCTGCATCTTTGTATATTTTACACCACAGTCGCTCGCTGGCCTAGCTTATTTTTAATGGTCTAATTTCAAAGGGCTGTTCAGTATTTTTATTATTTTTATCATCATATGTACAAACAAGCATTCTAACGATCACACAAGCCCACGTTAACGTCTGCCGCAGTGACGGAGAGCAGCAACGATCAGACACATGCCTGTTGGTGTGCAGGGGGAACGTGGCCTTTGGAGACAGGAGCAGCTGGCGCGTGTCACCCTCCGGGTTTGTGATCTCCAGCTTCTCAAACACCTGGATCTGCACCTCGTCCGTCAGCTCCCGGACGCCGCCCTCAAACTGGCCAGCCTTAGGGTCTGTGGCCCTCACAGTAACCTTGAGTACGACGCGGCCCTGGGCGCGGCCCCGCAAAACCAGCGAGAAGCTGTGCCGTTCCGACAGCTGCAGCGACGCCTGCACGCACGCAAAAGGCGCAAGAGGTAAATGTGCAGCCCTGCAATTGGCCGCTCACACCAATGTTGGTAGAAGGCCTCCACTAAAGGGAGTGCTATAGGGGAATGGAAGTTGAAACAATTGACATTTTTTTAAATACTGCCCCCACCTCTGTCCACCCAGCTATAGAGAGCTTTAGAGAGCGTTAGAGGGTATTGGAAATACTCTTCCACATTGGTCAAAGGTCTTTGAAGAAGTGGGAGTACCCACTATTTACCCCACCATACGCGATTTGCCAATTGACTAACTGCAGTGAACCCATTTACACTGCTGAGTGGACAGAGGCGGAAGGGCGATTGAAGAAACTTACACCATTGCTTCAACTGCCGTGTCGGGAGAACGAACTGGTGACCTCTGGAATGCAGTTCCAATTACACAATGGCAGCACGTATTGTGTTTCAATCACGTGTAAACCATCATTAATTTGCTGCAAACATCTTGATAGAGGACCGCAGAGTTTGGGCAACTGTTAGTGCCAGTTCATCACCTAGCTGCTGTCTTCCTACTCATCTGCAGTCCCAAGAGCCTTCGAGTGGAATGAAAAATGTACGGTGCGTTCCAAGGCTAAATATGTTTTTATTATTATTTTTATGATCGTCTGCTCCTATGTACACGATTTCCAGTGTACTCTTGTGATCACACTGTCCGGTGTGCTCCCATGTCGCGCAGTCTCACGTGCTCTTATACCTCCGAGTGGCGGCCACGTAGTTCCAGCACGTCGCGCTTGCTGACGCTCCAGTGGAAGGTGAATGCTGGACGGATGCTGCCGAACGAGAAGGGGGTCTGCCCGCTCCCCAGCCCCGTCACGTACACCGGCATCTGCGGGTGGCGAGGGACAGTCGCAGGAAGCAAACAAACTTAAACATGCAATGCTGCCTCATGTTATATTCAACTAATCATGTGGGTAACAATCAATCATGTTCATTTGGTATACGTCGTAATGGCTTCAAGAAACCACTTAGTGCTAGCAACAGTAGCTGAAGCACCCAACATTACAACTAAGCAAACCCCTCCACTTACCAGCACGAGGTATACCAGCCGACGAAATAAACAAGGACACTCCTTCACTTTTCAACACGAGGTATGCCAATAGAGTACCATGATGCCCCCACGCGGCACGACTAAAGTGGGACCCCACTCACCAGTGAGCTGGTCATGATGCGAGTGAGCGGCACGTGGATGCGCACACCGCGCAGGGGAACCACCTCCACGTCAACTGCGTCCTGGAGTGGAAGACAGTACCCACGTGACAGGGGAGCATATTAACTCATTAACTCCACCCTCCGATTAAAGAGAAACGGTCCTGGGGTAAAAAAAAAACAACGCAGCTCTCAACTGTGAAGACGTGCATGCTAAGGGATTCCCAACAAGTAAAAAGTGTGTAAGTAACCATTGGTTGTCACTCATCTCTTGTCGCTGATCCTGGGACCGTGGAGAAAATTCCACATTCCTTCGGGCGAGGACCGTTTATGCAAAATAAGACACTGTTAAATTACTGCTGTATGCTTGATGAAGGTGCGTAGCAAAACATGGTCAGCCACCGTGGTTTTTAAAACTGTACATGTTTTAATTATGGCTCGAGTTCAATGTATACATTGAGAGAGATTATCACACACTCGGCTCGGCTATGTCGGTGCTACGACAGAGCAGGTATCTCACATTTGGAAGACTCAAATAATTTCACAACTGAACTCAACATTCCTCCAGGGTCGATAAAACAAACGTGCCTTTGTGGGAAGTAAACGGTGGTTGTGCTAAGGACAGAATGACCTCATACGACTCGTCACCAACATCTTCGGGACCAGCAGTGGCAACGAGCACCCATCACCGCTTGTATGGGGCGCAGACACTTTAAAACGAGGCCACAGGCACCACCATTCGGGGCTGGGTCCCGGCACAGCGGGGCGTACCTGTGAGAAGACGACAACCTTCCGCATGTCGGGATCGGTGGCCTGGATGGAGCCGAGCAAGCGCGTGGTGCCCAAGGTCACCGCCGTGACATGGCCCGCCGAGCCAACGCGCGCCACTGTGCCGTTCTCCAGTCTGAACACGAGGTTTGACTGAGGCTGGGGTCCACCCTCTGACATCACCTGCACGAGGCGAGCAGTGGAGAAGGTGGCACAATTTCATCAGCAACCCTTGCCGTCAGAAGCTCCACCATCTCATCTACTCTGTAGTCTCAATTTAAAGCCTTCACATTATAGAGTATAAACAGGTCCTTGCAGGGTGGGCTGGTAGGAACATTGGAATTTTTTTTACACCCAACAGCACGAGATTTCACTTCGTTAAAGTATTGAAAGGGGACGGACGGACGCATTAATCTATTGCAGGCTGGTACACTCAGTTTACAACTTCGTTCCTACCAGTAAAATATTGCTCTCAGGAGCTGAGTGTGTTTCAATTCCAAATGTAACCTCAAGCCTTGACTTGAATACAATCGAGTTTGTGCCCTGTGCCGGTATCCTGTGAAACCTCCTCACCTGCATCTTGGCTCCAATCAGCAGCACCAGCTTGCGTGGGGACAACTTGAACGGAGGAAACACCTGTGCAGTCACAAACACAGAACATACTTAAAAGACGCTCAATGTCGCACTACTGTCGACATGGGTGGTTAACTATGAGGGCACTTTAAGAAGCAGGGCGGAGGCTGCGTTTAGAGGTAGAGACGAACGGGTGCCGAACCAGTGGGGACAGGTGCCACAGGTGCAACGTGCGCCCCTTACCTGTATCTCCTTGGGCATGGCGTTGATCTTGCGGCCAGTGCGATCCCGAGCCGATGCGGTGAGCGTGGTCTGCCCCACCGCCAGCCCATGTACCAGGTACGCCACCGACACGTCATCAGGGGCCTCCAGCAAGGGTCTGGGGGTGCGGTCAGTGCAAAGCATCTCAATCTTGGGGAGCAGTAGTGTAGCGGTTAGCGCACTGCACTATGGACCTGGCGACCCGAGTTCGATTCCCGCTCACGGCCAACACCATTGACAATCATCTGAACCGGTCATGGGCCTCCCCTAGGTCGAATCAGCCTCAAATAAGTGCCCGGTGTGGCGTGTAAACATCGCCACTGGGCAGACAAAAGGCGGTCAGGCGTGGTGTTGGCCACCCACCCCTCATGTGCTGTGCCCGAAACAGTCTGTTCTGGCTATAAGGAGGGTCTTTGTTTCAATCTTGTGCATCCGCACCTGCGTGGGTGCGTGCGCAATCCTATCAAAGGGAATTGAGATTTAACAGTGGAATCGTGGTATTCAAACAAGATTGCAGCAGGAAAGTGCGTTTGTACATGCGTGTGTGTGTTTGTTTTTGCTCACTCCAAATTCAGGATGTTCGAGGCAGACGTCAGCTTGAGTCCCATGTGACGGAGAAACTGGGACAGGAAGGGCTTCCGCTGGTGATCCAGGACCCGCACGTATGCACGAACCGCCTTGCCAATCTCCACCTTCCCGTGCCCAGCAAAGGCAACACATCGACAGTGGTTCGCTAAGCAACAATAACAATGGACCTCCTTACTGATGGCCGAGTAGGATTTCTTTGGGCGGGTTCACACATCAACACATACTCCAGTCATGTCACTACAAGAGGCCCTTACATTCACACAAGTGACCGAGTGTGCTACAATTGTAAATCCAGTATCGTCAGGATTGAATCTTCCCCCTCTAGAACCCGAGTAGTATGGCTATGTTTGCAGTGATGGATAAATGTTTGAGGGTCGTTTTAAAGTGGTAGGCCTCACATGGCCTTGGGCCGCTTTAAATTAAATCATGGAATGCATATGGCCCATGGGCCGTAGGATTCCCCACCACTTGACTAAAGCTACGGAAGTGATAGAAATGTTCCAAATCTGTCGATGTTACATTAACACCAAGTAGTACGCAACTGCGATAGATCTTCTTGGTCATCATGGCGGCACCTTGTCGAGGACGTCGATGAGGAGCTCTTGAATGTTGGAGACTCGGACCTCTGCACGGGCAGACGACGGCAAAGCCAGGCACAGGTCGAGCACCAGCAGGGACAGAGTGCCGGGCTGTAGGGGCACCACCTGGCATCGGCAAACGGGCAAAATGGGGAGGGGTAAAGTAAGATGAGAGAGGGCCATCAGCAAAGGGTAGGGCTTGGGGGGGGGGAAGAGGCAACGAGAGGAAGTAAGGTCTGAATAAAGCCGAATGGGCAACACAAAAACAAACACCTGCACCAGCAGGGGACAGCACCATCCATTGACAGAAACCACTGTGTGGGTGAAGTAAGATAAGTGGCACAGGGTGCGTTAGCCGTGAGGAACTATTTTAGGTAACCTAATCATTTTAGGCTCCCTAAAATGAATTTATGCATCGCTTCACCCATCATATATGTTCATCCACAGCCCCACCACATAAGGTTGGATTATGGGTGAAGGATACACGATGCAGTGCCATACAGATGCGCGCTGGAGAAATCCCCCCCCAAAAAAAACTCCACACCGTCCACCTGTGACGTCTCAATAAATGTGTGGTTAAACAGGGGTGCGATCCCGACACTCGGGCGTGAGCAGGGGTGCAACCGAGCGGAAACCCCCGTGGTGGCGTGCATTGCCGGGCAGCGCACACCCTCACCTCCAGCTCGCTCTGGGCTCTCTGGTACACCACCGAGCACACATCACACACCTGCAGTCGGCAAGGTGAGGGGTGGTGGCATGGGTGACACCGAGAAGCAGCGAAAACAGCGCTAGCCGTTGATGTAGCGCCGGCATGAGATCAACAGCAGCGGTGCACACGCGCGGCAAGGGATGGATCCGATGAAAGTTTGGAATGCGAGGAACATGAGTTCTTGAGAAGAGAATATTGACTCTAAAGATAATGGGAGCCAGACTTGACACAGGGAGCATGTGGTATCCAGTGCAAACACAAGTTTACCACAGTAATTCAGTAGATTAAGACATTCTTTCAAACTGAAGTAGTCAATCAATCCCTGACCTTTAGTTGAAGATGAACTCAGATAACAAAAAGATATTGTCCCACAAGACACACGCTCAATGGCAGAGCCAGGATTTTCAGGTAGAGGGGGCAACCCCTCTAGAAATGAAAAATGATAGGAGTTGTTAGTAAGAACTTGTCCCTTGCTTTTTATTCGACGCATGTGCGGCGATGGCGCAGCCATCAAACGAGGGTCGAATTCGAACCGTGTGTGATCGGCATCGAGCTTGTTGAAGGTATGCCTTCAGGGAAGTCGTGTACTGTATACGCAACTGCGCACAATTATGTGAGTCACTTATAACTGCTTTGCCGTTACTTATTGCCAATTATGGACTCAGCCTATTGTCCTATCATCTCATAGAGTCGCTGGCACATAATAATATGCTACACAGTGGCAGTGGGGGTCGCAAAATGCCGATTTATCTATATATATAAAAGGGAAATTTGTGAATGTGTGTCTCTTCGAAATGTTTAGCATACTTCCCGACATGCAACAAACTTGAACTTTGGCATGTGGGTACTTTCCAGACTGTACACCATGCAAAAATTATAAAAATAGACTTTTGAATTTTTTTTTGAGGGGGGGGGGGCGCAATAATGAATATATTTTGCACGGCAAGTGAGCTGTGACGTCACATCTGTCATGTGACCCGCATGCGGTAGCGTTACGCAGTGTGCCTGCTGACGTCACGCATCCCCCCCCCCCAAACCCTCCGCGTAGGCCCTGTATCCCGCACAAATGCGCGGCTGGGGGGGAGGGGGAATAATGGATATAATATACTAGGCGACAACTTTTAATTAGCCATGTGGCTAGCTCCCATACTGTACACAATGTAAAACGTATAAAAATAGACTTTTGTATTTGGGGGGGGGGGGGAATGACCATGAAGTGTGTGGCGTCAACCCGCATACAGGAGTGGCGAGAATCGGTATGTGGTGAGCGTTTGTGGTATCGATTAAACGGGAATAGGCCGATTCTAAAGAAATCTACAACCTTCGATTCCTTTGCTCCATTTAAAGAATCGAATCTTGGCGCGTGAGCGTAAGTTTTTATTTCCACCGCGCGTTGGGTTTTATTTTTATTAATGAGGTAATGATAAAAGTTTTTTTTTCATTTGTATATGTTATGTTTTTAAGTTTTAAAATATATTTTCCCCCCGGGCAATGCCGGGTATACTTCCCACTGGTTACTAATAAACCCCAATGATCCGATCGAAATCTCTAATTTCGATCGGATCATTTGGGGAGCAAGTGCCACCCCACCCCCCCCCACTGGCTTCACCAGTGCACACACCTAGGTTCCGTGTGTCCTCGGCTCTCTGACACAGGTTTTAATGTTGTAGTGACGTCAATTGCGCCATAAAAGCATTTTTGTGACATCACTGCAGCACCTCATCTCAGACAGCTCAGGACTCACAGCGTGGCTACACAAGCTGTTGGGTTTTGTGGGTGTTGCATATTTATTTATTCCCACTGAGCAAAAGTCTCTGGCAACAGAGACCAACAAAGTCCTTGCACACAACAGTCAAATATCACAAAGTGAACTGATAGCGGTCAGCCTTACACACACCTGCACAGCGTTGACATCCTGGTGATTTATCTGCATGACGTCGTTGCCGCTGGCGTTGACGTGAAAGAACCCCGAACCTTCGCTCAGCGTGAGTGTCACCTAAGAGGGGACGAGTCACACACAACAACAGCTGCCATTCGTCAAAATCACCGCAGCGGTTGTGCAAGGCTAGGTCCACTTTTAGGATGAGCAAAGTGTCGGTGGGACATGCATGCAGGATGCGTGAGGGTCAATTGCCAAGACAGGCATTAGAGTAGTGTCTATATTATTCTTTGTTTTTTTTCGGTAAAGTCACGTAGAAATAATAAAATACCATAATAGTGTACGACGTTTCGATTGCAACACAAGCAATCGTCATCAGGTACAGAAGAGCTAAATTTACGAGAGAGAGGAGACACATAACCGCAGATATATGTACAGACACAGATACAACAGGGGATACAGAGAGAGAGAAACGTGTGAGCACACTAAATCAAACAGGTTTTAGCAAGATTTGGAAACTATATAACGCAACACAGACGGTCGGTCAAAACACAATTAACGCAAGGTCAGGTTGATTACGTTATTTCAAAGATTGCTAAATTGTAAGTTAAATTGTAAGTGTGAAATCTAAAAAATATACAGTGTCTACATATCCAGCGACCAATAAGAAGACCGAAGACCAGATGGTGGTGTGATAACTGTCAGGGCAGGGCAGATCTTGTTTACTCTACGGCAGCTGCGGGAACTGGCGGAGGGAAGAAACTTTGCCGAGGTGAGATGGCATTAATGGCTGTGGCCACGACGACACCTTGATCTTGAAGTGTCAAAGGCTCGCCACGAGTCGAGTAATCAAGTGAACTGACTGACTAATCGTCCCAGCTATAGGCAGGAGATTACAGACAAGTAGTGCATGAGACTGGGCTCCACCTTGGCTTCAGGATGGTTGAAGATGGTGAGGTTGTTCGGGGAGATGCTGACGTCCTCCACGAGGAGCAGCTCGATGGAGGCTGAGACGGTCGGCAGTGTTAGGTCCTGCGGGTCGCGCACGCGCGTTTACGTTAACACGCGTCACACACGTGTGTGTGCAATATAGCGACGTTCAGGACAAACGGCCCACAAAGCGCTTAACAATCCACACCACAATAAATAAGTACAAACAAGACAAAGATATTCATAAACTCAACTAAATATACATCATTGTTAATAAACAAGTAGGCATGTAAACACTCCAAAAAACACAGAAATCTGAATAATTATTATGGGTTTCGGGTCACAAGTTGAATCAAGAAATACTTTCCGTCTCTTTAGTAGTCTGTTATGCCTTGCTTATTCCATTAACTTTAAGGTAACATTTACAAGTGGGTTTGTAAAAATCCTAAATGTCTAAAAACGCAAAGCATAGCATCTTGAGCAGAACAACTGAAGTTAATTGGTGAATGGATGAGTCGTTAAGTGCCCAGCAATATACACCCCAAAGTCACAAGACTACGACAGACAACCCCAATCTAGAGCCACGCGTGAACATGTACAGGGGACGTGTGGTTTTCCAAGGCACTTTTAAATTCAACCGCTGTGAAAAGAGGCGCCGTGAGTTTCATTTATTTTTTTCTGTGCGAGCAGCCGACCTCTTTCCGAGCGAGGGTCTCCCGCAGGAGGTGGTCCGAGTACGTGCTGGCGGAGACCTTGATGGTGACGGTCCCTTTCTTACGGTGCGTAGTCACCCGCTGCACACCTGTAGAGACGAGACTCGTGAACGTCCACTCGCATCAGCTCGTTGCCGCCACCGCGTCAAAGCCAAAACCCTTTAAGGTGTGGATGTGATTAAAGTGTGCAAGCTCTCAAGTATACAGAAGGGACTTTTGCACCGAAAAAGGGAACAATGGATGATAATCATCCAGCATCATGACTATGATTACTCACCAATTACCAATACATGACTATGATGAAACAAAAATAACTAGTTTGACAGAAGACCCAGACTAAGATAATGTATTAACATTGTTAGATTGCAAAGCACTGAGGAATACCAAATACACAATTGGCTATGTATGTTTATAGAAGCACTGAGTTCACCGATTGGCTGTGGGGGGGGAATGCACGCCCCTCACACCAACATTTAATAACTAACAGTGGTCTGTATGTTCGACTACTTTAGTCGGTTAGACTAAGAGAAGAACAAAATAAAATATACAAAATAAGACTTGACTAAACTATGACTATATTGCGAATGCATGGGAATCTATAGAGGGTGTCCCATGCTGCCCAACAAAGAGGCCTCTAGGCTGAGAGAAAGGGTGGCCCCACGGCCCGTGGTGTGGGCCTCACTGTATGCGAGGGCCTGGCCAGTGCCCTGCTGCTGCTGCTCCTCATGGAAATGGAGCAACGTGGAGGACTCGGGGAAGGAGGCGAGGTTCGCGTCCGAGGAGAACCACTCCAACGCCAGCGAGCTGAAGTTGTCGAAGTGCTCGCCCTGCTGGTCCAGCGCCACCAGCAGCAGCTGCGCGTCGCGGTGGTTGGACATGGGCACCTAGTGGAGGAGGAGGCGGCGGCAGCAATTGCAAACATCATTATAATCATCCATTAGTGTTTCCCACCTGTAGCAGGGTGGACCTGGTAACCATACTCATCCAAAATAATTTTCCCCCACTCTCTACTTTTCTTCTAAGGCCCTCTAATCTTCCTCTAAGGTTTCCTTGTAATTTCTTACCCTCCCACATTATCGGGCCTGCCTCTCAGGGTCTCCTACCATCCATTTGCAGTTCAAACAACCGTGATAGCAAATGCAACTTAATGGATTGCTATAACGTCTAGATGCAACTGCAACTCAAGACGGTGGATAAAACAGTGTGCATCATTTCACTGACAAAAGCAGTCAGTCTTAGGCAGACAGATAGAGGAAGCTCTTGAGCCTGGATTTGAATAGCCGGAAGGAAGTCAACAGTGCAGATGGCTGGCAGATGACTGCTCCAGACTGTGATGCAGAACAACAACCATCATACACAGGAAGGAAGCACCCACCAGCTGCCGCTTCTGCTGGGTGAGTGGGCATGGACGGCCTGTGGACGTGGGCAAGTAGACGGGCGCCAGGCTGAGTGAAGCGGGGCGCGCGCACACAAAGTGCGTGTGCGTCCACTCCTCTGCGGGCAGCGGGTTTGATGCACTCTCGTGGTTCCCCACCGTCAGCGTGAGCGCCTGCATGCGGCGAGCGTCAGGGGGCACACAGGGAGGGGGTAACTTGGTAAACGATGATCGTCTGCTGTCAGAGTTGAGTTTGAGTGAAGCAGTGTAATTGACTAGGGGTGAATGTAAGCAGGGGTGGAGAACTTGCAGCACGTGGGCCCGCTGCTTTATTTCCAAAAGATTAACAGCATTAACCTGTAGAGATTAAGCTACACTACGACCTACAGCCACAATATTTTCGACCTAGCAGTGCTGTGTTTCTAATTTCAGTGTCAAATCTGTCATTACACAGGAGCTCTATCTATACTCGGCTAAAATGCACATTATTTTCACATTAAGGCGTATGTTAATGTATCGCCCGCAAAAAGGCATCTGAAAGTCCAATTTGGCACTTGGTAAGGAAAATGTTCCCTTCCCGACATTAAGAATATATTCAATTGGAATCAGAATGCAAATTTCTATCATAGTGTGCCTGCCTCTAACTTTAAAACCTTAATGTCACAACAATGTTTCATGAGAGCAGAGCATTTGCAAAGGATTCTCAATTAACCATGAGCCTGGCACCAATATGGCAGTGCAGTGGCCCTTCATAACAGTTGCCGTCACCAGCCCCACCTGCTCTCCGAGCGCGGTGCACAACACCCTGAAGGTGTGGCGCTGGTGCCACTGCTGCTCGCCGTAGCCCACCGCGTGCTTCGTGACAAGGTCCTCGTCCTGAGCGTCCAGTCGTGCATAGAACTTGGATGGCTCCAGCACCCAGGGCCGGGGCCCGCCCTCAAACACCACCTCCTTGGAGGCCCCCAGAGTGACAAGGGCCACGGAGATCGGGTCCACCACCTGGGGTAGGAGGGGGACAGCCCCGGGGAAAAAGTTTTGTTTTACGCAATATCGATCATCTTAAGGTTATCATGGCTACGACATATGAATACCTAGAAAAAAGGGACATTGTTATTACGATGAAAAATAATAATAAATTCCAGACTGTAAATGCATACTCTTTCGTTATTTCGGTAAAGTCACGTAGGTATAAAGAAAGAACCAAAGAGTATGGATTCCTGCAGTCGCGAAAGCTTCAAATCTAGATTTGTAAATCTAATCTGGTGTAAAGGCTCCCCCATGCCATGTCGGTTACATGGGTTGTTTAACCATACTTTACCATGCTGTTGAGTGTGGGTTTATGAAGTGCAGGGCATCTAGGACAGATTCTGATATCACTAGCCATTGATGGCAGCCACAGCCATGAATCAAACTCAGGCCATCGGGTCCATAGTGTGGTACATGAATCACTGTGCCACCACTTCTCCCACCATTATCATAAAAATTCGCTTGCACTTCAAAACGGGCATCAGTCGAGTTGGCGATCGCCAATTGGAAGGGGGCAGCTCACCTTCAGCGGCAAGTAAGCGGCGATGGTGATGGAGTCGTGGAGATGAGTGGTGCCGTGCGTGTAGGAGATGCTGATCGTCGTGTGTCCGGCCGAGAGGGCGCGCACACGCACCGCCATACAGTAACCATTACCCGGAGGCAGGTTTCCTGGGATGGGGAAAAGAGGAGACGTGTGCTCAGCCAACTTTGGAGTATGTACGTGACCGAAGGCACCATGACCAAATCACCCGGAATGCACCCAATCCCGTCAGATCTCAGAAGCTGTAATTCAGCAAGATACAAAGTGTGTCGAGATGACGAGGTGGTTCAGAGATCAGATCGCTGAGCCGACTCAAATCCAGGTGGCTGCCTGTGAGTAAACAGGCTTCTCAACAAGTGTAGTGAGCTTAGCCCAGTCACCAAAATAACACATCGGTAAAATTTTGTTTTTTTTACTTAATTCAGAGAAATTCCAGCTCTGACAGTTATATTATTTATTTTATTGGCATGCAACAAACACTACTCTCAAATGTAGACCAGTGGTCACTTGAAGTGATCATAGTGATCAAGTGATATCCGTTTGCGTTGGCTATTCTGCAACACTTAGCGTTGCACTGCTTTGTGAGATATTCCAGTGGACACCTCGTCTCATGACGCGCTGCCAATAGCTCAGTCAGAATAAAATTGGAGCCAAATTACAAAACAGAGATACATTGCGTATTAATGGGCTCTCGCGTGTTTATAGAGACAATTGTTTACCCTGTGTCGAGCACAGCTAGCACGGCCCTGTTCCCCACATGTGTCGGCATGCATGAGAGCTGGTAGCAGGCGCTTACCCTCGACGACCTGAAACACGGCCGTGTTGGCGAGGTCGGTGGTGAAGTGCATTTGCGAGCAGTCGAAGAACATCATGGTCTGGCGTGTGGCCGGGTCCACCAAGCCGCTGGCACGCACCGGCAGCTCTAGAACCCCACCCACGCGCGCCTCCAGCTTCGAGCGGCCAAACTCCAAGAGGACCACCTCCAGCATGCGCACCTTGCAGAGTGCCACAGATACATACCTGTGAGTCACCTAACTTTTAGTTTATAGAATTGTTACACTTTATATACATTGTAAATAAGACTCTCAAATGCACAATTTGATGAATGTATAACGAAACTAATTTCCACTTGTGATGCGCACAATATATGCTCACTCTTGAAGAGAGACAGAGGGCGACTCCGACACGGGTTGGACACGGGAAAGATTGCCAAGTGGTCAGACGGCACCAATTTTCCCCACAAGCGCTGCAGTCCTCTATATAATAAGGTGTTAATGGCCAATTCATGAGTGTTTACATTTGGGAGGACACCGGATCACATAGAGAAAACCCACACATGCAAGGGGGCAACGATCTATCCGATACAGATAAAGCAGGTGGAGCCCACATTTGCTGTACTGCCTTCTCCTGGCAAGTCAGGGTATGACACCACGACGGTCATAGTTGTGTGCTACCATCACCAGGCTATCCTGACTATTTTCGTGGCTGAATCGATAAGTTGTGGCATGCCGAGTAAATATGATTCTTAGTTGGACGACCAGACCAGAGCCTCACCTTCATGCTGCCAAAATGGAGAGGGTTCTGCACATCCCTGGCACGGATTACACTTGTCCCCACCGCATCTGCTGTCGTTAGCAGCCCCCGCACCGTCACCGTGGCCACCTCCGTCTCAGTCGATGACCAGCTGAAGTTGCCGCTGCCGCCCTCAGCCTGCCGCGCACACCGCCAGGTTGTCACTGTTGCCGTCCACTAGGTTACAGGTGATTGCAATGGCTGAGTTATGAAAGACCGCCAGGGGTAACACCAACAATCATGCATGTGTTGGTTTTCGGGAGCATACGCCGAGACAGCATGTAGCAGTGTCCGCCCTCCGGCATGAACCCCTAGGGTCCCATCCTGGCAAAGCCCCCAAGTGAGCTCCCTTCCTATCCCCAAACGTCAACGATAACGGTTAATCTGATGCAGTCACGAAGCTTGTGGTCGATCGCTCAGCCTCCCCCTCCACCGATGAGATCCTCTAGCAGAGAACCTGGTGCAGCATCAACCAAGGGCAATCGACTGCCGTACAGTCGTTGGCATTCCTGTATTGTAGAGGTAGTGAGTCTCAGCTTGGTTTCCTGCCGTACATGCCGTTTTGACACAAAGTCATCCCATTGGTAGTCCAAGATGAGCTTTAAACAAAAACGAGCCACTAAGTATGTCTTTAATAATTAATTTATCCAGTAATGCATCACTGAGTTCCAAAACTGCTTCAAGAGAATCCTGCATAGGGATGCTTGGCCAATTCTGTTTCAGTATTTTAAATGCCAGGAAACTGGAGCACCCTGTAAAACCAAGACGCAGGAAAGGGTAACGGGCATAGGTCTGATAAGCTATTGTTCACCTCTTCTTTCGATCAATTTGAGTTCCACTACTGAAAAGAGCTGAACCACGTGTGATTATGAATACTAAACTTCCCCCTACCCTTCCTACCCACCGCTCCCAAGTACCTTGAGCGTGTAGTGGTAATGCACGCGGCTGGGCTGCCACGGGTAGATGAGAAGGGGCGGCTGCAGAACTATAGGGTCAAAAATCTCCACCTCCTGCTGGTTTGAGATTGTCTGCGGGAGAGCCAGCGATTTTCCATTCTGCAGGGCACAAGATGACAACGCAGTTCCACAGCCACGGAGGTGAAAAAGCAGTTATTTCTCAGTGGAGGTCACGCGTACACAATCATCCTAATTTCATTATAATTTTATGAAGCATAATTATTCGTAAATAGTGGTTCTAAAAATGATGAACAATGTGAGCTGCTCTCCATATGCCATGTCCTTATTCTAAGATGTTGGAGATAATGGCCTTCCATTTAAAATCTCTCCATAACATTTCTCAAGAACCTTGCATTCAATACTCCCAGTTGCATCCAATTGTTAAAATTTCTTATGTACTTAATTCAGTGTTGTCCAGCTTTTTTGAGTTGCATTTTAGCATAAAAAGGTTGAAAATACCATACGTGAACTAGACAGGGCGGCAGTCAAGTCTTGAGTGCCCAACATTGGAGAAAGACCATACATTGGTCCAAATCATCAATCGTTGGAGGAGATAAAGGTTCCCCCCCCTCCCAAGGATGAAGCAATAACACATGGAGTTATGGTTCAATTGAAGAATACATTTACACTATCAACACTGCGAATCAGCAGCCACTGCAGGGGGTCATACAGCCTATACCAATCAAAAAGGCTTGCCTGTATCGTGAGCTTCAGAATCAATTTGAATTCATTATTGTGAATGAGCGGTTGAGTGACGGACTTCCTTGACGTAGTCTCTTGGCATAAAACTCAGTAAAACTAGCCGAGCCGGATGGTTGGCAGTTAAAGTCTTAATGTATTTTACAACTCTGAATTCAAATGTTTCAGAAAATTTTAATTGAATGTACAGACGGTTTTTTTTTATTTAAACACAGTTGCTCAGCACAGGCCAAAAGGCCCAAAACATTATTATTGAAGTTGCAATAGATAACAGTTAACGTTTTTTTTTTATTGAACAAGGTTATATTTCAAGCATTTAATAATGATCAAGCTTTTATATACACATTCTTGTGTGTAAAAAATGGAATGGTGTTTTGCAGCATTGAGTTTAAAATGGAATTTGCTCTTTTCTGTACTAAAATCCAGGTCCTCCTTTTAAAGGCGACTTCTGGTCTCAACGGGCTAATACCTGGAGTGCGATCAATGGGAAGAGCGCTCTACCGTGGCACTACGAGGTCGAAATTAGCTCCAAAAGAATGGTGCATTAGGACGCTGAGAGCCTCACAATGGTTGAGTTATGTCACCCGGTCAACCAATAACTGCGCGTGTCATGCCCACGAACCGAGAGTTCACAGGAAGGTACGGTGCCTGCGACTGTCTGGATTGACATCCCCAACTAACGCTCAGCAAGGTAGCCTTCTCATACTGTTACGTTACGATACACTCCGGGCTGCGAACAGGTAGTTAAATCGACAAGCACTCTGGAGTGCTTTGAAGCGCTCTGTCCATTAAATGCACCCCTGGTTATCAATTAAGTTCATTTACCTGTCAATATATCAACACGTAAAATTATCATGACAGTAATGATGACGATATCTGTACAAATGTGTCAGCGGTGTGCTATGCAAGTTTTTTTCGGATGCCAATAAAAGCTTAATGTGCAGTTTATTGCACCGTTTATTGCCTTATATGGTGTGTTTGCTTAGTGTGGGCCTGTGCTGGGAAAGCTGATAAGTGGTGCAGGTAATTGCAATTGTTTTACAAGCAGCTGCGCACGCGCACACACACACACACACGCTCACCGGGGCCAGGACGTGGGCGAGAATGGCCTTGACCTCAGTCTGTCCCCGGTGGAGGGCCTGCACGCGATGCTGCGACCCATTCAGGTTTGACTCCAGGACGTTGAAGAATTTCTTCGGGAACGTTGTCTCGATGCGCACATTCTGTACACGTCAAGTCAATCCGAGAAGCAGAATGGAGTGAAACATTCCCATTGCGCTAGCCCTGAGTGTGGTCAATACAAATCTCTAAGGTTCCAAGAGACAAAGGCTGCAATATTATGGACATGTAAAAAGGAAGCCCCCAGTAAACCTTCACTCAGTGGAAGGTCACTCATCCTCCTCTGCTGTACCCAGAGTCTGGAACTCCCAGCACCCAGCCATCCATATTGGCTCTCTACCCAAATCCAGTCTCAAGACCTTCCTTTTTTCCTCCGGCTATGACAGACCCCATTCTCCTGCAAAAAGAAAATGCTATGCCCAATCTTGATTTGAAGCTTTCGTGACTGCAGGAATCCATACTCTTTAGTTCTTTCGGTAAAGTCACATAGGTAGAAATCAAATAAAAAAATTACGATGCCCAATGTCTCTGCAGATCATCTTGAAGATGCGGTTGCAATTAACATACTAAATAAATCAACATTGCATTATATTACTCTTTGGTTCTTTCGGTAAAGTCACGTAGAAAATCAAATCAAATAATAGAATACAACGTTTCGGTTGCAACACAAGCAACCATCATCAGGTAAGAATGAATGATAAAACAGACACGAGAACAGCATAGGCAGACACACATGCAGAAAGAGACACACACAAAAACACACCGAGCGAGACTCACACCAAGACAAACAGAGACCCATAGACTTACACAGAAACCATAAGCTCGCATAGACTCTCTACCCCCCGCCCTCTATCACTCTGCCCCCCTCTCTCTATTTAAGGCCTCGACACAGAGGCGTTGTTTCTCTGTGTGCCTATGTGTGTGTCTCTCTGTGTGTCTGTGTTATCTCTCTGCTTATGTGTCTGTCTATGTGTCTCTGGTTCTGTGTTTTGTCTCTCTCTCAAATGTAGCAATCTTTGGAAGAATGTAATCAACCAGGTAGGGTGTTGACTGTTAAGTTAGCCGACTATCTGTGTTGTATTCTTAGCTCTTTCGGTAAAGTCACGTTGAAGGGAAACAATAAAATATATATAAAACAATAAAAATTCTCACGTTTCGACCATAACACAAACGGTCGTCATCAGGTTTGTGTTATGGTCGAAACGTGATAATTTTTGTTGTTTTATATATATTTTATTATTTTATTGTTTCCCTTCAACGTGACTTTACCAAAAGAGCTAAGAATATGAATTACTGCAGTCACGAAAGCTTTAAATCAAAATGTATCTGTGTTGTATTGCATTATATTTCTGAGTTTACTAGGTTTGTTTTCTCTTTCATTTGTACCTAATGATGATTGCTTGTGTTGCAATCGAAACGTCGTATGCTGTTATTTAATTTAATATTTTCTCTTTCTACGTGACTTTACCGAAAGAACCAAAGAGTAAGTCCTGCAGTCACGAAAGCTCCAAATCAAGTTAGACAAATCTAAATTTGGTATTGTATTGAAAGACCGCAGGTCCGCAGAGCAATGTGCGTGATGTGCATCTGCCACTTACGTCGGTCAGGTGAATACGGTTGCCATTCTTGTCGAACACTTCCACCGTGATCCAATACTCACGCCCCACTTCCAACACCCAGTGCTCTCCCGGCTCGATCAGAAAACCTGCCGCCACATACACAACCCAAAAAACAAAGATCCCCCTTCATAGCCTCAACAGACTGTTGAGGAAAGTGCTGTTAGTGAGCGCCTACGAAGGCCTTTGTCTTTCCAGTGGCGATTTTTACACATCGCACCAGATACTAATTTGAGGCCGAGTCGACCTAGGGGAGGTCCATGACCTAGTGCAGAAAACCATCACTGGGGTCGCTGAGTTTGTAACGCAGCATGCTACAACTTCCCATACAACCCAACGCACACACACATACACACGTTCTCTCTCACTGCTCCCGTTTAATGGAACACGTAAACCCACAAAAACAAATGTCTCTCATGTTGGATATATACATGGATTTTGTGTACAAGGATGATGCAAATCTTCCAGCTCTATTAACGATAAACAAACATGACTATCAGGAGCACTGCCACAGCTTTTTCCCGTGACACCACTGTGGTATATGTCAATGAATAAGGACTGTCAATCAGGTAGAAATGATGTCTTGATAAGGAAGAAACTCAGAAAATGTCATTGCAGAGATATCACAATGGTACTTTCGAGGATTTTATGAGGTTTTTTTCACCATTAACGAAGGCTGAAGCTAATGTTGGACAGCCAAAGACAAACGCCCAAATTATATAATCTACATAACTAGCCTTTAGCCCTTCCAAGGACGGGTGTATTGCAGTAAATCTGAAACTTGCAAGTCAAAAGCAGACCACGACGTGATATTCATTGCATTAATGCGTGTGCAATTTGTAAGGGCGCGGTGACACAGACCTATTTCATTTTAAGGTTATAATCCCTTGTTCATCATGACGTAATTTTTACTTCTATGTCTCAACAGCAGCGTTACGGAGATCGCGTGACGTGAGGGTTCTGCCTTTGCCGCGAGGATTGTAAGTTGACGCCGAGGAAGGGGGGGATTATTAATGAGGGGGGGTGCTCCATGTGAAGTGACGTCACCTGTTCATGATTATTAATGGGGGCGGCTGGTCAACGTGGAGTGACGTCACGAGCGTTGCACACAGACATTCTTGGCTCATTATAGTAGGTAATAATAATGGGTGGGGGGGGGGTGTCCATTAAGAGGACGTCTCCTGCTCATTATTATTAATGAAGGGGGCTGTTCGATGTGGGGTGACATCACGGACATTAAGGACAGACATTCCAGGACGATTGTAGTAGGTATAGGAGCAATGCGCTGTTAAGGTTTCCCTCTTCTATTGACACGATCTGAAGGGAACCTATGGGTACCGGGGGTCGTAGGATTGGCGCTCACCGAGGAAGGCGGCCTCGATCACGTAGACAGTGGAGTTGGGGAGACGCGAGACACCCTGCATGCGAATGTCTGATTCAGGCGAGTCAAGGAGTCCCAGTTACAACGTACGACGTATGCAAATCGCAGCCGATGGCCCAAAAAATTTGTGGTGAAAATCGTACGCGACGCCTATTACCAATGCCAGACACACTGGAGGTGGCAGTCCACATGAAGAGTCAACAAAACCCTGTCAAAAAAGATTCACACACAGACCTCTTGTCAAAGTCACATGTGGATAAGGGCCTCCTCAGGCTGTCCAGAACGTGAAGTTAATTTGACCACACTTCACAAAACTGGTCAGAGCGGACTGGTTAAGGCGGGGAGCACAGACGTGGGGGAATGGAAGTACAGAATAAGGGATTATTCTGCCCTGCCCTCTGCTGCCAACCACATTGGTCCATCTCTACAAGTTGCGAAATTTGTTTTCCTTGTCTCATGGCAACTGGAAACCAATAGCACTATCTGAATATAGCTCGAATTAATCTATAGAACACCGTTTCTAAATATACACGAACAAACGTATGATGGTCATATAGATCATTGGGATTGTTAAGAAAAGTGGGTTTTGGCAGAACAAATCGCTAGAAGGGATGACGATTGGTCGACAATAATAATGGAATGTCAGCCAAAGAAGAAAAAGTGCTCCAGGCTATGTCCATTCCAGAAAAGGAGCAATGAAAACAGCTAACATACAGAGGCTAGGTGGCTTGTTACATTGCAGGGCCATGCGAGATGGTGACAGGTTTTGGGAGGTCTTCATGTAGCAGTGGATAAGTCAAGGCAGATGATGATGATAACGTCCTTCATCTGCATTGGGATAATTGGCCAATTCAATCTTTAATGAGTGCTGTATGCAGGAGGATGATAATTTGTGGACTGTTGTAATCGTCCTAAGAGGAAATTAGTCACAGACACGCTAATAAAGGCAACTCATTACACGCGGCACAGGGTGAGGATGCTCTTGTGCACAAGGAGGAGGCTTGTCTGCCCCAGATTCTGGGCCACCAGGACGGAGGTCTGCACATCCAGCCGGGCCACAGGCCCATTCTTTGTCACCGGGCCCTGCAGCTGCAGCTCATACTGCTCCGATGGCATCGGGATGTCTGCACCAGGCAAACAGAACAAAATATACACGCGTGCAAAGAAGATGACACACCCTCAACCGCTTGGAAAATGCACCACAGTTGCTGCTCCGCATGGAGGCGATGCTCGCATTAGACTGCAGCAAGGCACATAGGAGTACACAAGGGAAAAGCTTTGCGCACATAATACACGCAGCACAGTCGTGTCACATGACACATTACAAGGCACTATTATAGAGCAACAAAGGTGCCACTTGCTTTTTGTACACCATTAAAGAAATCTCAATAAGGTATGATGGAAGGACCGACACCAACGGTTGCAATCACTCATTTTTCTGTATGGAAATCGACCGTTGTGTACATTGTTACTCCTGTGGAGGGGGAAGTTTTACCAATGAGGCGGCCCTGCTTGACCTTGAGCACGCGGTAGTGGATGTGTGTGTTCACGAGGAGGTACACGTCGTGCGCGGGGCTCAGCAGGATGCTCTCCAGAATGACGAGGCGCACCTCGGTCGCCTCCACACCCTGCAAGTGCCGCCAAACATCACAGGCAAGCAGTTCCTTTGAGGTCAAAGTGTAACCATATCATATATGTAACTTTATTTTGCGTATTCTAACTAAACAACATCTCTTTCTGCTTCCTCCCACGCACTTAGATAAGTTAAGAAATATCTAAGTCTGTGCTCTCCGGTTGCCAGCTAGCTCAAAAACTCAATGAACAAGCACTCCTGAACCCTAACATTCCCTCACATAGCCTCTTTTACCAAGCTCTTATAACCTTGCTCAAGAAACATGTTAACGCTTATCTAATACAACTTTGACAGTGCTGTTTGTTACTGGCCGCTTGACATTTTGGCCCTTTGCTCAGTAACTATGTAAAAAACAACAGCAAATGAGGTTGCATGCATTAAAAGTCTTGTCTGGATATATAAGTGGCACTCACATATCTGTGCACTACCCCATTCTAAAGAACTGCCTCTGGGAGGTGACTTCTCATTTGCCCTGCTGCCGAGACGTTTGTCACATGACAACCAAACCAGATATTATGTAACCCACAGAGCGAGAAATTTACCAAAACCCAGCGACTAGTAGTTGATTCCCAGCTGTCGACATCAGTGACATAGGAAGACAAAGGTGGTCGTGCATGGTGCTAGACACAGCACACATTCACATGCAGTGCTTGCCTTAATAGGTACTCGTGGCAATTCTTCCACAACAGTCTATATGGCCAAGGGATCTTCGTCTCTGTATATTCACACACTCGTGTTTCCCACCTTGTACAGGGGCTCTCGTATTTTGGTCTTGACGCGGGCGCTGCCCGTCTTGAGGCCAGACACGAGCATGCGGTCGCCCTGCCGGCCTTTCCTCTCCATCTCCAGGATGTAGGCCGGTGGCCGGTACGCCGCCTCGGAGAACCGGAGAAATCTGCATGCACACAGGATCGTACAAACATGACGGAAATGCACTGGTTAGTAAAACACAAGCACACATCAAAGAATATCATAATTTAGCAAGCCCCCACTAGAGGCCGACCGAAATTCGGTTTCGGTTTCAGCGCCGAAAGTTAGCAAATGGCCACTTTCGGAATACTTTCGGTTTCGGCCGAAAGTTAATTTTTAACTTTCGGTTTCTGCCGAAAGTAAATTTTTAACTTTCGATCTGGTTTCGGCCGAAACTGATATTGACTTTCAGTCGTCAACCGAAGATCTATTTTTAGAATATAACGCTAGGCAATCCTATGCGAGAAGCTGCAAACACACACGTCAGCAGCAGCAGTTTGGGAGCGAGGTTACAGCCGCAACCATTGTCTACTAATATTTATAGTTTATACGACCGGTCAACAGATGGCAGCCTGTCTGGCTGAATGCGGAACAACTGTTGTTTCTTAACTACAATATTCGTTTGTTTGGATATAATTACTAAGTACAGTAAGTAACACCTAAAGATTTGATATTTAGCGACTCTTACTGCAGGCTCTGAATGATTAGTTCTAGATTTCTTTTTAATTAAAGTAGCATTGCATCATGACATCTACATATATAAAAAAGGCAAAGTTGTGATTATGTGTCTGTTCAAAATGTTTAGCGTACTTCCCGACATGCAAAAAACTTGAAATTTGCCATGTGGATACTTTCCAGACTGTACACCATGCAAAAATTATAAAAATAGACTTTTGTATATTTTTTTGAGGGGGGGCGCAATAATGAATATATTTTGCACGGCAAGTGAGCTGTGACGTCAAATCTGTCATGTGACCCGCGCATGTGGAAGCGTAACGCATTGTAGTGTAGCGGTTAGCGCGCTGCGCTACGAACCCGGCGACCCGAGTTCGATTCCCGCTCACGGCCACCACCGGTGACGATTATGTTAACCGGTCCTAGGCCTCCCCTAGGTCGACTCAGCCTCAAACGAGTAAGTGGTGTGGTGTGTGAACGGCGCCACTGGAGAGACAAAGGCGGCCGGGCGTCGTGAATCCAAGTCCCGGGCGAAGCTGGGTAGTAAAGCTAGTAATATATAAAAAGGAAATTTGTGAATATGTGTGTCTGCTCGAAATGTTTAGTGTACTTCCCGACATGCAACCAACTTATATTAAATGGGAATAGGCCGATTCTAAAGGAATCTACAACCTTCGCTTCCTTTGCGTGATTTAAAGATTTCGAATCTTGGCGCACTTGGGTTTTATTTTATTTTAAATTAATGAGTTTCTTTTTATTTGTACATATTTTAAAGTTTTGAGAAGTTTTAAAATATATTTTTCCCCCGGGCAACGCCGAGTATTTGCCGCTAGTATTTCAGAAATCTTGTGTTCGGTAACTTCGGTTATATACCTTTCTGTTTCGGTCGAAAGTATAGTTAAATTTTGTTTCGGCCGAAAGTAAATTTTGTACTTTCGGTCTGGTTTCGGTTTCAGCCAAAATCAGAAATTCAGTTTCGGTCGGCCTCTAGCCCCCACGCTACATTTCCGTTCTAAAGTTATTGTAATTTGTATTCCCATCAGATGATGTCTCCATTCGCCATTGACCATTTTTGCAATTGCTTTCTACTGAATATTTCTGCATGAAAAACTGTTCATGTGTCAATTCACAAGTGTTCATGCATCTGTTGTTGCCCCTCACCGCAAGGCATTGTGTCCATCGGCAGTGGACAGCACCTCCTCATCCTTGATGGTCGTCCAATCAAACTGCAGCCCAGCAAGGGTGGTAAACGTGTTTCCTGTAAAGGTGGAATTCAGGGAGGTGGAAAAGTGATTTGAACGTGATGTCACGTTACAGCAGCAAGGAAAAGCCTTGCTTGTGCAAACATTTTACAACACAAACAACATTAAGGTTATATCGAATTGCTCCAAAATGCCTATTACCAAGTCACTCAGATTGCACCAGATCTTGGAAGATCTCGGAAGCTAAGCAGCTTTAAGCTTAGATAATGCTTGGATGGGTGACCACTATGCACGAATCGGCTGGCGTTGGGCTGCCGCAGGGCTGCCGCAGGGCTGCCTAGTGGGCAGTGCAGCAAAATACTGTACACTGTTACACTGTACTTCTATAATCTCATCTTCATGAACTTGCACTGACCAGCAGTGGATCGACAAAAAAGTGATAAATGTACATGTATCCCTAATGTGTACAGGATCTTGAGTAGTAATTACATTTGAAAACTTCAAAAGGTCCACATGTATATTGCAATGTACATTAATCTCAACTATTTGTATTTTACCAGTAAGGCCCATTGAGTTATATAGCTCTTTTTCAGAAGTGTGTCACAAATGAGGGCTCAACAGCTATCATGTGGAAATGCATTGCAGCCAAATACTCTAAATGTATGTTTATAAATTATGATTAATAATAAAATTCCTTCATCAGTCCACTGTTGAATAGAGGCCTCTCCATTCAGAGACAGTTCTGGTGGTTTGACCATACTTCACCAGGCTGGTCAGTGTGTGTTCACAAAGGCAGTTGCACCAGGACCGGTTCAGACATGACTCGCCACCTATGTTAGCGATGGCCATGAATCAAATTCCGGTTGCCCTGTGGAATTTGTCAAACAGCAGAGTGCTCTCACCCTCGCGGTCGCCGGCCTGGATGGTGAGTTCCAGTGGAGAGTCGTCGAGGTAGAGTTCTCTCGTTGTCGAGACGATCTGGATGTGCTGGATAGTGTCGACGATCACATCGCACCGTAAAACTTGGCCCGACACTACAGGGGGGAAGAGCGGTGGGCGCACGTAAGGAAAATTATCACAACGTCGCACGTTTCACAGTACCGAGCAAAAACGAACAAAAAAAATATCCTACCACTTCCGTAAATGAATGGAAACTCATAAGACAGAAAATGTATGTGCAGTCTAGCAACAAAGGAGAAAATCATTCTATACGCAAAATGTGATTTCCAAACGGCACAAGAGGAATAATTTTGACTATAGGATTGAGCTTCCCATCATGCCTTACACATAAAAAAGGACAAAAAAGATTTATCTGTCACTGGAAACATCTTAGGCACATTAATGAGATACTAGAGGAGATTCATTTTTGAGGCCTCTTGCAGTGAAAAGGTTCCTCACCCCTGGTCTACAGCCTGAGCCTGAGTAGAAGATGCGTCTAGACCAAGTGGTCAGGGTGAAGGGATTCCAGACAACGGAGATCATAGCCGAGATTGAGTGACCTCGAATTGAGCAAAGTTTGACCGGCGCAGATTGCTCGAATCTTGTGACCCATCCACTATCCGTGAAAGCAATAACCAGGTGGGAGCAGGTGAAAGGTGTGTGTGTGGCTGCCCACCTGTGTCCTCAGCAATGACGATGGTGGTGAGGCGGGTGTGCTGGGCGGCGCGGGCCGACACCACGGCGCGGCTGGAGCACCGCTGCCCTGCATCGTCGGTACTGTACACGGCCTCCACGCTCGCAACCTCAGGCCGGGACGACTGCCTGGAGGGCAGCAAAATAGCAGACATCAAGAATGCCTCAGGCACATACGAGTGGAGTAGATAACATGAATATATCGCACAAATGGTTATTCGAGAACCAAATTTGGCACGTATTATCGCATAAGGTAATTTTATAAGAAAACATCGTTAGTCACCTAAAAATTATAGACGGATACCATTTTTCCAAGATGGCTACCATTTTTGATGGTGGCCATCTATGATTGTGGCAACAATAACATTTTTAAGTGGCTTACGTTCTTTTCTGAAAAATATACACCATTGTGAAGATAGCAATCATACGTCATGCTGTATTAAAATGAAAACGATTCCTGTGATAAAATTCAAGTGGCTAGCAACACTCAAGAATTATTGTGTAGGCCGCCAGCTGACTTGGGGGGGTTAGGTAATTGTACAGTATATATCACAGTGGTGGAGCAATAAAGCAGTTGTTAGTGCACTTCACCATAAATCTGGTGACCCGAGTTTAATTGCTGGCCAAGGATGATATCAGTGGTGACATCTGAACTAGTCCCATCATCATGCCCAACTGACTAACGTGGTGAAGTATGGTCAAGAAACCCCCGTGACCGATTAGGTCTGACTAGGCTTTCATCCAGCAGTGGCTGGACACGGGCTGTAAAGTGTCAAGGCAGGTCTCCGTTGTGCTCACCGAACCGCACCTCCGATTAGCACGGTTGGCTACGTACGGAGTGAAAGACGTTCGACATACATACATGCCTTCTGGCCACACCCTTCTGTGAGACAGACCCCGTGAAACAGCAATGGGCCAGCTCATAAACCGCAAATAAATGCAAAATTTCCCTTCCCTATTATCCAGCCATTGCTTTTGCTTGCTGCTGATAAAGGCCCTTCCCTGCCACAGCCAAGCCTGAGCAGTGGGCAACTTCCTGTGACACGCCTCCCACCAACACGCGTGGCCAACAAACCAGGTGTAATTTTTCAGCCCCGCCATGCACGCGAGCTGGATTAACTGTTAACGGCCATATTGCTACTGTGTAACTAAAACCCCCACGAGTGAAATTGAGCCTTTGGCGTGCACTACAATCAGACCTAGGGTAAATTACAATGATGTCATTCTTAATGGTTTTCAATCACAATGGAATTATGCTTTCACCGAAGATTGTTGCTGTTATTGTAATAATAACTAATCACAGGTCCGATTGAAAGCGGCACATCCCCAGTAGCCATCAACGCTCCTGTTACAGTTCTGACACGGATGCCTGCTCATCAGCTGCACTATTCTTCCCCCATAGCCCCACATATATAATCCAGAGTGCCAGCTTCAATTTAATTTAGTTACCAGTCTAGGGAATTCTATTGCACCGTGGAGTTCATGCTTGATTCTCTGCCAAGTGAACACATGTGTAACATTTCAAGTTAATTATATTACCCTCTACGCTTCTGTTATTGCAAAGGGCTGTATTTATATTTCTAAACTAAACCCAGCTGCGGCTTCTTCTACACTGCTACTGGTGCCAATTACAGTTAAACTCTCAATTTTCCGAGGGCGGATTACCTTGTTTGGGGATTAACCACGCTTGAATGAGATGAGTATAAAAGCTGCTTCTCACTCGTTGGGAGTCAGCGACTCGGTGGCCACGTGACCACAACATGTTGGCAGGTACATTATTAGTTAAAAACAACACAAAGACAACGCATTCTACAATATATCTTCACCCCCCCCCCTCCCAGTCTACGTAAGAAACGAAAGACCTCTTTACAGCCCTAATATATAAACGTTTTACGTTATCCGTGTTTTTGGCTACCACTCCCACCCATAACCCCAGACAATCGATGGCAGGTGCCAAGGAACGTCGTCAATTTCCTAAGCATCTGTCTCCATTCTTGGGACAGACTCCTGCACTTAACAAAGCTGTTCCTGTCACTTCAACGCACTCCTCCTGACACCACAGTTCCCTTGCCTGCAGCTGCGAGCCGTCAACTCCTGCACTCACCCATTAGTACAGCGTTGAGAAGAACCGTTTATCTTGGGGGTGAAAAGGCATCTTGATATGTAGTAGTGGCCTAATCATTTATTTAGAGCGTACTGTAATTGTGTGTGCTCGAGTTACATGCACGTCATTGCAGAATGCACAATTGTATAATTATACTGTAGAGTCCTCTGTGTAAAGCCACTGATAGATGAAGGCCTCACCTCAAGCCCTGTCATGTAAGTTGCTTGACCATACTTCACCACACTGGTGAAGGGAAGGGGACCAGGACTGGTTCAGCGATCAAAAAGCCACCGATTTTATACCTGGCTGGCTATCGAACTCAGCAGGTCGGGTCCATTGTGCAATGTATACAGTACATGTATGTTGACATTCTTTCGCGACCTACGTAACCAACCGTGCTAATCTAATCGGAGGTGCGGGGGAAGGACGACAAACTAAACACAGAAAGCAGTGGTGTACATTCATACACACTGCGTAATGGTGTGCACTTACACACGGAGTTAAATTGTGGCAGATGCCAGTCACGTCTATCCATTTCGCAGGCATTTAACCTTTCATAGATAGGGGGGGTCTTCAACATATCGTGCAAACATAATAATTAACTCAGAAGATGGCTTAAGCGAGCTCAGTCAACCAAATATCAGTGGCAGGTCGCTAATTATACTCTGCTGACCTCCCCCACCACTTGTCTGGAATCGTCTTTCCTCCCCCATCAGTTTCGCGCTAACGCTTCTCTTACCACTTCCACTCCTCTTTATGAATTTCTGCAGTCACTAAAGCTTTAAGTCAACAACACATATGCCCAGTTTCTTCACTGCGTCTTGACACGCGTGTCCCATTTAGACGCTGGAGTAAACCCGTGTCGAATGCTATTGTAGTGTCGAAAAATATTTCACACCACGCAGCAAAGCACTCGAGTGTCTCGTTACAGCAGATGCGGTGCCTATAAGTGGCATACTTATCTCGCAAGTTACACGTGGGGTGTACAAAGAGAGAATTGGGCAGTACTGTACACACACGTGGGGCGATAGATGAACACTGTACACACCACACGGACGCTATGGACAATACCGTACTGTACACACACACGTGTGTGTACACGTGTGTGTGTACATCATCTTAGTCAGTCGACCCGTGGCAATTGGGTCTGCCCCGTGACCTCCTGCCAGCGGGCGTTCGACACTTCACGTGGCCTCAAGGTGCACCTAGCCTGGCACAAGCGTCGTGGTGATGTCACCGCCACGTAGTGGCGAATGGCGGTTGTTGTGTGTACAGTGTACACCATTAGGGACACAAACATTAAACACTGTAAACAGATGGCCGTGAAAGATGGGAAACACCGTACTGTACACGTACACGTGGGGTGACATTGGGAATACACAAACACATGAGTGTACAGGACGGGTTAGGCTACGCGAGAAACAGTTGACACAACAACAACACACCAACAACAGCCGCCAATCACGGCGGTTGGTGCCAGGCTAGGTGCGCTTAGGGCACCGCACCGACCCTACAGGTCACGGCGACAGATCCAGCCCGGATGTTAATGGGTTTAACCGACCGCGATGAATGAAAGATGCACATACACACCATCTGTAGCAGCCGCTCTCCGCCTCCAAGGTATAGTTGATCTGCGAGGCGCCCGCGTACGGCAGCAGGATCTTGGGCACGTTCAGTTTCGACGTTTCGGTCCCGCTCGCCAACAGCAGCAACAGCAGCGCCGACAGAAACAGCGGCAGTCCAGGACGAGTCGGACGGCGGCGACCGATGAGGCGGTCGCCGCGGCGTGGCCAGGCCTCTCCCGCCGGCGGCATTGCTCCTTCCTCCCCGCTCCTCGTGTGTGGCGTTCAAATAATTTTTGAATGAAAACACAAATCTCACGTCGGGTGAGACCGACCGACCTTGACGAGGTGGCGATCACCTCAGCACGCACGAAATCGGCGCGGACTATGACGGTGGTGGTGAGGAATAACGGTGCCGCGGCTGCGTGAGGAGAGACGACGCGAAGCGTCCTCCTCCTCCCCCCTCGTCCTCTATTAACTCTCGTTACCGCCACCAACAGCCTCGGGCAACGCGTGCTCTCGCCACAATTAGAACTCCCAGCCCGGATAAGCTGCGATGGAGGGGGCCTCCCTCCTCCCGTCTCCTCCTCGTTGCGACAGCGGAGCCGCGCCACTCGAGCTGATTGGCTCCCCCCCACCCGTGGAGCCAATGCGCGCTGGAGAATGTGAAGCGGTTCTTGGAGGGGGGTGGGGCTAGGGGGGGTTTCCCGCGCGCGAGACGCGTCACGCGCGCCAGAGAGGTTTTGGCGCCAAAAAAAATTAAATGCGATTTGCCGGCCTCCCCCCTACTCTACTCCACTCACGCATGGATTTTATTTTAGAATGAAAATAAAATATTATAAATGCATTATCGGTTATTGCCTGAGAAGGATTGGGGGGTGAGGAGGAGGATAGAGGGTGGCACCAGAAAATGAATCGATACCCCTCAGGAAAAAATAACAAAATATAATGTACAGTATATGTTTGACATTATATCATCAGCAATTGTCTACCCACTGATGGATATTTGCTGAACGTTATCTGCGGTGGGCGTCTTCATTGTTGACCTGTCTCGTCCATCGTAATGTTTTAGTCGAGGTCACTACACACAGTGACCGATTTATATTTAACCCCCACTAAGATAACAGTAAAACAATGATTTAAAAACATATTATTGGTTCTTTCGGTAAAGTCACGTAGAAGGGAAACAAAAAAAATATACAAAATAAAATTCTCACGACGTTTCGACTGCAACACAAGCAATCATCATCTGTCAGCTTAAGAAGCAACGCTGCTCTGGTAAATACCCACGCACTATTAACTAAAGGGTGAACACAACTCCTTCCCCATAGTTAATTAATAGTAACAATAACCTCGGATATTGTTCTGCTTGTTTCCCGTAGAAAGGCTGCGAGTAAAGGTATACGTGTCGGGTGGTGGTTGGTTCAACTACACATTTATATATTTACACGATCTAATCCAAAAAAAAACCTGGATTATGAAAGGCAGACTACTCGTGGAGATGACCCTTACAGGATTTGAACCCTGGGAGACAGCTACCACTACAATAACTAGAGCTGATAGACTACAATAACTAGAGCTGGTACACTACAATAACTAGAGCTGATACACTACAATAACTAGAGCTGATACACTACAATAACTAGAGCTGAGACACAATAACTAGAGCTGAGACACTACAATAACTAGAGCTGAGACACTACAATAACTAGGGCTGAGACACTACAATAACTAGAGCTGATACACTACAATAACTAGGGCTGATACACTACAATAACTAGGGCTGAGACACTACAATAACTAGGGCTGAGACACTACAATAACTAGAGCTGAGACACTACAATAACTAGAGCTGATACACTACAATAACTAGAGCTGATACACTACAATAACTAGAGCTGATACACTACAATAACTAGAGCTGATACACTACAATAACTAGAGCTGAGACACTACAATAACTAGGGCTGATACACTACAATAACTACAGCTGATACACTACAATAACTAGGGCTGAGACACTACAATAACTAGGGCTGATACACTACAATAACTAGAGCTGATACACTACAATAACTAGAGCTGAGACACTACAATAACTAGAGCTGATACACTACAATAACTAGAGCTGAGACACTACAATAACTAGAGCTGATACATTACAATAACTAGAGCTGAGACACTACAATAACTAGAGCTGATTACACTACAATAACTAGAGCTGATACACTACAATAACTATAGCTGAGACACTACAATAACTAGGGCTGATACACTACAATAACTAGAGCTGATACACTACAATAACTAGAGCTGATACACTACAATAACTAGAGCTGAGACACTACAATAACTAGAGCTGATACACTACAATAACTAGAGCTGAGACACAATAACTAGAGCTGATACACTACAATAACTAGAGCTGATACACTACAATAACTAGAGCAGAGACACTACAATAACTAGGGCTGAGACACTACAATAACTAGAGCTGAGACACTACAACAACTTGAGCCGAGTGTATTCCTGTACTGTATTTACAACGGGTAGACAACAAAAATCGTGAGAATCCACAGCACGGCCGTGAGACGCTCAACATCGTGTGAAACTGCGAGGTTTGAGGGTGATCAGTGAGACTTGACATGTAGTGGTGCCAGGAGGGGCTGGGAGTGTACTTTGCAGCTATCGGTAGTGCTGGGTGGGTACAGTCTGGAGTGTGTGGGGCGATTTCACAACCACGATTCCTGAGAGCTATACATATAAGACTAGCCTTTCGCCCGTGCAATACATCTGAAACTTGCAAGCGAAAAGCAGATCGCGGCGTGATATTCATTGCATTAATGCGTGTAAGGGCGCGGTGACACAGACCTCCATTTTAAGGTTAAAATCCCTTGTTCATCACGTCCTTTTTACTTTGATGTCTCAATAGCGTTACGGAGATGGCGTGACGTGAGGGTTCTGCCTTTGTAGTGAGGGTTGTAAGTTGACGCCGATGAGGGGGGAGGAGGCGCCTCGGCCCCCCATGTGGAGTGACGAAATGCTAATTATTATGAATGGGGGGGGGGGAGGGTCCATTTGGAGGACATGACTTTATGATTATTAATGAGGGGGACTGGTCGATGTGGAGGGACGTCATTAACGTTGACAGACATTCCTGGGTGATTATAGTAGGTATAAAGTTAACTGCCACTAAGAAAAGTTTCAGCTGACTTCGCTTCTTCAAAAAAACTCTCAGCAGCAGCTACTAACGTCTTAATTTAATTACCATATAAGACACCAATGACTCATCATCAGCCATGAAACATCCAATGCTGTTGAAAGTTGCCAGGAATTAAAAGCTGAAATACCACTGTTACAGCCTTTTATTGGCCAATAAACAAGCTGCCCATATAGCGACAGAGAAAACGTTGTCTAACAGGTGGCACTTTGTGCATTCATCAGTTTGAATCTCTAAGGAGCACAACAGCATTCACTCTCGGAGCTAACTACTCGAGGTGAGGTGAACGGGCACCAATTGCTCAATATTTGCGATTCTATATATATCAAGGTCTTATTAGTAAATTAACGAGTCCTTACATAAAAGGAAACGAGAGCACCCGGAGATAACCTATACGTCTAAGGGGGAAACACTATCCTCGACATAAGTCGAATCCACGTTTATTTTCTTTCTTCTCTAAGCATACTTTTTTGGTCCATTAGCAAGTTTGCTATTTCAGACCAATATAAAGCTTTTGTGGAATAAAATACTAGGTATTTTAAACCTGCACAAGTTCTGGGTTATTCAGAATTAAGTTCCAAATTTTCACCCCGATTGTTTCAAATATAAAGCACTGTTGTCCATAAGTTTTTTTTGGGTTAATTGCGTAAATGTCGTTAAACCCACCACAGCCAATTAGTAAGTTGTCACAAACATGCCAATTCGTTACTAGTACAGCTCACCGGTGTTTTCGAGCCAAGCAACATTTACAATCGGAGTACGTTTCGCCAGTAATTACAACTAGCTTCATCAAGCGACAGCCAGATTTGTGGCTGTCGGTGGGTTTAAAGACATTTGTGTCTTTAGACCCACCCACAGCCTACGTGTTAAACAATTGGTGATAATCACGGGCAGTGGACATCACGTGGGGTGGCGGGAAAGTACACTTGGCTCATCTCCGCTTCGTCACTCGACTGCTTAACACTGGAAATGCTTGGTTTTTCAGTGGCTGTCAAGTCATGGTGCGCATGTGGGTCGTTAGTCTGCTCCCCTTTACATGTTGCTGATTTTACATGTTATGGCCACTTTTTTAAATTGCCGTTGTAATGCATGTTGCAACAAACCATTAGATGCCAAGGGTTTTAGCACAAAACGTGGCTAATCCTCATTCCTCCCAAAGTCCCTTCTATACTGTTCAGCGTTCTCTGCGGTTGGCTTTGTAACTGCCTCCCAGTATTTCAACGTTCCTACATAACCATCAGTTAAAAAAACATCCATTATTTGCTCGACTCAAGTGCTCTATGCTGGACACCATGTGCAAGACTTTCAGGCTTGCGCTCCATGACAATTATAAAACCAAGTATGGTGTATTCTCACTTTAATGTTCAATTTCTTTAAGAAAACCACTGGGTGCAATTAAACAAAATAAAAAAAACAAGTTTCAGAGGACAGCTTTATTTCTCCAAATTCACAAGGCAACACATCCCAGGCTCATGCGGGTAAGCGGCAGAAAATGTGTGCCCAGTTGAGGACAGTTGTCTCTTCTTACGCGGCGTGCAGTGCCCGCCACTTGTTCAGGGGCCCGTGGTTTGGCATGTACTTGACACCCACACCATCGGGCATCACCGTCTTTTCAGCCAGCATTGCCTCAAAGTCTTTGCTGTCGAATTTGGTAAAGCCCCACTTCTTTGAGACGTGGATCTGTGGCACAAAGTAAGACCGTGTGTTAGTGTGCTTTACACAATTGAAGACACTAGGACAAGTTCAACTCATTGACATTAATACAATTACTTATATACCCAGACTCCTTTTCAGGAAGGTTTTGCATTGGAATATATGGCCAGAACCAATAATATTGTATGTTTTTCGCTATGGGGCAAAACCAGATAACCAACCCAATGGAAAACCATGCAAAATAGACCATACAAATGCAGGGTGAACCATACAAGCTAAATATACAAACTTACTGTCCAACAATTGATCATTTACAAAACTTTAATGTTACTTATAACTCAAGAACTAAAAGTAACATGATACATTACAAACTAGCAAGAATATTTTTTTACAAAGTGCAGTTTTTTCAGACATGACCTGACATTAACAGTACGCCAAAGGTTTGAGCAATTGGTTACTTGCGATGGTTCGCTATAAACACCTTTTCATGGACAGCTAAAGTATAAATACTATTTTTTACATGCTGAAATATATTTGTTCCATCATGGCACTTGAGAACTACAAGCATGAGGACAGCCATGTGCATAACAGCTTTCTTGTGTAAACAGCCACAATGGGGTAAGGCACTGCAAATAATATACATTTTTAAATTCGATGGGTGTTGTGACTTTCACCTTCTGGCGACCCGGGAACTTGAACTTGGCGCGACGGAAAGCCTCTACCACGTGCTCTTTGTTGTTGGGCTTGGTGCGCACCGACATGATGGGCTGGCCGATCGACACGCGCGCCACTGTGCCCTGAGGCTTACCGAAGGCTCCGCGCATCCCTGTTTGCAGCCTGGAGAATGTACAAGACAGAACGGTTCCAGCAATTATGTCATCTGCAAACACCACCCTCTTTATGTACATCATGCACATTTGTTTAGCGGCCAGAGCACATGGAACACTAAAGAAACGAATGAACCATACATTTTAAAAACTAACTTAACACCTGTAAGAATATTAATCTTGGATGTGAAAATAAAGGCGGAAAGTGGGCCCACACATTACATTTGTCTACAATGTTTTATATATATTTAAATGTCACATTATGTATGCACTGTCTCCATGGTCCCTAAGAGTTTCGTACAAGGAACGAAGATCTTACACAAACCAAGGAGTCTGTTTGTTTTATGCACCCATTGCACACTACCAATCAATTGAACAAAAGGTAGTCGGCTTAATTGAGTGCAAATCCACACCTAATTGCATAGACATCAAAAATGTAAATAAATCCATATCGGTGGGAGAAACGCCAATCCAATAATATTTTAGCTTAACTGTTGATTTAAAAAAAATTGTAAATGCAGCATCGATTCAAATATTTCGAATATATTCGGCAAAATTCAGCCTACAAATATGTATTCAACCACGGCGATCCAGCTTTCACAACCAGTTTAAAATGATGAAACAAATGTCGTGTAACCTGCCATCGCCCTTGCCACATGGCGTCCTGGCACTGACCTATCAGCGCCTGCACAGGACAACATCTTGTTGATGCGGATGACGTGGAAGGGATGCAGCCGCATGCGGATATGGAAGCCGTCCTTGCCGCACGTCTTCACCATGTACTTGTTGGCACAGATACGGGCGGCTTCGAGCGCTGGCATAATCACACAAAAACTGAAATCACTACAATTCTCACAGGAATTTATAAAAATTGAATTTATACAGCGCCAACTAAACGTGATTGCATCTCAAAAATGCTGTACAATATTTAATGATAAATGTTGTTCGTTTATAAGCAGATAAAAAAAATGCCAAACAGTAAAAAAACGTTATGCTGCAACAACGCGATGATGGTTGTTTATTTGTCAGCTTGGAATATGCGTGTCAACTTGCTAATCCTGTAACCAGGTGATCCACTACTAATTACTAAGTCAGTTGGACAACTTTCTTCAGAAGGGTCCTACATAGTTATTTTTTATAAAGCATTTTTTTGTGTAGTCCAAAATCCAACTGCACAGACAAGCTCACTTAACCCATCTGCTGTAATGCTCTTCCCCCGTGTCATCTCAAGTCCCTTTTGCCTATAGTGTCCTTCCCCACATCTTACAAAGCTTTCTCTCCACTTTCCCTACTACAAACAGAAAACAAATCCTTGAAACTATGTAGATGTATGTTTTACTATTTGTACAGCACCCCGTGCCATTTCCTCTCCACTACACAGCCTAGTGGGTTTATTTCTAATCACACCATTCTTAAGTGCAAGGCTATCTCACATAGGCGCTGTGGTTTCCAGACGAGTATAGTCGCCTTTAGGCGGCAATGCTGGTATGTGGTTCTATTTAATTTGAAATAAAAACTAATTTGGACCATGATACGAGCACACAGCCTACTAGTTACGACCTATGCAAAAAGGAGCAAACCTGAGCCCACCCGGCCATGTCACTGCACCAAAATAATAAAAAAAATTGCACCAAAGTATATGTACGCGTTGCTTACATTTTTTTAATATACTGAACGTTTTATAAAGAGACAGGATATTGGGCGCTCACCCTCCGAGGAGAGCTGCTCGCACTCATCTGACACCATGTGCGCGCATAGCGGGAACTCTTCCACGCGGGCCTTCTTGCGCCCGAGGTCGAAGATCCTGATCTTGGGATCTAAGAGAGGTAAGTGGCAAGGATCGGTCATCATTCACTACAAATACGTATGACTTAATGTGCACACTGCTTGTGTATAGGTAATTAAATCAGTATATATACATGTGCAAGTACATCCCTTTAGAAATACATTGTTTGAGGCCCCCTACACTGTAGGCTTTGGTGGTTATTTCACCACGCTGGTGACTATGGGAATAGACGTTGTAGCAAAGTAAAAGCCAAAAGATTATTCTGCACTGAACCGTGAAAATTTCTGCTGTGCTTGGTGGCCACCAAATCACGACGAAAGTAAAATTTTTGCTAGTTAACTTCCGTGATTTGGATATATAGGGTGCATGCTGGGTGATTTAGTCGTAGGTACTTGTGTACAGGCCATACCACGTCTTTTAGCTAGGAAGGATTCTCCGAGCCCCAGAGTTATATTTCAGGGCAGCCATGCATTGCGTTGACATACTTTGACATTGTTAAGTAAATCTAACCTCCATGCATCTCAGACAACACACATCAAAGTGAAATTGGGCTCTGACGTGTGTAGTCTGAGATGCATGGAGGTGCTCTGTTTCCAAGGTCCCTTTAGGACTCCGTATATGTGACGGAGATCTTACACAAACCAAGGGGTTTGATATGCGCACCAACGAACACCAACAACCAATTAAATGAAGGTCGGTTTGTTCAAGTGCAAAATGAGGTTAACGAGGGTCCACCACATTACAGGGTCCATGTTTTGGCCACCAGAGGGCAGTGCAGCAAAAACCGTTGTACTTTATTTTATTCTGTCTATGCTCCGTAATGAACAGCGTGAAGTACAGTATGGTTTAAAAAAATCACTTCCACAACTAAGACGGCGTGGCGAGGCACTAATCTAGCAGTGTGACCATGGGATCGTACACGTACTTAAATGAATCCCTTCGCAACAATTACCGCAATTTCGGTGCACATTAGGAGAGTTAATGAGCTTATTGCTATTAAAAGTAGAACCATTTACATACGCTAACCTTAATTACACGTGATGTTTGTCCCATTAAAGGTATTAGACGCGCCACCCAATTGCCCTCATGTGCAGGGCCCCTTTTGTAAAATTACTGCTGGATCGGGACCAACCACACGTCGCGGGTCAAACAAGGGGATTATTTGACCATACTTCACCACGCTGGTCAGTGCGGGAAGCACAGACGCGACATAAGAACATCACCGCACAATGACTTTCGCCGCATCGCCCTGTGCCGCCAACGCCTACTTCATTTGTGGCATTGCATTTCAGCCGCATTTGATCTGGAACGTTACACAACCGCGTCGCAGCTCGGCACCCCTTATAGGAGCGCTATTTTAATTTCCGATCATATTCATTTGGGGAGTTTTAATTCGAGCACTCACCGGGCACACCGCGACAGAAGCGAGACTTCGGGTAGGGCTTGTTCTTGCAGTATCTGTAACTATAAAACACACGCACGCACGGGCTTGTTTCTCGCAGAAATGAGCATTGTAGTCTGTATGAACACGTTTTAATTGGACGCATGCCACCCAGCAAACATAGCAGCATATTAAAATTTTACAGATACTGGCTAATACTTGGGATGTATTTTTTTACGCTTGCCCGAGGGGAAGCCGCCATTTAGCACTTAACGCTGGAGAGCCAGGATTCCACTTTGCTATAACGGGGGGTTACGTCGAGGTATATGGACAGCCTTTGTGCCAATCCACTGCTGGATGAGGGCCTCCCTGTGCCGTGGGTGTCTTATTTGACCATATTTCACCACACCGTTCAACGCGGCCTAGCAGACGTTGGGAGCGTAGTACAATGCAACATATATTGCTATAGTATACTGCCGTTGCCTTCAACGCGACGGCGCAACAGCCTATAGCACCTACTTCATGAATGCTCGCTCATTCAAGTCTTAAACAGGCCACATCTGCTTAGCTTCCGAGGAATTGTAACGCGACTTGGTCTAAAGGCGTGCCCATTCATAAATATACTCGCTACAGTATACTTTGCCGTACTATAAACCGGCCAAAGTTGTCAAACTCTTTAACAGGCATCACGAGTGCAAAGGCGAACGCAAAAATCCTAATTGTAACTAAAGTGGAACTTTAGACTCGAGGCCTTGTGGCGGGACTAAGGCCTACTCACCAGCGAGCGGGACGGCGACCCATCTTGGTAGATCGCCTGGCGGGGCAGACAAGAAATAAGAACAAATAAATATTGGTGCCATGTTAGAGCACCTATTTGTAAAATCGCACGATTGATTATCGGTAACGCGGTCGTGATGTTTAAGGATTTCAACGGCGACTACCGACAACCACTGCAGCCATCTTACCTCGCCCGACGGAAAGGATTGTGGGTGGCCGCCGGAAGCTTCAAGGAGTCACGGACGAAACCATTTGGCGATGAAAGGGGGAGACCACTCTTAATTCATTTTCCCCGCAATTGTGTAAATATTTATGCTTGATTATTTCACCAGCGCTAACATAATAGTAATGTAATTCTTTCGTTATTTAACAGTTTATATTATTCGCAATTCCCCTTTTATGACGTTTTACCGATTGTTGCTTTGCAGAGTAAATAATTAACCCCTATTTTTGCATCGACAATGCGCTCGCCTGTACGTGCTCGGGACGTCATCGCTCACCGTTATGATGACGTCATGTCGTATTCAGCGTGCGTCGTGTCACCTTGCGCGGTGACGCTAAGGCACGATGTGTGACGTTGCTCAGCCACGTTCTATCCACTGTTGGCTTCTATTCTTGCAGTACACATAGCTGACAACCCCTTATCAAACCAATGCAGACCTTATTGGTCACCCGTGCCCTTATACATCTCAACGTTCATCCTACAAAGTCACATCACAAGGGAGAAAGGGCCGTCCATAAATGACGTCACGCACCTGAAGGGGGGGGGGGGTCAGACATTTTTGACGATGTGCGACGAGGGGGTGGGGGGGCAGAGCTCTGTGACGTCATATTTGAG
This sequence comes from Petromyzon marinus, assembly GCF_048934315.1. NCBI lineage: Eukaryota > Metazoa > Chordata > Hyperoartia > Petromyzontiformes > Petromyzontidae > Petromyzon > Petromyzon marinus. The sequence continues at coordinate 8,797,280 of NC_133696.1, read as the reverse complement.
GGGGGTCTGACTTTTTGTGACGCCATGTGACGAGGGGAGGGGGGGTTAAAAATCGTCCAAAATCGCGTGACGTCATTTATGGACGGCCCCAAACACAAACAAATAGACACTCACCACTACCAACCTGTCAACCCTACCTTAGCCCTACCTTATTACATACCAATTCAGACCTTATTGGTCACCCCGTGCCCCTTATAAATCTCAACGTTCATCCTACATCACAAGGGAGAGAATCACAAACAAAAAGGCATTTTCTTTGCCCGTATTGAAACGGCTGTACGCCGTACGGACCTGAAAACTCGATTGTCCTTGTACAGAGAATACGGGGTAAACCATGTGGACAGACGGTTAATCCAGTGTGGCAATTTGTTCAGGAACTTAAATGCCAATGTCGAGGTTTGCTAGCCACTAGATTACTTCAGCGGAGAGAGAGTTCGTGTAGCTTTGCTATTCCTTTGTTGAAGAAGCGCAGTTCACAGTGCTTTAAAAGACGAGTTTGAATTTAGAAACATGCGTGTTTGGCTGCTATAAATGTCCGCGTGATGCTAAGCCACTTCGTTGAGCTATCATTTGTGACCGGGGTCGCTTCTGAATAATAGTTATTGTGTATAGCTCAGTGGGCCTTGCCTGGTAACATTAAAACATAATTTAGTTTCACTCTTAGGTTCTGTCGGTAAAGTCACGTGACTTTACCGAATGACTTTACCGGAATAACCAGAGTAATTCCTGCAGTCACGAAAGCTTTGAATATAGTTTAGTTTATTTAGTTGTTTTACGCGTGTTAAGGGTCGCGTTTGGCGAGGAAACAACCCAATTAATAAAATAAGGAATAAATAAAATATATTTCAAATGAATGAAAACTAATGTACAGTATGTGTGTTGAACTTCTTTCGCACCGTACGTAGCCAACCGTGATAGTCGGAGCATGCGGAATGTCTATCCACTAAGGGGACGTCCATAAATGACGTCACGCACCTAGGGGGGGGGGGGTTGAGAATGTGACGTCACATCAAAATACGCAACTTTAAATAAATATAGACAACACGTTCTACTTAATTAAATATACTTTTTAATAAATGTTTTCTCCTACAACATCAGAGTGCAGTGCCACATTAAATACGTACTACAATGACAATAGTTTAAAGCGATTTGAAGTATTTTTTTGAAGGCCACTTGTGTTGTGGCCGAAACGTCGTGAGAATATTATTGTTTTATTTTATTCTTTTATTCTCATTCTACGTGACTTTACCGAAAGAACCAAAGAAGATTTGAAGCATGTTTTATTTTTTTTGGGGGGGGGGGCAGAGCTTTGTGACGTCATATTTGAGGGGGGGTCTGACTTCCTGTGACGCCGTGTGACGAAGGGGGGGGGGGGTCAAAAATCGCGTGACGTCATTTATGGACGGCCCGTAAGGAAGAATAGAGCAGTGGTTCTTCACACGTGCACCCCCTGGGGATGCGAGATGCCCTTTCTGGGGGTGCGAGACATGGCCAGATGTTTTTAGACGGTAAATAATCTAAACACAAATTAAGCACGGGCACGTAAATACAACTACCTTGTTTCACCAAACTTATGTTAACATAATAACATTTCTTTACGATTGAGGCTGCAATAAAAGTTTGGGACCACTGGTTTAGAGGGAGCGCTCGTGAGCGCTCGCAAGCTACCGAGCTGTCTGGAGCCTCCTCTCGTGGATGCTCCTTCTGACAACAGCGGCGTTGAGTAATTGCAGGGCTGCACCTTTTCCTTATTTAACCAGCTACATCCCACGTGGCATGGATTCATCTTTGCCTCCGACGCAAAGTTGAAGGGTTGGACAAGTTCGCGCGCGGAAAATTGATGGAGGAAAGAGAAAAAAACGAATGATGAGGACCCCAATGGACTGCAGTCCACCACAGCTGCTGCTGCTGCCCACTACTCACGGGTATCCTAGTGATGGTGCTCACGTCCCTTGTCAATAACCTTGCCGCGATCCACCGTTGGTGTCGCCTTCATGGGATTTTTTGCCTTAGCCCAGAGGTCGGCAACCTTGCGGCTTCGGGAGCTGCATGCGGCTCTTTGAGGAGTGCAGTGCGGCTCTTGAAATTAGAAAAAACAAATGACTTTTTATTTTGGTTGTCGGCCCCTGATCATAAGAGTCCAGTTTACCATGGGAGTCCAGTTCACCTTGGGAGTCCAGTTCACCATGGGAGTCCAGTTTACCATGGGAGTCCAGTTCACCATGGGAGTCCAGTTCACCATGAAAGTCCAGTTTACCATGGGAGTCCAGTTCACCATGGGAGTCCAGTTTACATTGGGCAGGGGTCAGTAACCTGCAGTTCCGGAGCCACATGCGGCTCATTAAGGATTGTTCCGTGACGTTATTTATTAAGGACCACCGTCTCGTATTCACCACGTGCATTGCGGCTCTTGAATTACTGTTTTAGCAAATGGATTTCTTTTCATTCGGGGTGAGGAGTCATTTCTGAGGCTACGGCAGGGATTTACAGGATTAAGGATGAAGGCGGCAAAGTGATGGTTTCTCCGGATATCTGTGTGGGGGGGGGGGGGACAGATTTGAGTCGATGTACAGGTTGCGATGATGGGCTTGGGGCAAAACGGATATTAGAGCAAAACGGAGAGCGGAGTGGTGTTATGGAATGAGACGTTTTAAGGTGCATTCAGAAGCTATGCGGGAGATGGTATCACAATAGTTTCAGTTGCATGGCCACAGTCGCAAGTCCTTAATTTTCCATACATGAAGGCAATGTGCATAGCGGCCTGTAGATGTTCTGATGTGATTGATGGTTCCACCCGTGTCATTGAGAAATGTCAAAGTGAAGTCGGTGCGACGTTTGCGTCTCGAGGTTTTGTTGTTGTTGTTCTGGACGTCAGCGTTGTTCCACTGTTCGCCAGCGTTCTTCCGGATCTGAGATTCTCAGATTCAGAATATTTAGACTGGATAAATCCGATTCGCTATGAAGCTCTTTTTCACACATGTCCAGTAGGATGATGACAGCACGATCCCCAACAGGGGGATCAGGACTCGACTTGGCAGTGAGGTGAGGTGGTTGATGGGTAAGTTGTTGGTAACGAAACGTGTAAACTTCCTTGCAGTGTGCATATCTCTACGGATATTTGGTAGCAGAATGTTTGCCAGAACGGGGATCCAGGGGGATTGGTGTCGGTTTCAGGGCTCCTATTATGATGCGCATTGCGTTTGCATCGAGCAGTTTTGCGAACGAGCTCTCTGCCACAGAGTCATCTGGGAAGAGGGCGGCTGTTTGCAGGGGATCTTACCGAGGCTTCCCAAGCCCTACCTGCAAGCGTCCGTTTCACCACTGGATGTGTAGTGGGTTCCACGGAGACGTAGTCTTTAGAGGCAACACGGTTTATTTAAATTTTAACAAGCCCCCTTTACTCCCACTACTTGGGGAGGTATGGCCTCCGCACTGACGTGCTAATCACTGGGGCTACGGGCTCTGAGTCCTCCGGCTAAGGGTGACCTAGGGGAGGCTACGCTGACCCGACCCAGGCAAGGTGCGGGTGCCGACCACTGGCCCGCGCTCGGCCCTTAAAAGGACGTCAGGTCCCGGGGTCCCAGACTAGCTGGTCTTATGTCGTCGTCTTCAGAGCACTGCCTCAAGCTGTCCCCGAGGTCCGTCTTTTATACCCACCTCGGGGACTCTCCGCCCCCGGTACCACCCCCTTTCTGGAACCTTCCAGGGGGCTCTGGAATAACCCCCCAACCCCTCACCTGGGGTCGGGGGGGGGAACTCGGCCTCTCAACGGTCCGGCTCTCTCTCTCTCTAGCTCAGGGTGGCAGCCCCTATAGACCCTTGCCCGCAACTACAGGTAAGTATACCGTGCACAGGGCGGTGTGTGCTATGTATTTCATTTATGGCCGGCCCCTTAGGCCGCCTTGCCGTGTACATTCACGCACGCCCAATCGCTGCGTTCACGGAACATGTCGCTGCCAGTGGTTACCGGTCGCTTTCTTTCAGAAGCGGTAATCGATTATTTTAAGGGTTATCCATTAATAACCCGCTTTCCACTTAAAAAAATAAAACAATATTCGTACCAATATTCTCCGGACTGGTCGACTCGTTGACAAACTCACTCCCCACCACAGCAATACCGAATTTCCACAACTGCCTAAGAATAAACAGCCCTTAATCGAGCCGCATGCTCGTCTCCCCATGGGGGTTACGCCAATGTGGGATGAGAGCAGGGGGTGGCGGGGCATGGACTCGGGATCATGAGAGTACAGGGGTGCGCGTGGAGTGTCCTCCGTAACGTATCCCCTCGCGTCTGCCACGGGACAGACCGTTTAAATCGCAAGTCGCCAAACCTCTCTTACCCATACATTGTCCGGTGGCATTTTCAGTGCCGCTATCAATTTTCCTGCAAACCACATTGATAGTTAAAAAAAAACCAACAGGGGGCGAATAACCTTGAGATTTTTTTACATTTGAGATCTTATGGACCCGTGCACAAATGATTTAGAAGCATTTTTCCAAACGATAAAATGGGTCTTCGTTTGGCCAATTTTTGAAGTGGAGCTTAAATTATAATATGGGTAAAGTGCTGGTAGTTCCCCCTCTGCTACGCCTTCTGACCAACGTGGAAGAGTAGGCCAAATACCCTACAGACGAGGGGCCCACTTGAGCATTTCGTCATGAAAGTCCTTCCGCCAGCAAATGCCATGGGCAGGGCCATTACCTTTCCGCAGTATGCTATGGACCAGTTGTGACCTTGGAGCCCGTGTGCAAGAGAGTTTCGGGAAATTCCACTGTTTAAAAGTAGAGTGTTTAAACGTCTGATTCAGTTCTGGGTCAAGAGTCAAAGTCTTCAGAAAAAGGGGTCAACAAAATTGGTTACAAATGTTACACTGCAAATCACCCAACTGTTCGTTTACGCATCTTTGCACGTTCCAGTGCGCACCTTTTCTTCGCTATAACCCACATTCCGATCAATACAATCACAGCTCAAGCCAACGAGACAAAAACACCGCAAAACGACGGACAGGAGCAGAGGTGGCGCGGCTGTGGTTAGACTTTATTGTGCTTGGGAGAGGAGGTTGCTGTGGTGGTTGACGACCGCAGAGCAACGTGGCCCTCGCCGGCATGAGGCAGGAAAGAGTGGGAGGGCTTGCAAGGCAGCCTGGGACCCGGATGTCGCACAGCCACCACACGACTGCGAGACACCCATGGAGGTTGCGTTTCTTTTGTTTGGGGGGGGGGGGGGGGGGGGAGGTCTCGGTCTTGCCAGATCAGAAGTGTTGTTGCCTCGGTGGAGAGGCGGCATTCTAGTTGATCACCATCTTGCCAGATCAGAGTTTTTAACACCAAAATGGATGGAGCGTATTGTTGGAAAATTGGGTATAGAACGAGTTAACCAGCGCAATTACAAGAAGTGAACTCGGAATAATTTTTTTTCAGAAAAACCTGATGCTCTGGTTTTTCTAACAATGTAATTTTTTATAGTGTAAACCCCGGCAAGGTTTTTTAGTTCAGTTGCATTGCTTTTTGGGTTGGCTGATTGAGGATAACGGAACTAAAACCTAGACTTTTTTTTCGTCAATTGGTACAAAGGACTTCTCTTCTTGAGCTGGCAACAACTTTGTCCCCCTGGCACGTGGGACCCCTCCGTACATTCAGCGACAACCAGTGTTTGCGCTACAGCTGCCAGGACGGAAGCAAGGCATCATGCTGCCCTCTCCCCCAGCGATCATACATTCAAGCGGCCGCCGTTCACTGAAAACGAGGCCTTGGCGGGGATCCAGTTATAATAGTTCAGTGTCATCCGAGAGAAAGAAGTCATACTTTTTCCTTTTATAACTAGGCTTGTAAGTCGATACAAAAAGACCAAAAAGACTTGGGTTGTGGGAGCTACCCATCAGAAGCCAATCGTGGCATGCTTTACTGGAGGTGTAGCAGCAGCAGGTCGCCACAGCAACGGGTCTCGGGATTGGCCAAAATGTGTCTGAGTAGGCAGGCCCCTCAAGAATCACCTTCGGGTGACTTTCGTAACACTATTAGCTGAACTTTAGTCAAGAGACTAAGCATCGACATAGAAAACTGAAGTCATAAAAAATATAAATTCGAATTACTTTAAATCGAGAAAGTGGTTTACATGAATAGCTACAGTAAACAGATAAACCTAGCCCAGATAGCAGCGCAGCTACGACGAGTAGCCCTGCCAATGTACAGTGTCTCACTGAAGACATTACACACAAATCACAAAAAACATTCTACGCAGGCAGATGCACCAAATAGAAAAAAATGTCACCCACCAGCCACCAAAAACAGAAAACGAGATTCAAAAAATGCAGAAAGCGAGACGGGGTGGCGTCGATCAAAGGCAACCCAGAAGTTGCACTAACAAAAGTCGGGGAAGAATTGTTCAATAGGCGAGCGACAAAAACTTTTCACAAACTACCACAAAACGTTAACATTTGCGTCACGCTCCCTTCCCAACCCGTCCCTCATGCCAGCTAACGGGCAGCTGGCGTGTACCAAACCAAAACCCCACACGGATACACAAGGGCGGCAACTTTACAGAATAACATGCGGTGATTGTACACGGTGGGGCGGGGATGTTGAGCGAATTGTGAAGTTGCGATAGGATGGACGAGTGTGGAGGTCGTTGAGGTGGAAAGAGGGCAGGGGAGGAGAAGCACGCGGCGGCTCTATCGCAAGCCGTTCAGACGACGTTGACGACGTAGGGGCTGCCGGGGACGTGCTCGTTGCCCCACATGAGGACGAGGATGTGCTCTCCGCGCTCTTTGAGGGTGTAGGAGACGGCGTAGGCGCCTTTCCCCGTGTGCTTCACCACCACTTCCTCGCACGGAACATGTGGCCCGTGCACGCCCACCAGCAGCATGTTGTTGCCTGTGACCACGGCGGGAAAAAAATGGCGAGCGAACAGTGTTTACGCAACGCCCGTTCCAGTTAAGTCCAAATCGGTCTCCTGTCAGGGATTAATTTCAGCCAAACTAGCACCCTTCCAATGGTCGCTGAACAGATGACCATTTGAGGTTTAAGGTCCTTTTTATAGTAATATTTTTAAAACGCAGGGTTTATTAATTTCGGCAAGGCCTGTATGGGTCAGCGACCTATTATCTCTCATCGCTATGGCCATGGCTACTATGAGCAACGTGCTACACCCTACCTTCCAAGTCCACCAGTAACCAAAACTACAGTGATAAATTAAGCCCCGAGTCCCATCAAACTCATCTGTCAAAAAAATTGTTGGGTGTCAATGGTAGTCTGCGACAGCACAATTTCAAATAGATCACGTTGTTGTTTGCCTGCAGACTGTGGCTACTACGTTCAGATTATCCAAGCATACCTCAGGGACTAACATGTGAATTAAATTACGATTCTCCATTGCAAACGTGGGGGGATTAATAATGCCGTGACAACCCAATGATAACCCCACGACGACTATCAACCACCAGTTCACCAGCCCTAGCCCACTGCGAGACCCTGGAGCGCAACGCACCAGCCTTGCTGCAGTCGACAGTAAAGCTGTTCTTCTGGCCAACGTAGGCCTTGTTGAGGCCTGCGCCGCGTGGCACCACTTTGCTGGCGTCTGAGACGAAGCGCGCAAGACCCGGCGCCACCGCCGAGGTCGAATGGGCGGCCGAGCGAGTCAGTGTGTCCACCATCACCGATGAAGACTCCTGGAATCCGGCATTACCGGCGAGACGCTGGCCTAGCACGGTCACGCATTCACATGCAGAAGGAGGCAGCAGCACGAGTGGCAGCAACACGAACATGTTTCAACAATGAGCACACAAGTAATGCAACCACAACAACATGGCCTCCATGATCTCAACATACCTCATCAGTACTGGGGTTCACAGTAAATGGACCTCATTCGGCGATGGGTCTGCAAGCCATGGTACCCTCTGGTTTCATTGATCATGGGCTCCTGGATCTCACATTGCAGTTGGGCCGAGGTAAAATCAGTCCCGACCCAAGTCCTGTTTTCACAGCCCCCATTGCTCCAGGTGCGACAGCCTCCTGGTAGCCGCTCCAAACCGGACCTTGGGCCACACAGCACCACTGTCCCCCTAAATAGTACGAGTGATGCTTCCGACACGTTAGGTTACGATTCAATTGCAGTTATGTAATTTGGCCTTTAGCTTATTCATTGAAAACTATGAAATCGTAATTACCATCCCCGTCTGTTAAAAACACCAACATGCGCCTCCAATTAGCACTTGCTTACATAGTATGAAAGACGTTCAAAACGTACAACGGCCATAATTCTTAACTAAAATCGACAGGATGTGAATGAAAAACGCATCAGGCTACAGAACAACCCCTCTGTTGGGCAGAGAAATCTGGTATTCTGAAACAAGGGGCATTGAACTACACATTCAACTTAGGGAGTCAATGGGGGAGCAGCAGCGTTTGGACAAATCCTAGCACCCACTCACCGGTGATCTTGGCCTTGAAGGGGCTGCCGGCAATGTGGTGGGGGCCCCCATACTTGACCGCGACCAGGTAGTTGCCGGGGGCCATGGGCGTGTAGCTCACGCGGTAGCCCTCGGGGCACTCGATGCAGTCCATGTGCACCTTTGAAGGCCCGTCAATGGTAACCGCCAGGGCCCCGGCACCGGCACCGGCCCGCGTGGTGTTCACCACAAATTCCGCTGGCGCGCCTGCACCACGGGACGGCACGGAGGGGACGATCAGCATAGTATTGCGAGAGGTTACCATTTGAGAACTCTGTATTAGTAATTGGCGTCTGTCGAGGAGTAATCCAGGAGGTCCGTTTTGATTCTCCTGGCACGGCAGTTGAAACAATGGGAAAGATCATAATTAAAATGCCACCTCCTAGCCCTGTCCATTAAAGATCATTAACAGACCTTGGATGAATTGCAAATAAATAATTTATACTAAGCATAATTAAGAATCGATTAAAAAAATTAAGCCGATGGATTGTTCTATGCTTTGTACAGTGTGGAACGAGCGTTGTACAGTGTGCACGTGTGTCCATAACAATCACGACCTTGTTTAAAATCGCGCCGTAACATGGAAAGCCATTACAAAGATGCATGCGACCGAGACTGAAATTTAATAGCCATCTCAGTTATTCAATCCATATCACCCAGGTCTGTCCTTTCCTTCCAACAAGTGAGGTCGGACACGGCACATGATAGCCTCAGTAGGAATGGCCTGGCAAGGGAAGGCGCTATGGTAACATTACCGTCACTTCGTGGCAAACGCCGGCCGTTGTCGTCAGGTCTTTCGTACCGGTAGTGCCGCCCTGGAGACCAGACCCGTAGGCCGTCACAAGTCCGGGGTCGGCAGTCTGCCCAGGCTCGCCGACGCGCACCTTGAAGGGGCTGCCCGGCACGTGGCTGCCGTCGAACTTGACGTGTACGGCGTGCGTGCCGTTTTCCCGCGGCACAAACCGGATCGCGTACTTGTCTGGCGACAGCAACCACAACGACACACGACCGATCAACTTCATTAAAGTTGACAACGACACTGGGGAAGAGACGACGAAAGAGCACGTAGTCACAGCTATGGATAGTGTCACCATGGCTACGAATAACGTACCGTTGTCGAGCTCCGAGACTATGCAGTCCTCGATGGTCCCCGAGGGAGAATGAAGCTTTGCGTCCAGTTTCCCCCGCGCCCCGTTCAGGTTCACAGCAAACGACGCTGGTTGATTGGGTTTCAGCCCAGACTCCTGCAGGGGTAGCATGGGGAGCAGGGCGGGGATTAGTGAGACACGGTCAAGTCACACCAGGGGGTGGGGGGCTGGGAGGTTGGGACACCAGGGCAGCGGCACAGTTGGTGGGGGAGGCGGGCGGCGTTAGTGGGGGGGAAAAAAAAGTGGATGCTTTGCAAGAAGGTCATGGTTAGGGGGTCAATGGACAGCAAAAACATGGAGATCCTTTTTGCGGTGTGCAGGGCTAGGATTTTTGTTTTCGTGCTAGCAGCAAGCCTTGGGCGAGTGGTAGAGGTTAGAAGTTAGCAACAGGATTGGAGGGGGCAGTGAGATTTTGGGAAATCGGTTTCTGGGGGGAGTGTTCACACAGGCGCGACACTCACCTGATCCGGTAGCGACGGTGAGAATTAACGAGAGCGTGCAGGGCGACGGGAGGGAACATGCAAACGACACGGTGACACGCGACCACGAAAAACCACGCGAGACGGTACACACACACACACAGGTTAGCGGGGCAGGGGGTGGGGGGGGGTAACGACATGCAACATTTCCCGCCGTGACAGCATCAACACCCAGGAAAAACAACCCCAGATTACGGCCACAAAAGTGAGTGGCAGAAGCATCGGCCGCCGCCCAACACGGTGCTTCTGCCGACGGTGGCGAGGGGCCAAACAAGGACCGGCACTGCTGGCGGCTCCAGAGGGACCCAAGCCGCCATGGCGGGGGGGATAGTTGGTAAAGACACTGCACGGGCATAGGGCAGCAATATGGAGAGGTAAGGACACAATCCGGCAGAGCAGCTGGGCTTTAATAGCCAGGAAGCACGTTAGCGATTAGATTTTTATGGAACACCAAATAGATTCACTTATCCCAGAAAGAATGTTTTAAGTACAATAGACGATTGGATGAACGTTCCAGTGTGTGGGACCACCACCACCACCGACAGGAAAGCAGAATATAAAAAAATAAGAATAAGAGTAGCAAGGATTGCAGGCAGGCACAGGTGAAGAGAGAGAAAAGGATGAACAAACAGGAACAGAAGAGAACACAGGGAAGAGGAGTGGATGAGGGTGTAAGCTAGATAAAGCAGGCTGGTACAACAGACTGGCGCAGGGAGAGATGTTGAGGCCGCACAGGGAGGTTGTGTTGCGGCTGGCAGATGTCACAGGCTGATAGGAGGCGTTGCATCAGGCAAAGGGAGGCTTTGCAGCCGAGCGAGCAGCAAAGAAAGCCAAGCAGCAGGGCAGCATGGGTGTCTCTGGAGCCCCTCAGGTCCCCCTGCAACATTGGGCTTCCCCCCTCCTCCTCCCCCACCCCCTCTCTTCGGGAGGCGGCTGAGTGAGGTCACTGTCAGAGGCCTTTAGACGAGGCTCAGGAAAAACATTGGCGCTCTCTTCGCGCCCGGACGCCCGCGCGCCCCACCCCTTCCCCCTGGCCGCCTCGGGGGTCATGGACAAGAGGTAAAGGTCACAGCGAGGATGGCAAGAGTTGAGGTAGCAGTGAAGAGGTAAAGGCTAGATGACCAAGGAAGGGTGTTAGGTGGAGGGCAAAATTGAGATGGGAAAAAGGTTAAGATGACAATTGTAGAGTTTGAGGCTGTGACAAGCATGGGGTTATAGAATTAAGATGATTGGAGAATTATAAAAGGATTAATTATCATTTAATGTAAACATTTTCAGGTTGATGTCTGTGCAAGGGATGAAGCCGAGGCCAAGATGGAAATGTCAAGAGCATGAGGTTCATTTAAGTGTCAAGGTAGACTGTCAAGGTGGGAGGATTGTGGCATCAGAGCTTACGCGTCACGTGTCGCGACCTCTCGGGCGGTATGTCAGGGGTGACGAATTAATGAATGATGAGCCGGTGTCAGGAAATCGGAAGTTTAGAAACGAGGCAAGGGGGTCTCTTTAAAGGCTGGCGGCCGGGGGAGCGGGTGGGGGTGGGTCCTGGGCGCTAGCGTATGTTCTTCCGGGGCCTCACCTGAAGGCTCGCCACAGTGAGGCGGCGCGACGCGTCCGTCGAGGTAGACGCCGGCACCACAAACGGGCTGTCGGGGATGTGCTCGTCGTTGAACTTCACCGTCACCTCGTAGTCACCTTACGGGGTAGAGGGCAGGGAGGGAGGGGTCAAAAAGTCGTGGATTAATTACTAAAAGATAAATTATGAGATAGAAAAAGTTCAATGCTTTCATTTGTGATGGTCGGGCAGTTCAGGGGTCAGAACAGAGCTATCACCGCAAAAGAGCATGGGTTCAAATCTGGGTTTAAGCCACCCGTGATTAAACTGGCTTCAAGCATTCAGCTCGCTGAACAATTACCACACAAATCGATTAAAAACACTCAGGAATTGAACTAACGACATCAACCTCACGATAGCGATTGTGATGAGGGGTTTAATCATGGCGGTGCCAATATAGGAGCAATCGGGGTGTGTGGTGGATGATGAATTTGACGATGATGACGTTGGCGATTGCTGTGCCGGGCATAGTGGTGATGGTGCCCTGTGCCCACCGGGCTCCGTAACCACGTAGGAGACGCCGCAGGAACCATCCTGGCGATCCTCGAAGGAGATGTCGGCTTTGCTGGGTCCCTCCACAGCGATCGAGAGGCCTCCAGCCCCGGCCTCCCGCGTCCAGATCGTAAACTCGGCTGTGCAGCGGAGGGAGGAACAGGGGAAGTTCCACAAATCAACTTGAGTAAACATAAACAATACCTTACCCATACATAACGTTGATCTACACGCACACACTTGAAGGCAGCGTCACCGTCTCAGCGTAGATGGAACTGTTCAGCGCGCACGCATGTTAAAATGGACGTGCTGGTGCGACGTGCGTGGTGGCCCTCCTCTCACCGGGCGAGTCGACCACAGCGGACTCGAGGCCGGGCCCCCCGGCGCGCACCTTGTGGGCGCCCCCCTCGCCGAGCGGCCCCACCGTGAACTGGAAGGGGCTGCCCGGCACGTGGTGGCCACGGTACTTGACGCTAACAGTGTGCACGCCCATCTCGCGTGGCACAAAGCGCACGGCGTACGAGCCGCTCTGCCCGCTGCCCACCGCCACCATCTCGGCACGTTCGCGCTTCCCCGACGGGCTGGTCACCTCCGCAGACAGCTCTGCCGCATTGACCTCTGAATTGGGGTGGGGGGGGGGGACATGCAGAAGTGATGGTGTCAAGTCAGAGATCGTGCAGAGTGGAGGGAGATGCCTGTGATTGTGCGAGTTAAGATGGAGGACAGCCGAGTGGATAAAAATCAGGTTAAATCATATGGGACTTTACAAAGCGGTCTGTAGCCACAGCACTCGCAACAAAACTGACAACTTCATTTGAAGAGACATTCCAGCAACAGTAATAAGTGCGCATTGTGTCGCACTTGGAAGGGGGGGGGGTCAAAGGGTTTACAGCTCGGGAGGAGGGGCAGCTTTACCCGGCAACTTGAGGCTCAGGTCACACATGCTGCCCACGGAGGCAACGGAGGCCGCGTGGCGCGGACGTGTGATGCTTTGCCTCATCACGCGGCCCTCCCCTGTCACGTGCACTGTGAACGGGCTCCCTGCCACGAGCAACGGCACACACAATCACAACCACACAAAATAAACGAGGTTCTTGAAAACGAGCATCACCTCTGGAACGTATAATTTAAATCGAACCAAGCGGTGGTGAAACAGATTGTTAACACGTCGGCAGAGGTCGAGAAAGGGCGGAAGCAGTTATAACGGTGCCCACCTGGCACATGCTCCTCAGCGAACTTGATGTTTAGGAGGTAGTCGCCGGGCTCCAGTGGGCGGTAGGAAACTCGGCAAGCACTGTTGGCCAGCTCCTCGCAGTCCAGGTCAGCCTTGCTGGGGCCCTCAATGGACAGGCTGAGGCCTCCGTAGCCTAGACAAAGGTCAAAGGTCAGATTATCCCCCTTTTGTCCGAAAGCCTTGACAGGCAAGGCATTATAAGGGTAACCCCCATCAGCTACACGGAAATTCCGCACAAGTGGAAAATGTGCAGAACTGACGAGACCGCGACACAGGTTTCAATGCAGGAGGGGGGGGGTTTCATTTGAAAGCTTGCACCATTTTGTCTGTGTGAACGAAGTAAAAATTAAAACAAAAATGGATCTTTGCTTTAACAATTTGGCTCATCAGCCCTCAGTGCTGCCGATCTGCACTACCATTTAATTTACAATGTCCAAGGAGGGCTTTGAGCTTAGTTTTGGCAACACATGAAAATGAGAATTTGCCTTACCAACACTTTTTTTAATATTATTGTGCACGATCGTTTCATTCGCATAGTTTATTGCTTATTTGCACAATATTATTTAATATTTTCAATTACATTCATCAAACTGCTGTGCGGCCAATAGTAACTTATAGCTGTTGAATCACAACAAAACGTTTCCGTTCGTTCACTACAGGCAGAACGGTGCCAATTTGGTTGCCGCAGCTGCTCACCTCTCCAAATAGCATAAGCGCGACACATTTGTGCCCATCCGATTAAAACATTTACCGAAAACAGTTTGACGAACGATAATGGGCCTAGGAGCACACAGCCACGAGTAGTGGTCTCGTGACCTTTGAATTGCCACCCTGCCCGGCGTGCAGCAGCCCCCACCAACGCACCTGCGTCGCTCGTGTCGACTATGAACTCCGAGACGTCACCGGTGTGGCCCTGGCGCAGGCCGGCACCCTTGACGCGCACACGCCGCGCGTCGCCGATCTCGGACTGGCCGACCTGCACCGTGAAGGGGCTGTTGGTGACGTGGCGGCCATTCTTTAGCACGCTCACCACGTGCGTGCCAGCCTCGCGCGGTGTGAACGAGATGCCTGCATTACACAACAAACATCGTTACACTTGCGTGCCACATGCAGACAAACGGCAACGCTTGCAGGCATAAACACACGGAACAGTCACTCAGACACGTACAATAACGACTGGTAAGATTCACCATGTGTGGCCTAGTTGAGCCCCCCCCCCCCCCAAAATATGGTAGCATTAACATAAAACTATCAAACCCATTAGTAACTATGGTGTGGCCGACCTGGGGTAGCTGTGTGGTTGTTTGGCAGTGTTAACGGCTGGTGGCGTGGCCGTTTGGGGTGGCGGTATGCTTTTTGGTGTCCTCTAGCCAACTGGCTGGTGATGTGGCCGACCAACTGGATGGCAATAGTGGCGACTCGGTGGCACGTCTAGCAAGCTGGGTGGGAAGCAGTACCAATGTGTCCATTGGGCATGCGCTTGAGCTGGCAGGGCTCCTCGGAGCCGGACGGCCCCACGATGCTGGCGCTCAGCACGCTGAGGTCAGTCTCCTGGATCTGCAGCGACACATCCTGTGCAGTGCCCACGCTCAGGCGAGCGCGGCGCCGACTGTCGTCTACGGGAAGGGATGAGGGGCGGCAGGGATAGGAGGTGACGGCAGGGAGAGGTTCAAAGTCTCAGCGCTAGGTATGGTTGTGCACAGATTCTTCAATACATTTCTTCCACTTTACGGCCAAGAGGCTGGAGAGACAGCATCTCCAATACAATTTCAAACAAAACATTAGGTAAAGGGGAAAAGAGCAAAGTGATTTGTTGCTCAAATGAGCCCTGTAGGAAAGTACTCCGCCTCCTTTACTGTGCTGAGCCAGTGGTGGAAATTGCACTTTCCTTTGATGAGGGCAAGTATCTCCATTAGGCCAACAACTGCTGAATTCTCCCACAGTGATACCATTTTTATTGACCCGGGGACAGGAGGTATGATGGGCCAAGCCCATCTCCAAATGAGGATTTGAAGTCAGAACCTTCCGATTAGGAGCCGTTCGCTCTACTGCTGAACTCGCCTCTCCATGAGTCTTTGCGTACTTCACTTCGTTTTAAATACATTTCTAAAAATATATGCATGGGACGACGCAAGCGCCAATGTCAAGTGCAGAAGGGTATCAAATGTGAAAAAGTTCCTGCGACGAATACCGTCACGCCATCTCATGCCAGATTTCTATCAGATCATCCTCTGCCACACCGGTACAGTCTGCGGCAAATTCCCAACGGAGGAAAGATCACGAGCGAGTGCGATTAACGTGCAGGTACCGGTGATGCGGGCCGAGAAGGGGCTGCCAGGGATGTGCTGGTCGTCGAATTTGACGACGATGCTGTAGATTCCAGACGTCGTGGGGAGGTATGACACCGAGCAGGTGCCGTCCTTGTTGTCCTGGCACGAGATATCTGCCTCAGAGGGGCCCTCCACGGCCAGCGACAGCCCCCCTGCTCACCGTCGGCACAGGGAAGGTGTGGAATGAGGAACAAAAAAAAAAGTCCCTCTTTTTTTCCCCCCCCCCACTCCCCGCACCCTCCCCCCAGTACAGCAGAGCCACGCCAGGGCCTTGCCAAGCCAGCCCGGAGCAGATCAGCAAGGCACTGGGTTGTTTTAAACCGTGACGCACACCACAAAAAACACGCAGATGACGTGGTGATGCTGCCTAAGAGTTGTGTACCGACTGATGTCAGATTTAAAAAATGACGGCATTAGCACCACCTCTGACCCCGTTTGGCTCCAAGCTATATTCGGATGCCTTTGATGCCAGGGCATAATAGTTTGGTTCTGGCTTGGCACAGCAAATAGCCAGCGGAAAACCACCAGTATTGGCAAGAACCCCACATGGCTCTGATGTTACAGTGGAAAAGGGGTAAACCAGCTCCCCCTGTGTAGCCGACACTACTCTCAAGTGGGGTTAGCGAGCACCTATTGAGACAGGCACGGTGCACGAGTGGTGGCGTAGCCAGTACAGAGACCCAGTTACTAAGGGATGAGGTGACCTATGGGAGGGGTTCATAATCACTGATATTAGCTATGCCTGGAAATTGAACACAGATTTCTTGAATTTATAGCACTGTGCATCAACTACTCTACACACCAATAACTGCAGAGTGAAGAGTGCAAGACATCGTATCAGCTACCGATCCAAATGCCAGGCAACTGCCACCAACTGTCTTTGCAAAGCAACTGCCACCTTCAGCTACAGTTCTTCAGGCAGTTGCACCTCTCAGCATCGTTGAGGGGTGCAATTGCCGCGCCTCTGTTGCCACGCGCGTTTTACCCTCGCCAGCATCTTTGGTGTCGATGGTGAAGGAGGCCGGCTGGTTGGCGACGCCGTGGCTCAGGCCCGGTCCGTAGGCAGTCACGTTCCCGCTTTCCACCTCGTCCACGTAGAACTGCAGCGGGCTTCCTGCAGAGAGCGTTAACAGCGAGGGGGGGGGGGGGGGACGGCGGCACAATTCTCAGGGAGTTCTCTTAAGGTCACTGCAACACCATCAACACTGCCCAGCACCTGTGTGTGTATCCGTGTACATGCATACTTGTGTAGCTGCTCATCTCGAATGCCTCACTATAACTTGAATATCCATGTACCCATGTGTCAATGTGCCTTCATACCAGTGTATCTATATACTTGTTTGTCCATGCACCCGTATACCCACGTGTCCATGCACCTGTAATACTGTGTACCCATACGGCTGTGCATCTTGACAACATTGTACCTTTTCAGTATGTGCATCAACACTTGCCTGGAGTCACCGCTGCTCACCTGGGATGTGCTCTCCATCATACTTTATGTCCATCTCGTGGAGGCCTTTCTCCACGGGCGAGTAGCGCACCGTCACCGTGCCGTCACCGTTGTTCACGATTTCGGGGCGATCTTTGCGACCCGAGGGCATGTGCACCTCCCCTATGCACAGGCACGCAGTCAGCCGCGTGCACAAAAAGACACTCCGTATAGCCTTCAGACTGTTAGGGCAAGTGCTATTAGTGAGCATCTATGAAGGCCAGCATGGTGCACGAGGGGGTGGGTGGCCAGCACCACGCCTGGCTGTCTTAGTCTCCCAAGCAGCAATGTTCTCACACACCACACCAGGTACTCATTTGAGCCCGAATCGACGTCAAGGAGGACCAGTTCAGATAATAGTCAATGTTGGCCGTGAGCGGGAATCAAACCTTGGTGTCACCAGGTTCGTAGCATAATAGGGCCAACCACTGCGCTACTGCTTCCCAGGTACAGAGAAAGATGCACGCCCATATATGTACAGACCGATCAAGACTTACCCCCCCCCCCCCCCATGTGCAGATGCATACATACAGCGTTCTCCATGAACAGTCAATGATAGTTGGGAGTGACCGAGGTGGGGGCTGCGAGTGGTGGTGTGTGGGAGGGGGGGGTAATGGGGGAGCGGGTGGCACTCACCAGTGACCTCACCGCGCCTCACCACGAACGGGATGACGAGGCTGAATGGTCGCAGTGCGTGGCTCACCTGCTCCTGTGCCTGGATACGCGGCAAGAGACGCACACAGAACAGACCTCACCAGGCTGGCATGAAGAACGGGGGGGGTGTCGGTAGTGTACATAGCACTACGCTGCCCAGGGGTGGTGAGATTTCACATCACATTAAATGCTAATTTCAGGCAGAGTTCACTCAGGGGAGATCTTGAACAGGTTCAGATCCCACTTGCCATTGCCGTTATCCCACGAACTGAAATCGAACCGAGGCTTCTAGTTTCTTAAGTGCGCCAACTAATGCGCAATCGTTTCCCACGAGTGCATGCGCAGTCATGCACGCAGACAAGAGCCGCGCACACAGCAGTAAATAGTGCTCACTCTACACGCACATCCACGTTCCGGAGAGCCACGAGACACCCTTAACCACTTCCTCATTGCTGTTGGTTAACCGACAGCAAAAAAAAATCCTATGAATAACAATGTCCAAACCAATGCGACTTGACAAACACATTGAGCCCATTAAGTAGCAATATGGTAACAATTTAAATCTGCGACTTAACCTATTATCATAACTCAATGATTAAAATATTGTTCCACCCTTTGGTCAAGCCACTGGTGGATGAGCCTCCCCCCCCCACCCCGCACCGTGTTGATCATTGGGGTTGTTTGGCCATACGTCACCATGCTAGTAAGTGCAGGGTGGCAAGACTGAACCAAGATCAGGTTGAATAACCATTCCGACCACTGTCAGTTAACCCAATGATTTATGGAGTTGGTCAAACATCAGAATATAGGACCACAGAGCTTTCGGTAATTGTTGGCGGAGTTTTTGGCCGCCTTCCCCACTTGTCCGTGGTTTTCCTCTACAATCGCTCGGTGATTTGCAAAGAGTGGCTCGTTTTAAAAACGTCCAAGTTATCACAAATTTATTAACAAGATAAATAAGCAATTAAGAGACGAGGCCTGAACACACCGTCACGGAGAGGGGAGGTTGTGGGGGGGGGGGTGAGCCGTGAGGCAGAGAGCGGTCTCCCACATGCACGAGCTGTTAGCTGTTAGTGCGGCGAGGGTGAGCGAGATTAGCGGTGGGTGCCTGCACCAGACCCCCTGCACGCAACGCCGCTCCACTACCACCAAGGGGGGGGGGGGGGCCTCCTCGCATTCCCATCAGAGCGTCAGCACGCTTCTCCCACAGCCCGCCGAAGAAAGGTCTGGCAAGGAAAGAAGAGTAGTAGTAGTAAAGAGCGTGCACATACATGGGGAGCAGTGGAAAAATCTCGCGCGAGATTCGAACATAAAATACCACGCATGCCCTGAAAGGCAAGTCCACACACAAAGAGGTAAGTTAACTGGTGCGTGGATGGGGTGGTGGCAGGGGAGGGACACCAACAAGGCATGCAGTGCAGAAGCCACGTGGCTGCTGCTGCTCAGCAGGTGGTTTCAGAGGGCGAGCCCAAGGTGCCAGGGACATGTGGGGGAGAGACGAGGGGAGACGGGCACGCACGTGTACCCGGAGCGGCTTTAGAGCGGATTGCTGCTGCTGCTGCTTCACCGACACTCGCCGCTCCTCCACTACAGGCGCGTCCTTGGAGGCCTACGCAGTCCGGGCAGCGTTACCACCGCCGTTACCGTCAGCCGAAGTTACCATCAAGTGTTGCGTTAACGGTGGTTAGTGTTACAAAAAATTCGGTTGTGCACAGCGATGCAGTGAGCGAGTGATGAGATTGACAGCACTGCTGGTGGTAAACTGGAAACTGGAGTCGAGAGGGACAGGCAAACAAGTGGACAGGCAATCAGAACTGCTGTGAAATAGGTGGGAATGTGAGATGCAAGATGAAATGGGCAGGTGTGATAGTGGACTGAGGGCAATTGTACAAGGTGCGATTCGTCAGGTGGCAAATGTGACAACTGACACGTGTACGTACTACTATGCCTGTGTACGTACCTTTGTATACACGTAAATATTTTTTGTGCACATGCATCACATTGTGCGCATGTGCTTATATTACAAGCGTCTGTGCTTGCACGAGAATGCACGCTTTTACGTTCACGCGTGCGTACATCCATGCATGTGCTCGAGTGTCCAGTGTACGGGTGCTCACCACGAGGCGGAAGGGGCTGTTGGGGATGTGCTCGCCGCCATAGCGGATCGTGACGACGTACGGCCCTGGCGTGTCGGCACTGTACAGCACGAGGAAGTTGCCATCGGGCTGCTCCTGCACCTCCACGTCCACCTCGCGGCCCTCGGGGTCGCGCACGCGGCACGTCACTTTCCCCCGGCCCGCGCCACGCGCGTCCACCGCAAACGCCGTGTTGCGGCCCAACGCCAGGTGCGTCGCTGGCGCTACGCACGTGGAGGAGGGATGGGGTGGGCAGAGGGGTGGGACGAACAATAAGAATCACCTGCTGTTTAGGCATCAGGCTTGTGTTCGAAGGAGTGAATTGTGGGTAATGGGTTCTCGGAAACGGGTGGAAAAAGGGGGCGGCAGTCGTTGCCAGGTCTCAAAAGCACTCTGCACAAAGTTCCGGTGGCCTGTAAATAGAGTCCTTCAGGTACCGAGACAGACATAAAAAAAATTGAGGATTCACCCCTTCGCCTTGTAAATTTGATTAATTATCTTACTCTGCGAAAGATGCTAACGGATTCTTTGTATCGTAACACACCACAAGGGTAAAAAACACGGCAACGCACCATTCAAGACCAACTAAAGACCATGGGCCCGTCTTGGGGTGAAGCAGAGAAAGCTGCTAAAAACAGTCCCAGCATGGCGTGGGCTTGTTGCGACCTTATGCTCCACAGGGAGCGAAGAGGAGCGAAGAGGAGCGAGTAAGGCACCGTTAGTAAAATATGGCTTAAATATTGGAGGGGGGAACATTTTCCTCTTAAAAGCAATTCTAAGTCACCGCCACGTACACCCCCTTTCCAAGTTCGGCCCAATTGCTGGTGGCCGTCATTGGTGGCAGCTGTGGAAAGTGACTACAGCAATGCTGGTGCCGTCACTCACCTTGTAGGCGGCACTTTGAAGCGTCGCCAGTGGGCACCGCACGCACGCTGTAGGGCGATAGCGGGATCTCATCCCCGCCATACTTCACCACGATGGTGTAGCGGCCGGCGCAGTCCGGCACGTACCACACCGTGTAGGTGCCGTCGCCATTGTCGCGCACGCTCGCCTGCCGAGGGTGCCCCTCTGGGTCCTACCGGGGTGGCGGCGGGGGGGGGGGGGGGTGTTAGCCAAACAAGTAACAAAACACAGGCACGTTAAAGAAAACGAGGTAATGCATAAACAGGTAAAATCGGTAGCGTTAACAAGTCGTTAAAAAGCCTGGATATTGTTTGGTTGGGAGACCCCCACAGGTGCGCGAGGGGTTGTGGTGTTAACATTGGCCAAGGGTTGGGGACCGGCAAGTTCTGGAGCTGGAGTGTTAGGGTTGGCGGTTGGCTTGGATGAACGCGAGGGCTGCAGTAACACTTGCTTGGTGCTAGGGTTAAGGTCATTGGCCAGAGGTGAAGCAGTAGTCAAACTACGTCTTTGAAAAGGAGGTACGTTTCTTAAAATCGAAGCTGCTATACAGTAGTTGCTAATACAGGCAAGTCCTGTACTTACGATAGAGATGCGTTACGACGACCCCATCGTAAGTCGAGAATATCGCAAGTCGAAGATGGCCTAGCCTACCCAGGAGTCTTACAGAAAGGTGATAATTTCGCAAAACAGAACAATTTACAGTACCATACTGTATGTATTTATTAATTACAATATTGTATTGCACAGTAAAATGTAAAGTTAAAAACAAGGTAAATATTCTTAGCCAACCTATATGAACTGCAATTTAATAGAAAGTTTCAGGAAACAATCCTATCTGCTATAAAAACTTTTAACAAGCATTGAATGTATCTTATCGTGGTAACCCTAAAATGAAATCGCTAAAGATACATCATACATGCATTGAACATATCATAGTGTTGTACCTCGCCAAGATTCGTACCTTGTACACTGCTGCGTTTGTCTGCCGCACGAAAGTTTAAATATTTTACAAATTTCGTCGTATCGCTATCGCCATCTTAAGATCGAAATATCGTAAGTCGGACCATCGTAACTCAGGGACTAACTGTATACGTTTTTTGCATTACATCGTGTAAATGTGTCGTTAAACCTGCCACCAAATTGGTAAGGTTTGTAAGTAAACAGAACGTGGCCGATTCGTTACTAGTACAGCACACTGGTGTGTGGGAGAGCAAATCCACATCAATTACAATCCGAGTGACGTTAAATGTTGTGGATTTGCTCTCCAACATACCGGTGTGCTGTACTAGTAATGAATTGGCACGTACTGTTTACGTGACAAACCTTACTAAAAATTGGGTGTTTGGTGGTGGCGGGTTTAATGACGTATTTATGCGATCTAACTAAAATAAAACTATTATGGATGATATTGGTCGCCAACGCCTACGTGTTAAACTATACATTACTTATTATCCTCCATTAAAACCATGCATATTACCTCTAATAATTTAGATGTGCAACCATATATTTTGCAACATTATCCATAATAAGTTCACATGTTAAACTTAGTAACATTAGTTTCCATCTGCGACCTGGCCACAAATGATAGCCCAACGAAGTGGCTCATCTAGAGATTTATAGCAGCCAAATATTCGCATGTTTCCACGTATGGAGGGAAAAATCGGAGGACTCGAAAGGAAAATCCAAGCGACCACAGGGAAAACAGGAGTCCTGTATACCAGGAGAGGTAGTTCACATCTTGCCACCGTGGCATCCTGGGATGAGCTGCAAAATGGTGTCTGTACAGTGGGCGGGCCATACCGTAACGAGTACGGCCAGCACACCCTCCCCCGCGTCGCGGGCGTCGATGGTGAACTCCACGGGGAAGCTGGCCTCCACACCGGTCTTGTTGAGGCCGGGGCCGCTGGCGCGCACCTTGCTGGCGTCGTGCTTGGGAAGCACCGTCAGCTTGTAGGGGCTGCAAGCACCGGCCACAGACACCGGTCAAACCCAGCTCGTGTTGCGGTCACTTAAAGAAAACTCCCTCCAAAATAATGTCACCTCCCACAACATTACCTGTTGGGCACGTTCTCTCCGTTGTACTTGACGGCCACTGTGTAGGGCCCCTCCGCGGTGGGGACGTAGTGCACGGCGTGCAGGCCACCTGCGCGCTCCTCCACCTGCACGGGCTCCAGCACACCTACTCACGCCATCGCACAGCCGGGTGGTACAGTCACTCGACGAGCCGGGGGGGGGGGGGGGTGACGACGGGGGCACAAATAACGATGGGTGAGAAACCGCTATAGCGGCAATGAGATTGGATAGGAGAATTGATGAGATGCCGGTGACAATAGTAAGTGGTTGGTAGTAATGGCAGGGTGGGCTGCAAGGTCACCGATGGCAAGAGGACAATGAGTTAGATGCCGGTAAAGGGCAGCGATGTCAGCAACTGTGCCGATGGTGCCGCACCTTTCGGATTCTTCACGGTGACCTCAAGCGGCGCCGCGCCAGCCTTGCTGCAGTCGACGCTGAACTCCTGCGGCACGCCGGCACGCACGGCGCCGCCCACGCCAGGCCCCGACACACGCACGCGCTTCGGGTCCACGGTGTCTTTGACAGGTACGCGGAACGGGCTCCCTGCCAAACAAAAATCCCCATGTAGCCTTCAACACTTGTGAGACAAGTCCTATTCGTGAGCAACTAAGTCCGGCATGGCACACGAGGGGGTAGATGGGCTGCACCACGCACCGCTGCTATAGTCTGCCCAGGAGCCCGAGTCAACCTAAGGGAGGCCCAGGACCAGTTTACGTTTGTGATTGGGAAGCGTGGCGCGGGGGGCCAGGGTGCCCTGGACGTGCAAGTGGTTGCGAGTGAGAATCAGATTTCGGGTGACCGAAATTAGTGGAGGATTCTAACGACTATACTACCACACGTGCGTATGCACACATGCGCGTGCACCACACAAACGCCCACATGCACAAAAAGGTCCACGTGCACATACACAAACAAGAAAATAACCACGCTTGCATGCAAGCAGGCGTGCGTACACACCCCCACCTAAAAAAAAACATGAAGAAGTGCACGCGCACATCCCCTACCACGCGCTGCACGAGTGCCAGAGTCCGGAGCGAGTGTGCGTGCGGTACCGGTGACGGCGTGGCCGCCGTAGGTGACGAGCACGTCATAGTCCCCCGCCGTCTCCGGGACGTACTCGACCAGGCAGCTGCCGTCCTTGTTGTCCGTGCAAGAGATGATGGCCTCCGTGGGGCCCTCGATCTGCAGGCCCAGGCCTCCAGTGCCAGCGCCCCTATATATACGGTGGGGTAAGGCGCAGGGTTGGCGACCAGACGAAAAAGGGAGTGCAGATGGAATTATTCTAATATTGCAGTTTCCTAATAGTCTGGAAATTCAATCTTGGAATGGCACAAGTTCTAATAGGCCAAAAATACAATTTCACAAAAACTCACGCACCTGGTCTCCACAGTGAAGCGGTTAGGCTGATTGGTGATGCCGGACTTGAGTCCGGGCCCGTGGACTCGGACTCGCGAGGGGTCGCAACCCTCGTCGACGGCGATGCGGAACGGACTCCGCGGCACCGGCGTATCCTCAAACAGCACGTCCACCGTGTGCACACCTGGAGGGTGGGGGGGGCATCAGAGCACGTGAGGGGCATGGTCGTCTTGGGAGTGTGTGAAGTTGTTGCTCAGCCCTGTTGTCAGCAACTACCACTTAAGAATCCAATTTAGATCACAATCTAATATATGCGAGTCTATAGGTTTCCCCTGGACTGATCGCATCCCTCCATCTCCGCGGTGGTCGTTTTCTTGGACGTGCTCTCTTTTGGCTGTCAATCAGTCACCAGTCTCGCCCGTTGCCCGTCACCCCTTCTGGTAATGCATCCTACCCAGGCCCGTTAACTTTTCCTTGTCGTAAACGTGATGTCTTGGACTTGTTTGTTCCACAGCATGGAGAGATGCAGTCTGGGAATTGTACTACATTCTATTTCCTTTGGTCAGTGTGGAGGTTTACGTTCCGTGCGTCACAGCCGGTAGTCCACACCGACTAAAAGCTTTCCTCCCACAGCACGTACCGATCTCGCAGGGAGTGTACTCCACGGCATAGGTGCCGTCGCCCTTGGCCTTGACGGGCGCGTCCATCATGGCCCCCGAGGGCCCGGTCACCCGCGTGACGACACGGGCCCCGTTCCCCGCGCGGCCCAGAGCCCGCGCGTCCACCGTGAAGCCTGTTATCGCCTCGCAGAACACGCCTGCCAACGACAGCATGAACATCAACATTTCAACGGAATGAAGGGACCAGCAGTGCGAGCATCACAATTACCAATGACTGAACATTATGGTTATAGAGTCCAATAAATGACTGGTGTAAAAAGTCCACGTGATTATTTTCACCATCGGAAATACTGCCACCAACTACAAAACCCAAATGCATTAAATCGCTGTTGTTATTATAATACGAGGGGGGACATCGGTGCCACTTCACCGCACTCACCATCGACACCACTCCTGAAACATCACTACGACATGACTACCATCACGCAACAACCACTGCACCACTGCAATAAAATTACACAGGAAACTGGAAAAAAATACTGTGCTCATCAGCTCATTCCGGGATTCTTTAATCATTCAAGCGCTGCTGGTGTGGGGGGAGGTGGGGGGGGGAAGTTGTAGGTCACACGCGGAGAAGCGCGGAGGGATGGTGGGGGAACAGTGGGAACGCCACCGCTCCCCACCAGCAGCACGTACCCCTCTCCTCCACGCCCGGGCCCGACACTTTGATGCCGCTGGTGTCGACGGCGGGGTCCACCGCAACCTTGGCGGGGAAGTGTGGCACGGGCTTCCCGCCGTACGTGAGCGACACAGTGTGCGGACCGTGAGTGACCGGTGTGAAGGTGACGGCGTGTAAGCCGTCAGGACCGCGCCGTGTCTTCACGTCGGCGCGCTTGCCCGAATCCGACACCACGTCAACCGCCAGGTCTCCATCGCCGGCCTGGATGCAACGCACACAAGGGGTCGGCGCAAATCGACCGAGGTAAGATAGGTGGTGCGATACTGTCGGGGCAGATCTTGGAGTTTAAGCATTTGTGCCGTGGTTTGAGGATCGATTGTTCGTCAAGTGATATCAACTCGGGTCACTTATCTAACAGATTATCCTGGTTAAACTAAATAAACTTGACCAACTACTTTTGTCCACAACGCCGGTAACCTCCATTCCTGCAACCCCGCCACTCACCTTCGAGCAGTCGACGTTGAAGGTGGCCGGCTCGCCCATCTTGGACTTCTCCAGACCACGGCCAGTCGCCACGACGCGCGAGGGGTCGAAGGTCGGGTGGATGAGGGCACGGAAGGGCGACCCCGGGACGTGCTGCCCCGCGAACAGCACATTGACGAGGTGCTCGCCGGCCTCGGCGGGTGTGTATGCCACGGAGCAGGTGCCGTCGCCGTTGTCCTCGCACTCGATGCGAGCTTCACGCGGGCCCTCCACCGTGAGGCCCAAGCCGCCGTCGCCCGCGCCGCGCGTGTCCACTGAGAACTGCGCCGGGCGGCCCACCTCGCCTGACTGCAGCCCGGGGCCCGACACGCGGACCTGCGCGCACCACGTTGTGGAAACACCACATCGCATTTTTTCTGGGAGGCTCAATGGAGGATACAAGCTGGCAGCCTCCCCCCCCCACCTAACTTCCTTTGTCAGACCCACCCCACAGACCCACCCCACCTTTCACACAAGCCAAAAACAGAAAAGTGCCATGGCCCATGCCACTTTTGATGTTACCGATTATTTATTTTCTTTTATGGAGATGTATTCACTCAATTCCCTGCCCAACCCACAGCTAGTGGTCACCTTAGCTCATTACAAATGGCACTGCCCACTCTGCCAAACCCACCCACTCCACAGCAAGCCCTGCTCCTTTGCCTGTAAGCATGAGTAGAGTATGAAGCTGGTAATCTTTGAACTGGGGACAATCAGGATTGCTTGGTAGGCCTTACATAGTTCAGTTTATGGCACATTAAGTCACGGTCACTTCGAGGAACATAGAACCTTTTGCTCCGTAGGATAGAGGTCATGGCAGTGGTTTGTAACATGGTCATCTTTGTTCCGTTGCATCCACGGGCCTGGCAAAGAACTCACCTTGGAGGGGTCGGGCGGGAGCGCGGCTTCGAGCGAGAAGGGCTCGTCAGAGATGGGCACGCCGTCATACTTCACGGTGACGAAGTGTGTGCCAGCTTCGCGCGGCGTGAAGCTACACTCGGAGCCCTCGAGTGCCGGTTCCACGCGGCACGGCAAGGCCCGGCGCGTCGGCCCGGCCACTTGCACGTCCAGGGCACCCTGGCCCCCCGCGCCACGCTTCCCAATAACAAACGCAA
The DNA here is from genome assembly GCF_048934315.1 of Petromyzon marinus. Taxonomy (NCBI): domain Eukaryota; kingdom Metazoa; phylum Chordata; class Hyperoartia; order Petromyzontiformes; family Petromyzontidae; genus Petromyzon; species Petromyzon marinus. The sequence continues at coordinate 8,769,992 of NC_133696.1, read as the reverse complement.
ACTCCTGGCCAACAATCGCCTCTGTAGTGGGGAAGGGGGGGGGGGGTGTTCAGGGAGATGCGACGTTCAGATGAGGGCGGTGCACGAGTAACAAACCAAACAAACGCTCGTCTCCAGAATCACAATGCAAAATAACCATCAAGTGTCGAGAGAAAGCAAGTAACAAAATAGCCAAACAAACACCTCCAAGTTCCCACATTTGCCTGCACAAAAATCTCATTGGCCACAGCCTTCTGGGAACGCATCTCTCATCAGCAGCATATGGTCAACAAAAGCAAACCATGGACCAGCATTGGCATTCAGTGTCCAATCAGCCAAGTCAGATTTTCTTAAAGCAATGCTGGCGAATTGCCCAACGGTTACGATGCTAATTGTATGCAAAACTACACAATACACAAATACATAATAACCGTAGTAAAATTAACAATATTTAAAAAGGCCTTGACGAGCGCCTGTCAGCAATTTATTGGCATATGGGCAGTCTGCAGGTAAGTAACCCCACGGCGATTCTACTAAATTTAACATCTGATTTTCATACAAAAGGGTGGAAACGAAAGAAGATTTCTAAATGAGAAAAACAATCCAGGTTGGTAAATATAAGACATTATAGGTCACTTGAATAAAGTTGTGGCAAAGCGCATCATCACCGTGTCACAAACCCCCGAAGCCAACGTCAACCGTGATGGACGTGACTGCGAGCGCGTGCTTGTGTGCACTCACTTTTGTCGAGGCCGTTGACGCGAACCTTCGAGACGTCGACGGCCGGAGTGACGCCAACGGTGAACGGGCTGCGCGGGATGAGGTCGCCCCCATACTTCACCGCGACCGCCATGTTCCCCTGCGGACACAGGATCGCCCATCAGCAACGCCGCATGGACACGCGCACACTTTCGACCCACAAAAAAGACAGACACCCTTAAATAGCTTGGACGTCTTGGGGCAAGTGCTGTTGGCGAGCGCCTTTGAAGGCAGGCACGACACAAGAGAGGGTTGGGGGGGCCAGTACCATGCCGGCTGCCTCACTTACCAGTGTCGATGTTTACACATTGCACCAGGTACTCATTTAAGGTCAAGCTGACCTAGCGAAGGCCCAGGACCAGTTCAGAATATTCACCACTGGTCTTGGTCATGCGCAGGATTCCTAGTGCAATGTGCTAATTACTGCTCCCCACACACATACACCCTTGGAGCACCCAAGACCCCGGAGGACCCCAGCAGATCCTCACCGGCTGCAAGGGCGTGTACTCCACGCTGTGGGTGTCGCCCGGCTCTTCCCGGATGTGGAAGTCGCGCACCAATTCGCCCTTGCCAGCACCCGTGAACTCCACATCTACCTTGCCCCGCCCGGCCCCCTGCGCAAACACCTTGAAGTGCGTCGGGTTGCCCACCTGCACACCTGTGCGTGTCCGCCAGGTGTGGGTGGAGGAGGGAGACAGCAGTGCAACATTGGAATCAGCAAAGCTTTAGAGCAGGGGTGGGAGAGACTACGGAATTTAATGCGGCCCAGAAGGCCCGCTACTTCAAAACCGCCCACGAACGACATTAGTACATCACCGCGAGAATATTAGCCGCGCCCGCCGAGTGCTCGAGGGGAATACTGAAGAAGAGGTCACCACCTGTCTTGTTGACGCCCGGACCCTCGGCTTTCACCTTGGAGGCGTCGTGGGAGGGGTCAACCTTAACGCGGAACGGACTTTGCTGAATCTCCTGCAGGGGTGAAATGGGGGGGGGGGGGGGGTTAAGGGGCATTGCTCGTTAGCATGAGAGGCGGTTCCATTGAACGGCGGCACATAGGCCACCAGAAGCACAACACCTTCACCAAAACCAACAAAAGCACTACAAGAGCTCCTGTTGCCACCACCCTTACAACCGCTCCAACGACACTGCCACCCCAATCACCATAAACACCATTCCATTAACAATGCCACCATCACAACTAACCTGACCACTGTCATACTATTACATCATCACTACCACCATTAACAACTACAATCTCCATTCTACTGCAAGTTTCTCTAAGGGAAGAGTCTCTGGACCGGTTCAAAAGATTCGGACACAGATGTTGGCCACAACCAAAAATAAAATCTGTGTTTGCTGTGTTTGTAGGACCGTGCACTAACCACTGCTCCACCACTCCCCACAATTTACATCATCACCAGCCTAGCCACCAACAAACCCACTAGCGTCCCGACCACCACCTTGCACTATACTACCTACGGACACGGTCACTACCAGCAGTCACCTGGTCAGCGAAGAGCACCATGATGGTGTAGCGGCCCGCGGCGGGCGGCATGTAGCGAACGGTGAAGGTGTCGTCGTCGTTCTTGATGATGTCGAAGTCGAGGTCCTGCTCGGTGGGGCCCAGCAGCCCCGCCGCACACTTGATGCCAATGCTGATGTCACCTGCACGGTGAGGGAGGGGGGTAACGTGGGAGAGTCGTAGCAGTGAGCGTGGCACAACGGTATGCGCTGGCGGCACAGCAAGTGCGCTCGGTTGTGCCGCAACTCACCCTCCCCGGCCTCCGAGCAGTCCACGGTGAACTCCACCGGCTCCCCGGCTTTGATGCCGGAGCGGTCGACGCCCGTTCCGGATACCTTCACCTTCTGCGGGTAGCTGCCCTTGCTCACCGTCACCTGACGACACGCGCACCCATACACGCGGGTAAGTGTTTGCACGCAGGCTCACAGTGCATCAATATACACTGTTGTGCTGAACATCATGCACGGATGTTGGTCACTACTCAGGGAGGGGGGTCTGGAGACGCAACAAGATGCTTCCCCCCACCCCCCCACTTTATACCCCCTTCTCAGATCTCCCGCAGAGGCCGTAGCGCACTTTACGATAGCGGCAACTTCTCACACGACCCAAGGGCTAAAAATCTTTACGTCTGCGTGATCGACGGCCAAAATGGCCGTCGATCACGATCGCCAGATCTCAGAAGCAAAGTCGGGTTGAGTACGATCAGCGCTTGTTGGTTGGGCACGCGTGGAAACAGGTGGGAGATCGTGCTAGGGTTAGATTAAAAAAATCGGCAGAGAGCAGTGCAGCAAAACCCCCTGTTGGATTGCACAACAACATCCCCGTCACAGTAAAGAAGGGGCGTGCATTCCAGAAACGCGAGAGAACAGATGAGCAGTGGGAAGAGAGCAAGAGGGTGGAGGAGGAGACGCGCTGCGTGTCCTGCGTCGTTGGCGACAAAACGTCACGGCGGCGAAGCGAGCGGGGAGCCGTACCCGGTGGGGGCTGCCCGGCACGGAGACGCCGCCCCACGTGGTGAGGAAGGTGTGCTTGATGGCCTTGCGAGGCGTGTAGCGGCACAGGAACGTGCCGTCGCCATTGTCCTTCACCTGCACATCGATCGGGGTGCCCTCCGCATCCTGGACCGGACGACAACAACGATGACAATGACAAACGGCACAAGAGAGGGCAAATATGCGAACCATGCGCAAGATGGTAACGAACACCCAGTGACAACAAATTACGGAGGACAACCGTTTCGTGTGGTCAGCAGGGGCTGTTTGGGGTAGGAGGTGCACTTACCTGTGCGTACACTTTAAAGGGGGCCCTGCCCCCCGCGCGTGCGTCCACCGTGAACTCAATGGGCTTGCCCACCACCACCTTGCCGCTCTCCAGGCCCGGCCCAAACACCTTGACCTGCGCAGGAGAACACGCACGTTACACGACCTCAGGAGATATGGTCAGCCAGGGACTCGCGTTGCTCCACGACCCTCGTCGCCTCGGTCTTATTGTGCCCACTCTGCATTTCCCCCGTGACCACCAACATCTCACACCCCTCCCCCATACATTCCCCCCCCATGTTCCCTCTATCTCCTGTACACCAACGCCCTCACCCACTTCGCACAACGCCCGTATCCACTGCGTGCCTTGCACATCAATGCCCCAACCTTAACCCCCCCCCCCAACCACCCCCCCACCTTCACACCCCCCTCGCCCCTCCACCCCCCCCACCCCCCCGTGCCTTGTCGGGATGGAAGTCTGCAGGGGCCGCGACGATCTCGGCCATGAACGGGCTGTGCTTGATGTCCTGGTCGTCGCACACTACGTGCACCGCGTAGTCGCCGGCCTCGCCGGGCCAGTATACCACGTCACAAGACCCATCGCCGCAGTCCTGGCACTCGATACGCGCCTGGGACGGGCCCTCGATCGAGAAGCCTGCATCACGCCAACACGGACAGATGTGTGCGGGCACACCAGACCATTACCTCTTTTCCACCGTACAACCGAGCAGTGCCAGGGCCACAGTCAGCTCAGCGCGGCTCAGGGGAGATGCCGTGTTTGCTTTTCCACTGCAGAAGTAGAGCAGTCCCGCCGACGCAAGGTACGACTAGTTAACCAAGACCGTGTTCAACCACGTAAAACACGTGATGAAAATGGTCAGTGTCGGCCATGGCCCTGCTTTCTAACGAGCCAGATGCCCTGCGAGGCTCGCGTTGTCACGATTCGGGACCGACTCGGAACGGAAAATAACCAGTGGGGAAAGGAGTGTACGGCGAGAGCTGTGCGTGCCGGCATGGCACGGCTGTGCCAGTGGAATAATAGACAACAAGTCGTCCGTGTAAATCTACACAGGCTGCTGGGGCAAGTGCTGCTAGAGAGCACCTATGAAGGCCGGCACAGTACACAAGGGGGCGCCATTAGGACGCCTGGCCCCTCTGTTTGACGGCCTCGTGATTAGTGTACAGTGGAACCTTGGATTGCGAGTAACTGCGAGTGTTTTGCAAGACGAGCATAATTTTCAATAAATAAGAATTTGATAAACGAGCGGCGTCTTGCAATACGAGCAGTATACGCTTTGTCTGCCGAGCGTCACGTGATCGCAACTGAGCCAATGGTTCTTCTCTCTGCGGGATTTTGGGTAATCGGTAATCATCTCCCATGCTCGGTCTCAGTCGGTGTGCCTCACTCGTATAGTCAACATCCGTGCGAGCGTATACCGTTTACTATAGTATAGTGTTGTGACCACGTGTATACTGTTTACTACAGTACTATAGTGCTGTGCCCACGTGTATACTGGAATAGGTTTTATCCTTTTAACTGGCACAAAAACTGACACCTTTATTCAAGGCATCATGTTTGCAATGACCACAACGCAAGCAGTCAAAATACAAACAAAAAAGACAACTCTGATAATAATATGCACTGTCCTTGAATTTGATTGGTCCACACCCGAGACAACACCAATGGAGACTAGGCTCCATTGGTCCAACACCAATGGAGACTAGGCTCTAAGAAAAGCTGTCTCGGGTGTGGACCAATCAAATTCAAGGACAGTGCATATTATTATCAGAGTTGTCTTTTTTGTTTGCATTTTGACTGCTTGTGTTGTGGTCATTGCAAACATGATGCCTTGAATAAAGGTGTCAGTTTTTGTGCCAGTTAAAAGGGTAAAACCTATTCCTATATCTTGTTTCTGGCAAAGGAGGTCTCATAATGTTAATACACGTGTATACTGTTTACTATAGTACTATAGTGTTGTGACCACGTGTATACTGTTTACTATTGTACTATAGTGTTGCGACCACGTGTATACTGTTTACTACAGTACTATATAGTGTTGTGACCACGTGTGTACTGTTTACTACAGTACTATATAGTGTTGTGACCACGTGTATACTGTTTACTACAGTATAGTGTTGTGACCACGTGTATACTGTTTACTACAGTATAGTGTTGTGACCACGTGTATACTGTTTACTACAGTACTATAGTGGTGTGACCACGTGTATACTGTTTACTATAGTGTTGTGACTACGTGTATACTGTTTACTATAGTGTTGTGACCACGTGTGTGTGCATAAAGCATTTTTTTTATTGTGTCCAAGTGTAGTGACTGTTCTTTAGTAACTGTACTGCAAGTGAAAGTCGTCCTCCACAATAACCCTCCTCTCTCGCCTCCCTCACACCAGCCACGATTAAAAGTTATTAATAAATTTGATTACTATATTAAATTTAAATAATAAAAATATAAAAAGGTATTTTCTATTAATCATTTTTATATGAACAGTATTTTTGGGTTGTGGAACGAATCCGAGTTTCCATTATTTCTTTTGGGGAAATTCGCTTTGATATACGAGTGCTTTGGATTATGAGCACGTATCCGAAATGAATTATGCTCGCAATCCAAGGTTTCACTGTCCTAGCAAAGTCCATAATAGTACGCTCACAACAAATACGCCACTACACCAAACAATCAATTCCAGGACCTCAGATGTTGCTGGCTCAGTATCTCCAACATGGGTCATTAGGAATGCCCCACTCTCCTCGAGCCACCTGGCCAGAAAACAATTCTCTCGTTTGTATTTATCAGAGGTGGTGCTGACCGAGCGTGCCGATGTCATCCCCGATGGCCTCCACCACGAAGTGGGCCGGGTGATCCACGAGGCCGGAGCGGAGGCCGGGGCCCCATGCGCGCACCTTCTGCTCCCCCGCGGGGGGGCCCACCTCCACCTCAAAGGGGCTGCATGCACAAACACACGCATCATCAGGCAAACCTGCCCACGCACACTCAAAACACAGGTGAGCACAAAGACCCCTCATAAAGCCTTCGATAGACTGTTGGGGCAAGTGCTGTTAGCAAGTAGCACCTATGAAGGAAGGCAAGTGCATACACAGACGCACACGCTCGCAGGAATGCACAATAGTACACCACGTCCACGCACGGAGACAATTGCACAAGTGAGCATAAACACGCACACACGCCAGTATATAATCGTGGACAAGGATGATGTGATGCAGACACACACGTACGTGTTTAGATGTGCTGGTGTGTATGCTGCGCGTCACTGTGCATACGCTACCTGCGGGGGATGTGTTGGCCGGCCCAGGTGACCGACACCACATGCTTGCCTTGCACGCTCGGCATGTACTCGCACGCATATACGCCATCGCCGCTGGCCTTCTGACGAATAGGCTCCTCGTGCCCATCTGAGGCACACAGGGTGGGGGAGGAGGGGGTGGTGAGGAGGAGGAAGGCAGTAGGCTCACCGCTGCCCATTCCCACCCATGCGCCGTGACGTAGTGGGTTCAAATGGTTTTGCAGTTATGTGCTTGTGTAGTCATGCGATTATGTAGCCATGTAGTTAATAGTTGTGCATGTTTGCAGAATCGTCATTGTTCTGGGAGTCAACAGCATGGATGTCATGGGGGGGGGGGGGGGGGGAGGAGAGAGAGGAGAGTTCCAAACAAACTCTAGAGTCCATCGGAAGAGAACGTGCAGATCCTCCCACCAACCCAGGGTCGACTGGGGACTTAGAAGGTTAGCAGCAACGACGACGTTGGCGACGACGCCACCGGCCAAGCGACAGCGTGACTCACTTGGGGTCTTGAGCGACACCTTGAGCTCCCCGGTGCCAGCACCTTGCGTGAAGACGCGGAAGTCAGCCGCCTCCTTCATGCGGACGCCCTTGATCTGGAGGCCTCTGCCCGTGGCGCGGCACGCGCTCGCATGGCTCGCTGTTCGGCACAGTCACATATGCACACACATAACGATAAGACAAAGACCTTCCCCCCTGCCCCCTTCAGCCTTACACAGGTTGCTGGGGAAAGTGCTGCATGCGCCTATGACACAAATCCTTGGTCGCTGGAGCACAGAAGCGCGTAGATGAAGCGAGACGTTGAAGGTCCTTTGCAGTCAAATCTCAAGCACGGGTGGGGGGGGGGGGGGCAGGGCCCCTGATGACACCGACGGCTGGGGGAGAAGAGCGACGCTCACCCTGCGCGACGTTGACGGGGAAGGGGCTGCGCGGGATGGCGGTGCCCCCGTAGGACACTGCGACGCTGTGCGCTCCCTCCAGCACGGCGCGGTACGCGCAGCGAAACACGCTCTCGCCCCGGTCCTCCAGCTCCACGTCTACAGTGTCGCTGCGTCCCCGCGGGTCCGTGATCGTCACGTGCACATCTCCCATGCCCGCACCTGATGGGGGGGTAGAGCATTGGTCACGTGGGGGGTTGGTATGTTAACTTTGTTGGAATCCCTCCCCCCCGATTCTAGAATCGATAGCTTGTACCTGCTTCTTTGTCGTCACTCTCGTACGTTCCAAATCGTTCTTTCCATTTGCTTAGCAAGGCGCATGTAATTTGCATTTATTGAAAATAAACCACTCTTGTCATGCATGATGCACGCATCGCCTCCGAAATCGATTTGACCGAGGGGGCTCCATGCCGGCCGTGTGGGGGAGCGTCCATGCTGGTCAAGCGGGGGAGGCACCACGCAAGCCGTGTTCGAGTCATACCAGCCGTGTGGATGTCGAAGTACGTGGGTTTCCCGGCGATGACGCCATTGAGTTCCAGGCCAGGCCCCCGCGCCGTCACTTTGCTCGCATCCGCTTGGGGTTTGGCCACAGACACCTCGAAGGGGCTCTTGTTGATGTGCTGCCCCGCAAATAGCACCGTCACCTGCAGGGTGCACATACACACGTTAAGGACAAAGTCCAGTTCTGTCACCACTACTGGGGTTACACAGTTCCTGTCAAAGCCACTTAGATTCCTCCTCCCATATTGGAGTACTCGATCTACCGAGCAAACTCTAGTCTCATCCACACTATCTTGACCTGCAGTGTGGTGGTTGAACAAACACTTCACCCACCCACCTCATGCACCCACCAACACTTCAAAATCGCTACTACCGTGGATGTTCCACGCATTGATTCCTTCACACAGAGGATTACCAGACTGGCTGTTAAGTCTCATCCACACCATTATTGAACCACCACTACTCTGCAGGTCTAAATACTTTCCACTTCTTTCCTCACATGGCTCAATTTTTTTGGAATTCCCTCCCAGTGTCTGTTCCCCACCACCCGTAGTTCATATACAACCTTACCTCCATTCAAAACATACGGATTCTTATCGATTGCAACTTTAAAACGTTTGTTCCTGGCAGCTTAGGATTTGGGGCCTTTGTGGCCCTGCATTAAGGAGAGGAGCGCGTGGCGAGAGGGGCGGCCGACAGCCTGGTTCATGCATGGCTACCCACCAACCCAAAAATCACCACCCAGGCTCAAACACAGCCTGGCTTTCAGAGATCTGAAAAGCCGGGGCACGTACACGGTGACACTGGTCACAGGCTGGATGCACCGTGATCATAGCCCGCTTTCAGTCCTGCCCTCCTACCCAAAAACTGGCCCTCCACCCTCCCTCCCCAGCAAAGGCATTAGTATTTTGAAGGCGAGTGCTCGGAGATGAGATAAGGCGCAGAGAAACCCCAGCAGCCGAGGAGAGTGCCTCACCTTGTGAGGCCCCACCACCTTGGGCGTGTAGACCACAGAGTAAGTCTGGTTCTTGTCCTTGACGGGAGAGACTTTAGCCTGTACACATTTAAGTGAAATTTAATATTCTCAGTTATTCAAATGATACAAACATGAACATTTGTCAATGCACTACTGACTCGCAATGCCATTTAAAATGTTTTTTTTACACCATTCTTCGCCGCGCTGGTTAGTGCGCGTAGGTTGAAGAATGGTCCAGGATCAATTCAGATATCACCTGCCACTTATGTTGGCCGTGGCCAGGAATTCAACTCGGGTTGCAGAGTTTGTAGCAGAGTACACACAAATTACTGCACCATTGATCCGAGTGAACATAATAGCAAAATAAACCAAACATGTCAGACATATTGGACCCGAGTTGAGGATGTTTTTGAGGGTCTCGATTTGGGCAGTTTGATTAATTCCTTTACAGATAAGTTAAAGTTACAATGCATTTTACAATCTTAAATCGAACAATACTAAGTCACATGTAATTTCTCGTGATAGATAACTTCGAGTTAGTAGTTTTTCAGGCATGTGCATGGCCACTTACCTCCTCCTTGTGCCCAGCAGGGTCCTCGACGAACACCAGGACCTCTCCCTGCCCAGCACTGATAGTCTCCACAGTGAAGGCCGCCGGTTTCATCACCATGTTCCCCATCGCCTCCACCCCTACGGACACCACAACATACGTTCTTTAAAAAAAAGTGGAAATATTTTTACTCCCCTGTCCCCCCCCCCAATTTCAATCACAATTGTGCCATTGGGGTCATATCATGCGACAGAAAAATGTAGGGTCATGTTAAGTTGACCCTAACCGGGATTTAAATTCCTGACCTGCCAAGTGCAATGGAGCAGGAGCATCTGGTGTGATGGTGGCAGCTGGAGTAGGGCGTGATAGTTGGGCGGTGATGACCGTGCCAGTGACTGATGGAGGGTGGCCAGTTGGGGCGATGATTGGTCGATTTGATGGGTCAGAGGGTCTGGCAAGGTCGGGTGTGTTATGGCTCAGTGCCAGGTTGAAGGCGGGGGTGGCGATCATCCCAGATCTGGCAGGGGTCACTCACGGTGCACCTCCTCCCAAACAAAAGCCTGACCTGGGCCAAAAGCGCGCGCCTTCTTGGGGTTGAGTTTGGGGCGGAGGGGAGCACCCGGCTTGAGCTTGGCCTTAGGGAACTGAGCCAGGTAGGTCATCACCGAGTGCTCGTCCACATTGGGGTCGACGATCTCCTCCGGGGCGATCACCTGGAATACGAACACACGGATACACATGAGCACACACACACAGGACCACCACTACAGCAAGTCCGCTCAAGGTTTATGGCTCCGCATTACATCCTCTGCAGCCCCCTTGTCTAGAATGCCCTTCACCGGATAAGTAGTTATCCTAGGGATTCCATCGAGAACAAAAAACGCACAAATTAATCGAGAGTTATTACCCAAGAATTTGGGTGACAAAGCTAAAAAAGCGACCATTTGCAAATATGCAAAATGGATATATTGGTCAAGCATATGATCAATGATAATTTGTATCTATACGTCGCAAAATGTTAGACCGTCAATCACTCCAACACTGCCCCTGCACAGCGGATTCACTGACGGCATCACCATCATCCAAACTTCCACAAGAGGCCATTGAATGGGTTTGATAACCTCAATGGATACGTGTTGTAAAGTTCACACCTTGCAATGCGAATATGGAGCAGACACCCCATGATAGTAGGGGGGGGGGGCAATACATCCACATCAGCGAGGAAGCCGTGCACGTTTAGGTGGCAGTAGCAGGGTGAGAGGTGGGAGACTGCAACAGTGCGTTGAGATTTGTCGGAATGTCAATGAGAGGCCACTAGTTCAAGCCCAGGGTCTTGAGCAGCACAAATAGCGGGGAAACAGATTTCAGACGACGCTGGTCACAACTAGACAGGAAAACAATGGCTGCCGAGAGAAAGGAATTACTCATGCACACACTTGTTTTCTCACATAAAGATACAGTTCCCCCTAGAGCCTTAAACACTTATGCCAATAGTAGTTTGAAGAGCACCTCCAAAGGCCAGCATAGTACACACGAGGGGTGGCCAGTACACGGTACCAGTGACTTATTTATGGCAGAGTCGACCTACGAGGAGCCCAGTACCAGTTCAGACACTTGTCACACTAATGTTGCTTGTGAGAAGGAATATGCTCGGGGGTTCATTGCAGTATGCCAACCACTCCTGCCTTGTTCACAAAAACACATTTGCTCGCTTATACAACGACTAATGACCATGTTGTGTATTAGAATACTGTATAAGGTTTGCATCAAACTAGGACCCATATCTAAGGGAGGGGTTTCTGTGCCTCCAAAACATCTGGCAGCTCACTAGTATTCATTTAAGCAAGCCCAATACTACCGAGACTAATGTCAAAACCGGTCCAGAGTTTTGCATATGTTGAATGAATGATACTGAAAATAAAGGTCACTCCCAGAAGGTTGTGGTGGCTGATGAAGTGTAAAAATTTAAATAATGCTTTATGCGGAGAAATAAAACATAACTGTTCAGGCAAGTGCTGTTGGCTGGCATTAAAAACGACAGCTTTTGATCAATCCCAAGTCGTCTGATCCGAGGTAATCTTGCTAATCTCAGTCACAAATCGGGGCTCGGACAGATGTCGTCCAGGTACCTCACCACACTGAGACAAAGATCCCACTGCAGCCTACAGAATGTTGGGGAAAGTGCCGTTAGTCAGCACCTATGAAGGATGGCACAGCGCACGAGAGGATTGTGGATCGCACCATCCCAAGCCACCCTTGGTATCCCCAGTGCTAATGTTTTATACAAATGGATCAGATATTCATTTCAGGCTGAGATGACCAAGGGGAGGGCCAAGTCCAGGGATATTATAGCAATGGCTGGAATTAAACCCAGGGCACATCGTTTATAGTGCAGTGCGCTAACCACCACACAACTACCCACTGACAGGCTACACGGGGCATCTCTTGTCATGACCACAGACGTACAAACACCGTACATTCACTTCTATCAGCCTTTTGTCAAGAGCGATAAGCAATGTAGCAATACAACGTTGATTTATGAAGCACCCAAAACAGGCTGCGCATAAACAGCAGGTATGTTTATCTATTAGAGAAGCGGTTGGCCATGGGCAGAACAGAAGAGAAAGGTCTTGAGCCTGGACTGGGGGCCAGCAGGCGACACCAAATGACGTTGTGTCCATTAAAATAAGATCCTGCATTCACAACGCAGGTATTAAATTATGCACAGAATATAATTTTAAATCAAACTATAGCCTACAATCCGTGACAACCAAATCGCACGGGGTAGGCAAGCAGCAGGGAATTGTTACATGCATTATGCTAACAGGTCTAAAAAAAATGTTTTTTCTTGCAAGTGGTAAGAACTTGTAACGCGCGCCACCGAAGCAGTCGTCACTCGCTCGTGGGGAAAGAACGACACGGGAGGCGCGAGGAGAAGGAGGGGCCCCAAAATCAGGCAGCGAGCCGGCACCGAGCTCAACTGTTCTCTATATTAAAAATATGTTCAGCCAATTAATGAGTGTTTACACACGTGGGAGGTAAACCCGAGCGCCAGGAGAAAGCCAAAGCAAGTGCGAGAGGGCAACACCACCATCCATTAGACGGAACAGATGAGAGAGTCCACATTTTCTGTGCCTCTACACGGCGACGGGTTTTACAGGCGGGCGCTGCCCACGCGCGCGCCTGTTTGTCATCTCACGATGCTCAAAAACGCAGCCACAACAGGGCACGACGGGCTTTTGCACTCTAGCATTCCACGGTCTTCGTTACGCCTCCTCGCTACAAGCTGCCAAAACAGATCCCCGTTCACCCACCGGCCAGATAAATAAATGATAATAATATCTGATTTCTACACGACTATGCACTGCCAGACGGCAGGGGAGGAAAGGCGGCGTCCGCAGGTGGGAGGAAGCAGGCAGGCAGGTGGGCACGCGGGAGGGGATGTAGCCGAATGGCAGAAAATCCCACATACAGCCTCCAGGGCTGGAAGAATTAGGTAACGCCACAGGAAGCGGCGATTCATTCTGGGAGCGCGGCAATTCCGCGGTGCCTTTGTTTTTAATTTCACGTCCACGGCGGTGCGAGGATGATACACGAGCGTCGCCAGAGGCGACCGCTCTCACCCCAGGGTCCCGTACACCCCAACCACAAACCCCGTCTTGTTGTTTTAAAGAACAAAAAAATTTTTTAATTTGGCAGCGGAGCGATGGGCCCAACCCCACCATCCCCACCCACTACAGGAGGAAGGAGACGTGGGAATAATGGATTTTTTTTAAGTCCGAATTTGAAAAAATGTTATCCAGGAAAGTCCAAGACTTTATTCAGGAGGTTCCTCCACTGGGATGTTTGGCCAATTCCATTGACGAGTGTTTTCCTTCTAAGAGGAAACTCGAGCACCCAGAGAATACCCACGCAATCACAAAAGGGCTCACACAAAGCTCCACAAAAGGGAACAAAGCTGATTTTGTTGGCCGTGAAGAACCGACAAAACATCACTGATTTTATATCCTTTTACGGTAGTCTCATTGGACTTGTATGTTGGGTTGTCATTTGTGCACCACCGCCAAAGCAGGAGCAGCAGCATCACAAAACAATGGGTTTAAATTTAGAACGATTTGGATCAGGAGTGGGAGATTGATTCGGCCTGCCTTGAAGGATCCAGGCGAGAGCAGAGCAAGGTACTGGATGCAAGTAAGGAATCGGATGGGACACACGAATCAATCCAGATCAGACATGCACCCCGGAACCAAATCAGATAAAGGACGAAATTATGTTAACAATTACTTTTTAAATCTACGAAAGCCAGTCTTGAACTCTCAGGGGGGTTCTGCATGTTCAGGCAACTTGGAATGTTTATACAACTTGGAGGAAACCAGAGCAACCGGGAGAAAACACATGCAAGAGGCAACTCCATCACATAGATAGAATCAGTAGGAAGGTCCCCACATTTCCTGTACCCCCTTCTCCTAGCAAGCCAGGGCATGCGCCACCGACATCCACGGGAATGGTATTTAACAACCACACGCGAGATCCACCATCCATCGCTTCTGCCTCCAGCGGCAGATTACAGGAGCGCGCGAGCGCTGCCTGGCAATTTTTTTTTAAAGCGCAAGGCTCTGGTTGGGGGACTGGGATTGATCTAGATGGGCAAACTCACCTGCGGTACACCGAGCCAGTCGTCGGCCTGCTGCATGGCCTCGCGAGCATTGTCCACGGGGGGCCGTGCATCCCACGTCTCCCAGTCGGGGCACAGACCTGCACGGAGATGCAGGGCATAAAGGATTTTAAGGCCGAGGTTAACCCAGGGGTGGGTTAAGGAGCAAGGTTGCAACCGATAAAAGGATGGCGGCAATTCTAATGCGTCAAAACAAAAAAATGGATCCACAAATGCACACAGACCATCCAAAACACACACATCCAATCTGCACTTCGACAATGACTCCCATATTACACAAACATAGGGATAACAAATACCGTTATCACACCGACACAATGGACGCATGCGCACGCCGTATTATAACCGCGCATGCAAGCACCTCCACGTTGGCACAATGTAATCTGCACAAACCGGGCGGCATGGGCCATGGCTGTGCTACGATCGCACCCCGTCACTGTCGAACCCCCCCCCCCCCGCTTCGGGGTGTGAGCGCCGACGATATAGCGAAAGGACGATGGGAGATAACGGCGTAGAAAAAAAAAGGAAATTGCGGTATATATCTCGACGATATGGAGAACCAACTAAAATAAATAGGTAAACCTATCCTATGATTGTATCACGCAGTGGAGACCAGAGGCTCTACCGCATCGCTCACTAACAAAACTTGTGGAGTGGTGGTTAGCGAACCCGGCAAGCAGTTGAGTCTCAGCCCAGGCCATGAGTAGCAAATTATATTAAGCAGTTTTTGCCACGCCAACCAGCATTGTGTAGTATGGTCAAACAATGCCCACAATCAAAGCTGAGAGGCCTTCAGTCAGCAGTGGGTTGCCAAAGGCTGTGAATTATTATAAACTAGGGATTCTGTGTGTGTAAGCATGCGCGTGGGTGTGTTAGGGCTTGCATACAGAATTTTACCCAACAGCTCAAGGCTAAACAGGGGGATCGAGTGATGGTGCGTGCCTGTGTCTGTATGTCTGTCGACACGTACGTTCATGGGCGTGTCCCCATATATTGCAGCTTTCGGTCAATCTACTGCTGGAATAAGGGCTCTCTATGCTGCGTCATTCATAGGGGTCGTTTGACACTACTTCACCATGCTGGTCAGTGCCGGTTGGTGAAGGGGGGGGGGGGCTCGTTCACAACCAGTCCACGCTCCACTGATGTTAGCTGTGGCTGGGAATCAAACCCAGACGCATTGGGTTTATAGCACAAACGCAAGAGCCGCTGTGCCAGCTCTCCGCCTCTGTCCTTAGTGTGTGAATGCTAGTGTTAGGGGAGGGATACTACATAAAACACGAAAAAAAAATTCGAATAAGCAGGCCACGTTACTAAATTTTAGATGCTTAAATGGTATTTTAGGATTGTCGCCACAGTAAGCCGTCATACATCGCCAATTCTGCACCTTTAACTGCAAATGTAATGTCACTTGTTATACGTTTGCAGAATAATTTTTTAGAAGCCGACTCATCCCCAGTCTAACGTGTACCAGTAGTTTCTTAACCTTTACTCCAGCATGCACCCCCTTTGGTTCTCAGAAAGGCCATCTCACACCCCCAGGGGTACATGCACCCCAGGTTAAAAACCACTGACGTGGAGGGTAAGAATCAGGTAGGCCTCTCGGTCCAGCTATGATATGGACCCTCGGGAGGTAACCACAAGGTCACCTTAGCGGTCACCCACGACACAAAATTGCTCCTGTGGCGAGCAGGGAAGTGGCGAGCAGTAGCAGCGAAAGTGGCCTTTTCCCCACTTTGGAAACCATTTCGTGCCGACATTTTTTCCGGTTTTTACCACGACGTCCAAAGTTCCTCTGCACGACAGCACACGGAACAGAACCGACACGTGCCGAAAAAACATGCGGTGCAACGCGAAAGCACATCGGAGGGCTGCACAGGACAACTGCAAAAACCAACAGTGACTTTATTTTTACCTTTTCAAATTTGCAAAAAAAAATGTGGATGTATCAGTTCAATCACGTTAGCATTTGAAACCATTACAGTTCTTTTACCAAAGTTTTGCTTCGCGTCAATTGATCAATCATTAATTCATACAGAGAGTCTCCCAGTTTCGTTCCGCAACGACATGTTTTTTTTTAAGTCCTTTGTTTTTGTAATGAACTGTCTGGCATCTCCTTAAGCTGTCCCGTTCCTCGACCTAGCTGGAATTCGCATTCACTGCAGATTTTTTTTGCGCAAATTCCCCATCGTCATGGAAGCGACAGCAGGAAGCACGGGGGTTTGGCGACATGACAGAAGCAACAGCGACAACCCCCACCCCAGTGACTCATGCCCCTGATCCCCCTTCCTGCATCGCCCAGAGAGTAGAAAGCGCTCTCCGAGACACACCTCACCCACCACCCTTCTGCCTCTCAATGAAACTCATGGCCTCTAACAGCTCTCCTCCCTTGGTGATCCATGACCAAATTACCAGGAATGTATCCCAAGCCAAGCAGGTTTCAGCCCGAATGTCAACTACTAACAAAACTCACTTAAAATCGACCCACTTGTCTTCCAATTTCTAGCTCTCCCGCCTGTGCAATCCTCTCTACCCCCCAAGCTCTCCGCCTTCCCGCAAGACGCTCTGTACCCACCCAGCTCTACCCCAGCTGTCCCCCTCCTCCCCCACCGAGTACACGCGAGACACCCACCGGGCGCACAGCTGTCGACGAGCGCCCCGAGCGCGCGCCCGTTCTGCCAGTCCTTGCTGAAGTTGCCGACGGGCATGTCGGGCAGCTTGTTCTGGATCCAGCCCAGCAGACGCTGCTTGGGCGTCTGCTTCTTGGCCTCCTCTTCGTCCTCCTCGCCCTCCCACATGGGCATGGAGATGGAGTAGTGCAGAATCAGAGTCCACACCATGCCCAGGATCAGCTTCAGGTTCCCATCCACGATGGCCTGGCTGTCTGTGAAAATGAGGTGAAGTGGTGAAGAGCGTTGTGAATTAAAAACACGACTATCATAGCATCATTATGGGGTTATGGTCATTGCTGCCATCAGCAGCAGCAGCATCATTTGAATGATTGGTCATGGTCTTCATCATCAATAATTCAACAACATTGATCTCATGATCACCATTTATTCATTATGTTTTAGATTGTACTATTTGGTATTGTGTGGCAATTTCTTTTTGCCGACTTCTTGCCAGGTTCCCCTTACAAGAGGTTTAAAACCAAGGGTTTTTTTACCTGGTTAAATGAAGGTGAAATAAAATAAAATTCAGGAGCATCACAACCACGAGTCATGTAGTCCATCACCAAATCGTTATCGCCACGGTCATATGACAGCAGCCATAGCTTATCCACTGCCAGATGTGTCCCAATCGTCAAGATTCATATTATCTACTGCTGGAAGAGCAAGGCTCAGAAGCCGGTGAAGGCTTCTGTGCTAATGGCTACCAATTCTACCTCGCAAAGGATTCCCCTTCAAAAATGGGTCACGCCGGCACGGCTTGCACCATGCAATAATGTTACAGAGATCCATCTTGTGATGCAACGTGCATTAAGAGACCAGGGTCGAGAATGCGTGTCGTCTGGTTGCATCCCCCCCTCACCATTACCAGCAGCAAATCAGCAACATCAACTTTATACATATGAGAATCACCATAAATAAATAAAAATTGGCAGCAACCACCAGTATGCCGCAACAGCATCACCACCATCCAAGGGTATCCCCCTCCATAATTACCATTGGGACCAGCACATCATTCATCCATCACCAGTGCACAACCACCACCAGATAGCATCAGCAGCTTAAACCATCAATCATCATTGTAGGACAATGACTGGTTTAAAGACCCATTTAATTTACTTTCAAGACTTATTGTAGGAACCACAAATTTCCTCGCGTGAAGATGACATCACCTTCAAGGCCACATGAAAATTGTAATAAATCCCAGCCACAACAATACTATAAAGTAGGGAGGGAGGGGACCGCATAGCGGGAATGTGCGGGCGTTAATGCGCCCCAACTAGCCGTTACGCACACACACATTTGTACATCCCTACTCCCCACTACACACACACCTCGTCTCTCCCCCGCGCACCACACCCTGAACCCTCCCAGGAGAACATCACCCAATATGGGCATGCATCTCAGCGACACACGCCCACCTCACGGCTCAAACACGCACGGGGGACGAATGGGCGGACGAGTTGGGAGACGGATGGACAGGTAAGCACGTAGTCAAGCAGACCATGCATGAGGGTTTTGTACCTTGGTGAAAAACAGTTTTTTGTAGTATTTTAGGTAAAAACTAGCAAGCCGTGGACGGTGGCATATGAATGTGGGCAGATGGGTAAAGCAGGCAGGCACGATTCAGATACACCGTTCGACTGATGGTACGTGCCAGGCAGATGGCTGGCAATGCAAATACACAGTCAGGTAGGCAAACACACAATCATTACAGCCAGATGTGTGCACACACACTGCAAGGCAGACAGACCAACCAACAAGCAGAGACGCAAGCAGGACAGGTAGACACAGGAAGAATGGCACAGGCAGACGAGCAAGGAGGTGACACAGCCGAGGAGTTCTAAGTCAGCAGGTAGCGTCTGGTTGCACCGCACGGACGTGTCCGACCACGCCCGTCCTCCGGATCGCGGTATCCGGAAACTCACGGCCACCGTTTCACCGCTGGCACAGGGACGAGGGAGACAGGGCCGAGCATGAGCCAGACCGACATGGAATGTAAAACAAAAATGGCAAAGACAAAACGTGCTGTGAGCAAGCGCCTATGAAAAGGCCGAGGGGGAGTGAGGTACAGATGTAGAACAAGAATTTGACACACCACATAGCCAACGGATATTAGTATGGAAATCCAATAGGCCGAAGAATACGTTATATGTATATATAGTCTTTTGCCCATAATGCACCACAGAAACAGATATGTATCCCTGCCGAATGTTGGGGAAAGTGATTTTAGCAAGTGCCTGTTAACCCCCTTTCACATTCCAATGACAGTTCTGAATCCCTCATTATAACGGAATCTAAAGGACTAATAAAAAAAACCACTTCTGACCTAAAGATGCACCTAGGTTCCCACATTGCCACGTGTGAGAGCGTGGCACAGTTTGACACCAGTTACCATTGTGCGCAGCCGTGTCGCTACTGTTCTGCGGAGAGTACACGGTCTTTAAAAACAGCGCTATGCCTCTACGTAGAATTAACAGATCCGCTTTCGCATTCCGAGATTCAGCAGCGAACGGGACCCCACCCTGCAACTTGCAGACTTCTCAGAACGGGAAAGGGTTACGGAAGGCACGGGCAGAGGTTGAAGCGGGTGACCAGCTTCATCGTGCAGTGCGCTAACCACGGCATCCTACACATTCTTTTACAAAAAGTTCAGTGACCCGACTCTTCAATTTTAGGGCTGGTTGACCTAGGGGAGTAACAGACGAGGTTCAGGAGGCCCATCATCCCACCAGTGCAAAGACCAGGAATTTAACCTGGCTTATCAGGATTGTAGTGTGGATCTATCAGTGTCACAGCCAGATAAACATTTCTCCAAAGGGCAAATCGTTTCCCCTACCAAGAATTTGTACACATGTACATTGTCTGTGTAATATGTCTAAGATCCCCTGTATTAGGCTTGAATAGGGTGTTTGGGTACGTAAAGTACTTAAAGGCCAGAACAGCGCATGCCCGGCCATCGTCTCCCCAGTACCGAAGTTTAAACACCGCAACAGGTACTCCTTTAAGGCCATATCAACCGAGGCGAGGCACAAGATCGGTTTGGATATTCGCCACTTTTTGGTCACGAGCAGGAAACGAATGTGGATCCTGGGTTTTATGTCGCAGTGCACCAACTACTGCACTTACACTCCCTGTATAGAAGTTAGTCACAAAGACAAGGACAGAGTGCCTGTGTAGCCTACAGACCTGATGGTCTATGTGCGGTAAGCGAGCACCAATTTAAAAGGTGAGCATTGAACGCAAGGGGGGGTGGTGGGATTGCTTTGGACACCATTTGTCCAAATGTCCTTACGTCCCCCCCTACCACCCCCAGTTCTGGTGTATCCTGCCATCAGAACACCCACACAGATACAAGTCTGCAAACTAGCACATTCCTCACACCAGCATAAGCACACTTGTACAAAGCACATGTTGACATTGGCACACCAGCAACACGTACACACACACACGTTCCCATAGTGACACAATGCGGATGTACACAAACACGAGTGCACATCGGAAACACAACCAGTGTAAAGCACAGATGCACACACACTTTGACTGCTAGGGCAAGTGCTGTTAAAAAAAAACACCTGTTAAAGGCCCGCACGGTTGCAGGAGTTTAGGTGGGGCATGGCCAGGATTGACCACACTCGGCCCCCTTTGTCTCTCCAGCGGAGAATGCCCGGGACCGGGGTCAGACATTTGTTACCGATGTTATCCACGAGCGGGAATTTAACCCGCTGGGTTTGTAGCACAGATGGCCAACCACTGCATCCACACCCCAGTCTCTCCCTCGAGTCGCAACGCACCACGCCCCACCCGTACAGCACTCCAAATGCAACAAACACACACGAGTACACATCACACACACAGCCACATTGTCACGACCTGCACAGATGAGGCACAATGGACACAAGACAAAGCTCCCCCCCACATTACCTTTACCAAAACTGCAATTAGAGAGCAACTATTAATGTCAGCACAACACGGGGGTCGGGTGGTCAGTGCCACGCTTTACTGCCGCTTCGTCTTCCCCCTTATTCTGGGAGGTCCACAACCCCAACAAGTAATTATTAAAAGGCAGAGCCGACCTAGGGGAGTATCATCGGTTAAAATATCCGCCACCGTTATTGGTCGCAAGTGAGAATTTTACACTGCTTGATGTCCTAGTAGTGCGCAAGCCACTGCGATAACGCCCCCGCCCCAACAAACACAAACATAAAAACACCACCACACACCCAACACAGAGACATGCGCTCCACACCTGTGTTGAATTTAGCACAGGCACAGGGCTGGGGGTCAGGGGAGCGATTAGGGAGTGGCCTCCACATTCCTCATGGAAAGAAGCGAAAAGGACGAGCAACAGGGGCTCTTTCCACCCAGCGCAAGCAGATATCTCCCCCCCCCCGGCCCCCATTACCAATAGAGCAGTTACCTGGCTTGTGGATACAGGTGATAAGAGTTACCCGTCCATAACGTGTATAGATACAGGTAATCTCAGGTTACACTGGTAACTAACCGTGTGTGGTCAAGAATTGCCACACCCCTGAAGAATCAAAACACTTCCCCTTCTTACCTGGTACTGGGTTAACTACTGTATTGCGCATTGATTATTAAAAGCCGGGGAAACCAGTCCATTGATATTTCAGCCTCGACGTCGCTAAGAAATGCGTGTAAAAACTCTTGACACACCTGCACCAACAACTCGCACACCCCTGTAGTGGTGCAGGTAAAGTTTCAGGTGGCCGAGCGTGCCTCAAGTACCAGTCACCCCTAACCCATAGGGAGGTGCTGAGCGATGGCAACTGAACCACTCCCATTCCCCAACCCCCCCCCCCCCCCGCCAGGTTTCCACCTCCTCTGTCTCCATACTAACCAACATTTCTCGCCTTCTGTCAGTATCCAGCCACCCAATCACCCCGTCCCACCCTACTGCCACCTCCCCCACCCTGTATTCAGTGAATGTAACTAATGCTCCAAGAGTCTACAAAATGCCCCCGGGTCTCTTTATAAGATTAGTGACCGCACCCAAAATAAAAACTTTAAAAAAGTTTTTTTTTTTAAACAATGGATTTATTAACAACTTCGTTTAACTCACGGTCGAGAAGTACGTCAACGATGAATTCATTGATTAGTTACGTAACTAGTTCACACGGAGCAGGCGATTCGAGAGTTTAGAGACCGGCGTTTTTTATCTACACAAATATATATATAAATAATAAGGCGTCCATACAAAATGTTCATTGCTTTAAAGTAGCGAATTGATTAATTGATGCCGATTTTGATAGAGGCGTGCATTGTCACCGGATCTGAGTAGGTGTGCAAAATGTAGAATTGATTGGACAACAGGAAGTAGACGAAATTTTGATTACAAGATTTGACCACGACACAGGAATCGAGTAGAAGCGTCGAAAAAAGCCTCATCACGACCCACTGTATCCACCGTTGGATGAAGACCTCCCCACACCAGTCGCCATCCCACACTGCTCTAGTGCCGCTTCTATCCATCTCACTCCTGCACATGAATCGTCATTAGCGTCACTACCAGCTCCACTAACATCAGCATCCAAAGCTGGTTTGTTGAGAGTACGGAATATACATTTTTGTTATAATACAAGTCAATAAAAATAATTGCTTCACCTGGCCCCCGTTATTCCCCCTTTATAGCACAAACTTCACTCAACGAGACGTTAACACAGCAGTCTTTAATGAAATCGCCCAGGGGGAGAAGGGGGGGGCATAATCATGGGACAGGTTCTTACCTGTGCCGCATGCCTGGGGTGGCAACAGGCACTTGCAAACTCTCCACAAGTCACCCCCCCCAGTCACCACTAAAAAATCTTGCTTCCCCTCCCCCAGTGCCAATAACAGATAGTCAGCCTTGAGCAAACGACTGCCGGATGAAAGGCCACTAAGCAGCTGCCATATCGCGATTATGCAATGTAATAATTCACCCCTATAGAACTTTAACAGTGCAAATTTTCTAACTCCATCTCATCGGTCGATGTACTCTGGCGTGTTCCATTCCTTGGCCGCCACCGTCATTATTCATCACCATGTGGTTTTCATCCCTTAACACCACAATTACTTACAGCCATTTCGGTCGATCTACTACTGGTGGATGGCCTTCCACGCTGCACTGGTCGAGGGGTTGTTTGGACCGTACTTTAAACCACACTGGCCAGTGTGGCTAGAACCCCATAACCGGTTCAAATATCGTTCGCCAACAATGTTAGCCGTGGCTGGGAATCATATTGGGTAATACCAACGTCCTTCAGGGGGTGACAACACCGACGGTGGAAAACTGAGGTCAGATTCATAATGCAGGGTCAACCACCGCACCAGTCCCCTTTTTAAAAAAAAACATGCAAATCGTAAACAAAGTTCCCATGATGGGAGATCACCCCCCCCCCCCACTGCCTGTTGCTGTCTATGTCCAGATAACCTCCATTCAGCCTCGAGTCACCGGTGGAAAATCCATATTCCTATGGCGAGCACCAGTTCATCCAACTGTGGGTTGGGTGAACCAAGCCTGCTAGGTCACAACAGTTGCAAATAATGAAGTGGAATTCATTTTTATCGACCCTAGAAGGGGGATACTGATGATGGGGCGAGTCTGGAGAAAATCTGGTTGAAAACGAGGCACCTCTGGCCACGGTGGTACCCAGTGAGGATATTAAAAAGGATACCGGTAAAAAACACACAACTCTTAATTAACTCTTCGTATTTTTGCCACCAACGTAAACTGTCAAAAAAGACACGAGGCATGACCGCGCCCTTATTGCCTATACCTCCGGTTGTTTACATACAAAGAAGAAACTTGCAAACCGCAATACGATCGACCAGACGTTTTTAAAGGGAATCTTTTCCATGAGTGCCAAGTCCTTCGCCCGCAGCTACAGTGCACGGCACACGTGGCTGCAGGTGCACACGTGCTACGGTGAAACACGGTCAGTCGTCTCAGAGATTAAGGGTGCTATTACAATAGTATTTATATACAGTACGGTAAGGGTGACCAGTATAATATACCACACAGCATTAGTTTTCGTTTCAGGTGAAGACAATACCCATGCTACAAGCAAGATATTATACAGGGCGAATATGGTATTCGTGCAAAAGGCTTGCGTGTCATTTGGGCGACTTTGGTAACAAGCACAGTATATATAGAGCTCTTATTAGGATTAAGGGCACTGTGGTGGCGAGATGTTAACCATCTCGCCTGGAATACAGGAAGTCGTGGATTCGATTCTGACCCCGAGGCCTGTATAATTTGGAGTCTGCATGTTCACCATGGATTTTTCTCAAGGTCCTCCGGTTTCTCTCTCCATATGTAGAAACGTGTAGCGTACTCTGCTGCTATACATTTCCACACAAGACACTTTAAGGGGCTTTAATTTATTGCCAGGTCACTTCTGAAAACTATATAGCTCCGTGGGCCCCTACCTGGTAAAAAAAAAAAGTACCTACAACGTACAATTATACAAGTACTCTACGAGACACACGAGTCAGTGGTCAGCACCATGCCCGGCCGCCATCGTCTCCCGCGTGAAAATGTTTACACACTGCACCAAGTACTCATGAGGGAGAGCCGACCTTGGGGAGGCCCAGAACCAGTTCAGATATTCGTCACTGGTGTTGGCCGAGAGCACGAATTGAACCCGGGTAGTCGGGTTAGCGCCAACCCTCGCGTTCATCACCATCTGCTGCAAAGGCACCACCCCTCCTCCCTGCACCACTACCCCACACCCAACAGAGATCAACTTGTTCGAGCCCAGGAGTTGCCAAGTGTCACGGGAAAGTAAAAAGTGGCACCACTCTTAAAACAGAAGCCCGAAAAACAAACCGGAGCCTGTCTGGGTGGAGCCCGAAAAGGGGTGGGGTCCAAATAGGAGAGGGGTAGGGGAAAGACACCAAAATATTCTTAGAGAAGAAGTGTGTCAACCATGAACTTCCCTATTGATCAAAAAAGGAAATTAAAGTACAGAATCAAAACAGGTGCACATGGCAAAGATTTGATGGTCAACGAGTATTAACGGAAAGTGGTTCACCGCCGTGCCCATAAAAGTTTTCAATCGGCGCATATTACCCACAGGTGACGAGAGATGGATCTGACGACAAAAATAGCATGGCACTTAAAATTAAAATTTAAAAGTGCACCAAGCAGCATGGGAGAGATGGAGGCATGTTGGGAAGGATACCAAGGAACACAATAGTGAACAAACAAGACATCGTCTTGGGCAGCTCGAAGTAGTGATGACGACCGGTGGACGAGACTGGTCATGGAATAGCAGCCAAAGGACAGAACGTGCCCGAGGGGACAGCCACTACAGAGAGCGAGTGATAATACCGCACGACTATTTGCATAATATATAGTTCAGTACTGCGGTAACTTGTTTTACTTGTTAAAAGTTTATTATAAGAATTACCATTTTGGGCACGACTGTCACAGCAGAGTTCCTGCATTGGGACGTTTGATCAAATGATTATTAAGTGGTTCTGGCTAGGGAAGTGGCAATTCAGCGGAGGTCGAGAGAACATCCACTCGTGCATACAAGGGGACTTCGCAAAGCTCCGCCGCGACACAGATAGATCAACAACCCACTTGCTGTACCTACCAGGTCCTAACCACATTTTATTGCAGCAATACAATGTACCTACTTAGGAAATCCTGCATTACATCCAAATCCAGCCAGTTACCCTTTTCTCCAGATTAGAAGACGATCCCAAACCACCCCCACCACTTACGAATTTTATAATAAAAGCTAAAAGTTGGGGGCGAGTCTAATAATTCAGTAGGTTTGTACGTGCTTTTAGTAAACAAATTTGAAGGCACTGGCTCAAAACGCAGCGTGGCCAGTAAGAAACAGCATTCACAGCTGGAATTGACTTGAGAGCAAGGTTACAAAAAGGAACTTGGGAGGAGAAAGGATACGATGGGAGGGACTAGGCCCGAAGAGCTTTAACACCAATCACAAGGTTTTAGCGGCGGAGCATCTTAGACTAATCTGGAGAGTTAGCATTTTTGTGCGTATTTAGATTTACTTCAAAACAAGAAACATTGTCGCATAACACTAACTGTATTAAGTTGTCCGTGTGTGTGTGTGCATTTGCACTCGTTTCATCTGGATCGATGACGATCCATCAGGAGGTGGGGGGGCGAGTCTGGGAAGGTTTAAAAAAAAACAGGAATAGCTGTGGTCGCAATTTGTCTAAAGCTGTGTACGCTTTAATAAAATATCAGCTGGCAAGCCTTTACCCGCTGTTCAATAGAGTGCCTCCGTACTCTCCCACAAGGCTTCACATGGGGCAGATTAAAGCTGATGCCAGGAGAACTGGCAGTGGTTGAAGTCACGATGACACTGGGAGAAAAAAAAGAATCAAATAGATGTATGATGAAGGCCCATTGCTTTAAAAGCCACCTCATTGTTTCCTTTTAAAAGGCAAATTATGTATGAGTATGTTCATCTTTTACAAGTCGTGCACCACTGTTAAGTCGTGCAACAACAAAAAATTATTCGCAGGGAAATCTAGGATGAAGGTCAAGAGGTCATAAGATATTGCCCTCGAGGCCACCACCCCACGATCGCTTCCTTCCTCCTACCAAGTGTTGCAATTCTTGCAACAAAAAAAAAAATCACACTTCTGAAATTGTCAATCATTTCAGCAACCATGCCAACTCTGACCTTCCTCGTTCTCCTTTAAAAAAAAGTCTACACGACATTGAAGGACTGCTCTTAGTCTCATCACCATCTTCCCCCCCCCCCTCGGTAAACAATGCTCTAGGGTCACTCCAACGGCCATATCAGTCAACTGCACAGACATCCCACCCATCACATCCTCGTCCCAATTACATAGATAAAAGTTCGACAACAAACTTACAAATTGGTATCCCACCATGTCATTAAAAAAATATAATAACATTCATAATGCTTCCGTCTCGACTTTGCAAGACAGACATCCGAGCTACCAATCTGCTGACTCCGCCTCATGACTCAGACCACCACAGCCACAATGAATGCACAGCAGTCAAATACAGTACAAAGATAAAAGGATTCCTCCCCCAATAGACTTAACGGATTATTGGGGCAAGTGCTGTTCACGAACGCTTATGAAGACCAGCATCGCACACGAGGGGATGGGCGACTGCCTTCATCTCTCCCCAGTGGCAATGCGTACACACCACACAAGGTACTCATTTTATGCCGAGTCGATCTAGGAGAAGCCCAGAACCGGTTCAGATAATATAATCGTCACCTGGTGTTGGCCGTGAAAACAGGGAAAAACTAAAATTCGGGTCACCGAGTTTAGGGCAGAGTGCCAACTGCCGCGCCACCGCTCCCCGCAGCAGTGAGTGGCACACTGCGAGGTGGGCGCACATGACAAATGCACATCAGACACTCATTACACACAGGGGCGAGTGCTGTTAGCTAACACACACCAAGGCCACAGCGCACAAGAGGATAAGGCTCACCGTGAGCCCATCCAAAGCCACACCTATTGTCTTTGTCACCCCAGTGCTGAGGTTTACACATTGTGCCAGATTATTCATTTAAGGGATAGTTAAGTTAGGTTGAGTCATCTTCCCCCCCACCATTGATGTTATCAGTGTTCGGTTATCGTAGTGTACCCGATACCACAACCTATTTACTATATTACAAAGTAAGGTGTCGTTTCGTTTGTTGCGAGACACTTGGCACGATTAACACCAATTGTGTAGACAAAGACCTCCCCCACTCATCCTCGACTGTCGGGGCAAGCGCTGCTACAGAGCAGCTATGAATAACAATAAATAACACGAAGAGGGGGGGGGGGTGGCCATCATCACGTCCAGCGGTCTTCGTCTCCCCAGCGCTAATGTTTTACACAACACACCAGGTAACCGTTATATATTAAAAAAGGCAGCGTAGACCAAAAACAAATCTGTTCAAAACATTTGCAGTCACTGTTATTGGTCACGAGCACGAAAACTAAAGGCCGGGTCAGTAACGCAATGCGCCCGAGCACGCCGCCACCACCTCACCACTGCCTCCATTAACACACGACTGCACTCCGTAAAAAGTAATATTTTAAAACATGCTTTAGTGAAATGTACCGTACTAGTAATGGTAGAACTCCACGACTCCAAGAAGTGGGCCCAAAGCTTGCCACAGCGTAAGGGGCAGTGGTGATTTACAGCCAACGTTAGTTGGGCGTGGAAAATTAGACTCAAGCCGAAACATAACATACAAAGAATGTTTAATTTTGTTTATATGGAATATAGTATTGTCATCAGTATGACATAAGTACACCAAGTTAGCAGTCGATACCACATTGGGAAGTGGGTTAAAATTGAGTTACAAGATTTGAAGACAACAACGAGAGACGGAGTTAAATAAGAGCGTGTAAAATACTTCATCAATGCGTGCAACCCACACACACCACAGGCCTCGAGTATCCAGTGACAAGATTCACATGAGCCGATGTCCGTGCCCCTATCACTAGAACTCAAAATGATGGAGAACTATTAAACTTACTGCCACAACTTCTTGATTTAGTCGCTGCCAATTCTTAAGGTCGTTTGACTTTTGGTACATTATATTACGTCTCGGATGCAGAATGTAATATTTTAAGTGCCTTATTAAACTTTGTATTTACATTAATTCTCTCGAGGTCTGGCTTTGTTGAATTTCTCTTCAAATTATTCAGCGTTTAAAAAAATAACCTGACGGGACCCAGGTCGCCCTATGCAAAAGGAGACCATGCTGTTTCACGAGTCTCAAAAAAGGGGGCATTTTTCACTTGCAGTTTTAAAATAAACAAGAATCCAGCACCACCAAGATCGATGAACACAACTGCCAGGGTGCTGCAACAGTTATCACTGGGTTTTGCGTTCCAGCGGTCACCGGTTGGATTATTCCACCTCCTGGCACGGCAGGTGAAGCAAGTGGTTCAAGTTCTCAACTCCACCTCCCTCCCGTGGTCAGTCCATCCAGCGGCATACAATAGGCAACACAACCTTAAGCGTTAGGATTGGCCGGTCCTAAATGGTGTAGTTAAGTGTGGGTACTCCCCTCCCCCCCTCCCTAACCTGTTCCACTAGTCTGGTCAACAAAGAGTCGACCAATACCTTCTAGGAGCTTGGCATAGTGAATGGAGGCCCTTCTGCCAGCGGTGACATAAGCAAGAAATTGCAGGGCTGCGCATTTACCTTGCACTATAAACGGCTGACTACCAAACCCAGCTCTCACCCTCGGCTAGAAATAAAAAAACGGATAGTGGGTCACCTCGGTGGTCCAGTAAAAATAAGAGACAGCAGTGAAATTACAATAGCCACAAAATGTATTAGGAAAGCCGTGGGAAAGAGTGCAGAGGGCCGTTAGAGGATGTGGACGTGGCAATGGGGGGGGGGGGGGGGGGTTAATTCCCACGGTGGCCTTTGCATGAACCGTCTCGATGAGCAGCACTGTTCGTTTCAGATAACCCGTGCTGTGTTTTCACGCGTAATTGCACGACGTTAACCGTGCTCCCACATCTCTATGCACCACCTCACTTTGAACCCGCATTGGTTACAGAATAAAGGAAAGTATGGTCAAACAGCCCATAGGACCCATAGCCGGCTTGGAGAGAGGCCCTGATCCAGCAGTGGGACTTTACAGGTACATTCGTGTCTTTAGCATGAACAATGATAAACATCACCTGTATGGCTTTTAAGCGACTGTTTGGCGAGCAACTATGGGAGCTTGGCATGGCACACGTTGGTGTGCTCATCTTATATAGCAAGGCACATTACGATTGGAACATTGCACAAAGATTAGTGGTTGAGATAGAAGAGGAATTATTAAGTGGTGCAGTTATGGTGACAGTCAGAACAAGTGCGAGTGGTTAAGGAAGGGTTGGGGTAGGTCTGGTGGTTGCTGGGAGGTGCAGGGAATAGCAGTAGGATGGTCTATGGAGAAGAGATGGTTTGTAAGGCAGGAACGGAAGCAGGTTAGTGAAGATAATTGTTGTGCGTATGCAGAGGGAGTTGGTTCCAGTGTATGGTGAAACTTTTCGCACCGTACGTAGACAACCGTGCTAAAAAAAAAATCGGCGGTGCGGGAAGCAAGCAGTGAAGGGGAGCAAGAAGGGAAATTAACAAAAGCGTGAATCGACACAAGGCCGAGTTGACCTAGGGGAGGCCCAGGACCGGTTCAAATATTTATCCGTCACTTATTGGTCACGAGCGGTAATCGAACCTCGGGGTCGCAGTGTTCGTAGTGTGCCAACCACTGCGCCACCGCTTTCCGCACATCCCATCTCCCCCCCCCCAACTCCCTGTACCCTCTAGAACTCCCTCCGCCATCGCACCCCGCCAACAAAAGTGTATGCGTCGCGGCAGAGTTTCTCAGCAGTGGATTATTAATCGCGGTGAAATTGCAATGCAAGTTATTATTATTTGTTGTTAAGGTCGGTTAAAACCGCGCGCCCTGCGGTCACCACGCCCTGACAATGCGCGGGGTTCCGTTATCGCCCGGCCCGCACCCGCACTCAGAACTTCCTGTTTGTTAATTTTCGGGGTGGAAGATTCGGAAGGGGGGGGGGGCAAATGGTGTCGATGCGCGATTGTGATGTGGAAGAGTGGCGTGATGAAGAGGATGGTTGTCAATGCCAGGGTGGTATGGAAGGTGTTAATGCGTGTGAATGGGGGGGGTGATGGAGAAGGTGGTGCGATTTGGTGAAATGGTGTTGATGTTGCAAGTGGCGATGGCGGAGGTTCAACGGTGTTGGGGGGATTCGAATTGGTGTTGAGGGTAACCGGTGGAGGGGGGGGGGTAGATGTGGGCTCGTGTTGATGACGAGGATGGATGAGGGATGGCTAAAGGATGTTGGTACTTATGTAGACCCTAATGATGATGAGGGGGGAGGGGTATGAACGAAGTGTATTAGTATGGGATTGCAAAGTTGGCGTTTTAGGTTGTGGTCGAGGGGGCATTAATAAGCCCTCGTCAAACAAGTGCTCACAGTTCATATAAGGAGGTCAAATTGTGACTCTTAATCATCCCTAGTCAAACGTCTAATCTGTACGTGGTTTTGGATTATAGGGGTGGCAGGGGTAGTTGGGGGGCCCCGAGGATAGGAGAACGGTAGAATCGGGTCAGGGTGACCCTAAAGGCACATGACTGCCAGGCAGTTTGTGCAATAAGACTTAAAATGATTTAAGGTTGAATTTAAATAGGACTGGGGGAATTTGCTCCCCTTCGCGTTGGAGGTCCGTTTCACAACTACTGCAGTGTCCCCGAAACCACTGGGTAATGATTGGCACCGCTATATTCTAGTGGTCATCAGCGGATCGCCTTGTGGCAGAGAAAACGGTCCCAGAAGATGTCAACATACCCAAAACGTACGAAGTCCCTTCAGCAAGCCTTTTTAAATAATTGTATCAAAACCATGTGTTTTATATACTCGGCAAGTAGTGTTCACCACATGGTCACATGGCAATTGCGTGGGACGCTGCCATTGTGTAATGAGTGGTCAGTACCACTCGGACTTCCCATCCAGACAGAGGTTTCCAGTTCAATTTCATCTCTCGGTACAGCAGTTAAACCGGGGAAGTTTAAGATCGCCCCCACTCCCTCCCACCTGCCTGTTCCTTCCATTCAGTAAGCAGTCAACATAAATTGGAATACTGCAGTCAATCTTCATTTATCTACTGGAGAAATCTGATGAGCTATAAGGCTCTTTCACAGATGTACAGGAGTCGATTGTATAGATCGCATGTGGTGGGGTAAAGTGCGGATAACTCTATCCCGTTTAAAAGGACTACCTGGCCAAGTACGATCACCGCGCTGCACCCTTCACATTTTAACAAATTAATTAAAAAGCATTAAATATAACTTAGACATTACCAGATGTGTTACGTGCATTGCGAGATTTATGCATTTTGAGTGCAAGCCTCAATCGTTAGACGAATCGATGTTGAACTTCTTTTGCACCGTACATAGCCAACTGTGCTAAATTGAAGGTGCGGGGGAAGGACAAACTAGAAACAATTCAATTTTCAAAACGAGATGTTAAAAAATGCATAACTCCAATGGCTTCCTTATATCAGAAGGAAGAGCATTCCAGATGGCCGCAGAAGTGTGTGATGCAGCTGCAGTCTTTGTTTGATGGCTAGCCAAAAGCTGCTGGAAGGATGACCGGAGTTCGCGTGATGGTTTACACTCCTTGACGAGACCAGTAGGGTTGAACCATTATACACAGGTCTCAAAAATCAACTCCAATAGGTCACGGACAGTCATGCAATCCCAGCGCCAAAGCAGTGCGTCAGTGAGTCACTATCAGCCAGGTCTGTCGGTACCCTACCCAGATGGGGAGCGGCGGCAGCAACGGGACGTCCGGTCTCCGTCATTATGACCCCCCCCCCCTATTCACCTCTACAAACTACATCCGACGCCTTAACGCACTACAAAACACACCCACCTACACCCCCACCCACCACGTGACCGTCTGGGCTGCCATCATCATGCACGAGCCACATTCCGCATTGTGCAGTCGCACCCCCATCTCCCCCCCATCCCCCGGCCACCAATTTCCACCGTATTACCTCACAACCTACGCCCATCTTCTCCCCACCCCTAAGCTCCCCAGGTCATCACGATCCCATCTGCCAAAAAATTTGACCTCTGCCCCCCAACCCCCCTTTAGCCCCCACCCCCAACCTCACCCCCTCCAAAAGACCCAGAGGAGCTACCGGGGTGGGGGAGGGGAGGCCCATCGTTCAACACCAGCATCGCTCCTCGGCATCGATTAGCCCCGTCTGGGGGGTTTGCCAATTCATGAGGCTGGCCCTGGGAAACGGGAGCATCTCGTGGGGCCCAGGCGAATTGCCCATCCGTCACCAACGTGGCAATGCGGCTACTACTGTACACGGGTAACCAGGGGAATGGCAAAACTACACCGGCGTGTTTGCGCTACCGTGTGACCGTGCACCTGTGCACGACATCTGCCAAGCGGTCAACCCATGGCACCTGGGTGTCCCATGACCTCCTGCCAGCAGAGCCTTCGACACTGCACGTCCTCAAGGTGCACCAATCTTGGCACCAGCGCCGGTGACGTGGCCACTTAGGGGCCGTCCATAAATGACGTCACGCGATTTTGGACGATTTTTGACCACCTCCCTTTCGTCACAAAAAGTCAGACCCCCCCTCAAATATGACGTCACAAAGCTCTGCCCCACCCCCCCCCCCAAAAAAAAACATGCTTCAAATCGCTTTAAGCTATTGTCATTATAGTGCGTATTTAATGTGGCGCTGCACTAATGTTGTAGGATAAAACATTTATAAAAAGTATATTTAATTAAGTAGACCGTGTTGTCTATGTTAATTTAAAGTTGCGCATTTTGATGCGACGTCACATTCCTCAACCACCCCCCCCCCTATGTGCGTGACGTCATTTATGGACGGCCCCTTAAGTGGTGAACGGCGGCTGGTTGTAAGTGCGCACACCTGTATGCCTCTGTATCCATCTGTGCAAACGTGCGTGTCCACGGTTAGAGCACTGGAGCTTTGAACCCAAAAAACACGAGTTAATTCCTTAGGTCAGGGCTAACAAAGCAACCCAGGCCTTAAACGAGTACTTGGCGAGGTGTGTAAACATCAGCACTGCGGAGACAAACACCATCCCCCCCCCCACCCCCGGCATGGTGCTGGCCACACCATTTCCTTTTCCCATGCAGCGTTGGCCTCTGGGTCGCTCGCTAACGGTGCTTGTGTACCAGCAGTCTGCATTGGGCTCCACGGGGGCACCTTGGAAATTGTCCGCCGTGGCAGAACCAAAGTGGACTGTGTGTGCGTGCAGCTCGCATACCCTGTTTGTACACGACTATATGGATTTGTGTGCGACACACCCATAGCTCCTCTTGCAAAAAAAAAGGGGCAACACCGTTTTTGTGGGCAGCCACAACCATGCCCCTAGCTCGCCGCATGGTCTTCCTACAGACCCTCGCAGGCAATCCACACATCCATTTACCTTGCCTACCCTACACTCCGCTAACCCTCCCCGTTGTCCTGTGTGCCCACCACGTTCCCATCTTCCACGTGCCACCACAGAAACCAACAGTTGCCATTTGCAAACGTGTGCTCGACCAGACACACGTTTCGTTGCCAGGCAAAGTGCACCTAGCCTGGCACGAGTGTTCTGCCGACGTCACTGCCACTTCACCGACCGAATGGTTGTTGGTGTACAGTACAAAGTCAAGCGCCTATAAAAGCTGGTTCATATTTTTGTCGATTTCACTTTGAAGCGAAGGTCACATTTTATCACGTCTAGCTGTGTGTGTTTTTAGTATACACATCTAGAATAAGTTTTGCATTCTGTAACCACAACCAATGAAAGGGATGAGTGCCTGCGCCCAGTAAACAATGCGGACATTGGGCGCAACGTTGCATATTTACTGGCTTAGTTTGTGTAGATATTATTTATTAAAAACGCACCCTGAACATTTACCACCTCCTTACTTGGCAGCAACAATCCTGTAACGGTAGACGCCAGGTTCTGATGCCACCGTTTGTTTAAAATAAAAAAAAGCATCGAGCCACTGCGGCTCCATCGCCTTTGCTCCATCTGGGAACGCGCGAAATATTCCCAGGACTGACCCACAGGACCCGGCGGCCCCCAGCACCGAGGACAACGCATCCACACAGATTGGCGGCGAAGAGCGAGCGCGGAGTTCACATTGCTGTGAGATGAAGTCTCCATCCCGCCTCCCCCCCCTACCACCAGGACACGCGGGGAGTCACGGCCCTGGCTCAGCCTTCATTACCAGGAGGCTTTTTTCCCCCCGGTCTCTTTACTGACGGCAAACTGAAAAG
Source organism: Petromyzon marinus (assembly GCF_048934315.1). Classification (NCBI taxonomy): domain Eukaryota; kingdom Metazoa; phylum Chordata; class Hyperoartia; order Petromyzontiformes; family Petromyzontidae; genus Petromyzon; species Petromyzon marinus. The sequence goes on along the minus strand of NC_133696.1, from coordinate 8,735,039 downwards.
GGTCTCCGTGGCAACAGGCGCATTCCTAAATCAGGCGGGGGGGGCGAGACTTAGAAAATGCCTCCCCAGCAGCACCTCCTGCCTCCACCCACTCACCACTAACTTACTTGGGGCTCATCACCGTCTCTTTACGCATCGCTCCACTAGAAAAAACTTCACCCACCTCACCATCTCTCTAGTCACCCAACAAGCCCACCTCGCGCGCCCAGTGATGTCTACGAAGGAGAACTCGACCTCACCAACGCTCTATGAAACACTTCACCAGTCGTACACACGTGCTTGCGTCTTTGTATGCACGAGCGTGGGGTCGCACAATGATCAGCGTACCGAAACACTCCCGCTCACAACCAACGGTGGTTGTGCATTTAAACCGGTCGTCGGCATCCCCGATGTGAATTCGGCTTCAAAAATTTGTATCTGGTGCAGTGTGTAAACATTGCCACTCGGGAGACAAAGGCAGCCGGGCGTGGATGCTGACCACCCACCCTCTGGTGCCCTTCTCACCTTTACAGGTGCTCCGACACCACTTGCCCCAACAGTCTGTTCAGATTATACGGGGGATCTTTGGCTTTGTACATGTCTGTGTGTGTGGGAAGTGGTGTCACACAGCGTGTGCAAGGAGCACAAATCACAAAGAGAGACGGCACACAATGGCTTCCTGTGTGATTGGCACAACCACAAAGGAGAGCAGTGTTTGGAGCCCGTACCACAAACCACACACACCACTATCGACGTACCTCACACCACACATGGACACCAGCAACGGACTCACCACATCCAAACTGCTCACCACTAACCACATGCATCACCCTCACCATGCACTCACAATACCACCCCACTGTACACGCACAGTTCCACCACAAACCTACCGAAGACCACACTGCATGTCACCAACACCATGCACAGCACTCAAAAAAGACAAAGATCCCTTTTACCAGACTGTTGGGGCAAGTGCTGTTAAGCGAGCACCTATGAACACCAACCAGCACAGCACACGAGGGGGTGGGTGGCCAGCACAACGGCTGGCAAGCCTTTGTCTCCCAAGTGGCGATGTTTACAATATCTGAAACAGGACCGGTACAGATAATCTCCACCGGTGTTGGCATCAAGCTGGAATCGAACTAACCATTGGGTTTGTAGCACAGGGCGCTAACCACTACACTTCCCGTTCCACACCCACAACATCCCACCTAGGACTGTCATGACCACCATCGTCGAGTTGACAGATCATTTTGTTCGTTCGTACTTTCTACTGCGTGCCGCGACTAACAAAGGAGTGGGTGGGCGCCTACTGCACAGGTGAGTGCCTTCGTCATGGTAACCGATGGAGATTAAGGCACTCACTACATCATCCCCTTAGTCACCTCACCCCCCCCAACACCACAGCCACACCCATCCCACAAGACTCTTTCAGGAGGCAAGGTTCAGGCAGGCCACGTAGGGCCCTTCAGGGAGGGATGTGGTGCAGCTACGAATGTACAAATGTAGAATTTCCTTTGCACCGTACATAATCAACCATATTAAAATAGGAGCTGCGGGGGAAGGACAAACTAAAACAAAAAGCAGGTCTAGAAAAAAAGGAGTTTTCAATATATATTTCATAAAGTTCACATCTCCAGCGGATTCCTAATATTGGCCTTAGAGAAAGTGTCCATGGGTTGACAAACGGATTGGTAGCCGGTGGGTGTTGGTGCATGCCACGGTAGAATGTAAATGGAGATGTACCGCAACGGATTTGTGATCAACTTATTTAGTACGTTGGGTTACCTTGGTATGAGCAAATGTAGATTAACAAAGGACCATGAACTCCCAAATATAACATTTCTATTTCACAATAAACTCTAAATCGAAATACAAAATCTACCCCCTAAAACCCAACCCACCCACACATCTTGACCTCAACCCCCAGGGGCAGAGGCTGCAGCATGGACACAGTGCAGGAGAAATCTTGAATGTACGTCAGCACCACGCTTTGGCCACAAAAAAAACCACGAACGCACCACAATACGCAGGCCTAACGAACGCGCCGCGTTGACATGTGATCTTTGCATTATGCCCCTCGTAATCTGTGTTCTGTTTTGGGGCTGGCAAGGGGGGCATGGGGACTAGTGGTTTTCATCTTGGGGGGGGGGCCCATACTGAAATGTTGGTAACCACTGCCTAAAACTAAAAAAACATGAAACCTAACCTAACCCCGAGCAGCAACGCAATCGACCCCCCTTTCCGACATCACCCCCCCTCCACCTCCCATACCCGCACGGAGCCAATCCTCGGCGACCTGCACAGAGCTCTCGCAGGTATGCAAGCACCAGCTTACCGCACCCGTTCCATGCTTACTGTGGAGCCGAGCAAAATGTTTATGTTCGGTCACGCCGAACTCCTGAGGCCTGGCGGAAGGTCGCTGACAGACAGGGGCTGCAGAGGTTGTTTTGGGTGAAAAAGGGCGTGGGGTTGAGTAGAAAAATTTAACGAGACCAGGCCGGACGCAGCAATTTGGCTGTAATTGTCTTAAATGGGGTAAGGATACCGATGCTACGATCTGGCCCTGCTTCAAACTTTTAAGGGGCACCGAGAGTCCCTGATAAAACAAATTCAAAACACCAAAAAGATCATGCGATCTGTTTATCAACCATGCATTCTACTGTAGCCGTTCCCCCCCCCCACGACAATGCTCGCCAAAGGATTACTACTGTGGCCTTCCAGATAGGAGCGGAGCCAGGATTTCAGGCCGGGGTGACATTCAATAAATTTTAATTTCAAGAATGATTAGAGAGTCAGTCTGGTGAACTAGACGCCATCGGTTGGCGACACGCTGACAATGCTGTTGCACGGAGTCCGCCAGACCGAGTGTCGTAGACTTATATGCAGAATGTCACCCCTGTCACCCCCCCTGGCTCTGCCCCTGCTTCCAGAAAGTGGTACTAATTTTAAAAAAAATCAACCCCAGAAGGATGGGCGAAGTAAACCTCCAAATGGGATTTGACCGCTCAACCTTCGATTAACAGGCGCTGGCTCCACCCGCCAAGCCACCTGGTTGATCACTAGTGGCCAAATGGTACAGGATCCTGGCCTTCCCCCAAGTAGACTTGGCCAAAAATTTGCAACAGTGCAAGCAATGATAGTGGTGGGGGCATAAACACAGCACAAGGAGTGAGACAATGGTGCTCAGGCCTGCATTCATGGACACGTGCACCACACTTTTTACGCAAGTTTAATAGGTGCTCCCTAACACTTGCCAGGACAGTAAAATGCTTATCAGACAATGGCTTGTTAGACCAGCGTACAGTGCACAGCTGTTGACCTTTAATAGAGTCTGGGTCCGTTTCCTGCACGTATAACTCCGTGTCATTTATTGTAAGATGGGAAGAGTAAGATTAATCTATAATTGGAAGTATCAGCCATGATCCAGCGAATGCTGGATGAATGTCGCCATCTCTTATGGCCATGCGACACAATGACACATGAAGCTCACACAAACAAGCAGATTTCATTACTCCATCTCCTCAGTGTAAGTACCATCTGGCATCTTTTCCCACCTTTGAACAAATACCCGGCGAGTTAAGAGAATGCACACCTTACAGAGGTCACCCAATGAAATATAAATTGAACTTAAGTTGCTCATGGACAAACACCACTGGGAAGGATGCCTTAACCAGGTACAAAACAGCAGGCTTACAAATAAAATTAAGAAATATATTACACAAATTATGTACAATGAAAGTATAGCTTATCATTTTGCTTGCATTATAAAAATCAATTAGTTTAAAACAAAATCAGAACGACCAAAATGGTGAAGTGTGGTCAATCCACATCCCCAACAAGCCCGACATGCCTCGATGCACCAGGAGTGGATTGGTCAAGGACTAAATTGGTAATGCTATTTAAAAATCAAGATGTGCAAAAATGCAACACGAAAAGATGGTGGTGGCTTGGGGAGACCTTCATCCAGCAGTTGATTGACCACAGCTTGATGGTTTCTGGTCTTCAGTGAACAAAACATGGAAAGGAGGTATATTTTAGCTTCATCCATGGAGGTCACTTTTCCAAATATCTTACTTATTTAATCAAAGCGAAAAATTGTAAGCTGTGATATGCCAAGTGATTAAATGGTATTTCCTAAAGACAAAATTTTTTCATCACGACTACAAATTGTTCCTTACTCAGGAAAGCCACAAAAAGTTACGACTTTTTCAAGATGGGCCTTGTTACATTGGGATGTTTGGCAATTTCCATAAACGAGAGTTTGGCTTCATGTGGAAGGAAATTGTAGAAACCCCGCCACACGTGGGGGGAGATAACACACCACTGCAATCTCCTGGCTACAAAGACAGAGACCCCCTTGCAGCCTTGGCAGACATAGGGGGCAAGTGCTGTTAGCAAGCACCTGTGAAGACTGGAATGGCACACGAGGAGGTGGGTGGCCAACACCACACCCGGCCGCCTTTGTCCAAGTGGAAACGTTTACACATTGCACCGGGTACTCATGAGGCAGAGTAGACCTAGGGGAGGCTTAGGAAGGGTTCCAATAATCGTCTCTGGTGTTGGTGGCCAAGTGGGAATCAAACTCGGGTTGCTGGGTTCGTAGCGCAGCGTGAAAACCTCCATTATGATTCCCCAGACCAAAACAGCCTGACACCTTAAAACACCCGGCAAGCCCCTTACCTGCTACTTATGAAGGCCGATCCCCACCCCGACTCCCCTGCTGGGCTTCCGAGATCCGACAATGGTAATTTAACTTATCATAAGACTGCAACTTTGTAGAAATGGAAAGTTTTTTGCATGCTGTATCGGTTAGCGCAAGGCTTCATTCAATGCAAAGATCCCAATGCATTAATCAATAACGCAGCCCCAAAGAGTAAAAATAGACTATATGCAATGTAGTGGACAATGGTTATGCGATTGACAAAAGTGTTGAGTTATTGGTGTTGGTGCACCACTGGCAATGCAGAACCACCATTTTTGTTAAGAGTCGAAATAAAAACTTACCCATGACAACTTGATTTCGTTGGCTCTGTTGAGTGGTGGATGCGTTTAAAAGCCAACATATCTACACGATCTAACCCAAAAAGACACCAAATACGAATCATAATGGTCGTGAAAGCTTCAAATCTAGAACGTGAAAGCTTACATATGAAATATAAACCAATTGTTACATTAATTAGTATCATAATATTAAACATAGTTAGGGGGGCACAGCGAATACCCGCCTAGTCCGTTACATCCATCCCCTACACATGGAGAGGTATGTATTCTGAAAAAAAAATTACCACTTGCCACTTGTTAGGAACAGGGAGCAAGTAGCACAGCCAAACAAATACAGCCGATTAGGCACACAACTTCTGAACGCAAATCAGAGGACCAGCAGGGAGGCTTCATCTCGAGGGTGGAGCCACTGGAATGGTGGGTGCAGCATTCCGTTGGTCACGTGAAGGAGATGTTGAGGATATGTCGGTTCTATGGCAATCATTGCCATCACACGAACATTAGGTTGCAGACAAGTGTATTGGTATAAATTCTTAAACTACGGGCAATAATCGTGAATACCTAGGACTCGGCATAATCTTGACATCACTGCTATTACCATCAGCCATTGCATTGTCCAGTCACTGCTGGAAAAAAAAACTAATCATGGCCAATAATTTGTCCTGCCTTCGTCACATTCGTTTTGACATCAAAATGTCTTCATCTATGGTTAAAGACCGTTTTAAAAAATAGAAGCAACATCACCACCACCAACACCCCCATTGTCTATCCACTGCTGGATGAATGGCCTCCTGCCCACACACCATGGTCACGACTCGTGGCTGTGCCACCTTCTGCAATCTTCACAATTGTTTTGACATATAAATCACCCAGGGTTAGTGGCTTTTATATTTTAAAAAATGCGTGCGCGCACACGCAGGCACAGACGTGTACACGCTACACTCGCACGGGAACCCGTGGCTGCGGCTGGTTACACAAACACAAGTAGCGTTCTCCACAGTTGACATTTAAAGCGGCACAAGGGGAAATAATTCACTCGTTATTAAAGTGAATCACCAAACAGGGCCCCCCCCCTGCCCCCCACACCATGGGCTGTTGTCAACGCTCCTTTCCCACGTGTTTGGGGGTCTAGGAGCAGGGCCCGTGGTTACTGCCGCAGCAGTTAAACATGGATAAACAAAAACCACGAGGAATTAGAGCGACGGCGTTTCGGTGGGGGGGGGGGGGGAGAGAAACTCAACATCGAAGAGGAAACGAGTGGAGGAGAAAGAAAGAGAAGAGGTAGTCCGAGGAGAGGGGAGAGAAAAAGGGATAACGGGGAGAGAGAAGAGGTGGTGAAAAGGAGAGAAGGGATAGGATTTCAGAAGGAGGAGAGGAGGTAGTATAAAAAGGGATGAGGGATGGGATAAATGAAGGAGAGCAAAGATATGGAGTAGAAAGGAGGGGAGAGAGGACAGCAGAGACGGGAAGAGGATGTTCCCAGGGAATTAAAATGATCAGGGTGGCAATAGCCCAATGAGGCCAACGTTTTGAGAAGGTACACCACGGGAGGTTAAAGTAAAATGCGCGATAAAATCAGCACAAAAATACAAATACATAAAGGTTAACAAACAAGCTGGGGCATATAACAAAAAGTTTCGGTTGTAAAACCTGTGTTCTGTGCAATCAGTTCCGGTGCAACCACTACCTTCACCTGCCTCCCCCCCCCCAACAACCACATCAACAACAAGCATAGTGCCCCAATCACTGCACCAACTCCACTTCCCTTCCACTACACAGCACCATTTGTTTCTTGTCCTGTCCTTAGTCCGTTAGCCCAAACGTAGCCTGGCATACAACTTGCTAAAGATCGTAAATATCCGAGCGTGTAGGAATATATTTTTCTAATCGACACATTCTTACATGCCCACCAACAGCTACCACATAACCCGTCCATACCCGTATCCCAGCACCCCCTAGACTGGATACTCCAAGAGCCACAAAGAAACTGAGAAGAATGCCCTGCGGGTGGGGGGGGGCAGCCACCGTTGGGGTAGTTGTTGCAGTTGCACCCGACTTAAGAGCCGCATGGCTCACAGGGCTATACCTAATAAATGAAACATGAGGTGGGGTAGTAGGCACGACCACAGGCAGAGAGAGACCCCTTCTTTAAAAGCGGTGGACAACGCCCAGAAAAACAAAAAACCAGCGGAACACCTTTACTGTGGCCCAACCGCTGCGGTTACCAACAAAATAAATAAATTTTGGTCACAAATACTACAGGTGGAATAAGAACTACATGGTGCGATGGGAGGGGGGGTGGTTGATTCACAAGCTCAGGCATGCATCACCGCCACCTCACACGTTCGTCAACACTGCCTTGCAGACATAGTAAGGGCGACGTTTCAGGCAGTGGCCTACAGCAGACGCAGTAGCGGCAACAGCGTTAACAGCAGCACCATAGCACATAATGAAAAAGCCTTCTTCAGGAGTAGAGGTTAGCCAACTTACAGTAGGAGACTGCATTTAAGTGTGGGATCCTGAGAAAAGGAATAACATTTGAACGACATCGACAAAGGAGCCGTTTTGAATTGACATATGGAGCAGTTCCCCATTCTAGATTTAAAGCTTTCGTGACTGCTAGGATCCATACTCTTTGGTTCTATTGGGTAAACTCACGTAGGTGAAAATAAAATAACAATTCTTTTCACCTACGTGACTTTACCCAATAGAACCAAAGAGTACAGTTCCCCATTGGCAGACCGTACCGGTGATGATTTCCCGAAGGAAAAAAACGCGCATGGATTTGAAAATGCAGTGTTCAATTAGGATGCCCACAGACGGATGGCGATCTTGCCAACTAGTGAACAGTCTGCGTTTAGAAAAACGGAAGCCACCAACACCTCAAATGCAGCCCACACCGAGATAAATGACACGACCCATTGGATAATGAATGCCACTTTATAAAATTCGGTGATTGCGCTCACGAATAAATGACTAATTCCCACCACTGATAAGAGCAGAGATTTTATTATGAAGACCAAGTGTTGATGGGGGGGGGGGGGACGCACAGTTGGCGTTGCTAACACAAGTCCACATCACCAACAATCACAGCCCCTGGTCCCTGGTAAACTTTGGACTCTTCAGCACCCACCGCCACCAGCCGCTGGCAGCGGCAGCCCCTGACAACGCAGCACCAACCTTCATCACTGTTACTCGTTTCCATGAACAATCTAAAAAACACACAAAATGCCACTCGCGGGACAGAGCTGCACTGTGCAGCTGTGTACCACACCGACATCGGGTTTGTGTGCAAGGGGGGGCTAGACCTGAGCTCAAGGTCAAATACATAACCTCACCAGAATCTGTGTGGTGCGCACGCAGTTGCTGCGGCATGGGTCAGAGTTTGAGTCAGGGTTGTGGTTGAGCATCATCAAGTTGGGCCCAGTTCGTGAGATTGCGAGCGTGCATTTGATTGTGCTAGGTAAGGAATTGTGTGTGTGTGTTGGGTGTGTCTATGTACTGCAGTGTGTTGTGTGGGTGTACAGCCAATGGAGACGAGTGTGGGTGTGCCACGAGAGCAGCGGGTTATTGGGCGCGTCCTACAATGCAGTGTGCGCGCTTTGCAGTGTTTGGGTGAGCACCACCACTGCAGTGGGGGTTGGGCTATGCCAGTGCATGTGTACACGCAGGTGAGTTATACAATGCAGTACGCGCACACTAACACAGTGTCTGTGTGTGTGTGCGCACTGCCCCAATGCAGCGAGTGGGTGGGCGAGCTCTTTGGTGCAGTGCGGTGCGCGTTGGTGTGCGCGCCGGTGTGGACCCGTGCCAATCAAGGCGCAGCGCAGCGATTTGCACGGGGAAGAATCAAATCTAAGCATTACTGCTCCACGCGGTTAGGGTTTGGGTAAAGGAACGGGGTTGTGGGAATTTATAGGAAGTGTTTACTAATGTCTCAAGATTTATGCGCGTGCTGGGTGTAATAACAATAACAGCTCATCGCTTTAGATCTTAAGACCGTTTTTCAGGATGCTTTACTAGGTCCCACCCATGAGTGGTGTGGGGGGGGCGTTGTGACACATGGGGAGTGTACGATGTTGGATTGGCGTGCGATGCAATGAGGATTGTGCGCGTGTGGTGCACGGGATTTGGGTGGGTGGGTGTATAGGGTAGGTGGGGGTGTGTGCCAGTTAAAACAAATTACAAGAGTTCTTATACCGAAATAAGTTAACAGGTCCCTGCAGGGTGGGCTGGTAGGAACATTGGAATTTTTACACCCAACAGCACGAGATTTCACTTCGTTAAAGTATTGAAAGGGGACGGACGGACACATTAATCTATTGCAGGCTGGTACTCAGTTTACAACTTCGTTCCTACCAGTATAATCTCTCAACCTCGGCCTTAAACCCGAGTACTTGGTGCAATGCCGTCATGGATAAATCAGGACCGGAGGAGACAAATGTGGCCAAGATCCTTGGTGCTGGTCGCACCAAGATTTATTGTGTACCACAACTGATCCTTATCGCGGTACCCCGGGGTACCAAATATTACAAAATGGGCCGAGGCAATTAAATATTTTATTTCTGGGACACTTTTTTCCAGGGGTGTAACTTAACTTCGCGCCTGGGCCTACCAATCAATCCGAAATCAGTGGCACACTCCGCGATGTCGAAACGCAGCGAGGACGATGGCGCCGACACCCTGAACGCTCTGGGTACGCACCATGGTGGGTGGTGGTGCATCGTGTACAGCTCGTCGAGACGAGTCGATTGTCCTGGGAAAGGATTGTTCCCCACCATAGCAAATGTGGAATTCTCACCACTATCCCAAGGCCATCAACGGAGAAGAACATGTGCCCTACACGAATTTGTTAGACACATTTGGATCCTCATTTAGTCAATAAATCATTTTATATTGTTCCCTCGTCTACATAAAGCATCCACGGGCCCTCACCAAGAGTCTCAACTGCAGGTGCAACACTTAAAATTCATGGTTCTTACATCAAATGTATATGGCTACAGAGACATGTCAAAGCACACCATCTCTAAGGAACGTCACTGAAACTCAACGTTAACTCTCGAAATTTTTTATTTAACCACCATTTAACTAACAAATGCGTCTTTTTTAATAGGACGCCAGAAAATAAATCCACAAGTTTAATTTTACATTGTCCACCGATATAAATTCGTCCCACATAAGTTTAAGTATCTCTGACGCTGCTACCAACTGATTCTCTGGTATGTAAAATTGAGATTTGATGCAAGTAAATATTGTCCGTGATCAACCATAGTACACACATTAAAGATCCTTGCATCCATCCGTGCAGACCTTTGTGTGTGCGTTTATCCCGTAGTGGGTGGGTTTTCTCCAGGTACGGAACAATCTCCTCTGGTATAATTCCCAAACGGAATGGGCAAAACATCCCAATGTAGCAAGCAGGACTCTCCTGAAAAAGGAGTCTTGAGAGGACTTGCTGATTTTGGGCAAGTAGTAAGGATAATGATGACTGGAGGACGAGAATTATTCTACTGTTAAGAACCGATTGTTCACAATTCAAGTGCATATTTTATATTAAAAAAGTGCAATATAATTCTTACTGCCTACTGTACCACCTTCAAACCAGACTAACCATTGCATGTGGCAAGCCGTGCTGCTGGGCGACTTAAAAGTTCGTGTTACCCCCCCCCCCCAAAACGGTACCTCTCCATGTACACGAGTTACCCACCACGTTCCTGACGGGCAAATCACCAACTTTCAATCAATCAATAAACCCGTGCCGTGTAAACCACCGCACTGAACGCGGCGTTCCGGATAGCCATGGCATTACCGTATCTCTGGATTTGTAATAGGACACCACATCTCCTCCCCCCGGTGCATTTTAATAACAATGTTGCGTGTGCGCATCTTATAAATCCGGTAGCCGTGCGTGCATGCGTGACCAGATTTGAACAACTATTTGCACAGATTCGAAGCGCGTCTTACTTTCAGGAGCGTCGTATTATCCGGAGACTACGGTATTGACCCGGTCAATGACATTTTCGCCGACCACACAGCCAAGCAAAATGTTATTTTTTGGTTAAAAAAAAAACACGGGTTGCTGAACAAAGGTTCAAAAAGAAGTATGGCGGAGAGGGGGGGGGGGAATTCCAAAAAGTGAAGAGCGAAGCGAAGAAGCGGAAAGCACTGTCGTGTGTACCTGGCAGTGTGGTGCTGCGTGAGTGAGTTAATCGTGTAATCAAGTTGGGGGCGTTTATGACCTGCAGTGCTGTTTTGGTTGTGAACAGTCAGATTGGACCAGAGTCCTCTCAAAACGGGGCGGAGGAATCGATGAGCAACGTTCACGGGAACGGTAACCAGGCTAGCAGCGATAGACGAGCGACGCTCCGATGTGAAAAATCGAGCAAAATTAATTGGGAGGCTTGGGCAATTTATACGAAAAAAGGGCACTCACTTGCGTTGTTGTGGAGCAGCACAGGTTAAAGGCGCGGCCCTGCAAATTGCTCTCTGAAGCCACTGCTGGTGGCAGGACCTCCTCTCGTCAAAGGGAGACGCCTCTACATCGCGATATTTGGCCTATTCTTCTACAACTAGCCAGACCTCTGGCCAGCGATAATTGGCAGTACCCTACACTTTACACCAAAACACACAAGCGCAAGCTAGCCCATTTGACGGTGGTTGTAACCGCGATTTGCTGTGCGAACAAAAAAAAACACTTTTGGCACAAATGTTTCACAACTTTCCACGCCCGGAGATCAATCGACGCCCACCAATGTGCCAACCTTTTGATGACCATAGCGGCAATGTTCGAAGCATTACGGGCAAGTATAAAAATGTTTTGTAACTTTAAACTGAGCGTTTAAAAAAACCCGTGCAAGCCATCAAATAATCATACAAACGTACTCTCGACCCACTGCTGGATGAAAGTAGTATCCAGTGTAAGTTGAAAATCACGCAAACTCTACATAAGTTTCGGCCTTACGGGTCTCATCAGCACACAGCACTATTGGACTACCACGGATATCTTAAAGGAACCGCTCCTGGGTGGGCCCCCCTTAATAAATCCGCAATGACCAGCGTGGTGAAGTATAGTTAAACAACTCGCACAACGTGGGGAGGCCCTCATCCAGCAATTAATTGACCCCAAGGCCCGCATCGTTGGTACATCTTACAAAGTGTACATTATAAACGGCCCCTTAAGACCGCTCAACAGCGGTTGTCCTACTGATAACACTCGCCCACGCCATGGGAATGTGGAGTTTCCACCACTGGCTCAGGGCTGTAAATATAGGAGGGGTGTGAAATAGCTTTGCCCCCCTTGTAATGACCGCCACACCACTAGGATAACTAGCGTCCTGCACAAGCCCGTGGTGCCGCAAAAATCAAAACCCTCGCTTACCTATGGACACCAGCTTGATGTTCTCCTTGTCGAGGAACTCCAGGGCCACGGACACGTTCTCGAGCTGCATCTGCCTGAAGGTGGGCCTGGGGTTGTGCTTGCGATACATCCTCTTCTGGCTGAGGACCTCCAACAGGGCGATGAGCCGCAGGCCGTCGGAGAAGTCCTTCTGCAGGTCTCCGAGCCTCTTGTTCACGCACTTGAGGTGCTCGTTGCACCAGCGAGTGAACGTGTTCTGCTGAATCTTCTTCCACGGAGCGTCCTCCGCCAGGTCTCTATCGGTGGCCGGCATGGTCGAGATGGTTTTTGGTGGTGGCTCCACTACCGACGAGGATTTCTACCGACGACGGTGATGGTGGTTGGTGGTCGTTGGTGGTGGTTGCTGTTGTTGTTAGGCTCTTACTTTCTCGATGGCTCTGTTGCTACCTGGCGTGAACTTTGCTGTCAACCCGCACCCTCCAACAATAACTTGCACCCAGATTCTCACTTGCTGCTGCTGCTACGGCTGTGCACGGGTGTGGCTGCCTCTGCGAGGTTTATAAAGGATCAGCGTCAGGGGGAGGGGGTGGGAGGAGACAGGGTTTAGGAGTGGTGCTTTAGTGGTGGTGATGTTGTGTGGAGGTGGGGGGAGAGACACGAAGTTGGTGGTGGTGGTGGTGATAAGGGGTGGGGCGCGCGTGTGTACAGACACAGCTACACATTAACACTGCGAGCGAGTGAACCGGTCTCTACAGACACACGCACAACGTACACAACACTGTGTACATACACACCTACACACGACGTACACTGCAGTATATACTGTACTAGTGTAATATATTCACTCGAGTGTTCACACAGACACACCTGCAACACTTCAAGAATGAACACGGTGTGTGACTTACACAAACAGTGCATGATAATGCGCACACACACAAAGCACACTCATACGAAAACACAATGCACAACACTGCACTCTCACACGCACGTGCTTTGTATATTAATATAAAAGACACAACTATAGTGCACAACATGCAATGCACACTCATACTGTACTGTAGTGGCACAAAAAGACAAAGATCCCCCGTGTAGCCTAAATAGACTTTTGGGAAAGGACCGATGATAGCCGGCACGATTCACAAGGAGTTTGGGTGACCACCATCACCACGAAATAATGAATAGTCACGGTGCAGACACACTAAACGAATCCAGGCACACATACAGTGCACACACGTTCAGTATGCACACACACACACGCTTAGAAGTGTCCAGGGCCTTTCAACGTATTTATGTAACACGTGTCACCACGTTGTGGTCAAGAGTTTGTATCCACCTTACCCACTAACAAACGCCAGTGTGTGCTCTATGTACACAGCAGCAGTGCCATTGCAATTCCACACGTGTCATTTTACAGTGAGTTTGCGTGAATATCTGATGGAGATGGAGTCATAACATCAGTTTGTGGGACAGGTGCTAGGTGATTACATCGCAGCAGAATCGCGTGAGAGGTGGGCGGAAGCTTGGGGGATGCCTTCATCCAGCAGTGGACTGACCGTGGCTAATGGGTGGTGGTGGTGGTGGTGTACCCCGGTTGCGTGCAAGTGCACTCAATAGTACACCTAGCCTGGCACAAACGCCGGCGGTGACGTCGCCATCACTCTAGTGACCCAGTGCCGGTTGCAATTCGTATGCACAATGTGTTCACGCGTGTAATTTATGTACAGTACTATTTGTCAATCCACTGCTGAATGAAGAGCCCCCACACCCCCGCCCCACCGTTGGGGAGGGTATTTGACCAAACTTTACCACGCGAGTGAATGTGGGCCAGTGAATGAGTAAGTATATATACACAGTAATAGCATAAGCACGTGTGCCTTAAGTCTGTATTAAAATGTAGCGCGCACGTGTTCGCACTGTAGGCGCGTGGGAGGAGCGTGGGGTCCGGAGGGGCGGGGCCCCGTGAGTGGAGGAGGCCTCTAAACTTATTAACTTGCGGCTCTCTAACTTAACACTCAAGTTTGTGACTTAAATATGCTGAGCTCATTCCCTTTAACCCACGTTTATACCTCCAACCCTTAACTCGGACGTCTAACTTTAACCCTTAAAAATGTATCTTTCCAACCTTTAAGTACATAAGTCTAACCATTTACTTCATCACTTAAATGTATATCTCACGACATCGAACCCTTAACTCAACTCCTTAAGTTGTATAATTGCAGCCCCTTAACTCCAACTCTTAAGTTGATGCTTCTAACCCTAAACTCCAAACAGTTACCTAATCACCTCGCCACATTATCTTGAACTCAAATAATCAAATACAATAATCAAATCTCAACCCCCTAACTCCAGGAGAACAGGTGAGGCAGGACGAGAGCCTCTCGCCTCACCCCCTGCCTCACCTGGGGGACACCTGTAGCCAATGGAACCACTTAATCTGTAATGAAGGTGAGCTGAATCTCCCCCCCCCCCACACCTAATTAGCATTGGGCGCGCCCACGCAGGTTTGACAAGACGAGTTGGAATGTTCCACTCTGATGTCGAGTTGAAGGGGGGGGGGTCTGGGTGTGGTCATTGGAATGAAGAGGGGAGGGGGCAGGGAAGATGATACGTATCCGGCACGGATAAAGCATTACTCACCATAATCTGCATCATGATCGTCATCAGCAGCACCGATATAATTCGCATCAGCATTAATCATCAACAGCAGCGTAATCATTAGCAATACTCTTTATAAAAAGAGTTCATCACCAACAGTATTATCAGGATCGTGAAATATGATTATATAGTTATTGTATGATCAATCATAATGAATCATCAGCAACAACAATATAATTACAATTGCATATACATTATGTTGAACTTATTTCGCACCGTACGTACGTAGCCAACCGTACTAATCATTAGCTTCAACAACAATAGCCTCATCTTATACGCCCATCGTAATCATTTCAGTTTTTCAGTTTCATTTATTTTGGTATGGCCCTGTGAGCCATTCGGCTCTTGAATCGGGTGCAACCGCAACAAACAAAAAACAAAAACATGAACAAGAAAACATCTTAAAGTGACTTTGTGACTGTGCAAACAGAAAATCCAGGAAAAAAAACCAAAATCATCAGCACGAGCAGTGCTGTATTCACTCCAGAGTGCTCAGACTCGTTTGTAGGAGGGTCCTGCTACATTTGGGACTTTTGGAGAATTTCATTTTGATGCGACATGTGGGGGAGGAGACCGGGGATTGCCTGAAGAAAACAACAACACCACGTCACCGCCACTTAGTGGTGGTAATCGTCACCGACGCTTGTGCCAGGCCATGTGCACCTTGAGGCTACCACGTGAAGTGTCGAACGCCCGCTGGCAGGTCACGGGGCAGACCCAGGTACCACGGGTCGACTGACTGAGATGACTGGCTGATGCACCACCTGTGCATCCCTACTGTGCCAATCTGCTGTGCTTTAGCCACCCGGCGCTCCGCTCGTTGTTGTGAGCGTCGCTCCTTGTGAGCGTCGCTCCTTGTTGTTGGGAGGGCGATTGCCTCCAATTGCCCAGTAGCAGCAGCGTCCTTCACACAGACGCACACTCAAAGCTCCCCCCGTGTAGCCTTAACAGGGCCTGGTGCTGTTAGCGATAACCTGTCACGATGTTTGCACATCGCACCAGGTACTAATTTTAGGCCGAGTCGAGCTAGGGGAGGCCCAGAACCGGTTCAGATAATCGTCACCGGTGTTGGTACCGTGAGCGGGAATCGAACCCGGGTCGCCGGGTTAGTAGGGGAGCGCCCCAACCGCTACGCCACCGCTCCCCACACCCATAACTAAATAAAACCCTGGCTAACTACATGAAACACACACACACACGACCCAATAAAGTGTCTCGTTATCTAGATGAGCGTTGTTGGTTGACTGACATTCCTGGAGAACCCCCACCACCAACATCCACCACCAACATCCACCACACAATCACGAGGAGACATCCCACGCCTCCCTCCCTCCGAGCCAGACACAGAGGGAGCGAGTGAATCACTCAGTCCCCGTTACCCCCCCCCCCACACACTCATTCCCCGTTACCCCCCCCCACACTCAGTCCCCGTTACCCCCCCCCACACTCAGTCCCCGTTACCCCCCCCCACACACTCAGTCCCCGTTACCCCCCCACACTCAGTCCCCGTTACCCCCCCCCACACACTCATTCCCCGTTACCCCCCCACACACACTCAGTCCCCGTTACCCCCCCACACTCAGTCCCCGTTACCCCCCCCCACACACTCAGTCCCCGTTACCCCCCCACACACTCAGTCCCCGTTACCCCCCCACACTCAGTCCCCGTTACCCCCCCCCACACACTCAGTCCCCGTTACCCCCCCCCCACACTCATTCCCTGTTACACCCCCCCACACTCAGTCCCCGTTACCCCCCCCCCCACACTCATTCCCCGTTACCCCCCCCCCCACACTCATTCCCCGTTACCCCCCCCCACACACACACTCAGTCCCCGTTACCCCCCCCACACTCAGTCCCCGCTACCCCCCCCCCCCACACTCATTCCCCGTTACCCCCCCCCCACACAATCAGTCCCCGTTACCCCCCCCCACACTCATTCCCCGTTACCCCCCCCACACTCATTCCCCGTTACCCCCCCCCCACACTCATTCCCCGTTACCCCCCCCCCACACTCATTCCCCGTTACCCCCCCCAAACTCATTCCCCGTTACCCCCCCCACACACTCATTCCCCGTTACCCCCCCCCCACACTCATTCCCCGTTACCCCCCCAAACTCATTCCCCGTTACCCCCCCCCCACACTCAGTCCCCGTTACCCCCCCCACACTCAGTCCCCGCTACCCCCCCCCCACACTCATTCCCCGTTACCCCCCCCCCCCCACACAATCAGTCCCCGTTACCCCCCCCCACACTCATTCCCCGTTACCCCCCCCCCACACTCATTCCCCGTTACCCCCCCCCCCCACTCAGTCCCCGTTCCCCCCCCCCCACACACACTCTCATTCCCTGTTACACCCCCCCCCCCACACAATCAGTCCCCGTTACCCCCCCCCCACACTCAGTCCCCGTTACCCCCCCCCCCACACTCATTCCCCGTTACCCCCCCCCACACTCATTCCCCGTTACCCCCCCCCACACTCATTCCCCGTTACCCCCCCCCACACTCAGTCCCCGTTACCCCCCCCCACACTCAGTCCCCGTCCCCCCCCCACACTCAGTCCCCGTTACCCCCCCCCACACTCATTCCCCATTACCCCCCCCCCCACTCAGTCCCCGTTCCCCCCCCACTCATTCCCCATTACCCCCCCCCCCCACACACTCATTCCCCGTTACCCCCCCCCCCCCACACTCATTCCCCATTACCCCCCCCACACTCATTCCCCGTTCCCCCCCCCACACTCATTCCCCGTTACCCCCCCCACTCATTCCCCGTTCCCCCTCCCACACTCATTCCCCGTTACCCCCCCCCACTCATTCCCCGTTCCCCCCCCCCCCACTCATTCCCCGTTCCCCCCCCCACACTCATTCCCCGTTACCCCCCCCCACACTCATTCCCCGTTCCCCCCCCCACACTCATTCCCCGTTACCACCCCCCCCACACACTCATTCCCCTTTACCCCCCCCCCCACACACTCATTCCCCGTTACCCCCCCCCCCCACACACTCATTCCCCGTTCCCCCCCCCCCCACACTCATTCCCCGTTACCCCCCCCACACTCATTCCCCGTTACCACCCCCCCCACACACTCATTCCCCTTTACCCCCCCCCACACACTCATTCCCCGTTACCCCCCCCCCCCACACACTCATTCCCCGTTCCCCCCCCCCCACTCTCATTCCCCGTTACCCCCCCCCCACACTCATTCCCCGTTACCCCCCCACACACTCATTCCCCGTTACCTCCCACACTCATTCCCCGTTACCCCCCCCACACTCATTCCCCGTTACCCCCCCCCCCACACTCATTCCCCGTTACCCCCCCCCCCCCACACTCATTCCCCGTTACCCCCCCCCACACTCATTACCCCCCCCCACACTCATTCCCCATTACCCCCCCCCCCACACACTCATTCCCCGTTACCCCCCCCACACTCATTCCCCGTTACCCCCCCCCCCACTCATTCCCCGTTCCCCCCCCCACACTCATTCCCCGTTACCCCCCCCCCACACTCATTCCCCGTTACCCCCCCCCCCACACACTCATTCCCCGTTACCTCCCACACTCATTCCCCGTTACCCCCCCCCCACACTCATTCCCCGTTACCCCCCCCCCACACTCATTCCCCGTTACCCCCCCCCCCACACTCATTCCCCGTTACCCCCCCCCCCCCCACACTCATTCCCCGTTACCTCCCACACTCATTCCCCGTTACCCCCCCCCCCCCCCACACTCATTCCCCGTTACCCCCCCCCCACACACTCATTCCCCGTTATTCCCCATACCCATTCCCCGTAATCCTCGGTTATCCTTTTATCCAGCTCCGTTATCACGTCATTCCAAGTCTGTTTAGTAAGTTACCCCCACAGATCCGCACTATCCCAGATCCATTATCTCGTCAACATGAATCCGTTACCCAGCTCCGTTATCTCGTTATCCCAGCCATGTTTAGTAAGTTACCTTGGATACGTTGGCACGAGATCCCAGCGCGTTTTACTCCGTTATCCCAAATCAATTATCTCGTTATCCCAGCCATGTTTAGTAAGTTACCTTGGATACGTTGGCATCAGATCCCAGCGCGTTTTACCCCGTTATCCCAGATCAATTATCTCGTTATCCCGTTAACCTAAACAACGTTACCCAGGTCCTTACCTCGTTATCCAGTGATTCCCATATCCACGTTTGTAAGTTACCTCAGATTTATTATCGTGTTATCCCAATTACAATTAATCCATTATCCCCGTAATATCCTGGCCGCGTTTGTTAACTACTGGCCAGGAATCAGAATAATTTTATACTGGGGGAATCCGATGAGCTGTAAAGCTCTTTCACATACGCCATGAGGTTGTGGCTCCGTGGTAGCGCAAGATTGAAATCCTGGTTTGGGAGGCGGGGTGGTTGACTCAGCCCATCATCACTCCAGGGTCGACTGAACGAGTACCAATTTGTAAGGGGAATCAACAGTGGTCGTCCGATAAACAGACTGCCCCCGCCATGGAAATATGGAATTTCCACCACTGCGAACAGAAGGTGGGCACCAATGCCAGGATAACAAGGGAAACACACACATTTGAATTTGTAACAACGAACGTTACCAACAGATTCATTCCTCGGCGCATGTTTCCCCGCTTACATTCCAGCGCCGTTATCCCCGTTAACCCCCAGCCCCAGCCACCGTGAGTTGCCGCTCCCCTTTCCCCTCCTCGACGTTATCAGCAAGAGCCAGCAAACCCTTGCCACGGGTTCCCAATCTACAGAGGCGTCGCCACACACCGCCACACCGTAACCGCAAACTACGCAGGGTGTGGCGGCATTCACTGCAGCAGCAGCAAACAGCAGCAAGCAGCTACATCAGCAGCCAACAACTAACGTCGGTTATTCAAGGCTTGGGTTGTGGGCTTCTTGGACCTCACAACATTTCGGCTGACCGGCTCAGGCTCCAAGCCACTCGGTTCATCGCTTTCCGGGGAGCCGCACGAAAAGGAGCGGCTCAGGCGTGGCTTGTTTTTAGGCTCAGCTCCCTGGGCCATGATGTTGCTGATGGCTGGGACCCATGGCCATTGTTTCTGAGCCGGCTCAAGCCCGTATGCGTGGTTTTGAGCCAGCTCAAACATGAGCCAGAGCCATGCCAATGAGCCGAACCCCTGACTCAGAATAACGGGCTTGATCAAGCCCATTAAAACAGGGGGCGTTGGGCCAACGTTGGTTGTGGTTCAGCATGTTCCAACCGTATGCCAACGTTTACTCGGAGACTGCAGCAAAAAAAACAATGGAAAATCCTCGTCCGCATCATCACCATCAGCCCTCACTGCGGCAGTTTCCTCAGAGTGGGCATGGCGCCCATCGAGGAGGGGAGAGCAGTTGTGGTGGCAGGGGTTGTTGGGGGGAGTCGTTGTTGTCCGCAGCCCACACTTGGTGCAGTGTGCTCAGATGGAATGGGCTTTGACATCTCGATTCCGCGGCCGGCTGCCGTGTTTTTTACAATACGGTAGATGCAGATTGTGTGCGAATATGGCATTTAAGCTCCCGCAGCGAACGCGACGTTTTAAAGGCGAGAGATAAGAAATGCAGTAGAGTATACACGAGACAAACAGCACGGAACAAACACAGTATACACGAGCTGACTCGTCAATACGTTCACTCTTACGGTACGAGCTCTACCCCTAACAAACTACCCAACCCGCCACTTGTACTATCCCTAAAAAAATTAGCCAACCAGTCAACTAGCCATACCCACTAACTAATTAGCGAACCGGCCACTAGTGCTCACATAACCCTAACCGATTAGAAAACCAGCCAACGAATTATAAACAACACACCTACCTCGAACCAACCAGCCGACTAGCCACTCGTACTATCCCTAACCAATTGTCCAAACAGCCACTTGCACGAACCCGCTAACCCAAACCCCCTCTTGTCCACTACCTCTGACCCGACCTGCAGTTTCAACAGTCTGGTCGACAAAGCCCCCTGGCAGTGTTGCAGAACGTTAGACACGATCGCCCCCTGCCTGCGAAGCGAGGTTATAGCCCGGGCAGAACAGAGTGGGCCGCACGGATGGCAGGGAGGGTCGCCAGTAAGTTAAATTCCCAGGTTGGCTTTTCGTGGCTTCTGTGACCGCGTAAAGAGGCGCTGTGCCGGTGTCGTTGAGAATCTGGGTTCGAATCTGAGTTTCAGCCGATCAACCGTGCATTGGGTTCTCAAGTGCTGCGAGTTGATGGTTTTAGACCGGTCAGGAATGACTCACAAAGAGATGCATATACTTACAATTCCGACCGTAAACTCACATGGAGACTCATATACCCACATAGAGACGCACATACTCATATACAGACCTATATAGAGACCCATAGCCTTAAATAGAGACTGACAGACTTACACAGAAACCAAAAGCTTTACATGGAGGTGCAGTGATGTACATAGAGACCTATATACAGTGAGGGAAAAAAGTATTTGATCCCCTGCTGATTTTGTACGTTTGCCCACTGACAAAGAAATGATCAGTCTATAATTTTAATGGTAGGTTTATTTGAACAGTGAGAGACAGAATAACAACAAAAAAATCCAGAAAAACGCATGTAAAGAATGTTATAAATTGATTTGCATTTTAATGAGGGAAATAAGTATTTGACCCCTCTGCAAAACATGACTTAGACTTGGTGGCAAAACCCTTGTTGGCAATCACAGAGGTCAGACGTTTCTTGTAGTTGGCCACCAGGTTTGCACACATCTCAGGAGGGATTTTGTCCCACTCCTCTTTGCAGATCTTCTCCAAGTCATTAAGGTTTCGAAGCTGACGTTTGGCCACTCGAACCTTCAGCTCCCTCCACATATTTTCTATGGGATTAAGGTCTGGAGACTGGCTAGGCCACTCCAGGACCTTAATGTGCTTCTTCTTGAGCCACTCCTTTGTTGCCTTGGCCGTGTGTTTTGGGTCATTGTCATGCTGGAATACCCATCCACGACCCATTTTCAATGCCCTGGCTGAGGGAAGGAGGTTCTCACCCATGATTTGACGGTATATGGCCCCGTCCATCGTCCCGTTGATGCGGTGAAGTTGTCCTGTCCCCTTAGCAGAAAAACACCCCCAAAGCATAATGTTTCCACCTCCATGTTTGACGGTGGGGATGGTGTTCTTGGGGTCATAGGCAGCATTCCCCCTCCTCCAAACACAGCGAGTTGAGTTGATGCCAAAGAGTTCCATTTTGGTCTCATCTGACCACAACACTTTCACCCAGTTGTCCTCTGAATCATTCAGATGTTCATTGGGAAACTTCAGACGGGCATTTATGTGCTTTCTTGAGCAGGAGGACCGTGCGGGCGCTGCAGGATTTCAGTCCTTCACGGTGTAGTGTGTTACCAATTGTTTTCTTGGTGACTATGGTCCCAGCTGTCTTGAGATCATTGACAAGATCCTCCCGTGTAGTTCTGGGCTGATTCCTCGCCGTTCTCATGATCATTGCAACTCCACGAGGTGAGATCTTGCATGGAGCCCCAGGCCGAGGGAGATTGACAGTTATTTTGTGTTTCTTCCATTTGCGAATAATCGCACAAACTGTTGTCACCTTCTCACCAAGCTGCTTGGCAATGGTCCTGTAGCCCATTCCAGCCTTGCGTAGGTCTACAATCTTGTCCCTGACATCCTTGGAGAGCTCTTTGGTCTTGGCCATGGTGGAGAGTTTGGAATCTGATTTATTGCTTCAATGGACAGGTGTCTTTTATACAAGTAACAAGCTGAGATTAGGAGCACTCCCTTTAAGAGTGTGCCCCTAATCTCAGCTTGTTACCTGTATAAAAGACACCTGGGAGCCAGAAATCTTTCTGATTGAGAGGGGGTCAAATACTTATTTCCTCATTAAAATGCAAATCAATTTATAACATTTTTGACATGCTTTTTCCGGATTTTTGTTGTTGTTATTCTGTCTCTCACTGTTCAAATAAACCTACCATTAAAATTATAGACTGATCATTTCTTTGTCAGTGGGCAAACGTACAAAATGAGCAGGGGATCAACTACTTTTTCCCCTCACTGTACTGACATGAATACCAATTGACATAGAGGCACATGAGAAACCCACTTTTCTTTTTTTTAAAGCCCATTATGTTTATATTTGGTGTGTCTCAAATCAGACAATTCCAGTTTTGAGCATTACAATTTTCTGGGTAAGTTGTCTGAAACAGGGTTGACGCTCTGCTCACTGAGACAGTCCCAACCTGAACTTTCTTCGTCTCACCGACACGACCCCAACAGCACGGGTTTCCACGGCTTGTAACCTTGACAGAAAGAGGCCGCCTTGTGCAAGAAGCTTACAAGACCTTCGTAAAAGCGTCTCCTTTCCCGTAAACGCTTTCATAAGAATTGTAAGCCTCGGGTTACGAAATCAATCTGCTCCTCAGTTCCCTACCGTGAATGATTGTCAGTTGTCATCAGCCGTGGCCCATCCACTGCTCGGTGAAGGCTTTTAACAGAGACTATTTTGGAATACATGTAGATGCATAAGTTGAACAGAAATATGTGGGAGATGAGGTGGGGCCGGTGAGGAAGGGAGAGATTAGGTAGCAGGTGAGGTGGGAGAGAAGGGGAAAGAGGGGAATAGATAAGGTTGGAGGTGAGGTAGGAGATGGCGGCAGAAGTGAGAGATATGAGGAGAGAGATGGTGGAGAGAAGAGGGTGAAGATATGTAGTGAGAGATGATGTGGTAGAGTCGGTAGACGAGGTCGAAAGGATACATACGATGGGAGAGGAGACAGTGAAAGAGGTGGGATAAGTGAGGAGATAAACAGGGAGAGGTAAGGTGGAAGAGGGGGTAAGATGATAGGAGAGATGACGGGGGAGAGATATAGTGAGAGAGGAGGTGGGAGGGGTAAGATACGGTAGGGGATGCAATGAGATGACAGATGAACAGAGAGGTGAATGAGAGATGGTGGGAGAGGAGGGGACATTGACAGCGAGACATGAGATGGGAGAGGAGGGGGAGATTTAGTGGGATATTATATTTCGATTTAAAGCTTTCGTGACTGCAAGGATTCATATTCTTGGTTATTTCGGTAAAGTCACGTCGAAGGGAAATAATAAAATAATAAAAATATACAATACAATTCTCACGACGTTTGTTTTATTTTATTATTACCCTTCCACGTGACTTTACCGAAAGAACCAAGAATATGGATATTATATTCTTGCATATGGCAGCAATATGCTCAGGAGCTAGGTGCCAATGTCGAGGTCAGCTGGCCACAAGAGGGAAGAACAGCGGGAGATGAGGGTGGGGGTGAGGTGGGAAATGAGACGGACACGTGAAAGCGACGCGGTGGGCGATGTACGTATGTTCATATTATTTCGCACCGTACGTAGCCAAAATGTTTTATTAAGAAATTAGTTTTCAATCTAGATTTAACAGCGCATAGCTCCCCCAGTGACTTCCCAATATGGGTAGGAAGTGCGTTCCAGACGGCCGCAGAATCGCATCTGAAAGATGAAGTGGTTGCTGGTGGCGGTGGTGGCGAGACAGAGACGTGCGTGACTCAGGAATGCAGACGGGTACTCCAACGCGGCTTCACGCTAAATCTGCGAGGCTTTGGGGCGCTGCAATCCTCAGCCGCACAATGCGTACAAACGGCCACGGCCAAACATTCCCATCTCCCGGCTTTCCGTTGAGAAAATCCTCGAGCTTCAGTGGCATTTCGCTCGGATCATCATCGTAGTCGTCGTCATCACCATCATCGCCAAAGTTTGTAGTTATTACTTCCGAAGCGATGGAGAGGTATGCGTCTTTTATAAACTCGAGGGACCAAAGGAAATTGAGGGACGAGCGAGGCAAGAAAACAATCTTGCAACAGGAATTTTGAGTTTTGTTTTGCTTGTTTTCAACAAATTAGTCAATAACACTGCGGATTTAAAAGTGGGGGAAATATTACATAACAGGGGATGTTCACACATTAAGAAGGCAAATTATCCGAAACGCCATCTATTACACGTTTTACCCTTTAAATGCCACACTGTTATTGACGAACAAGTTTAGTGCTTTTGTTACTTTTTGCTGTTTCACGATCATGCATTTTTACTGTTTAGGAATTACATCTTTGACTCGGATATATATGATGTGAATAAGAGCCATTGCCCGAAATATCGTCGTATACGTTCCTGTTAAGGCTACACACAGTTTTATTGACGAAAGTGTTGAGTTTTTATTTTGTTCATTGTGTTTGTGCACCACTTCCATCATCCCCACCACCACCACCACCACCAAATCACGTGCTTCTATCGAGAACGCGAAACCAGTCCTGCGGAACAGGGCAATGAATACGATTTGATAATGAAGGAAACGTGTATGCATGCTGTACTTCTTTCCCACCATACGTTGCTCAGCGTGCTAATCGGAGATGCGGGGAAATCGGAGACGCTGCCAATCGCCGCTGGTTCGCTGCCCATCAGCGACGTTACCCGGGGCCCGCTCGCACCCGAGCGGTCAGTCGGCTCAACCCAGAATCGCCGTCGCAATCGCGCGGCGTCACCATCCCCGCATCTGAGACGATAGTTGCGCAATGATATTGCACGGCGCATTCGAGATCGTAACAAACCAAATCGCGTGCCCTTTGGTTCTTTCGGTCAAGTCACGTAGGTATAAAATAAAATAAAAAAATCACGACGTTTCGGGCGCGCAACACAAGCGTCCATCATCAGGTGTGAAAAGCCATGGTCTGCTGCTGAGGCAGACTGTTTTAAAAAGGTTTGAAATGGGTGTAGCCCAAGGGTCATAAAGAAGTGGCCGGGGCTAGTGATGTTAATGTGAGAAATTAGCATGTACCTGTAAGATAGGAGGAGAGCGGCCTCCTGGACGAGGGCATGGAAGTGGCTAAGTTAATGTGAGAGATTAGCATGAAATAATAGCTGACATAGGCAGGTTGGATGGAAACATCACAGTCAGTTAAGACTTTACCTGGTTAATAACGCCCTTCCAATGATTGCTCAGTTTGTACCCATCCTCTCGGTTGAAGTTGTGTCTGTGTCTATATAGGTCTGGATGGCTTCATGAACAAATCACAGCTGGGCACATGTTGCAATCACTTGCCGAGTAGATCCCGGCCGCTAACAAATCAAGTCTGTACTCTACTGAGATCAAGAACTGGTTGCGCAACTGCTCGCAATCACTTGCAGAGACGGTCCACATAGAACGGTTCAGTTGCATGCAACTGATTGCTTAGGTGCGGACCCGACCTAAGGAAGCTTCAAACTCGTTGCACATCTCGGGACACGCAGATCCATATTTGATTTTGGGTTAGGCCCACGTGGTCGTAGTTTTATACCAAGATTCTTGTAAATTAACCCTCCACCACCCGACGAAATTGTCACGTGTTACAAATGTTATTATATTTATATTATGTAGTTTGCTATTATTTATACGTGCCCGATGATGCTGGATGCCAAAATTGCCCGATGATGCTGGATGTAATTACCAGTGAAACGTCGTACTCAAAAATTGTAAATGTTGTGGATTCACTCTTCAACACACCGGTGGGCTAAAGTAGTGAACTATTTGTCTTTTATATTCTTGGTTCTTTCGGTAAAGTCACGAAAGCTTTAAATCAACATTTGTCTTTTGTCAACGTGACACTTTTTTACTGATTGGCCGTGTCGGGTGGTGGAGGGTTACGACACATTTATAAATAACGCGATCTAACCCAAAAACGTTAATTATGAATAATATTGGTCGCGAAAGCCTCCTACTACTACTAAGTGTTAAACTGTCTAACCAATAAAGCTAACAAACCTCACCGGTGGCTTAATCTTTTTTTTTAAATCAACACACAACGTCGCTTTGCTCCAGCAGCCTTGAGCCTCAACAGGTGATCCTTATAGCCGCTACCCCGGGGTACCAAATAATACAAAATGGGGCGAGGCAATTAAATATTTCATTTTTGGGACACTATATTTTTTTCAGGGGTGAACTTAACTCCGCGACCGGGGTAACCAATCAATCCGAAATCAGTGCCACATTCCGTGATGTCGAAACGTCAAACATTATAGCATTAAAAAAAATCCGTTATCGAAAATTTCAACTTTGAATAGTGCATCGTGTACAGCTCGTCGAGGTGAGTCGATTGCCGCATCGCCGACCATCAACAGACTAAAAGTGACTGCATCGCAGACACTGTGCGAGAGCCGGGGTTCTATGGTACCCCGGGGTACCGCCATAAGGTTCAGTTAATGAATTCCGATTTCCGAGGACCCCGCTACGACACTACGTGGCCTGTTCGCTTGAGTTCTCTCACCTGGGTAAACAACACAAACTCTAACCCCAACACGTACGTGGATCATTGTGGATCGACTACGTTGCAAGTGAAGGTAGCTTGTGCTGTGAAGAAGAGCCATTGCCCGTAACGTCGCCGATAATATTTGTTCTTATTTTCAGTCCACAGTGTTATTGACGAGAGTGTTTGGTTTTTAGGCTGAGATAACGCCTGTTTGTTACCACGAGTTGGATATCTTTCCATCGCCAGCTGCAGAGGTCGCGGATTGTTTACATTTTGCACTCGGCTGGGATGGGGGGGGTAATAGGTGTCCCCCACACTCCACCTCCCACTGGCGGATAGCAAAATAAATATACAGCCAATACAACTGCTCACTACCACATCTGTCCACCGACATTAAACATACAAGTTTTTTTCTTCTTGGTTCTTTCGGTAAAGTCACGTAGAAGGAAAATAATAAAATAATAAAAATAAAACATAATAAAATAAAATTATCACGACGTTTCGGCCACAACACAAGCAGCCGTCTTCATGTGAAGACAACGATGTCTTCCCGACAGTTGTTTTTCACCTGAAGACGGCTGCTTGTGTTGTGGCCGAAACGTCGTAATAATTTTATTTTGTTGTTTTATTTTTATTATTTCCCTTCTACATGACTTTACCGAAATAACCAAGAAGATGAATCCATGCAGTCACGAAAGCTTTAAATCAAAATACAAGTGTTTTTTTTTAACACATCTGCTGCCCCCCCCCCACTCTTTCATTTTGCCACAAGAGGGCGCAATCTGGGCACGTTAATTCCTATTCTCTCGCGCGCGATACGTGCGCATGTACGCTGTGGTTGAACTTCATCCACACCGTATGTCGCCAACCGTGCGAATCGGAGGTGCAGGATGGCAGTAGCAGCAGCAATGATGTTTGGGAGCCAGATGCCAACGTGGGCCACGACGGGGAGGGCGGGAGAGTGTTTGTGTCGTGTTAATGTTTCTCCTCCGTTGAAAGAGCGCAGGTGATAGTAGATTACACTCACACGGTCTATAGTTTGTGTTGCACGGCGACAGTCACACTGCTGCGGCTTGTGGTCTTTAATGTAGCTCGTGTATCACTCTGTGTCTCTGCGGGTTTGACTTACACGATTCACAGTTTGGGTTGCATTGCAACAGCCGCGCTACTGCGGCTCGTCGTCTTTAATCTTCCATTCGTGATGAATGGAAAATAATCGGCCTTGTTGATGATATTCTGATGCTGTTGATGGTTACACCAGAACTCTGGCCACCAAGACCGTAGCCATAGAGTCAACATTGGGGGGGACCAAATCTTCCAGGGGGTCTGGGTCCCCCCCCCCCAAAAAAAATATAAATTTGAAAATAATTTCCTGCCTAAAATATAAAAAAATCACTAACACATAGGATGGACTTTTCACTTATTTTTTTACAATAATGTCTAATAGTGTATTGTATTACATCGCTCTGTTTTTTTATTTTTTACCTTTTCTTGTTTCATTGTATGTAATGGCAGAGATTAGGGATTAATAAAGTACAACCATACTTTATTAATCATAAAAACAGAAATCTATATTTTATATTGGGGGGACATTTTGAGCATATTTGAATATTGGGGGGGGGGGGATGTGTCCCCCGCCCCCCAATATTTATTATAATTGGGGCCTTGCTGGCCACACACCGGTTTCATGGTACACCAGCATGTTGATGACACCAGAGGGGGGAGGCGAGAGTTCATCACCGACCCCGCTGCTGCCCCCTTATCCCAATCAGCAGCGGCGACGTTACGAGGTCGGCTTAATGAGCACGCGGTAATTAAACAGGGAATATGAATCATGAATATATGAATACGCGCAAGCGGTCAAGGTGGAGCGTTCTTCCCCGCTCAGACGAGGAGACACTCGCACACACAATCATCGTCGTCATCGTCACATCGCCCAATTTAGTAATGAGAGTCGTGTTTATTCATGTAAAATCGTACGCGGACAATCGGCACTCACGAAACAATGGCTAATGTCTGTGATCCGTGATTACTGTGAACGCATCGACGAATAGAAAACGTTATCATCGATTCTTACGATCGACTTTTATATATTTTTTTATTAGACGAGTCACCACTATACACGCGACCGAACCGATCGTGCGTGCGAGAGGAGGATGCGCGTGCTGCGCCGCGCGATTACCCCCAGCCACTCCAGGCCGCTATATTCACCACTTCTCTTGCAAAAATGATCTGAATCGTAACATCACGGGGGGGGGGGGGCGTTACATCTTACCCTATGACGCCACTCGGACGCGCGTGATGCGACGATCGACATCTCCACAGTACTGTGGCGGAACTAAGTCCATCCGTGGCAAAGAGAACGACCGCTGCTGTCGACTTCCCACCAAAATGCGGCCACGAGACTGTTTTTTTTCTTGAGAGGCACCGCATTTGGGGATGTTTGGCCCTCTGTGTTTAAATAGTACGTGCGCGCGTGTGCTCTCTAGTCTAAGGCACAAGCCATGAATCGATTAAACAATGACTTCGGTTCGAAGCCGATCAATTCAAAGTTAAATGTCGGGTACGGACGTGGTCGAAGCCGATCGCCCGCGGGCAAACCACGACTCCCGTTTCGTACAACACGGCTTCACTCCGTTGTGGACCACTTCAAAAGCAGCCCTCGAACGATATTTATCCATCGCTGCAAGCGTCTTAGCCGCACTAATCGATTTTTAGCGGGGTGGAGGGGGTGACGATAATTCAATTTGTGCTTCTAAATTCATCGGCGTTCGGTTATCTGTTGGTTTATTTCCAAACTAACAAAAATCCTTTCGCGATGTTGCTGCTCATGCTGCTTCGTTGGCGGTGGTGCACCGACACGGACAACATCTCAACACATTCGTAAACAACAACCGTGGGTCTTAAAATAAAAATATATAATAGGCGACGTTTCGGGCAACGGTCCTTCTTCATAGCCCATATAGTACTGTACATCCTAGCACATAAATATCGCCTATAATATATTTTAGTTTAAGGCCACAGTGTTGTTGACGGATGTCTTCAGTTGTATTATTAATTGTGATTGGTGTATCACTGCCACTGAAAGCACAGCCCTAGGTTTTAGATGTGGACAATGATTCTCCTGCCCTTCCCGAGGGAAGTACTGGACATCACTTCCATGGTAACTCCTAGGCGCGTCACAGAGCATCGATTAACCGATCAAAATCGATTCGTATTGCTCGTTGTACGACGTACGCCTTCCCACTGAATGATACTCAATTTTATCGGCCTTGCGGAGATGATTGGCTGAGTCGAGTCCAGACCAGGATCTTGAACTTGCCGACGTTTCGATTTCAACCAGCAAGCGTGGGGTCCCCGCCGCGGCTTTCCCGATTACTGCAATGGGCATTGCTAAATGTGCAAATTAAATACAAACGTGTAATGCCATCATACTACCATGTGATTTGCATATCTAGCAAATATCGTTTTCCGCATCATGCCCGATTACATCCAATTAACGGATATTGCTGTATATGTAAATTACATGCTAATACTGTACATATATTTCTACTTAATTTAGCGAAAACCTACACAGAAAGATAATACAAACGAGACGGGTTGAAACAAAGAGTCAAAACATTAATCGATTCTTGAACCATTGAATCGTGACCCCGAATCGTGGAAGTTCTTCTAAACACAGTTCTAATAACAATACTGCAACACGCGAACACGTTAGTTTGCTTGTGACAGACCACATGGCATGACATCATCCCTCCACGGAAGGTTAAAGGCCC
Source organism: Petromyzon marinus (assembly GCF_048934315.1). Taxonomy (NCBI): domain Eukaryota; kingdom Metazoa; phylum Chordata; class Hyperoartia; order Petromyzontiformes; family Petromyzontidae; genus Petromyzon; species Petromyzon marinus. The sequence goes on along the minus strand of NC_133696.1, from coordinate 8,704,013 downwards.
TGACCCTGCAATGGCTTGCTTATTCCACTGCTGGCGGAAGAGACCTTCACGACAGGAAGCTCTTAGGGTGAGGTTTCCCAAATTCCAGACTCCACTTACCGCTTACTCACATTAAGTCCTTCCACGCGCCCGATGATTGTTAAACACGTTCCACGTGACGTCATAATCAATTGACAGTGTCTTTGTGTGCGTGCACGTGTTCCGCCTTAATTGTTGAGCGAGACACGTGGGAAGTGTTGAACGGTCACCGGGCGCATGCAGCGTGCAACGATGTAATTTGAATTTGAGTCAAATTGGTAAGCGCGGAGAAACGGAGTGTGGTGGTGGGTGGCGAGGCAGTGGAATTCAGGAAATCCTGCGATAGAGGGCCTCTCCGGATGGTATTTGTTGGCCGACTCTTGCTTCCCATGCTGGCCAGACGTCTCGGGAGGAGGTGGGAGTTACCCACACTTTGCCCCACCACACGCGACCTGCCGTTCGACTAGCTGCGGTGTTACTGCTGGGTACACGGAAGCGATAGATTGGGAGGTGGTGTGAGTGGTGGGGAGAAGGGAGAGGGGGGGGGGAACATTTAAGAAACTTTCACCAATGCGAAACATCACAGCGTCGCCGCAGCAGCGTCAACGCCACATCACCGCCCGTGCGAAATGTTGAACAGCACGGTCCGAGCAGAGGAACTCGCACGAGTCGGCCCCTCGTGGCTGGAGGTGCATGCCTGGCTACGCGCGTGTGGGGGTCGTGAATTAGCATTGTCTGGCATTGGAATTGAATGGGATTCATGATTGTTGGTGATTGATAGGGATTCGCATGACATCACGAACTTAGCAGGGCATTTTGGCACACGTTCCTACAGATGTATAAACTACTAAGCCCTAGACAATATATACACACACGCACATAGAACTCTGCTTGTATATGTCACATATACACGTATATACAGAGACAAAGATGCCCCCCGTATAGCCTAAATAGACTGTTGGGGTAAGTGCTGTTAGCGAGCACCTATAAAGGCCGGAATGGCACACACGGGGGTGGGTGACCAACACCACGCCCGGCCAACTTTGTCTCCCCAGTGCTGGTGTTTACACACCGCACCGGGTACTCATTCTAATGCTGAGTCGACCTAGAGGGGGGCGAGGACCGGTTCAAAATATTCGTCACAGATGTTGCTTTGAGCCGGAAGCGAACTTTGGTTACCGAGTTCATAACGCGATTCACACGTTGGCAAAGACACATACAAACACAACAACAACCGCCATTCGCCACTAAGTGGCGGTGACGTCACCACGACGCTTGTGCCAGGCCATGTGCACCTTGAGACCACGTGAAGTCTCGAACGCCCGCTGGCATATAAACACTGATGCAGTACACATCTACAACCACATAGACATATGCATAGACACACAAAGACAGTCACACACGAAGACATACACATGGGCAGACGTACAAAAAAATTGCCCTATTAGACCATTGGGGCAAGTGCTGTTAGCGAGCCCCTATTAAGGCCGGAATGGCACACAAAGGGGGTGGTGTGACCAGCACCACATAACGCCCGGTCGCCTTTGTCTCCCTAGTGCTTTTGTTCACGCACACTTTAGGCCGAGTCGACCTACGCCAGGTTCAGACAGCACGGAGGTGCCACTGATGTTCTGCATCGTGGCCGAGAATCGAACGAAGGTCGCAAGGATCGTATCGCGATTGCGCCAGCCACTGCCACACCGCTCCCCACTACAGTTGGATGGTATCACACGACAGTACACAGGCGTGTGTACACATACAAAGAGTTGTACATACCGTATGTTAATATACAACACGCATTTGCCCTTACTTGATTCGGAGGGACAGCCTAAGCAGGGATGGAGCATGGAATATAACCCGATCCGGTTCACTCCTGACCAGAGTGCCCCAACCATTGCACTTAAACGACTGTGGCAGGCTCGGGGGGGGGGGTGGGATTCACGATGGCCGTGTCAGAGACACTGAGCCAGCATCGCTGAGACCCTGGGTTCGAGCCAGGGTTCATCCATCCAACCACAGTGATTAACCTGGGGGGGAGGGGGGGGGTCTCGAGTGTAGCAGTGAGTTGATGATCTCAGCCCTGCCACCAGTGACTTACACAGAGACGTTTTGACTTACGTAGAGACATATCGAGTCACGGAGACTGAGTTGTGATTAAACCAGGTCCTCAAGTGTAGTCGTGAATTCATGGTTTCAGCCCGGTCACTAAAGATTGCACACAAAAAAATCACATTCAATTTGGTTCTGCACTTACAGTCTTAATTTGGCAAAATTCCAGCTCTGAGAAGTAAACTTTTATGATGTTACTGCTAGTGGATGCCCTTTAGCAGTGGCTCACGCCACTGCTGAAGGGCATCTACTACGGGGAACTCTGGGTAGTATTTTGTCTACTCTTTCAGGCTATTCTATTCTTGGGTATGGCAGCAATATGTTCAGCAGCGAGATGCCAATGTGGAGGTCTGCTGGTCATGACGAGAGGGCTTTAGGAGAGAGTTGATGTAGTTTTGCTGTTTCTCGTCTATTGATGGAACACAGACCACTGTTTTTTTCTATATGGTCCAAAGTTTGGGTTGCATGGGCATAGTCACATCTTTCACGCTGACCGCACGTCTTGAAAAAGGTGGTCGTGCCCACACTTTACCCCACCACACGCAACCAGATGATCGTAGACTGTTGGCGAGTGAGCCAATTTTTTTCCGATTGACAGGGGCGGGACAATTTGAGAAACTCGCACCGTTGTTTCAACTGCCACGCCAGGAGATGGCATCGAATCGGCGACCTCTGGATGGCAAGTCCAGTGGTGCTGACCACTCATTACACCATGGCAACGTCCCAAGTGATTGCCATGTGATATGTGGTGAACACTACTTACAGAGTATATAAAACATGTGCTTATAATGGCGTTAAAAAAAGGCATACTGAATGGACTTTTGGTATGTTGACGTCGTCTACCGGGGGCCTTTCTCCGACACAAGGTGATCCACTGCTGGCTGCGAGCGTTGGGAATGGAGATTATGTGTTCGTCTCTATGATGCCCGCAGCGCAGCTGGATAGAAAAGTAAAGACCAAAGTACAAAGTGCATGCCGTATGGCGAGTCCCCATCCATATCTTATATCGAGGGCACTTGCCTACAACGTCTGGCAGTTCACCAGCATTGGTTCAAGTAAGCCGAAGTCTGCCAGATGAGACACTGCATGTCGAGACCGGTCCAGAGTTTCGCTTGTACTAAATCAATGCTGCTGAAATGATGCACTCCCAGGAGGCCCAAGGGCAGTTGTGATGTGTAAATAATACTTTATATTATATTTAATATTGAGAGACGGGTACGCAGAAATATAGTCTGCTTATTTGTTTTATGATTCAAGTGGGCTGGTCCTCACCATCAGCCAGCCAATCAGCTTACGATCTGGAGCATAGCCCTTTCCCTAACCCCTATATTGTTAACGATCGTCATCTCCCTGCGATGATTACAAACACGAGACGTAGATGACGATGTTGAAATAAATATAAGTCGTGATGATGATGTTTTGAAGAGAAGGATAAGCAGAAGGAGAGAAGGATGATGAGATGATGGTGCTGTTGATGCTAATGATAATATTTAAGAAAAGGATGGTCAGGAGGAGAGCTGATGAGCAGATGATGTTAGTTAATGATTGTGGTGATTATTATGGTGTTGGTGATCATTATAGTGTTGCTGATCATTATAGTGTTGGTGATGATGCTGCTGTTGGTAGTTGTGATGATGGTGATTATGGTGGTGGTGGTGATGACGACGATCATGGTGTCACAGTTGGATAACATCGCTGCCATCGCTCAGCTGCTCAATCTGTCGACAGATCTGCACAAACTCAGCTCTCAGCTCCTCCGATCCCTGGCTGCCGTCCCTCCTGGGGGCCCCTCGATCCCCGGGGCCCCCTCTGCTTCCCTCTCCGCACGGGGTCCCCGGGTCCTCACCGACCCTCTCGAAGCCTGGCGGCGGTGACCCCGGGCCACGGGGTCGCGGGGAGAGACCCCCGTCTCCCCAACCGGGGTCTCGCGAGGACGACAGTGAAAACGAGGATGATGATGGTGCAGGTAATGAAGAGAGTGATGACGAAGGTGACGACGATGATGATGATGACGATGACAGGGATGACGAGGTGGTCTGGAGGAGTCGCTCGTCTGAAGAGGCGAAGGTGGTGGAGGGTCCGGAGTGAGCGGCAGGGTTTGATCCCGGGTCCTCGGCATCACCATCCTCATTCCCACCTCGTTCTCCACCTTCTCCGCCTACTCTTGGACCACCTCGTTCACCACCTCCTCTACCTCCTGCACCATCTCCAGCACCACCTCCATCATCATCATCACCATCGTCTTCTTCATTCCCTTTTTCACCTACCACACTTCCTCCCACATGGCCTTCTCCTCCACCACCACCAACACGACTACCACCACCTGGTCCACTGTCACCTGGTCCACTGTCACCTCGTCCACCTCGTCCTGGCTCGTCTGCCACTCGCTCCCAGCACAGCGCATCCCCACGACTCCCGAGCGCCTCGTGGATGCTGCGGCGCAGGTCGATGGGTGACGGGGGCCGCAGCTCGATGTCCGACAGCGACAACGACTCCAGCCCCTCCTCCAGCCCTTCCTCGTGCACGCTCACAGGGGCCGCCACGGGTCCCTTCTCTCCCGCCACCGCGGACCCCTTGCGGGACCCCGAGCAGTCCCAATCCCCACGGGAGGGGGGCGGCTGCGCGGCACCCCCTGGGGCGGCGCCCTTCTTGGTGAATCCGTTCCTCACCGGCTTCAGGGCCAGGCTGTTGGGCCCCCACGGGAACGAGGAGGAGCTGGAGGAGGTGGCGGTGCCCCGCTCGCCCGTAGCCCCGTTGCGGGCCTTGACCCCCGAGCTGACGGCCACGACCTGGCGAACCCGCGCTAGCAGGGCCCGCTCAGGCCACGAAGCCGAGCACGGGCGGCGCCGGCGGCGGTCGCACAGGGCCACGGCGCCGCCCGGCGCAGTGGCGCACAGGCCCAGGGCGCAGGCCGCAGACAGCAGCTCGCACACGCGGGTCGCCACGTGGAGGCCCCAGCCACGGGTCAGCGCGGCGGTGGTGGCGGAACCGCCGCCGTGGGAGAGGAGGACGCCGGTGTCCACCAGGAGCCATGCCTGGAGTGCGGCGCAGGCAAGCAGCGAGCACGCGGAGGTGCAGAGCAGGATCGAGGAGCCGGGGGCTCCTCCAGTGCCGAGCTCCCGCGGTGGACCTCCCACCTCCTGCTCGTCCGGCTCCTCGGTAGAGCATTGGGGCCTCCGGGGCAGGGCCCGAGTGGGCGGAGCGGGACGAGCGGAGCCGTCGGGCTCGCCGGAGGGACGCCGGGAGAGCAGAGCGACCGCGGCGGGGAGCGCGATGGCGCTCGACACGAAGACGCCGCGGGAGAGGAGGAGCACAGCGGCGGCGAAGCGGCGGAGCTCCACGTGCGTGACGTCGTCATCGCCGCCGCCATCAGCAACGTTGTCATCAACGTCATGACCATCGAGGAGGTCCCGCGTCATCAAAACGAAGGCGACGTCGCAAGCGACGGAGACGAAGAGGTGTGCGCAGCAGATGGCGAGGAGATACGGACCCGGCCCGGTAGCGTGGAGTTTCCTTCCCCGTCGCCGCCGCCGCAGGAGGAGGAGCGGAAGCAGCGCCGCGATGCAGAAAGCGGTGGTGAGCAGCGGAAACCCGGAGTCGAACACGAGGAGGGAGGTCAGGGGCGCGGGGGCCCTCTCGGGGGTCAGGAGGTCACAGGAGAGCGACACAGAGCGCAGGGCGCACAACGTCAACACCAGCGCCGCTCCCAGGGGGGGCAGGGGACTCTGGGGATCCCTCTGGGGGTCCCTCGGGGGGTTTTTTAGGGGGTCGGACCCAGACGGCGGCTGCAGTGGCGGCGATGGCGACGGCGACGGCGGTGGTGGGGGTGGCGATGGTGGCTTCGTCTTTATCAGCATCATCAGCAGGAGTCTGGCCAGGGTGAAGAGCGCCAGGATGGAGAGGAGGGCGAAGGCGCAGGCGAGGACAAGCGAGCCCGCGTCCCACGTGGGGCCCAGCGTTCCACGCAGCTCACGCCAAGGCCCCGTGCCCGGAACGAGGGAGAGGGGGACCGGTGCCAACTCCCTGGCCCATCCCGGGGCCCGCGACGGAGGCATCGCCGAGGAGAACAGCTCTCGGTCGGTGCCCGGTCTCCGGGGAGGGAGGGGAGGGTCTGGTCCGGGTCCTGGCACGGGGACGAAGCGACGGGCAGCCTCGTCCGTCACGACCCCCGGCTCTGGAAGCGCAGAGGAGGAGAGAAGTCACGTGGGTTTGGGTGAGCGCCTCCTGTTTGAGCCGAGCCACAATGCTGACTCTTATTTGTATGCAGCCTTTAGGAAGGATTTTTCGGCAGGGAAGACTGAATTAATTGAAAAGTGTCAAACTTTATATCCGCGGTCATCCAAGTTATGACTGCTGCATCACCAATGAGATGATTCGTAATTAAGTTTTGGGTCAGACTGATTGAGCAAGATGTGTGTGTCGTACACCCTCCACTACCTGACGCAGGCAATAAATTGCTATGCAACGCTCTTATTAACTGAAGCAGTCTCTATTCTGTTCTTGCGTTTGGTAATACAGCAATATCCCGATTTAAGCCTCACCTTTTTACGTCGCTTCGTAAATACGTTGTCACTTTATTAATACCGCTACCTGATTTTCGTCATCTCAATGCACAGTTACGTCGGTGATAGCATCATCAATCCTTTCTCGTAGCCGTCACCTCTCAGCCGTCGCCTCCACCTATTCTGGAAAATCTTTTGATTTACGTCGTTTTTATATTCATCGTCGCAGCTTTTCCCCGATGTATACCAGGGTATCAACTGTACCAATGTCGAGGTCTCCTGGCCACGACAAGAGGGTTTCAAGACAGAGTTCGTATCGTTTTGCTGTTCGTCCTCCACAGTTGAAGGAGCACAGACTACAGTGGTTGACCACGTGGTCCATAGTTTGGATTTCATGGCCACAATCGCATCACTGTGGTTGTGTCTCTCATTTTCCATTCATGAAGGAGGTGTGGTGCAGCATCGGCCTGGTGATGATGTTCTGGTGCGGTGAATGGCTCCACCATCAGTTTCTTCGAGGAGGAATGTCAACGCCAGGAGGTGCGATGCTTGTATCTCGAATGAGGAGGTGTTTATGCTGAAGCAGTGATGAATCAGCACGTTTGTTCATCACGTCACGAGTCTACTCATTGGCTGTCAGGTGGAGGAGGGCTGTACGACACGCATTTTACTCACACGGCGATCTGAACCAAAACTCAGTTCTGAATCACTAAATCACCAGTTTGACATCGATTAATATTGACTATTAATTTAAGATGTAAAAACTCTAATTGTATGATGTGAATTATTTGTAAGTGTAAATCACGTTTCATTTCAGCAGTTTAACAACTAAACTCTGCCTTGTGTTTCCAGATTGTGTACCACCTCCGTCTGTTGTCGGTGCGACGTCCGACGTTTCGCTGCACATGCCGGGAGCTTCAGGAATTGATTGAGGACTTGGAGAAGATCCCCAGCATGTGGAGCGAAACTTCGGACATCACTTTGAACATCGCGCGGGAGCGCCTAGCAGCAGCAAGCAGCAGCAGTAAGCAGCCAGCAGCAGCAGCAAGCAAGCAGCAGCAAGCAGCAGCAGCAAGCAGCCAGCAGCAGCAGCAAGCAACAGCAGCAGCCAGCAGAAGCAGCAGCCAGCAAGCAGCCAGCAAGCAGCAGCAAGCAGCAGCAGCAAGCAGCAGCAGCCAACAGCAGCAGCCAGCAAGCAGCAGCAGCAAGCAGCAGCAGCAAGCAGCCAGCAGCAAGCAGCAGCAGCAAGCAGCAGCAAGCAGAAGTAGCAAGCAGCAGCAAGCAGCAGCAGCAGCAAGCAGCAGCAGCAAGCAGCAGCAGCAAGCAGCAGCAGCAGCAGCAAGCAGCAGCAGCAGAAGCAGGCAGCAGCAGCAGCCAGCAGCAGCCAGCAGCAGCAAGCAGCAGCCAGCAAGCAGCAGCAACAGCAGCAAGCAGCAGCCAGCAAGCAGCAGCAACAGCAGCAAGCAGCAGCAGCAGCCAGCCAGTAGCAGCAAGCAGCAGCACAACTGTGAACCCCCTCAGCAGTCGTAAATCCCGGCAGGCCTCACTGGCTTCCATCTCCCCTCCCACCCCCGACCCCGATGTAGAGCGCCCGCAAAGTGGCACGTATTCACTTGTGATATTCCTGACCTCCGTAACCCCGGGTTCACAGGGGGTCACTCACCCGCACCGCCCGCTGGGGTCGCAGTGGCCGCTCCTCTTGCAACGTCCAGGTTCGGTTTCAGATCCAGGTTCGGTGACGTCGACCTGGCGGGTTGCGGGTCTGCGCCACGGTCCGGGGTGAGAGATGGAGTCGGGTGCAGCTCCAAGGTTACAGACGGCAACGTGGCCGGGGAGTGAGCTCCGTTAGGGTTCACGCCCGGGTCAGGGTGCGACGTAGGACTTGGGTTTGGGGGTGCGGGCGGTGGCAGAGAGGGGGTCAGGACTGGGGACCGGTCTGGGGTCTCCATACCCTGGGTGGAGGGGGGCTCTCGCCGAGTTCCAGCCGCTCGATTGACGTCTTCCGAGGTCATAGCGACCAGCGGGGACGTGGGCGGCGGTGGAGGAGAACGGGTGGAGTTCACACCTCCTGGTCCAACATCAGCCACTCCACGAGCAGTTTGAACATCTCCTCCGTCATCACCACCACCAGCAGCTCCTCCTCCGTCATATCCATCACCGCCATCGTCAGCGGCGCCACCTCCACCATCACCACCACGGCCCCCGTCCCCCTGGGCCCTTGCTGTGGGGGTGCCAGGTGATCTGGAAAGGGGACCCTCTCGTGGGTGTGGGGTCCAGGGCGAGGGCATGAGCATGGGGGTCCAACGCGGCTCATTGCTCGCATCCCCAGGGACCCCTGACATGGAATGAGGGATCCCCGAGACAGAATGCGGGACCCCTGATGTGGAATCTGGGACCGATGGTGTCGGACCAGGGACCCCTGGTGTGCGATGTGGGACCCCTGATACTAGAAAAGGGATCCCCGATGCCAGATCTGGGACCCCTGATACTGGAAAAGGGATCCCCGATGTCCGATCTGGGACCCCTGATACTGGAAAAGGGATCACCGATACTGGGTCTGGGACCCCTGTTGCTAAAATAGGTAGCCCTGAGACAGGACCGGGGACCCCTGATGTAGGATCTGGGGCTCCTGATGCTGGACCATTGACCCCTGATGTGGGATGCTGCTCTGTGACTGTGTTCAGCTTTGCGAGGGAGTAGGGGATAAGGGGAGGGGTCGAGGTCTCGGCAGGAGCTCTGAAGCGGCCACCTCCTGCCTCGCTGGGGTCCGGTCCGGGTACCCCCTTGGTGGAAGTCGGGGTCCCCGAGGGGAGCGGCGGAGGGGATCCCGGCGGCTGTGTGGGGTCGGCACGCGGGTCAGAGAGTAGGACCCCGAGCGAGGGGGTGAGTGTTGGGGTCGCCACGGAGGCGGCCGGCACCACGAGGACGATGATGACGAGGTGGAGGAGGTGGAGGAGGCCGTGGAGGAAGAGGGGGGGAGCCATCGTGGACCCAGGATATCTGCAGATGGGAGCACGAGATTTCTGGTGAACTCAATGATTTGCCTGCACACGCATATTCATTACCTATTTCGTGCAAAATCCTCGTCGTAATGTATCCTTTGTAAAATGCTAGGACGAGACAATTACTCGATTAATTAATCATTCATTCATTAACCTGTCTGTTAACTCACAGCTTAATTCATTATCCTGTCTGTTAACTCATAGCTTCATTCATTAACCTGTCTATTAACTCATAGCTTCATTCATTCACCTATCCGCTCATTCGTTTATTCGCCGCCGATATTGGCCGTGAGCGGGAATAGGACTGCGGTCGTCAAGTTCTTAGGCGCAGAGTGCTAACCACCGTACGCCACAAAGATCCCCCGTATAGCCTTCAACAGACTGCTCGCGAGCACTGCCTTGGTTTACACCCCGCAGAAGGGACTCGTTTAAGGCTGAGTCGACCTCGACGAGGCCCAGGGGTAACGGTTCAGATATTCATCACCAGTGTTGGCACGACACGCAGACACAACAAGACAAAGATTCCCCGCATAGCCTTAACAGACATTAGGGGGGGCAAGTGCTGTTAGCGAGCACCTATGAAGGCCGACACGGCACACGAAGAGGTGGGTGGCCAGCATCACGCCCGGCCACCTTTGTCTTCCGAATGCCGATGTTTACACATCGCACCAGGTACTCATTTGAGGCTAAGTCGACCTAGGGGAGGCTCAGGATCGGTTCAGATAATCGTCACTGGCGTTGGCCTTGAGCGGGAATCGAACTCGGGATGCCGGGTTCGTAGTGCAGCGCGCTAACCGCTGCGCCACCGCTCGCCACACAGACACACACAGAGACACACAAGACACATACATACAGACACACAAGACACACACAAGACACACACACAGACACACAGACACACGCAGGCGGGAGCACACAGACACACAAAGACACACAAGACACACACAGACACACACAAAGACACACACAGACACACAGAAAGACACACAAACACACACACAGACACACGTTCCACAGAATAAACGCGGGAGAAGTTGGCAAGGGTCCCGTGGCTCATCTCACCCTCAAACTATGTTCTCACCTCCCCCGAACTCCCGCCCAGTGCAGACATCAGAGGGGAGATGACGCAGCGAGTGGGTGATGGGAGGCTGTCAGGGGGTCAACAGGGGTCCACCGACCCCCGCCCCTCCCGGTTTGTCACAAGATCCCTGCGGTGATGATTTTTGTATCAGATACAGGTGAGGTCCAGGACCGGTTCGGATATTCGCCACTGTGGTCGTGAGCGGGAATTGAACTTGGGCAGCCAGGTTCATGGGGCATTATAGCGCTTGTTCACCCAGGGAGTAATCACTAATGACTCTTTTGTTAGGAGGATCCTGCTACATTGGTCTTTTATATCCAGATAGTTTCAGCCAGTTGATGAGTGTGTGTTATACACGTGGAAGGAACCCAGAGCATCCGGAGAAAATCCACGTGTGCGAGGAGGCAACTTACTGTACTGCCTTGTGGCGGTACAGGATTGTGGACCAGATGGAGATTAGTCCACACTTGCTGTATCTATCGCCTTCTCCTGACGGGCCAGGGTACACGGCTCCTCCTCGACGCCCCACGGGAAGAGAGTTTCGCAACATTCGCGCCGCGACCCACCAACCCTCGCTGCTTGCCTCCACAGCGCTGGCGGCCGCGTGCAGGAGCAGCAGCAACGTAGCCACCACCACCACTGTCACACACCGCCACCAACCACCACCACCGTCACACACCGCCACCACCACCACCGTCACACACCGTCACCACCACCACCGTCACACACCGCCACCACCACCACCGTCACACACCGCCACCAACACCACCGTCACACACCGCCACCAACCACCACCGCCAACAACTGCCACCACCACCGTCACACACCACTGACGCCACCACCACTGACGCCACCACCACCACCGTCACAAACCACTGACGCCACCACCACTGACGCCACCACCACCACCGTCACAAACCACTGACGCCACCACCACTGACGCCACCACCACCACCGTCACACACCATTGACGCCACCACCACTGACGCCACTGCCACCACCAGCGTCACACACTACTGACGCCACCGTCACACACCACTGACGCCACCACCACCGTCACACACCGCCACCAACCACCACCGCCAACCACCGCCACCACCACTGCCACCACCACCGTCACACACCACTGACGCCACCACCATCACCACCACCAACTACTGCCACCACCACTGCCACCACCACCGCCACCACCACTGCCACCACCACCGTCACACACCACTGACAACACCACCATCACCACCACCAACCACTGCCACCACCACTGCCACCACCACCGTCACACACCACTGCCACCATCACCACCACCACCGTCACACACCACTGACGCCACCACCACCGCCGCCACCACAGCCACCAACCACCACCGCCAACCACCGCCACCACCACCGCCACCAATACCACCACTGCCACCACCACCGCCAACTACCGCCACCACCACTGCCACCACCGCCACCACCACTGCCACCACCACCGCCAACCACCACTGCCACCACCACCACTGCCACCACCACTGTCACCACTGTCACCACCACCACCACTGCCACCACCACCACTCCCACCACCACCGCAGGGGCTTGGCACGTGTGAGGGACGTGAGCTCACGGGTTGCGGGTGTTTGCTTTTAGAACATGAACAAAATCAACTCGGCTTGGCCACAGAGGATCAAACTCGCACCAGGGACACAGCCGCTGGCGTTAATTCCTCCCAAATCCCCGTGCGCATTGTGCCCCAGTGACATCACCCGCATAGACGCAACCGACTCGCTAACTCGCGCACACTCGCCCAAAGGCCATCCCTCCCCCGTAGAGCCTCTGACAGACAGACTGCTTAAATTTTGATTTAAAACTTTCGTGACTGCAGTAATTCATATTCTTAGCTCTTTCGGTAAAGTCACGTTGAAGGGAAACAATAAAATAATAATATATAAAAATAAAAATTATCACGACGTTTCGACCATAACACAAACGGTCGTCATCAGGTGTGTCGGTTTGCATCAATTTATTTCTTTTTAAACGGTGCATTTATTTATTAAAAAAACGTCAGCGCCACGCGCAGCGATTTGGCAGTTTATTTAGAAGGACTAGTCCATCTATGTTCTGAAAAGAGGAGGGGAGAGACGAAAAATTAATGTATGCTGTCTGAAAGCCACTGTAAGTGTGAACAATCAATTAAGACCTGAAATGGTTTATCAAATCTTTCCAATGATTGCTAAGCCAGAATCCATCTTCTCGGTTGAAATTGTCTCTGTGCTTGCATATGTGGATAGCCTCATGAACGAATCTCTCATGGTAGCCAGATGGCTTACAAAGAACCTCTGTCTTGGAGAAGTCAATGTCATGTGAGCCTACTGAATTATAACAATGATCTGCCACGGCCAAGGTGTTGGTCCTACCGTGTTTAAGGTCTGCTTTGTGTTCACGAATGCGGTCCGAGACATGGCGTTTGGTTTCTCCAATGTAACTCCTACCACAGAGGCAACTTAGTTTGTAGATACCAGTGTACTGTATGTCCGGAATCACATCTTTTACAGACGGAACCAGATCACGGATTTTATGTAATGTGTTGAAACGGACCTGGATCTTGTGTTTATTCAAGATTTTGGAGATCTTTTTTGTGATCCCCGCAATGTAGGGTAAAGTGATGGTTTTGAAAGGCTCCTCAAGAGGGTCCTTCTTCATGGTTTGAGTGATAGCTTTGCGGATTGTATAGTCGGAGTAACCATTAGCCTTAAGAGCTTGGTGTATGTGCTTGAGTTCACTGCCTATGTGTTCCTGGTCGGATATGCATTGGGCTCTATGGTACAGAGTCTTGATGAGAGAATTCTTCCGTGATGGATGGTGGTGGGAATCCGGTTTCAGATAAGCATCCGTATGGGTAGCTTTCCTGTAGACAGAGTGGCTCATTGAACCATCAGGTCTCAAGCACGTACACCAAGCTCTTAAGGTTAATGGTTACTCCGACTATACAATCCGCAAAGCTATCACTCAAACCATGAAGAAGGACCCTCTTGAGGAGCCTTTCAAAACCATCACTTTACCCTACATTGCGGGGATCACAAAAAAGATCTCCAAAATCTTGAATAAACACAAGATCCAGGTCCGTTTCAACACATCACATAAAATCCGTGATCTGGTTCCGTCTGTAAAAGATGTGATTCCGGACATACAGTACCCTGGCGTCTACAAACTAAGTTGCCTCTGTGGTAGGAGTTACATTGGAGAAACCAAACGCCATGTCTCGGACCGCATTCGTGAACACAAAGCAGACCTTAAACACGGTAGGACCAACACCTTGGCCGTGGCAGATCATTGTTATAATTCAGTAGGCTCACATGACATTGACTTTTCCAAAACAGAGGTTCTTTGTAAGCTATTTGGCTACCATGAGAGATTCGTTCATGAGGCTATCCACATATACAAGCACAGAGACAATTTCAACCGAGAAGATGGATTCTGGCTTAGCAATCATTGGGAAGATTTGATTAACCATTTCAGGTCTTAATTGATTGTTCACGCTTACAGTGGCTTTCAGACAGCATACATTAATTTTTCGTCTCCCCCCTCCTCTTTTCAGAACATAGATGGACTAGTCCTTCTAAAAAAATTGCCAAATCGCTGCGTGTGGTGCTGACGTTGTTTATAAATAAATAAACCGCTTAAAAATAAATAAATTAATGCGAACCGACACACCTGATGACGACCGTTTGTGTTATGGTCGAAACGTCGTGTCGTGAGAATGTTTTTATTGTTTTATATATTTTTTATTATTTTATTGTTTCCCTTCAACGTGACTTTACCGAAAGAGCTAAGAATATGAATTACTGCAGTCACGAAAGCTTTAAATAAAAATTTAACCGCCTCTACGGGGAGGGTTTCCACATAACTTTAAGATCCTTCAACAAACTCCGGGATAAGAAGGCTCAGCTGATCGAGTCTCTCACCTTTCTGAAGAGATGCCACGACTCTGGGGTAATACCAATCGCATTTACACTGACCTCTGCTGCTGTAACTTCTTCTAATGCGAAACGAATTCTTTTCAAAACTAGCTTAGCTCTTATCTCAGAAAAAATCAGACTTATACGTACCGAACTAGATCAGTTAGACAAGACACTCTACAAATCACACTTATCATTGACGGCAACAATGTCCACATCGGATTGGGAACATGTAGACAATATGACTGCCTCTTCAGCCGCTACTATGTCGACCAAATGTAAGGACAACCTGATTTCCAAATTTAACCTCCTCTTCAACAAAAGACCAGACCCACACACCAAAAAGTTAGACGTTAACAAAGTCGTAATTAATCGCAGTAACAGTTCTATTTCCGATGGTCTGAAATCCGTTTTAGCTAAAGTTCTAAACTCTGCAGTCACACCTAAACACATACCAGTTAATGATATAATTGCCCAAGTAGACGTTGCTCTCAGGGGCCTGGGTCACATCGCTGCAGACGTAGCAAGATCTGAAATCGCTGCAACCCTCAAAACGCTAAGATGCCAGCTAGCAACCTCAGCAAAGATGAGCGTTTTGAATTATATAAATTAAAAAAGAGGGATGATATTGTAGTCCTCTCAGCTGACAAGGGCAATGCTACTGTCATCATGGATAAAATAGAATACAACAACAAAATTAAAGAATTACTCGACGATGGTAGTTATACAAAAATAAAAAGAGATCCCACCAACAGCCTCGTCACACAAACCAACAAAATAATTTCTGATTCAACCGCATTAATTGATCAATCTAAACAGTTTTCGTTGAAACCTTCTGCTGCCAGGCCACCAAGATTATATGGCTTACCAAAAATACATAAAGTAGATACACCCCTTCGTCCCATCGTCTGTACTATCAACTCCCCCACCTACAAACTGGCTCGTTTTTTGTCTGAAATCCTGCGTCCTTTCACTGGAAAAACCACCTCTGCGGTACAAAATTCTCAAGGGTATTTCCCTGTCCCCAGACGACCTGCTTGTCAGTTTTGATGTAGTTTCCTTATTCACCAAGGTTCCTGTACCTGACACCATCGCAATCATTGAAGACTTGGTTCATCAAGGACTAAACACTGAGGTACCCCCCCTGGTGAGACACTGTTTAACCAATACATACTTCACTTGGAATGGAACTCTATACAAACAAACTGAGGGCACCCCAATGGGCTCCCCCCTATCTCCGGTTATAGCTAACATTTTCATGGAGAAATTTGAGACTGACGCCATCCAGACTGCCACTCTGCGCCCAACCTTATGGAAGAGGTACGTGGATGACACTTTTGTCATCTGGCCACATGGCCGGCCTGCTCTAGACCAATTCTTCGACCACATCAATTCCCTACACCCAGCCATCAGATTTACCATGAAAGTCGAAAAAGATGGCAAGCTACCTTTTATGGATGTCCTAATAAAAAAGAGACCTGATGGTTCAATGAGCCACTCTGTCTACAGGAAAGCTACCCATACGGATGCTTATCTGAAACCGGATTCCCACCACCATCCATCACAGAAGAATTATCGCATCAAGACTCTGTACCATAGAGCCCAATGCATATCCGACCAGGAACACATAGGCAGTGAACTCAAGCACGTACATCAAGCTCTTAAGGCTAATGGTTACTCCGACTATACAATCCGCAAAGCTATCACTCAAACCATGAAGAAGGACCCTCTTGAGGAGCCTTTCAAAACCATCACTTTACCCTACATTGCGTGGATCACAAAAAAGATCTCCAAACTCTTGAATAAACACAAGATCCAGGTCCGTTTCAACACATTACATAAAATCCGTGATCTGGTTCTGTCTGTAAAAGATGTGATTCCGGACATACAGTACCCTGGTGTCCACAAACTAAGTTGCCTCTGTGGTAGTAGTTACATTGGAGAAACCAAACGCCATGTCTCGGACTGCATTCGTGAACACAAAGCAGACCTTAAACACGGTAGGACCAACACCTCGGCCGTGGCAGATCATTGTTATAATTCAGTAGGCTCACATGACATTGACTTTTCCAAGACAGAGGTTCTTTGTAAGCCATCTGGCTACCATGAGAGATTCGTTCATGAGGCTATCACATATACAAGCACAGAGACAATTTCAACCGAGAAGATGGATTCTGGCTTAGCAATCATTGGAAAGATTTGATAAACCATTTCAGGTCTTAATTGATTGTTCACGCTTTCAGTGGCTTTCAGACAGCATACATTAATTTTTCGTCTCCCCCCTCCTCTTTTCAGAACATAGATGGACTCGTCCTTCTAAATAAACTGCCAATTCGCTGCGCGTGGCGCTGACGTTTTTTTTTATAAATAAATACACCGTTTAAAAATAAATTTATGCAAACCGACACACCTGATGACGACCGTTTGTGTTATGGTCGAAACGTCGTGAGAATTTTTATTGTTATATATATATTATTATTTTGTTGTTTCCCTTCAACGTGACTTTACCGAAAGAGCTAAGAATAAGACAGACTGCTTGCTGCTGCTGCTAACGAGTGGGGACGCATGTATGTTGAACTTCTTTCGCACCGTACGTAGCGAGCCGCGTTAACCGAGTAGCATGCAATAGTGTCAGGTGGACAATGCCACGCCCGAACGCCTTCGTATCTCCAGTGATGATTTTTGTATGCACCGCACCAGATAGAGGTGAGGCCCAGGAACTGGTTCAGATATTCGCCACTGTGGTCGTGAGCGGGAATTGAACTTGGGTAGCCAGGTGCATGGAGCAGTGTGCAAACCACCCCGCTCACCTACATCGTGACCCCCATCACCCAGACCCTCGCCAACACCAAAGATCCCTCTATAGCTTTGACAGACTGTTGGGGCAAATGCTGATAACAGAGTACCAATGAAGGCCGCCAAGGCACACGAGGGGGTGGGTGGCCAGCACCACACTCGGCCGCCTTTGTCTCCACTAGTGGCGATGTTTACTACACCGCACCAGGTACTCATTTGAGGCTGAATCGACAAACGGCAGACCCAAGACCGGTTCAGGTAATCGTCACTGCTCTTGACCGCTCACGGTCACCAAACCCAGGTCGCCGGGTTCGTAGCGCAGCGCCCTAACCGCTGCACCACCGCTCACACAGCACCATCCACCGCCATTCACTCACACGCCGACTCCATCACTCACACGCGTTACCTAACAACGGAGCAAGCGGTTGCCAACGTGCACTGGTCGCCGTGGCGACGGTTGCCGTGGCGACGGGATGACGACGGCGCCTGACCGACGCACGCGGCGCGTGCACCGCGTGGCCAGCGGTGCCACGTGAGAGTCCCGGGCGATGGGCGACGATTTTTTAAGTTTGCGACCGGACGGTAGAAGAGCAACAGAGAGGACCATAGCGCCATTCACAAGAGACGGAAGGCCATCGTGTGTATGCTTGCGGTCCACGCGACTATAGCAATGTCACCAATGCACACCCCTTGACTTACTCCTACGTGACGCACTGTTAACGGTCATGTATTTTTATTTTTTACGGGCCACGAGATATCCCACCGCTGGACGAAGGCCTCCACGCTGTCGCCATCATCCCTCACCGTCCACCTAAGCGCCGCGCACACGAACCCATCTCGTCGCTCCGTCTCCGCCGCGGTCAACCCTCTGGGGCCGCGTTTCCCCTCCTCTGGCCGCCGTTCCGTCACCAGGCTCCTCCATCGGGGGGCCACCCGCCCCTTGTCCACCCTCTGGCCACCACGTGGTCACTGCGCATGCCCACCACTCGATTTTCTCAACAGTCCGCGTGATGGTGGTGGTGATGATGATGGTGATGATGGTGATGATGGTGGTGATGATGATGGTGATGATGATGGTGATGATGATGATGGTGATGATGCCGTCTCTAACCTGCGTACGCGTTCCTCGCTCTGTCTCCGAGTTTAATTCCAAACACTCCATGCTATTATTATCATCATCATTAATATGGTCTATCCACTGCTGGATGAAATAATTTCGATGTCTGTAACTTGCGTATGTTCTCTAACCCTGTATCTCGGTGTAATTCCACACATGCCCCTCTCTCCATGCTCTTTCATCATAATCATCATTACCACGGTGTCTCCACTGCTAGATGAAAACCATGACCATATCTATAAAACAGTTTACAATGAGAATAGGGAGATCACTCCTACCCCGTCTGCTCCCACGGTCTAAAACTCACTCCCGCTTAGCGACCACACAGATTCCCTCCTCCAATTAAATTAATCGCTCAACGCCTCGATTATATCAACAAGTAAAATTTACATAATGATCAAAATGTACATCTCCTTTGTCAATCCACTGCTGGATGAATGCCTCACCACGCTGCGTCAGTCATGGTGGTTGCTTGACTATACTTCACTACACTGGTCAATGCGGGTCGGTGAATGCTTTGCAATGTAATTACTGATAGCCGTGTCAGGGCCTCTACAAACAAACAAGCAACCATCTCTATTTGGTGGGCCTGAGACACCTGGCTACAATTCCCCATTCTCGCGACGGGGCCGAGTATATCCACACATTATAAGCAAAAGTACGATTCTAATCACGACAAATAGATCGATGTACAAAGACAAGTCGGAGAGATCACGATTGACAGTCAAGAAAAGTGGTGAGCGTGGCTCGGGCAGGACGGGACACGGCGAGACGGGAGGACAGCCGATGGCGAACGAGACCGGTGATGGAATAGCAGCCGACAGGAGCGGAACGCGCGCGAGAGGACGTCCCGCAAGGAGATGGAGCTCGAGGCCACCAGCGCGCGTGCAGGCGTGAGACCCCCGGTGGCATCGCAACACACCCACCACCCGTGAGCCACGATGACAGCGACGAGCGGAGGACTTCATCCAGCAGTTGATAGCCCACGGCTGCTTGCTGACGTTATTACAATTACAGCGGCTTTAATTGTTCGTATTCGTCTGCTCCGAACCCATGCCCCGCTCGCCTTGCATTGAAACAATCACATTCCACCCACTCCGACAAATCCCCCCCCACGCACACTCCTCACGCACGCAGGCGCGCGTGCCATTACCCACACATCATCAGCACGCCACGGTTCCCACCTGCTCCCCCAGCCTCCCACCGGCGCCGTCCCAAGGCTCTCCCTCCCTCCAGAGTGCGAGGCTCTCCTCCTGGAAGTCTTCTCCTCGGCCCCGTGGCTGGAACCCCTGGGCAGCTCACGACCGCCACCGGCTCCGCTTGACTCCCCCCCCCCCCACCGAGTCTGCTCCCGTCTCCCAGCACCAGCGCGTTGCTCTACCTGCTTCCACCACTTGCTCCCCAGGGCTCGCCTCTGCCCTTCTGCTCCCTCCTCTCTCCGGAATTCAGAGTCCGCACCGCGCGTTCCAACCCCGCCCGCCAACCCCCCCAACCCCCCCCCCCCCCTCGATGTCAAATCTTCACGTCGCTCCACCTCCTCATCATCACCATCCTCCGCTTCGACATCGTCGTCATCACATCAGACGCGCACGAGATGAGGTGTTGTTGATGCGGATGTTGCGTGATGATGGGAGGATGGTGTGTGTGATGGCAGGATGGTGTGTGTATGATGGGAGTTTAGTGTGTGTGATGGGAGGATGGTGAGTGTGATGGGATGATGGTGTGTGTGATGGAATGATGGTGTGTGTGATGGGATGATGGTGTGTGTGATGGGATGATGGTGTGTGTGTGATATGGTGTGTGTGATGGGATGATGGTGTGTGTGATGGGAGGATGGTGTGTGTGATGGGAGGATGGTGTGTGCGATGGGAGGATGGTGTGTGTGATGGGATGATGGTGTGTGCGATGGGAGGATGGTGCGTGTTGGGAGTGAAACGTGCGCGCGCGTGAGCGCGGCCGCTGCCGCCGCTGCTGCAGTGAGTGCGCGTTACCGCATTCACTCACGGGCAGCGCGACTCCGCGTGATCTCCACAGCCAGAAACAATACCCTATAACACTAGCCCTATAGACACAATACCCCCTGGCCTTAGTCCTATAGAACCAATATCTTACAGCCCTAGTCCTAGACACAAAACCCTAAAACCCTGGTGCAATAGAACCAATACCCTGTAGCCCTAGTCCTATGTTAAATTTGTATTTTGCACCGTACGTAACCAGCCCTATGCTCACTAACCCTATAGCCATAGAACTATAGACAAAATACCCCATAGACACCAACTCTATAAAAACGATACCTGATGCACGCCTACCGCATCGCCCTTGCCCTATACATACGAATCCTATATCCCTAGCCGTAAACACACTCCTAATAAAAAACTAATCCCATAAACAACCATATAATCCAGCCATATACACTCTAACCCGATATACACAACCCTAATCCCATAGCTCTGATAGAAATAACCCCAACTAACCTGTACACAATAACCATATAGAATCCTAAACCATAAAAGTATAAGCACTAAGCTATATATACAAAGTCCAAACCCTATATATTTATATACGCCAATAAACAAACCGATATCCTATAACTTACCACCCTGTATACCCTAAAAACCATAAAACCTAAAAAGACTTCAACCCCTAAAGCTAAATGCCCAATACCCACGAAACCCCTACACACCTTGAATCATAAATATTATAAACCTTTAATATCTCAATCTTCAAATCACGAATCCCTAAACACCCATAATGGCTGTAATCACGTAACCCTAAAATACTAAATAAAAAACATAAAATACTAAACCCTACAAGCCCTAAACCCTATAAACCACAATACGCCGTTTAAATCCCAAACTATATACCTACTCGAGCCTCTCTCTCGGCACAGGCCAGGAGCCCGCAGCCCTTTTCCAGTGGATGCTGGCAGGACTCTCGAGTTACACTTGCGGGACACTCGGCACTGAGAGACGAGGGAGGGAGGGCAGCAGTTGGGAGGGAAAGAGGTGGAGGGAGGGATGTGGTGGCAGCAGGAGCAGTCCTGGGGCACCCACCGTGGCACGGACCCAGTGGGTACCCATCATCTAAACTAAACTTTTTTTTTACACAAGGTAAGGCCCACCGAGCTATATAGTTTTTTTTTAAAAGGGACCTGGCCACAAATGATCGCTCAACAAAGCGGCTTATCACGTTGGAAATTTATAGCAGCCAAATACTCTAAATGCATGTTTCTAAATGTGCAGGAAAAAACCGGCGAACCCACAGAAAAATGCACACGACCATGGGGAAAGAGGGACACGCAAACTCCAAATATACAGCAGGCGTGAGGGTCGGGATCGAACCCAGAACCTACTGCATACCAGGCGAGGTAGTAAACATCTCGCCACCACGAGACGTTAACTACCTTGCACTCACCACTCATCTCCCTAGCACCCACCCACTCGCATTACCCAACATTCGCTCGCGACACCCACCCATCGCCCACCCACTACATCCACCAACACCCAACTCGCTCCCAAAGAGTACCCATTCTCTCAGTCACCCCCTCACAGCAGCAAGCACCCACCGTCACCCATGCACCCTCCAATCCCCCATTCTACAACACCCATCCTCAAACGCCACCCACACACGCCACCCACCCATTGGCATTCCCCTCCGTGTGTCTGGGTGCTGGGGTGGTGGTGTCGTGAACGTCAGACGCTGACACTCGGCCACAGGTGCCACCCGAACCCTCCCCCAGAACCTCGCCGTGGCGAGGAGAATGGATGACCCCCATTCCTCTCCTTGGCATCCGTGACTCGAAGGGACATTCCTCATCACGAGCAATCCAGACCCAGAGGTATCCGGGGAACCGGGCCAAGGCCCCCCCACCACCCGGTGGTCGCTGGTCCCCAGCCGTGGGGGGGGGGGGGGGGGGCAGAAGCAAACCGAGCAAAAGCGCAGGACACCAAGCAGACCGGGGGGGAGGGGGGGGGTAGATTCGTGGAAACCAAAATATGGGTGAAATAAATCAGCGAAATCGGAACTGATTCTTGCCCCTCCCACGCCTCGACCAACCCACCCCACTTCACCAGCTCGCATTACAAAGCGTGGTGAAGTATGGTCAAACGACGGCCACGACCGGTGTGACGTGGCGAGCCCTTCATCCAGCAGTGGATTAACAAAGAGCCGTATATTGTTATTACTATTAATTATATTATCATCGTCTGACTATGCGATGGCTCAATTCAGGCCCGGCAGACGGGACAAATGAACTCACGGATAAGGATGCGTGTCACCACAAGCACGCACCAAAAATATGTTTTTATCAATCGTCTCGTCGAGAATCCCGAGTTCAGCATCCGAGTGGGCGTACTCTGCTCGGCTTGCGAGCAGTGGAACATGCTGGGATTTCCCCAAATTTCTTTTCAACGTCTTCCATCGCCCGAGGCCCCTAACCACAAGTTCCCCTGCGTTTGGTTCAGTCCCCTCTTGGCTTCCCTTTTTATTACACTCACTCTGTCGTTGTTGTCGTATCGTCAAATATTGTCACTCAATTTTAACCCACTTCCCAATGTGGTATTGACTACAAACTTGGTGTACTTATGTCATACTGATGACAATACTATATTATATGTATAAAAATATATTTTTTTACATTATTTTTTATATGTTATGTTTCGGCTTGGGTCTAATTGTCCAAGCTCAACTGACGTTGGCTGTAATTGGCCACGGCCTCATACGTTATGGCAAGCTTCGGGGCCACTTCCTGGAGTCGTGGAGTTGTTCCATTACTAAGTACATTTCATTAAAGCGTGTTTTAAAAACGTTTTTTTAAAATATTACTTATTTCACTTTTAATTGTAGTTCATGGATTCCGGCTACAATGGGACCATTGTGTTGTCCGGGTTGCAAACCGTACCTACTCGTGAGTGACAAAGGTTACGGCCGGTCAAGCGGGTGGTGGTGGCCACGCTCGCTGCACGCGGCTGCCTCTAACCCAGCGCTGCGGAGGCAACAGCAGAGGGTTGGGTCTATCACCGCACACGTTGCGAAACTACTCCCGTCCCGTTGGTGTCGAGGAGGAGCCGTGCCCTGGTTCGCCAGGTGGTGGTACAGCAAAACATGCGGACTCCACATATATCGTCCGTATGGGATGGAGTGTTTCCCCCTCGTACGCATGGCCTCTCTCTCACACGTAAACATTAATTGGCCGATAACACCTTAATGTGTAGAGGGTCACAGTGCTTGGGCAATTGTTGGCACCGGCTCATCGCATGTGGCTCCTCGTGCTGGCATCTATGCAGCGGCGGTGCAGTTTTGCAAATTAACATTCTTAGAAATAACAATTTTTTTTGTAAAATACATGTCAGTTTTAAAATCCCCCGCCCATTTTGCCAGAAGGGGGCTCGGTCCAGTCATGGGCTGTACGATACACATATGTTCCTGCAACACAATTCACGTCGGTTTTTTTGAAGATGCGTTTTTCAGTGACTGACACGACTTGTGACAGACACGTGGTGATGGTCGTGGTGGTGGTGTCATTATTGTGGGAAGCGATAGTGCAGCGGGTCAGGACATTGCGCTACGAACCGGGCAACACGGGTTCAATTCCCGCTCACGGCTATCACCTGTGATGATGATATAAACCGGTTCCGGGCCTCCCCGAGATCCATTGAACCTCGTCACTGGGGAGACAACCAGCTCCCTCAAGTGCCGTGCAGGCCTTCATAGGTGCTACTCGCTAACAGCACTTGCCCCATAAAACTCTGTTAATGCGATACGGGTGATGTTGGTCTTGTTTGTTATTATTGTGCAGTGACTTTTATTTGTCATTCTCTGTAAACAGGGCCCGGTCCGAGAGTCCCAGCGCGAGCACCGCGCGCACGGAACCACGCGCACGGAACCACGTGCACGGAACCAACGCGCACGGAACCAACGCGCACGGCAACCACGCGTACGGCTCCAACGCGCACGGAACCACGCGCATGGCACCACGCGGCTCGCTCACAACAACTCGGCAACACAAAGACCCGGACCTCGAGCCTGGGATAGGATAGAAATAATTATTATTACGTGGGCTGCCATGATTATTCCAATAATTCGCGTTCGAAGAACGGTTGTTTAATTGGTAAACGGCTACACTTATATTCAAGACGGAAGCGACTCTCTGCTCAAAATGGTGGTGGGAAATTCCACATTCCTATGGCAGGGGCCAAATCTCTCAAATAGGGCAATCACCATTGGATCCCCACACCGTGGTCGTCATTTTATTGATCCCAGAGTGAGGATGGGGCTGTTTGTTCTCTGACTGGGCATAGACCTCATCAACTTTTGACTGCAAGTCAAGGGGTTCTGACCAGAGATAACCGGTCTTGTGAAACTTTATTTAATACTTTATAGGCATGTTACGATTCACTACCTCTCAGCGATTCGATGAATTGTCACGATTTTACTTCATGTCAATTCAAGAACCCAAGTCGGTATCGTCTAACCGTAACCATCTGGGGGTTTGTAAAATGTCGGTGTATAAATTGTGAATGTTTTACCTCAACTCGCACAATTTGACGCACGTATCGTGAGCGTATGTAAACCACGGTTCGTCGATTTACTGTCGTCGTGTGCCAAGTGATTCGCCATTTGGGCCAAGTCATTAACTGCAGTGTTGTCAAGGCGGGCTTCCACATCCCAGCGCTACGCAAAACCGCGTCACGAAAATTATTTTACGCAAAAAAATGGTGGGTATACAAACAAGCTTCACGTGGCGTCGTTCTGCGGTAAAACTATTAGAGTAATCGAATATAACCGAACCGACAACTGGTTATCGTTTCACGCAGCTTTAACGATTGGAATTAATAACAAAGACAACAATAATAACACCAACAGTGGTAGCACATTGCACGAAATCCAACGGTGTGTGGGTAGTAACAGGGCAGACGGTACTCCGCTGCAGGAATGTCGAAATGAAAATGAAATCCGTACAGCCTCGCTGCTCCGTTCCCCGACGGCCGGCCACGCCGAGCCAGCGGTAGAAATTCCACATCCCTACGGCCGGACGGCGGAAAGTCTCTCCCGGAGGACAAACAAAACGTAAAAACGGTTGGTTGGTGAGTTAAGTGACACTTAACACTTTGGGGGTGCGACGTTTGGGCAGGTGGTGGTTCACGAGCACTTACAACACGAGTGGGTTCCGTGGCTTCGTGGTTCTAAAAAAAACACACGAGTGAGAGCCAAGTGGGCTCTGGACTCCTATAAAACAAACACGGTCACAGACGGTACGAATAATCACAACAAGCAATCGGAATACGTCAGAGCTGGGAATATGGTTGTGCTTTTCCATACGCGGGCGTTATCCAACAGGGTCACTTGGGCCCGCTGCCACGCACGCCACCAATAGGGACCGCGTACAGTAAAACGAAGGCGTTGAGTTATTGTTCCACACGGACTTGCGGACTGCACTGTGCAAAATCCTTCGAACAGCACCCGAGAGAAGAGTTTGTGCTACGTGCAGGAGTGTAGGGAGGGAGGCGCCTGACAATTACATCATCGTCATCGTCATCGGCGTAGTCGTCAATGTCACAAATGATGATTGCTGCTAGCATCATCATTATTATCCATTCCGTGCTCCGCTGCCAGCATGCTTCAATAGCAATCGTCGCTATCATTGTCAAGACCACCTTCATCACCACTATTACGATCGATAGCGATCATCACGATCATTTTCAAAGACCACCTTCATCATTACCACCATTATGATGAATAGCAATCATCGCTACCATTATCATCATCACCACTGATCAATTGTAATCGTTTCTATCATTGTCAAGACCACCTTCATTATAACCGCCACGATGATCAATAGCAATCGTCGCGATCATTATCATCACTCCCACCTTCATCATCATCACCACCATGAACTGCGATTCTACATAACCTTTTCTGCATGAAAATATTATCTTTGTCATTAAATTGATTTAATTCTTGCACAACCCCATACATTAGCAAGGCTGTAAATCCGTTCAAGTGTCTCCCTGCTCAGCGAGAGGTGGGGCAGCGTTGGTTTCTGTTGGCGGCTACGAATGGTGAAAATTCCACATTACTATTACAGGAGCCAGTCTCTCCATAGGACCAAATGCTGTTATAGGATATTCATTTTACACGATTCAACATAGCATTTCTAATATTTTTGCATTATTCTAGGATATCGTTAATATTTCTAGTATTCTGTAAGATTCTAAAGGATATTGTTATTACATAGGCGATTACATGTTCAGTATAACGATAAGATGCTCATATAATTCCAATACCGACATGAGGACAACTTAAAAAGGGCTGTGTCTAAATCCCCTCCCGCTCCTGCACGCGTCTCCCCATGGGGGTCAGATGGTCGTGTTTTTCGGCCCTGAATCGATGGCGGAAAGTCCACATTCCTATGGCGGGAGTCGGCAGTCGGCAGCACGACCGGAGGCGCCGATGCTCGAATGAAACGTCACCGCTGCCTTCATCGTGGATAAAGAAAGTCGGGACTCGAGTTTCTGGTCATTTCCTTCATGGCCAATTTCTTCACATTTCCGAGTTAAATTTTTACAAAAAGTTTACAAACTATGGACCATCGGCGAACTCGTTGGCCTGAATGTAAACTGCGCGTGACATTCGTCAAAACATTGGAATGGCTTCACAAAACAAACACCCCGAGTGAACTCCCAGGCCGGGTGGGTGGTGGTCCCCCCCCCCCCACATGAGGGGTAGGTAGGGAGGGGATGGGGTGGCAGAGGGCCCTGGGTTTGGCCCTCGGACCATGCGGCCGTGGCGACGCCGCGCTCGGCCAATAAAAACCGCGACCTCTGCCGCGTCACCGTTATCGCCGTGGGTTCTGCTGATGCGAGACTCAAAAACGAACGGGGCGATATTCCGCACGCGGTTACCGGGCCGGGGGACTAGCCAGGCCCGGCGTGGACAAAGTAAAACACGTAAAAAACAACAATCGTCTCTCTCTTTCACCTTTGGTCGTTTTTTTCTCACGTCTGACAAACATAAAAAATAATCTCTACCGTCTTACAGTGCACGATTACACCGCGTAAACATTCTCCGGCTGGCGGATCACCGTCTGCTACTGCCCCCCCCCCACCCCACCCCCGTCTCCTCCCTCGCTTCGCCCGCTCCATCTCCCTCACGGCGGATCCCGTCGTCCAGATGGTCCCTGCCCGGGTGGGAGCGACGATGAGGGCGACGGTCGCGACGGGCGGCGGTGGCGGCGGCACGGGGGGGGGGGGGTGCGGGGCTCAGTTCCAGCCGTTGCAGCAGGCGGAGGAGCGCAGCGTGGTGGCACACGGCGTGATGCTGGGTTGGCGGCTCCGGCTGGGGCATCCGCTGCCCTCAGTAGGAGCGTTCTTCGTGACTTTGAACGGCGCGGGAGATGGGGGGGGGGACACGAAGGGGAATGACACGGAGAAGGGAATTGGGGGACATGGGCGGTCCACAGTCAGGAAGACACAAGAGATAGTTCCAACGGGAAACAACAACGACGACGATGTAAAATACGATTAAGTGCGACCATAGCATGGGAGCGACAGCACCCAGGGGCAACCACACTGTGCACAAATCCCATGGGCTGGCAGGTAAGCAAACATTAATTTAAAAAAATATATGAATTAACCTTTTTCCACGTGGGCTTTCACGAGCAATATCATCCATAATAGAGATTTTCTGGGTTAGATCACGTAAATATATAAATGTGTCGTTAAAACCCGCCACCACCCGACACAGCCAACTAGTAAGGGTTGTCACGTAAACAGAACGTGGCCAATTCGTCACTAGTACAGCACACCGCTGTGTTGGAGAGCCAAGCCACAAGATTTACAATCTGAGTACGACGTTTCGCCAGTAATGACAACTAGCTTCATCAGGCGACAGCAAGATTTGTGACATATCTGGCTGTTGCCTGATGAAGCTAGTTGTACATATTTACACAATCTAACCCAAAAACCTCTATTATGGATAACCCTTTTCCGTACTGATGACGTACGTGTACGTAATCCGTTTCTCTTCCGGTTTTATTCCGGTATACATACTTCCGTGTTATCGGAACAAAATCAGAAGAAAAAAAAAACTTTATTGGTACCGAGGCTCCCACAAAACCATATGGGAGGGCGTGTGGCACAGTTTGGCACCAGCTATCATAGAGTGCTGTCGTGTCGCTATAGTTCTCTGCGATGGGTACAATGTCTTAAAAAAAATGGTGCTATGCCTCTCTAAATAAAATTAACATTGAGCTGCTTGCGTTTTCCGAGATTGGGAAACATCTTGGAATGGGAAAGTGTTAAATGTTTTCGAATAAAGAAAATCTATTTTTCAAGTCCAGTTTTAAATCTATTTTTCAAGTCCAGTTTTATTCCAGGAACCCCGTTGGCGATGGGCCGGAGTTGGGGGCCATCCATTTAGTACGTACGCATGGAGGGGGGGGTTAACCCAAATGCATACGCTTGCATATGGGGGGTCTACTGACAATGTACGCATAGGAAACGGGGGGGGGGGGGTGTTGAAGCCTCGATAATAATTAGTCTACATTGGCCTTCAAATTAGTTAGATAGTTCAGCGGTGGACTATCTATTTGCTTAAACACGTTAATATTATCCATCCTTGATCGTTTCTGCGTGGATTAAATATCGGCCGTTCTATAGGATTCGGGGGGGGGGGGGGTGCGTCAGGTGTACGTACGCAGGTGGGGGTGGGGGGGTAAAAAGTCCGCGTGCGTACAGGGAGGTGGGGAGGTGTCAGGTTTTGACAGATTATTGCGTACCTACACAATGGATGGCCCCTTGCTCCACCCCACGTGTGCAAGAGCGGCGTTTCTCAACTGCGGTCCTGGCAACCCTTCCATGCACCCGATTGGTCGGTAATCGAGGAAAGCCGAACCGTGGGTGCGGTCGTGACCGCTGGGGTTCAGAAACTGCTTCATAGAACTACTTAAGAGACCCCTTCAAGTTACTTTGCTCTCAGTTAAATTGGTTTGTATGTATGTTGAACTTCTTTTGCACCGTTACGGAGCCAACCGTGCTAACCGGAGGTGCAGGTTGCTCCCACGTGACTCTAAGACAGTGGAATTCTTACCAGCTGCCATTGCTGGGAAACTCTTCATTGGTTTTTTTTATTCTCGTTAGTTCACCTCTGCTGTTACTTTCTCCCCTAACCCTACCATTCTCCCCTCTATGCGGTTATTGTTGATTAATTAAAATATTAAACAAAGTAATTATGGAATTTTCTGGCAGTCCTGCGGGATTGCACAGTTTTCCTGTGATGTTAGCGGCATGGCAGTAGGGACTTGGGGGGGGGGGGGAAGGCCACTGCGGTCAACGTGTGCCAGCCCCCCGCCGGTGCAAACGCTCGCCAAGTTGCCGGAGACCGATCGGCGTTACTCCGTTACCGGCGAGCGGTGTTACCTCTGTAACCACGATCGCGGCTCACGGTATGGAGGAAGGGGGGGGGGGGCCGTGGCGTGCGCTGCCCGGCATGGGAGTGCTTTAGCAGAAGATTGGGGGAGGGGGGGGGGGGAATCGCGGCCGACAGTGCGCAGAGTAGATTTCATCCCCCCGGGGTAAGGGGGGGGGGCGGTGCGACAAATTCACTTCCGTGTATTCTCAACGCGACTCGAGGGTGAAAAAAAGAAAACGTAGAAAACAATGGTTTAAAAAAAAAAAGTGGTGGCAAATGAATGCGAAACGAAATTGAGCAGCTTCACAAAGTTTTTTCGTGAGCGGGGGAAAAAAAACTCTTGCGAACGAGCGCCGGGCCCCCACTCCCGCCCCCCAAAACGTGCGTGACCGTCTCCCCCCCCGTAACCCCCCCCTCCTGCCCCCCAATTCCCCCCAGCCGACCAAACAACACCACGAGGCGCGGTACTTGAGCGGTACTCACATGGTACGAACGTGTATCTGAGGGCCATGCACAAGCGATGCGGAAAGACAGAGAGAGGACAGACAGGAGACAAGACAGGGAGAGAGAGAGAGAGAGACGGAGAAAGAGAGAAGTCTGGTCAGATGCGCGACTCAAAACGACCGGAACCCACAAACGGCCACTCCCACACGCACGCCGCCTTCAAAGTCGCCGCCTCGTTTGCGTCTTCCTTCCAGCCCGACGGGCTCTTGTCTTGCACACCTGCACCCTAAGACCGCGTGTTCCAGGCCCCCTAGCGGACGTGGGCTCCGGTGACTGCCACTGCGGTGTGGTGGCGCCGGATGTGCTTTCTAACGCGGGGCCTGAAAAAGGTCCCCGTCCTCGCGTCCCAACCGCAGCGCACGCGCACCTCCCCCAACGTTTAGGGCCTTCTTCATCTAAATAGCAGTCGTTACGTGTGCCGCGCGCACCCTGATGATCGGAATAGGAATTCAAGATCCCGGGTGAAAGCAGAAAATGTGAATTCGAATTAAGATTGGAGGTCCCGTGTGTGTGTGTGTGTAGATATGGGCGCTTGTATAGAGTACGATTTACGCTCACGGCCAATAACAGTTTAATATTTGAACCGGTACTGGACCTCACCATGGGTCGACTCAGCCTTACATTTGTACCTGGTGCAGTATGTAAACATCAACACTGGGGAGACAAAGATGGCTGGGTACGGTGTTGGTCACCCACCCCCCATCTTGTGTACCGTGCCAGTCTTCACAGGTGCTCGTAAACAGCACTTACCCCCAACAGTTTGTTCATGGCCACACGGGACAGTGGGGAACACAGGTGGTGCATCTGCCGCCGGCCAACTCGGTCAGTTAAGCAAGAACACCGGCACATCTGTCCTGTGACAGATGGAAGTGCTATTGACCTGAGAGCGAGCCTTGTACACCTATCCTGCCACTTTGGCTTCAAAGGGCACCTATCCTGGCGCGAGCACTGTGGAGACACCACCACCACTTAGCAGCTGCCGTTGTGCGTGCACATGGGAGTGCGTCTACATGGGAGTGCGTGTGCATACGCGCATGTCGTCCCACGGTGACGTAGGCAGTTCCGCTTCAAATCAAGCAAGGATTGCCATTTGAATCAGTGCTCTACACCCTATGGGACATGTTTACCAATCGTCAGGTGGGTGCAGCGTATTCATGACCTGTGGTTGCATTTCAACGGAGAAAGTTGGTGGATGTCAAGAGTTTGGCGAACCCTGTTCTGCTACATCACTGCGGCGGTGTCGCTACTTTACCGAAAGAACCAAAGAGTATGGATCCCCGCAGACACGAAAACTTAAAATCTAGATTCAAATCTAGATTAAAGCTTGTTTTGTTAATCAAAACACAAATCAGTGCAGAGCCCAGGACACACAGCATCCTCGGCGCGTGTCTACGAGTGACTTGTGTGTACAGACCGCGTTTCCCTGTAAGCCGTGCGCAGAAAAACACGCGTGGCCTGGATTGGCAAGACACGCGCACACGCAAGCACGGACACGCAAGCACGCACGCAGGCAGGCAGGCACGTACACATGCGATGACGTGCGCGAAGGTGAGCGACCGTAACGTTGTGGGAGATGCGGTTCGTAGCGGCACGCCAGGACCCGGCATGCGCGTGGGAGAGATTAGCGTGGGTGTGTGTACGTGTGTGTGTAGGAGAGTTTATAATTCAGTGTCAGAATGTACCAGGTGTGTGTGTGTGTGCGTGCGTGTGCGTGTGTGCTTGTGTACGTGTGTTCGTGTGTTTGAGCGACGCTCACTGGAGGTGGTACAGTGGGGGAGCACAGATGGGGCTGCTATTTTTTTTGTCAGTCAATTCATAACCCCAGGGTCTGTCTTGTGACCTCCTGGCAGTGAGTCTGCATCACTTCACGTGGCCTCAAAGTGAATGTAACCTGGCACAAGTGCCGTGGTGACATCACCGCCGCTTGGTGGCGAATGGCGGTCGTGTGTGTCTATACAGATGTGTACGTGTGTAGGGAGCGGTGGTGCGGTGGTTAGCGCACTATGCTACGAACTAGGAAACCGGAATTTGATTCCGGCTCAGGATCAACATCAGTGACGATTACCAGAAACCAGTCTTGAACCTCGCCTAAGTCAACTCAGTCTTAAATGAGCAAATGGTGTGATCAGCACGACGCCCGCACCACGAACGGGCGTGGTGCTGATCAGCAGTGTCGGCCTTCATCGGGGTTTGCGAACAGCACTAGCCCCAACAGTCTGTTAAAGGCTATGGGGGGGGTCTTGATCTTTTTTTAGTGTCTGCGTGTGAACGTGTGTGCGTGTCTGCGTGCGTGTCTGCGTGCGTGTGTCTGCATGCGTGCGTGTGTGCGTGTGTGCAGTGGCCCACTCACGAGTGCAGGCCGTGCACGCCGCCCTCCACCTGCGCAGACATGGTCCGCTTCTCGAACTTGAGCTCCCCCGTGTACATCATGGACCTGCGACGGCACCAGAGACAAGCGGCTCGTCAGCAGGGCTCGGCCGACTCTCGCCACAGCCTCGACGCCGCAACGCAGCAGTGCGGTGGTGGCGACGGCGGTGGCGGTTGTGGCGGCAATGGTGGAGGCAGCAGTCGTGGTGGCAATGATGATGATGGTAATGGCAGTGGTCATGGCGGTGGTGGCAATAACAGTGTAAGGGGCGGTAGTGCAGCGGTTAGCGCGCTATGCTACGGACCTAGAGACCCGGGTTCGATTCCTGTTCACGGTCAACACCAGTGATGATTATCTGAGCCGGTCCTGGGTCTCCCCTAGGTCAACTCTGCCTCAAATGAGTACCTGGTGCAGTGTGTAAACATCACCACTCGGGAGACAAAGGTGGCCGGGCATGGTGCTGGCCACCCACCCCCTCGTGTGCCGTGGCGGCCTGCATTGTTACTCACGAACACCACTTGCTCCTACACTCTGTTAAGGCTATACTGGGAGGTCTTTGTTTGACGGTAGCAATGGTTGTGTGACTGTGGTGGTGGTGGTGGCGGCAGTGGTAGTGCCGCATGTTTGGCGTGGGTGTGCGCGGGGGTCACGCCGTGCCGGAGGATGGAGAGCGACTTGGCGCCGATGTCCTGGCAGCCGTGCTGCATGCCGGCGATGAGGTACGGCACGAAACGCTGCACCGAGCCCTTGTCCTGCACGGAGCCCGATACGCCTTGCGCCACCTTCATCTTGTCGTTCTCGCTATGAAACACACGGCAGCCAGCGACGTCTCACTCCGGGTAGTGTCCACAGCCTTCAAGGGCTTCCCTGGCCCTTCACAACCCATGCCTGCCCTTTATGAGCCTTCTCAGCCTTCTCCGTAGGTAGCCAACCAATTAGGACGGTTGGCAAAATTCGGTGGCGAAAGAAGTTCAACATGCATACATGAGCCTTCATGAGACTTCCTTAACCTTCATGAGGTTCCCACAGCCCTTCATAAGCTTCCCCCCATCCTCCACGAGCCTTCCCCTGGCCTTGACAAGCCTTCCCCGGCTCCGTTAAGAGTTACCGTGAGGTCTATCTGCCAATTGGCTGGTTTGTACAGGCTAGGTCGAGCCTCTGACTGGCAGTGTGCTCTGGTCTGCTTCTCCCGAAGTTCCCGCATAGGGACGTGTTTCTCTCTCCACGACGTCCGCACTTTCCGCGCGGCGGTGGGGATGGCGGCAGTGGTGATGGCAGCGGTGATGGTAGTGGCGTTGGTGGTGGCGGTTATGGTGGTGGCGGCAGTGGCGGCACCTGAAGTAGCGGCTCTGGCTGCCCTGGTTCTTCTCCATGGCGTCCAGCGAGCCCATGCCACGGTACTTTTTGAGCCGCACGCCGTCCGAGAAGAAGTACTCGCCCGGCGCCTCCGTGGTGGCGGCCAGCAGGGAGCCCATCATCACTGTACGCGCAGTGGCACGGTCCGGTGATACACCCCGAGAATGATACAGTCCCCATCAGTGGGACAGCCCATCAGGGGTGCGGCCCATCAGTGGCGCAGCCTGCCAGTGCTACGGCCCCCGTTAGTGGTACAACCCATTGGTGGTGCGACCCGTTCGTGGCACGGCCGGGCCCATCAGTGGTAAAACCTGTTGGTGGTACGGTCCACCTATGGCAGTGTACAATCGTGGTACAACCTACCGACAGTACAACCTGTCAGCGGTACAAACCCACAAACGGTAGAGTCACGAGTGTGCGTGCGCGCGCGCGTGCTTCCCACACCGGTGGAGGCCCCGAGCGCCAGCGCCTTGGTGATGTGCCCCACCGTCTGGATGCCGCCATCAGCCATGACGGGCACACCGAAGCGGCGCGCGTACTCAGCCACGCGGTACACGGCGGTGCCCTGGGGGCGGCCAACTGCCATCACTGCACGCGCGAGCACACACGGGTACACGCACGCACACGGGTACACAAATACACACATGGGGTTGCGCACACGAGCACGCACGCGCATGGTGTGGTTGGTACGGTGCGATGTCAGGAAATAAACTATTAAACTTTTATTTTACCAGTTAAGGCCCACTGAGCTACGTAGCTTTTTTTCAGATGCGGCCTGGCCACAAATAATGGCTCAATGAAGTGGCTTATCATGTGGAAATGTATTGCAGCCAAATACTCTAAACGCACATTGCTTCTAAATCTGGACAGAAAATACGGAGGACTCGGGGAAAAAGCCACGTGACCACGGGGAGAGAGACACGTAAACTTCAAATATAAAGGTGTCAGGGTCGGGATCAAACCCACGACCTCCTGCATATCAGGCGAGGTAGTTAACATCTCGCCACCGCGGCGCCCAATGTGTTAAGGTGCGCGGATTCCGCGTGGTGCGTTCCACGTGACGCAGTGCGTGTGGTTCCACATGTGTGATGTGACGTCGCTCGCTTTCGCGCGCGCGCACACACACTCACCTTCCTGCGTGATGCAGATGGAGCCGGCCAACACACACTCACCTCCCTGAGTGATGCAGATGGAGCCGGCGCACACACACTCACCTTCCTGTGTGATGCAGATGGAGCCGGCGCACACACTCACCTTCCTGTGTGATGCAGATGGAGCCGGCGCACACACTCACCTTCCTGCGTGATGCAGATGGAGCCGGCCAACACACACTCACCTTCCTGCGTGATGCAGATGGAGCCGGCCAACACACACTCACCTCCCTGCATGATGCAGATGGAGCCGGCCAACACACACTCACCTTCCTGCGTGATGCAGATGGAGCCGGCCAACACACACTCACCTTCCTGCGTGATGCAGATGGAGCCGGCGCACACACTCACCTCCCTGCGTGATGCAGATGGAGCCGGCCAACACACACTCACCTTCCTGCGTGATGCAGATGGAGCCGGCCAACACACACTCACCTCCCTGCATGATGCAGATGGAGCCGGCCAACACACACTCACCTTCCTGCGTGATGCAGATGGAGCCGGCCAACACACACTCACCTTCCTGCGTGATGCAGATGGAGCCGGCGCACACACTCACCTCCCTGCGTGATGCAGATGGAGCCGGCCAACACACACTCACCTTCCTGCGTGATGCAGATGGAGCCGGCACCCATGCCGACTCGGAGCGCGTCCACCCCCGCGTCGATCAGGTTCTTGGCCTGCGCCGCCGTCACCACTGTGAGGGTGGCACGCGATCGCTACTCACGCAACTGCTCGCTCCCCGCGCCAATGCCCACCGCCACGACCACGCTCGGTGTAGCGACTCAGGGTCGCAATTCTGCTCATTTATATTACATTATTGGTACCGTTCTTCTCGTTTGTTCCGTCCCGTTTATTCAATTAGCCTGCACGTGATGTGAATATTTAATGATCATTGGTCTCCTTCTGGCTTTACCTGTAAGCAATGAGCTAACCCAGCTACTCTTAGCTATACCTCTCTAACCATAATTCAACTGGGCACCAGTACGAGCCCCACCTCTAACCCACGGGCCTAAAGCCGCGAGTACTGGCCCTATCTCAATCCTAACCAACTAGCCAATCAGCTACACGATTCAACCCTAACCCTTACCAAATATGCCTGAGGTCCTATCTGTCGCTAACTCCGCCTCTGTATGTCCGCCGCACGCCATCCAATGTTGGTTCTGATTCTCAGTGTGGACGTTCACCGCACTGGGACCTCCGCCCCTCCCCCCCAGCCCCGTGGGACCCCCTCCCCCTCGCGATGTTACTCTCACCGTTGCCGCCGATGACCTGCAGCTCGGGGTACGTCTGCTTGATGTAGCGGATCATGTTGATCTGGAACACCGAGTTCCCTTGGGAGGAGTCCTGGGGGCCACGCAGGGAGGAGCACACAGGGCGGTGGTAGACAGCGTTTCCATCGTTATTCACCGACTTGCTGTCCGCGATTTTGGCTCTCCGCGAATCGCATCCAAAACTCAACACGGCTGCATGAAGAGAGAGAAATCAAGTGACGAGAGAGAATGTGATGCGAAAAAGTGATGAGATAAAGTGATGATGTATAGCATCATTATAATTTAAGGTAAGTTAATTTATACATTCTTATTGAATACTTTAATATTTATTTTTATTTACTTTATATTTATTCTCACCAATTTGTTGGGTTACTATGATAATTTGCACGTATTTAATAGCTTATTTACGTATTTATTCAAGGTAATTCAAGAATAACGAGGGAATACTGTACATGGAGCGTCACTCACTGGATAGCACACACAGGCACACATGCGTAAGACGGCACAAACACACGGGACCGGCCCTACCCAAATCCGCACACAGGCCAACAACGCATCCATCACTCCCTATGTGGCCAAACACACACACACGGACACAACCGCCTGGCATCAGCGCGCATGCGCACACACACACACGGACACAACCGCCTGGCATCAGCGCGCATGCGCACACACACACACACACGGACACAACCGCCTGGCATCAGCGCGCATGTGCACACACACACACACACGCACACACACGCACACACACACACACACGGAAATGACACGGGCTCACACCGGCGGCACTGGGGACTAAACGGTGGTGTCACGGACGGACAAACTATAGCCGTGGCGAGCAGGACGAAATAGCTGTGGCGGCGGGGTAAAGATGGCTGTAGAGGCGGGGCGAGACAGCCGTGGGGGCGGGCAGACAAGCCGCAGCCATGACAGGCGGGCTGAGCGAGCCATCACGGACGAGCGGGCGTGCAGCGTACCAGGATGACGACGTCCACCCCGGCCTTGACGAGCAGCTCCAGGCGGTGCTGGTCGTCCGGGCGAGTGCCGACGGCGGCGCCGCACAGCAGCTGCTTGTGCGCGTCCTTGGAGGCGAGCGGGAAGTCGCGGTTCTTCTTGAGGTCGGTGCGTGCCATGATGGCCACCAGCTCGCCGGCCTCGTTCACGATCGGCAGCTTCCCTGCAGTGGCGCGGACGGACGGACGGATGGATACGTGTCATCATCATAATCATCGCCGTCGTCATCGTTCTCATCGTCACCTTTTGTAATCGATACCACATCTCCCAAGCGGCATGCCACGTGTGTTGTTCTGCGATGGCCAAGCTGCGCCGCTCTGCTCGCTCACCCCAGCTCGCGTGCTAAGCTTGGTTTGTGACTTCATCGCTCACCCGTATATCGACTCGCTCTCACTCTCGTTCACTCGCTCGTTCATTCACTCACTCACCCACTCATGAGCCCACCCCCACTCACTCACTAACCCCCTCGTTTACTCACTCACTCCCCAACCCACTCACTCACCTACCCCCTCGTTTACTGACTCACTCACTTAACCACTCAGTCTCAAACCGTATCTTGTAAATGGGCGATGCATTTCCGTGCAAGGTGGTTATTTTGTCTGTTGCTGCCCAGCGCACTGGGGTGCTATGGGGTGTACACGTCGGCGCTGTGTGAACCCGCACTGCGATCGTGGAGTGGGGGCGGGGAACACACACGTGTGGGAGCAAGTGGTGTTCGTGAGCATCTATGAAGGCCAGCATGGCACACGAGCGGGTGGGTGGCCAACACCACGCCTTTGTCTCCCGAGTGGCGATGTTTACACACCGCACTAGGTACTCATTTGAGGCTGAGTTGACCTAGTGGAGGCACTCTGCGCTACCATCGCGGAGTTGGGTGGGACACACACACGTGCTGCGATGGTGAAGCGGGACACACACACACACACACGTGCTGTGATGGTGAAGTGGGACACACACACACACGTGCTGTGATGGTGAAGTGGGACACACACACACACGTGCTGTGATGGTGAAGTGGGACACACGCACACACACACGTGCTGTGATGGTGAAGTGGGACACACACACACACACACACGTGTGTGATGGTGAAGCGGGACACACACACACACACACGTGCTGTGATGGTGAAGTGGGACACACACACACACGTGCTGTGATAGTGAAGTGGGACACACACACACACGTGCTGTGATGGTGAAGCGGGACACACACACACACACACGTGCTGTGATGGTGAAGTGGGACACACACACACACACGTGCTGTGATGGTGAAGCGGGACACACACACACACACACGTGCTGTGATGGTGAAGTGGGACACACACACACACACGTGCTGTGATGGTGAAGTGGGACACACACACACACACGTGCTGTGATGGTGAAGTGGGACACACACACACGTGCTGTGATGGTGAAGCGGGACACACACACACACACGTGCTGTGATGGTGAAGCGGGACACACACACACACACATGCTGTGATGGTGAAGCGGGACACACACACACACGTGCTGTGATGGTGAAGCGGGACACACACACACGTGCTGTGATGGTGAAGTGGGACACACACACACACACGTGCTGTGATGGTGCAGCGAGACACACACACACACACACGAGCTGTGATGGTGAAATGGGACACACACACACACACGTGCTGTGATGGTGAAGCGGGACACACACACACACACACGTGCTGTGATGGTGCAGCGGGACACACACACACACGTGCTGTGATGGTGAAGCAGGACACACACACACACACGTGCTGTGATGGTGCAGCGGGACACACACACACACGTGCTGTGATGGTGAAATGGGACACACACACACACACGTGCTGTGATGGTGAAGCGGGACACACACACACACACACGTGCTGTGATGGTGCAGCGGGACACACACACACACGTGCCTTTCTTGCTCCTCTGAAGGATGTCATTGGCCTCCTTGAGGGTCACGCCAAATGGGGCCACCACAAGGTCCTCCTTCCGCGTCATCACCTGCCCCACCGCCATCAACGTCACCATCACCCGTCACCGCCATCAACATTATCGCCACCATCAAGAGCGAAACAATCATCATCATTCGGATCATCGACAGAAATACAACACCAACACTGACTCCATCATCATCACCACCATCGACAACGATACAAACACAATCACCATCATTACCACCATCAGCAGCGCTACAAACACAATCACCATCATTACCACCATCAGCAGAGATACAAACACCATCACTGTCACCGACACTGAATGTGGAATCTGTAGGTGCCAGGGCAAAATACTCAAAGTTCAGCACAGGAGGATTAAGTAAGCCATTTGCTGTACTGCCATCTCCAGGCCACCTGGCAAACAAGTGGTTTTGGGGGCTTCACAAATCTATGTGACACACTAACGCTTGTCTCCAAAGCGCTGACTAACTCAACCACCACCAAAGACAACGATTCCCCGTATAGCCTTAACAGACTGTTGCGGGGTTATGGCCAGCACCTCACCCGGCCCCCTTTGTCTCCTTCGTGGCGATGTTTACACACTGCACCAGGGGAGGCCCAGGATCGGATCAGATCGTCACTGGTGGTGGCCGTGAGCTGTGGCAATAACCACGACACTACTGCTGACCACTAACACCACAATTACTATCACCACCGCCACTCTAACCACTAACACCACAGCGATCATCACCAACACCAAAGTGATCACTATCGCCATCACCACCACCACCACCACAATTGTCACGAATTAACGACAATGACCATCACCCTCCAGTAACAATACCACGAACACCACAACGATCACTGTGCCCACCACCGCCACGGTGGCAGCACTGTGGCAGTGGCGGCTTGCGGTGGTGGCGCCGCGACGAGCGACCTGGTGGAGCGGGATGCCGTGGTCTTTCTCGGTGAGGAAGTCGATGTCGCGCGAGGTGATGACGCCGGCGAGGCGGCCGCCCATGCGCCCCGTCTCGGTGATGGGGATCCCTGAGAAGCCATGGCGCGCCTTGGCCTCCAGCACGTCGCCCACCGTGTGTGCCGGGCTCAGCACCACGGGGTCCGTGATAAAGCCCTGCTCGTACTTCTGCCGGCGAGCGGCCGTGGTGAGCGGCAAGCGGTGAGTGACGAAGGAGGGCGGGCGGTGAGCAAAGAGCGATGGATCGTGGGTGGTGGTTGGTGGGTGGGCGGGCGGGCAGGCGGGTGGGCGAGGGATGAGTACATGAGTGGTGATCAGTGAGTAAATGAGTGGCGAGTCACAAGCGGTGACCAGTTAGTAGTTGAGCAGTGGGCAGCGAGCGGAGAGAGAGAGAGGTGAGAGATGAGCGGTGGAGGTGAGAGCAAAGGTTAGAGGGAGATGCGGTGCAAAAAAAAAAAATCAAGGCCGCTCTCATCCTGATCATCTGTGGCGAAGAGGCAGTGCAGATGGGACAGCACTGACAACACCGAGTACACGAGGCAGGCTCTACAACTACCATCAAAACATCATCAACAACAGGCCGATGGGCACATCTTCATCGATAGAAAATTAAGGACGCAAGCCACAGTGGTGCGACTGTGGCCATGGTTAACTATGGACGGTGTAAGTAAAACCATAGAGACACAGAGATATGGAGAGATTCACAGAGATACATTAAAGACAAGCCGCAGTAGTGCAACTGTGGTCACGCAACCCAAACTATGCAGCGCGTAATAAACCCACACAGCAGTCTATGCTCCGTCAACGGAAGAGGAACAGCAAAACGACTCTCTCTCTCTCTGCTAAAGCCCTCTCATCGTGGCCAGCAGACCACGACCAATGGCGCTTTAGCTCCGGAACAAATTGCTGCCGCCAAACGCAAGGAAAAGCACAAACGAGGCAAAACATTATACTAATTTGCCCTTCAATTACGTGACCTCAAGATCATGACGGTTCGTAGAATCGTGGCGGAGGAAAATCATTATCACTCAATGGATATCCGCTTCTGTTGGCCGTTCCCAACCGCGGAAGTTGGGGGAGAGGGGGTTTTGCACTGCCCCGCAAGATTTCTCAATAAATTAAACTCATGACTGGGTGCTGATAGCACAATCGGGGTGCAACTGGGAGAGAGATTTTCACAAAGAGAGGATGGGGTTTGTTTTATTTTTAAGAAGAGAGGGTGGCGATGTTGCTCGACGTACCTTGACCTGGTGCACTTCGTGAGCCTGGGACTCGGGGGTGCAGTTGTGATGGATAAAGCCGATGCCGCCCATCAGCTGCTCAAACAAAGACAAACACCACCACCACCCCCCCCCAATACCCATGTAGCCTTAAGACATTGTTGGGGTAAGTGCTGTTGGTGAGCACCGATGAACGCCGGCACAGAGCACGAGAGGGTGGTGTCGGCCAGCACCACGCCGGCACCTCTGTCTCCCACAGCTGATGTTTACGCCACATTGCACAAGGTGCTCAAATTCTTGAGGCCGAGTTAACCCAGGGGGAGGCCCAGGACAGGTTCAGGGAACATTTGCCTCTCATACTGCGTGATGAAAGTGAGACCCATTTAAGTGACACCCCCCCGGGTCACTCTCGGTGAGCCCGGGTAAATCTCGGTGAGCAAATTTGCGCCGCTCTCACCGCCATGGCGATGGCCATGTCGGACTCGGTGACGGTGTCCATGGGCGAGGAGACGAGCGGCGTCTTCAGCGTGATCTTCTTGGTGAGCGCCGACGTCAGGTCCTCGATGGAAAAAGGGGTGGGGGGGGATCACTGTTAACCGGCGCGCCATCGAATCACTGAGACTGAGGACGCATCGTGGCCGGCACCAGTGAGTACGGCCGTATCTCGCCATTGCTTCCCGGTCGGTGCAACCACGTGGTGGCGCCAAGACGTGGGAGCTGCGTAGCTGGCGAAGACAGAGGAGGGTATTGCCACACTGGCCTCTCCTGCCCACGATGTGTGTGCTTCCACGGCGGTGGTGAGGAAGTTGCTTTAAAGCCGTGCGACACAAAATGAATGACGGCCAAGCATCCCAAAGGAACGACCCTCCCGATAAGTCTTCGGACGATAGTGTGGCAATCGTGGCTAAATAAACAAATGATTCTTATTACCATTGTCGTATTATTATAGTTGGCGCATGCTACGGTGGCTGCATCTGCCGCCTGGTGGAAGAACCGGCGTAAGTGTCGCCACCGGCTCACCAGGGAAGTCACCGCCCGCCGGCTTAGGGGGGGGCGGCACCACCACCACCGCACAGGAGGCCGAACGGCGCTTTGAGAGCCGCCTCGTGACCCCGCAAATCTTCGTGAATGAGCTTTGGGGCGGATATTTGCGGGAGGGTTTTACCCAAGTCACACAAGGGGTCATCGCCGACAAAGCCGTCGATGCTGCCAAACCTTGCCGTCACTTCCTTCCTTCTGCCAGATCCTGAAAGTTGTTGCAGTCAACATTTAAGCCTCCCTGTACTATTCGTACTGCTCTCACAGTAGAAACACGTGCAGGCAGTGGATTATCATGATCGACCGAGTCGTCAGCTTGTTCAACAAAATAAACTTGAAACGTGGACATGAT
Source organism: Petromyzon marinus (assembly GCF_048934315.1). Taxonomy (NCBI): domain Eukaryota; kingdom Metazoa; phylum Chordata; class Hyperoartia; order Petromyzontiformes; family Petromyzontidae; genus Petromyzon; species Petromyzon marinus. The sequence goes on along the minus strand of NC_133696.1, from coordinate 8,660,841 downwards.
CGGGGCTTCATTTCAGCCGGGTCTGTCTGGGTCGGCAACCCAAAAATCATGCGACCCCCAGCACACCACATCCTGTATACATCTCGCTACGGACGTGCCTTACTGGTAACGAGCCACTTAATCTGGTCTGCAAGCGGACATGCTCAAATATCCAGCGAGGACTTAAGCCCCCACGGAGAGTTACGCAATGGTGGCGGGTCCTGCAGGACGCAAATACATATCCACAAAGCCTGCCGTTTAATAACGTACCGCAGGTCTGCAGAGCCGTGCGAACAATGTTTGCTCAGTTTGGATGTCCAGAGTCAATGGTCCAGAGTCAGTGGTAAAGAGTCCACATTTCTACGGCAGGGCCCAGAGTTTAGCGAGTAAGACGATCCTTTCGTGACGTTATCGTAACGAAAGGACATCGCGCTCGAGGGTCAATGAAGAAGTGAGATCGGTTTGTGTGACCGGAGCGAGCGATGACGCCGATGTTTGGGGGGGTTGGGAGGTCTTTATCCAGCAGCGGAGAGATCACGACTGAAGATGACGACGAGTGAACCGCAGGGTGGACGTGCTGCGTAAGGGACGCCATCAACTCGGGGGGGGGGGGTCTATTTTTATATTTTTATCGCGCGTCTTCGCCCGCGCGCCCAAGACGCGGGGACCGGGTGCATGTCCCTGCAGGGCGCACCAGTTGTCTGCCCCCCCCACCTCCCCCACCGTCGCCCCACCTCCGCGTTACCCAGAGCAGACCCGGTGCCCATTAACGCCAATTACCCACAGCCTCACCACCGCGGCTCCGCCACCGGGGGAGGGGCGATTACTTCCGGAGCTGGAACTCGGCGTGCGACGAGCCGGCGACTCGAAATCCCCCACGTAGCCGGAGATCGCCGCCTGTGAACGCCATCGCTGTAATCGACGCGCTCTTCGTTGGAACGTGCATGTCGCACGGTCGTCGCGAAGGTGGCCGTGTGTGTCGGAGTGGGGGGGAGGGGTGGGGGTGGGGTGGGGGGGTGCCATCCCGGGATATTTCTTTTCCGATTTTTCCAAAGCACCGCAGGTCCGGACAGGCGCGCTACCGCGGCGGTGCCGTCTCTCGCCGCTCGATCCCCCTGCCTCCCCCTCACCGCCACCTCCCTTCACCTCCCTCCTCCGCCGCGTGCACTTTCAGAGAGAGCCCAATTAAAGAGAACAAGCGGCAATTAAATAATTAAATAGGACGGCTGCGTCCGTCGCTGGGCCGCGCGTCCCCACCGTCGCAACTGGGCCGACGCTGCTCACACTCCCGGACTGCTCAACTGCTTGCCAACCGGTGCCCGCGTAGAAATTAAACCACTACAATGCCGAGGACTCTCCAAGGAGGGCCTCACCGAGTCTCGGGATCCTGCTGCGCCGGGAAGCGTCGGCCACGAATATTGCAAATGAGCGTTTGGCTTCGTTTGAGAGGAAACCGGAGAACTATGGAGAAAATCCAGCACCCGTGTTGCTGCGTACGAGAGAGCGGGGGGAGGGAGGGGGTTGCACTCGGCACTGCCATCGCCTGCACACGCTTTGAAGCACCACGCCTGAAACACCTGACAAGCATTGCATTGGGGATGTCTGGCCGGGAGTGGTTTTGCATCACGTGGGACAAAACAAGGATAAAACACTCAGAGATCTGCGTACACAGGTTCAGGAACCGGATTTCTGCAATGCCTACTCGTGACAACCTCGCAGCCCAGTGGGTATTGTGGATGCCGGCAAGTCATTCTGCAATCCGTCAACCCTAACAACATCGTAGGCGTGCGCTGCCACACTCCACGGCAGATGCGGATACCCCAGAAAAGAGACCATGGAATGTGTTCACCACCCCGCCACTCCTGACACAATCACCCTGCTCATCAACCACCTCGATATGAAGCATCACAGCCGCTGCTCTAGAGCAACATCCAGAAGTAGAAGAACCGCCGGACTCGGAACACGGGCCCAGCGCGCCTCTCACGATCGGCGGTCATGAGAATAGCGGGCAGGCGACGGCGTCTCACCAGCCAGGGATTTAAACGCTTAATAGCGAATCAATGCACGGCCGATTCCGTGCGGATCACTCGCACGCCAAGCCTAACCCGACCCTGATCTCGCCTCCCTAATCCCAATGGATTCCCACCCCTGATCCTCGAAAACGCACGCCGCTCCCCCTCCCTCTCCTCTACGGGGTCACCCGTGCTCAACCGCAGTGTTAACAACCGCCGATGTCCGTCCCAAGTTCCGTTTGAGAGGCCGATGCTACGGCGAGCGGACGGCTGGGATTAACGACTGCACCCCCCGCTAACGAGGTTAGGGTGAGAGCCCCCCCCCCCCCGACTCCCCTCCCCTCTCTCTCGCCCCCCCCACCCACATCTCTTCCATCTCCACCACTTAAACCCTCAACAGCCACCCGGCACAATCCAGGATGAAGCCACAAGAGCAACTTCACCGACTTATTTTGGTTTTAAGCTTCCCCGGCAACTCACAGGCTCCCAGCCGCCTGCCCATAGCACTGCTACCACAGTAATAGAAACATTACCCCCCCCCCTCCACCCTGCAGTGAAAGGTAGAGATACAGTGTCATATCATCTTCATAATCAGCCATGGTCTACTGGATGCAGGCTTCCGCCGTCACGATCCATCACGGTCCAACGCTGCTACGGTCCAAAGCTGCTACCGTCCATCTCACTCCTCCTGCGCTTGGATGGAGCTTCGTGGCTCCAACTTTGCGCGGTGGTCGCCTGTCCAAGCGCTCTCCGGGCTCAGCCCTGCCGAGCTTTCGTGATCCCAATGGAATCAGGTGCGCTCAGGGTGATTTAAAATTAAGGGACAATGTGCCGCATGTGTGTGTGTGCACAATGGTAGTGCAGTGGCTGGCACGCTGCACTACGAAATCTGGTGATACGGGGGGATCTTTGTCTCCATCATACGTGAACAATGTATGTATGTTGAACTTCTTTCGCACCGTACGTAGCCAACCGTGCTAATCGGAGGCACGGCGGAAGGACAACAATGTTTTGGGGAGCGGTGTCGCAGTGGTGAGCGCACTGCGCTACCCAACCCGGCGACGCAAGTTTGATTCCCGTCCGCAGGTGACATCCGTGGCGTGTGACGTGTGAACTCGGCAGTGAGGGCGGGCACCACTCACCACCTCCTCCACGGTGAAGTCGATGAATCCGGGCAGGATGAGAAAGTCACTGAAATCAGGGGAGGGAGGCGGAGAGGGGAGGGAGCCGGTTAGGTGTGGCACGCGCACCGCAAGCATCGGCATCTTCCACCCCGGAGGGCGGCATGGACAAACACATATGGGTTGCTCGGGAAAATTCATTATGGGAGCACGCGGAAAAGTTTTATTCTGATAATGGCCACGTAAAGCTCCAGTGTTCCCACGTGTGTGTGTGCATTCGCAGCATTGCTGGCTAATGTTTTAAACAGGAGGGTGCGTGGCCAGATTAATGGGTAACCAGGTGATGAGGATTTTCATTGATAAGGTGATGTGATGACCAAGTGACCTTGAGATTCATTGATCAGGCGATCCCATAACAAGGTCACCAGGATATTCATAGATAAGGTGATTGGATACCAAGGTGACCAAAAGTGACAGGAAGATTAAGCGATCAGGTGACCAGGTGTACGTTTGAAAGCGTTAATGCATTCGGTCTGTCCGGCTGCAGCGGGGGTCACGGTAACTCTCGTAGAGGTGATCTATTGTAAAGCCAGGTGCTGATATGAACAAGTGGCCGTGTGTACCTGGCCTCGTTTGTAATGTCCGTAAGCGCTTTAAGATTCTGCTGCATTTAAGCGCCGAATGCAAAGCCTTATCCGTGCCACGCGTCCCGTTTGTTCTGCACGGGTACCTCGAGAAAACCCACCAGCACGCTTACCAAGGGACAATACTCAAAAGTTGGGTGTTCACAAGCCCTCTTGCTGCACTGCGGCATCCTGGACAACCCGCAGGCTCGCAAGGTTTCGGGAGTTTCACAGTTGCATGATCCACCATTCCTGGCGGCTCGCACGCGTGCAATCACGCCCTGCCCAGCGAGACGTCCCCCAGATAATAAAACGAATATTGTTCAAGATAACCACCCTGATGACGGACCAAGCCGTGCGGTAACCACGTCATAACCAATAAGCTGATGGCGTAAAAAAGATAACGAGGTCGTAACGGGGAGTTTAACAGATAACGCCTCTTCTCGGTTACCAGCGGTCGAGTCCACGTACATAAATGTTTCAACCCAGTGGCGTAGCTATCGAGTGTGCAGGCGGTGCAACTGCCCGTGGGGCACCCGAGGGGCCCAGGCGTAGGGATACCAAGAGGGAGGAAATTGGACAGCGCTCATGCTGACCACGCGACACCACTGATGAGACCCATAGACTTACAAAGAGACCCCATAAACTCACATACAGACCCCCATAGACTCACGTAGAGACCCAGAGACTTACATAGATGTGATCAGCGATCATTGATTCCATTCAGGCATTGATTCTTTTTGGTCTCGTTTTCAATGCCTGTATTGTTTCTCGTTTGTCGAGTTAAGTATTTTTTACAATCCCACTCCGATGCGAATTATCGACTCTCGGCGCCATTCCTCGATGAAAACGTTCACGTATCATCATGGGTCATCAATCCTTCGCAATCGATTTCATTCGTCCATCGCAAACAAAAAACAAGTATCGTTGCTAAAATTGGCTAATCGGTGCAAGCCTTGTCGACCGCAAGGCCGAACGTTGAGTTGACACCAAACTCGCCGGGGAACCCTCAGCGACGGCCCGCGAGCTCAAGAGTTGGCCGCAGGACATTCACGCCGATCTGCTTACGCTGCTCGCGATAAATTTATCTGCTTTTTACGGAGTAAATCCGGATAATCCGGTGCCTCTCTCTCTCCCGCACCAGGCCCTGCTACCCTGCCACCATCACCTCCCTCCGACACAGCTGTTCGCCCTTTCGCTGCCGCGTTGCCAAGGGGCGATGTGGTTATGCTGTCACCAGTCAATTACGACTGGAGACTCTCAAACCCGCCGTCGCAATCCGTGGAATTTGTAACATCTCCCTCTCCGTGAAGGTCCGGAGAAGAGAACGACAGCGCCACTATCACGCTGGCTCGCGAAAAAAAAAAACCATATCGTGTACCGACGCCGAGATGAGCTGGTCGCTTGTCGCCACGATTACAGCGGAAAAGCGTTGAGCGGGGGAGATGCAGCGAGAGCTGGACACGAGTGCACTGCACGTACGCATGGGATTGCTGCCACAGCGGTGTCACGGTCGGCGCGCTGCACTTGCAACCCAGAGGTCGCCGCTTCGATTCGGTCTCCCCGGCACGGCAAGTGGAGACTGCAGGGGGCCAGCTTCTCAGAGGCATGAACCTCTCCGTGTTTCTTTGCACCCGTGGGTTTTCACCAGGTTACCCGTTTGGCTTCCACGAAAAGCCAAACCACTCGCCGACTTCACCGGTCGCTTAGAGGACCAGCAGAGCCGCGCCGTAGTCTGTAAATTACGGTAATAAGGGCCGCTGACGGTCCCTGGAGAGGAAAGAGGGACACTCGGGGACACGGAGAGCAAAGTCCACTCCTGCCCCGACGACCGGCAGCCCCGGGAAGTGGGAGCCGACCCATGGGAGCGGCACTAATTGGTTGTTTGGTTCAAAGGTCGGTGCACCTCAGGCGGGAATCTACAGTGGAGTTAATTTGTCGAATATACAGTGGCGAGAATCTGCGTAATCTACGGTGCGGAGGATTTAGAGGATGCACGACGGTGTGAGGCTGTGTGGTCTATCGTGGCAAGAATCCACAGTGCGAATCCCTGATCGAGAGTAGCATTATTCTATAACCCAGAGTGGTGTAGATCTGTAGAATCGAGACCGGTGTGGATTTATATCTGGAGGGGTGTGGATCTGTAAATTATAGAGTGGTGTGAATATTTTCCTGATGATGCCCTCTCGGGGAAGCGCATGGAGGTGAAACCAGTAGTGGCAAAGCATCCACTGCAGCCCAGGCAGTCTGCCCCCCTATATTTCAAAAGCATCAACAGGACTCTTGGACACCTTGGAGATAAAAAATATAATTAAATAAAAAAATCCCCCAGCGCTAAGTATAGATAACTCTCGATTATTATCCGTGAAAGGATTATCCGGGTAGTGTATTAACCATGCTTTTGAATTATATAAAGTTGCGTATTCCTTGTATGCCTTTTCATGCTGATTGTACTGTTGGCTCTGCTCCCTACTGGTGAACTCAGTCTCCTTCGTGCTCTGCCACCGCAGTCACGCGTTTATCCCGTATGAGGCTCGTGGTGACGACGATGGTGAGGCGATGATGATAATGATGGTGACGACGACGAGGATGATGATGATGATGGGGCCGCATCACTCAGTGACCGATTACTCCAAGTAGAAAGTAAAACCGACAATGCAGTCTACAGCTTCACTATCGTTATATTTGAGAAAGCAATAATTTACGTTCTGTGGCATTATTTGCAAGTTTCGTATTTTCTGTGCCCCATAAAGATGGGCAAAATACTTTCTTTTACAGAGTATCTCTCATGCAGTTACAAATCACAAATTAACTTTGGGTCATGTAATGCAGATATATACAATTTACCAATTAAAAGTATCAGATGTAATATTAGATACCAATTACAATTGGAATTACATTTAAAATTTTAGATACTGCCAATCCACGCCTGGTGCTACGCGTATGTTTAACTACACGTACCCGTGCTTCGAGACATTCAAACTGACTTAACACGATCCATTCTTGGTTAAGCCAAACTAGGTTGTCTGAAGAGTTCACAGATCCTTGAAATATCTGGACAGAGTCCCATCAGCGAGCTCGTCTGGCAGGTAAGCCTGCGTTGGCTGGGTCATGTAGCTCGCATGGCCAGCCACCGCATGCCCAAACAGCTTCTGTTTGGCCGGAAAGAGGGGCCTAAACGGGCATGTCACGGGCTAGAGAAGAGATGGAGTGATGCGCGGTACAGGAGGATGTGGAGCTGATTGGACTTCCTGATGACTGGTACCAGCGGTGTCAAGATCGGTCTTTTTTGGGGGAGGTTAGTGCAGGACGCTATTGGGCAGTTGGACACAGTCGCCCTTCAACAACAATGAAGGGTGTAGGAGTGACGCTCACAACAATGACCGGAGTGCCGGGTGGCTATATCGCAGCAAGTTGGCAGTGCGGAACACAGGTGGTGCATCTGCCAGTCGTATAATTTAGTCAACCCATGGCACCTTGGTCTGTCCGATGACCTCCTGCCACCAGTAAGCTTTAGCCACTTCACGTGATAGCCTCAAAGTGCACCTAGCCTGGCACAAGCGAAGTGGCGACATCACTGCCACTTTGTGGAAAACAGCTGTTGTTGTTGTCATGCGTTGAGTTACTTGTAGGTGAGTCCGTCAGTGCCAGCGAAGAGCTGCGTGGCCGTGAGTCCATCCTCTGGGACGTACCCGGCCCCACCGCTGATGAGGTAGTCCGCCATGCTGGGAGAACACAGAGACACCCCCCCCCCACACGTAGCCTTTAACCGACCAATGGTGACGACAATTGCCTATAGCGAGCGCCTGTTAAGGCGTGGGGGGGTGGCATGGGATGTGACCAGCTACACAGCCCAACAAAAAAATACAGCAGACACGGACTAAGAATTGCCATATAATAATGAGATAACGGGTTTTTTTTGTGATTTCCTGTTTTGTCACATCGATTAGTCTCAAAAGGTTTGAGAATTAATTTTTTTTGCATGTCCCCTCTCTTGAGAGCTCCCCTATGGCGCTCCAAAAATGACAGTTGGACCCAGGAATGCATCACAAAGCGGATTCTGACAATGGTGCTCTCGCTGATCTCACTACCATGGAGTCCACCCACAATGCAATGGTGCCAGCAACATTTAAAATGTTTTACTTGTAATACAAATCAGTATATTTAATAATTATACTTTCTGATTATTGAAGGGTTATCCTGTTACTCAATAGCTCCTAATAGGTAACTATTCATGCACAAAGAAAACCCCACAAATAATTTATATTAGGCCCCCATGGTGTAACCAAGTGCAGTCTCGAACTCTCATTATCCGCTTGGTTTCTCTGGCCTCTGTATGTGCTATGAAGAAGGGCCATTGCCCCCAAACGTCACCTATTCCATATTTTTTCCTTTGAAGGCCAGTGTCACCGACGGATGTGTTACGTATTTGGATATACACGTGTGTGTGTTTTACGAGCTACGGATGATAAAAACCAGAGACTGGTAGGGAAGCAGGAAGCACGCCTCCCCCCCTGTCTGTATGCACGTTCGATTATGCTCTGGGACCCCGCCACTCCCTGGCGCTCTCGTGTCCCCACTGCCCATGTTGTACAAAGCGTACCAGGTACACAGCGCGCATCAGGTACAAATACTCATTTAGGGCGCAGTTAAAACCGGTTCAGATATCACTCGCCGCTGATGTTAGCCACGGCTGGGAATCTAAACTATAAACCTAAACTATCGTTTATTTTACCAGGTAAGGCCCACTGAGCTGTATAGCTCTTTTTCAGAAGCGACCTGGCCACAAATGATAGCTCAACGCAGTCGCTTAGCATGTGGGAATGTATAGCAGCCAAACACTCGAAACGCGTGATGTTGATTCTAAATGTCTAGAGAAAAAAAAACGGAGGAGCCGGGGAAAACGCCACGTGACCACAGGGAGAACACGCAAACGCCAAATATACAGGTGTCAGAGTCGGGATCGAACCTACGACCTCTGCATACCAGGTGAGGTAGTTAACATCTCGCCACCGTGGGCGAACCGAACTCGGGTCGCCGGGTTCTGCACCAGGGTTGAGATTATTACACGCGACACAAGCGAGTCAAGGACAGGAACTGAACTTGAGTTGCCGGGTCCATAGCGCAGCGTGCTGGCCACTGCACCACCGCTGCAGATACAAACTCACAGAGACAAAGATCCCCCGTATAGCCTTTAACATACTGCTGGGGCAAGTGCGTGTTAGCGAGCACCTATGGAGGGCGGCACGGCGCACGAGGCAGTGGGTGGCCAGCACCGCGCCCGGCCGCCTTTGTCTCCCCAGTGGCGATGTTTACTACACACCGCCACCAGGTACTCATTTGAGGCCGAGTCGACCTAGGGGAGGCACAGAACCGGTTCAGATAATTCGTCACCGGCGTTGGTCGCGAATCGAAGCCGGAGAATGTGCACTTTGTGCACGTACACACGTGCGCATATACCCCTATGCAGTTTGTGCACATACTCACACACACACGAGAGGAAGACGTGCCGACAGGCGCTTTTGTGCGCGGGTCCACGTGGGCACGGCTAATTGGGTGCACAGGTGAATGTGGAGAGCAGCGCTGCACGTGTGTCCAGGTAAGTGAGTGGAGAGACATTATAGTTGTGCACACGCCAACCTATCCGCTGGACTGATTTCCTTACGCACAGGTGGGTTACCCGAACGCTGGCACACATGTCCCTGTGTGTACAGGTACATTGTTGGACAGGTAAGGGGGGGGGGGTGTTACAGGTGCTCCTTCCACTGTTCATGCTCAAAAGTCCCCCACTGTGCAAGAGTCAAACTATGTTCAAAGTCGTTCCGTGTAGCGGCCCCAAGTCTCTGGATTCACTGATAAGTTAGGGTCAAAACAATACGCTTCCCTGTCCTACTTTAAATCACTCTTGGACCTCAGATTTCCTTTCTTGTTCATCGCTCCGCTCTGCAGACTTCACGTAACAAGTTGTCGCATGCGATGTGTAGAACGCGAACACGCGTGTGTTTAGGTGCACACGTGCGTGTGTGTGAAGTGAATACGCGTGTAAAGGGATGCACTCGCGTGCGCAGAGGGGTGAACACCTGTTTAGCGGTCAACACGTGTTTAGCGGTCAACACGTGCGCGTAGAGGGGTGAACACGTGCGCGTAGAGGGGTGAACACGTGCGCGTAGAGGGGTGAACACGTGCGTGTAGAGGGGTGAACACGTGCGCGTAGAGGGGTGAACACGTGCGCGTAGAGGGGTGAACACGTGCGCGTAGAGGGGTGAACACGTGCGTGTAGAGGGGTGAACACGTGCGCGTAGAGGGGTGAACACGTGCGCGTAGAGGGGTGAACACGTGCGTAGAGGGGTGAACACGTGCGTGTAGAGGGGTGAACACGTGCGTATAGAGGGGTGAACACGTGCGTAGAGGGGTGAACACGTGCGTAGAGGGGTGAACACGTGCGTGTAGAGGGGTGAACACGTGCGCGTAGAGGGGTGAACACGTGCGCGTAGAGGGGTGAACACGTGCGTGTAGTGGGGTGAACACGTGCGTGTAGAGGGGTGAACACGTGCGTGTAGAGGGGTGAACACGTGCGTGTGGAGGGGTGAACACGTGCGTGTGGAGAGGTGCAGATCCCTCACTGGCGGCGCGAGGCGAGGTTGCGAACCGGTCCAGTTCGACTCCGGGTAAAGGTTCCGGCTCCGCTCTGTTTGTGTTCTTTTTTTTGTCTGTTCAACGACGAACTTGCTCGGTTCGCGCGTGCCGTGTTCAGATTGAGATTCCGTTCGGGCTCAGGCTGCGTCCGTCTCTTCTGGTCGGGGTCCTCTTGCCCTGCTGCAACGCAACTCGTCTGCCGCTCGGGTTTCCGCCGTCACGGGGACCTCTCCAATGGGTCCCCGATTCTCTCAAATTCTCTCCGACTCCCTCCTCCAAATCGGTTCCGCTCACGCGTCCACGTTTGTTTTCCTCCGCTGCCCGGGGTCGGGGGTCGTCCCGTGACGCGCCGTACGGATCCCGCGCGGAGCCAAACAGCGCCCCACCCCCACCCCCACTTACCACCCCCGCGACTCAGCGGCGGTTACGTCACAATTAAAAAACGCGAACACCTGGACTCCCCCTCCCCCACCTCTCCCCCCTCCCCCACCTCTTCCCCCCACCTCCTCCTCCCCCCTCAACATCACCCCCCCACCTCTCCATCCCCCACCTCTACCCCCTCCACACCCCCATCTGACAATGGCTATTGATGTAAGGATGTGATTTTAATTTCACTAATTAATAATTTTACATTTGCAACCCTCTGCCAGTGGCAGGGTGGGGTGGCACGTGCCCCCCCCCCCAAATGATCCGAACGAAATCCCTAATTTCGATCGGATCATTGGGGTTTATTAGTAACAAATCGGCATTTTGCGACTCCCACTGCCACTGTGTAGCATATTATTATTATTACGTGCCAGGGACTCTATGAGATGATAGGACAATAGTCCGAGTCCATAACTGGCAATAAGTAACGGCAAAGCGCTTACAAGTGACTCAGAATTGTGCGCAGTTGCGTATACAGTACACGACTTTCCTGAAGGCATCAACACCTTCAGCGATGGTTCGAATTCGACCCTCGATCGATGGCTGGGCCATCGCCGCACACGCGTCTAATAAAAAAGCAAGGGACAAGCCCTTTACTTACTAACAACTCCTCTCTCATTTGTCATTGCTGGAGGGGTTGCCCCAAACCCCACACCTACCTGAAAATCCTGGCTCCGACATTGTTTGCACCTGCACGTTTCATCCGCAGATCCCAGTGCGCGGTCCCGTGTATGGAACGCGGGGAATGAAACAAGCTGCAGAGTAGAACTCGGCGTGAGTGAAGGCCGGTTTCAAGGGGTGAGTTTTCAGGACGGACTTAAATATATCGAACGACTCTGGTTGCCTTGTCAGCGAAGACAAAGCGTTGTTCCAAAGATTGGGAGCTGAACTTGGCAAAAAGCCCGATCACCCCAGGAAATTAGCATTAAACTTCTGCATCGCATGAACGAAGCTCTTAAGCCCATGACCAGTTTGTTGTGCATGATCAGGTGTCTGTGACCTGTGGATCAGGAGCTGCATGCTGCTCTTGAAGGGCTGCTTCGTCACGTTATTTTTTTATCACATGGCATTGCGGCTCTTGATATATTGAGATTTGTTTTTTGAACCAAATTTTAAACAATGGCCTTGTTATTTTGGGGTTGTCGACTCCTGTGCATGACGGTCATACATCCAAGCACTCTCCAATCTCCATCCTGCTCAGTAGCTTCTGAGATCTGACGAATATTGTCTCCTATACAGGGTGGCCAAAACGTCAGGACACACCGGGTTATTTATATTATTTTAACACTTGCTGTTAATGTGTGTTCTGTTCTTTTCAGATGACATTTAACATGTTTAACAATACTGACTAAAGACGAACGAGTTAAATTATTTTTTTTTTATGTAGGATAAAGATGCCAGCTGTACTCTTTAAAAAAAAGTCCTAATTTCATTTCAAAAGAGAATGAATGCGTACATTAATTTTAATGAAAGCCAATTTGAACACGTGTTAAAATAATACAACCCTACGTGATTTCTATACTCTTTGGTTCTTTCGGTAAAGTCACTTAGGTAGAAAAATAATAAATCACGACGTTTCAATCGCAACACAAGCAATCGTCATCAAGTGGGACAACCACAGCAAGAGAAAAAAATAGATGACATAACCCTGTGTCCTGACTTTCAGGCCATCCTGTAGATTCATCTACCCTGCTTGCAAGGTTCAGGAATCTAAAAATACGTGGAACGACCCTTCGATCCGACTGAAACGATTATTACAGTACCTGCAAACCACCGTATTTGAATCCAACACAGCAGGAACATCACCCACCAAATTGCAAACAAAACCGAGCAGGACCCTCCTGAAAGGACGTCTTGAGACTCGCCAAAGGCTTCCCGCCCACGTGAGCGACGAGGCTTTCTTCACACCCGATTAAGCTGGATGAAATCTCAATCGAAACGTCGGACAAAATTGTAAACATTTAGTTTGGGACCATTTTCAGTTGTCAGATTTGCCCACGTGACAACTCGCTTTGACTGCCTCGAGTTGTGGCAGGCTGTATTCAAACATTCACATTCTACTGGACACTACACGATCTACCCCACAGGATACCAAGTTATGTATCACGGTGTTGGAGGCCCAAGAAATGAGTCACGAAAACACGCCATGCGGCCAGCAACAAACAGCACTACTCTACTTGACGTGTAACAGACGCGGAGTTGTAACACGTTTTGTTGAATGGAGCGAGGTTCAATAATACGAACCTCAAAAAAATAGACAACGCGATTTAAGCAGCAGAAAGGGACGGAGCTGTGATTTCGATGGAAGATGCCATCCAGGTTCGCATGTCGTCTGTGTACCGATCTCGCGTGTACCGGTCTCGTCCGTGACGTCGGTCACTGCGTCGCGCGCTTTAAGATGCGCTTCCGTGGCCGTCTGGAACGCTCTTCCGAAATTTGGAAGCCACCGGAGCTATTAACTTTTCAATCTAAATTGAACACTCATTTCTTTCGAACTGCTTTTTGTTGTTGTTGTTGTTTAGTTTGTCGTTCTTCCCCCGCACCTCCGATTACACGCGGTTGGCAAGGTACGGTGCGAAAGAAGTTTAACATACTGTGCCTACACGCGCGTTAAGACGTTCCCGATGCTGCTGCGGAATTTAAGCGCTGTATTTAACTCGAATCCTTATCCTCGCTGCGTACCTCCCTTGTTCTCTCCCGTCAATCCCATGTGTTCCATTAGCCCAAGTGTAACAGACACAATTAGGAGCTGCCATGGTCGATCCACTGCTCGACGAAGGCCTCCACAGGCCGTGTCTGTAATTTAATTGCAATATTATGACGTGCTGTCGCAGCCGCACAGCGTTCGCTCGCTCTCAGAGAGGAACCAGAGACACAGGTGAGGAGAGACAGAGACACAGGTGAGGAGACAGGTAGAGAGAGACACAGGTGAGGAGAGACAGAGACACAGGTGAGGAGACACGTAGAGAGAGACACAGGTGAGGAGACACAGAGACACAGGTGAGGAGACACGCAGACAGAGACACAGGTGAGGAGACACGCAGAGAGAGACACAGGTGAGGAGACACGCAGAGAGAGACACAGGTGAGGAGACACGTAGAGAGAGACACAGGTGAGGAGACACGCAGAGAGAGAGACACAGGTGAGGAGACACGTAGACAGAGACACAGGTGAGGAGACACGCAGAGAGAGAGACAGGTGAGGAGACACGTAGACAGAGACACAGGTGAGGAGACAGGTAGACAGAGACACAGGTGAAGAGACACGCAGACAGAGACACAGGTGAGGAGACACGTAGAGAGAGACACAAGTGAGGAGACACGCAGACAGAGACACAGGTGAGGAGACAGAGACACAGGTGAGGAGACACGTCGACAGAGACACAGGTGAGGAGACACGCAGAGAGAGAGACAGGTGAGGAGACACGTCGACAGAGACACAGGTGAGGAGACACGTAGAGAGAGAGACAGGTGAGGAGACAGGTAGAAAGAGACAAAGGTGAGGAGACACGTAGACAGAGACACAGGTGAGGAGACACGCAGAGAGAGACACAGGTGAGGAGACACGCAGAGAGAGACACAGGTGAGGAGACACGCAGAGAGAGACACAGGTGAGGAGACACGCAGAGAGAGACACAGGTGAGGAGACACGCAGAGAGAGACACAGGTGAGGAGACACGCAGAGACACAGGTGAGGAGACACGCAGAGAGAGACACAGGTGAGGAGACACGCAGAGAGAGACACAGGTGAGGAGACACGTAGAGAGAGACACAGGTGAGGAGACACGTAGAGAGAGACACAGGTGAGGAGACACGTAGAAAGAGACACAGGTGAGGAGACACGCTGACAGAGACACAGATGAGGAGACAGGTAGAGAGAGACACAGGTGAGGAGACACGCAGAGAGAGACACAAGTGAGGAGACACGTAGAGAGAGACACAGGTGAGGAGACAGGTAGAGAGAGACACAGGTGAGGAGACGCGCAGACAGAGGCACAGGTGAGGAGACACGTAGAGAGAGACACAGGTGAGGAGACACAGAGACACAGGTGAGGAGACACAGAGACAGAGACACAGGTGAGGAGACACGTAGAGAGAGACACAGGTGAGGAGACACAGAGACACAGGTGAGGAGACACGCAGACAGAGACACAGGTGAGGAGACACGCAGAGAGAGACACAGGTGAGGAGACACGTAGAGAGAGACACAGGTGAGGAGACAGAGACACAGGTAAGGAGACACGCAGACAGAGACACAGGTGAGGAGACACGTAGACAGAGACACAGGTGAGGAGACACGTAGAGAGAGACAGGTGAGGAGACACGTATAGAGAGACACAGGTGAGGAGACACGTAGAGAGAGACACAGGTGAGGAGACACGTAGAGAGACACACAGGTGAGGAGACACGTAGACAGAGACACAGGTGAGGAGACACGTAGACAGAGACACAGGTCAGGAGACACGCAGAAAGAGACACAGGTGAGGAGACACGTAGACAGAGACACAGGTGAGGAGACACGTAGACAGAGACACAGGTGAGGAGACACGTAGAGAGAGACACAGGTGAGGAGACACGTAGACAGAGACACAGATGAGGAGACACGTAGACAGAGACACAGGTGAGGAGACACGCAGACAGAGACGCAGATGAGGAGACACGCAGAGAGAGACACAGGTGAGGAGACACGTAGACAGAGGCACAGGTGAGGAGACACGCAGACAGAGACACAGGTGAGGAAACACGTAGAGAGAGACACAGGTGAGGAGACACGCAGACAGAGACACAGGTGAGGATACACAGAGACACAGGTGAGGAGACACATAGACAGAGACACAGGTGAGGAGACACGTAGACAGAGACAGGTGAGGAGACACGCAGACAGAGACACAGGTGAGGAGACACGCAGACAGAGACACAGGTGAGGAGACACGCAGACAGACACGGGTACAACACATTCAGGTGACCAAACAAAGAAGGGCAGGCACACACATTAGCAGGCACACACATTAGCAGGTACATTATTCACAAAATATACACATAGGCATATCGTGAATCTTTCTTTTTAGATTGCAAGAATCCAATGAGCTATGAATTTTTTTCCCACAGATATCAGATGGCAGTATATACAGGTGAGATATACAGGTGAGATATACAGGTGAGATATACAGGTGAGATATACAGGTGAGATATACAGGTGAGATATACAGGTGAGATATACAGGTGAGATATACAGGTGAGATACACAGGTGAGATATACCGGTAAAACGACGAAGAGACTGGTAGACCGGGTGAGAAAATACATCGATGTGCATGCAGACTTATACAGCTGAGAAGACACCGGTGAACAGGTATGACTGAGCAGGCGAACTCACAGGTAGCTACATGAATGACAATGGTAGGCAAACAATAGGTAGAGATTTTTTCCTCGGCAGACGTCTATCATAGTATCTGCACAGACAGTGATTATGACCGCACAGGTAGGCACAGTTATGAACACGCAGATTCGCTCACATTCATCTGGTACCCTACCCGGTAACATACAAACGGTAGACATTACACTCATACCGTATAGGTAGGCAAACACAAGTTCGCTTCCCTTACCCGTCTCCTAACCTATCCCGCTCATACAACTTTGACCACACAGGTAGGAACACACCGGTTCGCTCTGCATCTCACACCGATCTATGAATCTCTAATCGCTCGCACTCACACCCACTCAACACCCAGAGGTAGGCACCCATTTTGATCAAACGCTCTCCCTTTTAACAACAACAACAACAAAAACTCTCTCATCCCGCCGGCGTGTATAACCCTACAAGGTAAACACTCGGACCGCACAGTTCGGCCAAACACACAAGTCCGCCTCCCTCTCGCCGTACCTCTCTCTCTCGTACCCCGCCTGGAGCATGGTCGCATTGTATCTCTGTCCTGCGGTGCCGTATAAAACGCACAGGGGAGTCGAACTTGGGCTCCCCAAGCCGAGGGCTGCTACCCCGCTCGAGGAGCAACTCTGCCAGGACCCGGGGCTGTTTCCTCCTCCTCCTCCACCTCCTCCTCCTCCACCTCCTCCAGAGTCTGACCGCTCGTCCGCCGAGAGATGGTCGCACTCCCCGCCGCTCTTCTCCATGAGTCCGGTGTCAGTGGAGGAGAGGCGGGGAGCGAGGGGATGGGAGAGGGGATGGGAGAGGGGATGGGATGGATAGAAGGGAGCGTGGGGATGGGAGTTATGGATATAAGGGACGGAAAGGAGCGAGTGGTGAGAGGGTGGGTGGAGTTGTGGAGGGAGGGGGTGGACGGGAGCTAGGGATGAGAGGGAGGGTGGAGTTGTGGAGGGAGGGGGTGGACGGGAGCTAGGGATGAGAGGGAGGGTGGAGTTGTGGAGGGAGGGGGTGGACGGGAGCTAGGGATGAGAGGGAGGGTGGAGTTGTGGAGGGAGGGGTGGACGGGAGCTAGGGATGAGAGAGAGGGTGGAGTTGTGGAGGGAGGGGTGGACGGGAGCTAGGGATGAGAGGGAGGGTGGAGTTGTGGAGGGAGGGGGTGGACGGGAGCTAGGGATGAGAGGGAGGGTGGAGTTGTGGAGGGAGGGGGTGGACGGGAGCTAGGGATGAGAGGGAGGGTGGAGTTGTGGAGGGAGGGGGTGGACGGGAGCTAGGGATGAGAGAGAGGGTGGAGTTGTGGAGGGAGGGGGTGGACGGGAGCTAGGGATAAGAGGGAGGGTGGAGTTGTGGAGGGAGGGGGTGGACGGGAGCTAGGGATGAGAGGGAGGGTGGAGTTGTGGAGGGAGGGGTGGACGGGAGCTAGGGATGAGAGGGAGGGTGGAGTTGTGGAGGCAGGGGGTGGACGGGAGCTAGGGATGAGAGAGAGGGTGGAGTTGTGGAGGGAGGGGGTGGACGGGAGCTAGGGATGAGAGAGAGGGTGGAGTTGTGGAGGCAGGGGGTGGACGAGAGCTAGGGATGAGAGAGAGGGTGGAGTTGTGGAGGGAGGGGGTGGACGGGAGCTAGGGATGTGAGCGAGGGTGGGATGGCAGGCGGCTAGGGATGGGAGGAATGTGAGGCGGGAGTGAGAGTTTGGAGGGATGAGAGTTCGGTATGATAGAGGTGGGAGGGAGGGAGGAGAGGGAGAGAGTTATGGATGGGAGGGATGTGAGTCGCGAGGTGTATGGCTAAGATGAGAGTAGTAGCGCGTGTGCATGTTCGTCTTTGTCTATGTATTTGCATCCGTGTGAGAGATTATGCGTATTAAAGTTTGTCTGTGTGTGTGTTTATGTCCCTGTGTGTGTCTGTGTCCGTGAGTCGCTCTCCGTCTGTGTCTCTCTCTGTACAAGCGTTGTGTACATCTGCTGTGCGTCCCGACGCGCATGGCTGTGTGTATTAAAGTTTGTCTGTGTGTTTATGTCCCTGTGTATATGAATGAATCTAAGTGTGTGTGTGTATCTGTGTTCGTGAGTCGCTCTCTGAATGCGTGTGTGTGTGTCTCTCTCTCTAAGCGTTGTGTGTATCTGCTGTGCGTGAGTCGCTCTCTGAATGCGTGTGTGTGTCTCTCTCTCTAAGCGTTGTGTGTATCTGTGTTCGTGTGTGTCTCTCTCTCTAAGCGTTGTGTGTATCTGTGTTCGTGAGTTGCTCTCTGAATGCGTGTGTATGTCTCTCTCTAAGCGTTGTGTGTATCTGCTGTGCGTCCCGACGCGCATGGCTGCGTGTTCACCTCTGTTCGTCCCTGTGCGCGTGTCTGTGTTGAACAAGGGGATAGCTCTTGGTGGTGGGGGGGGGTCCCAGGTACCCCCGTCGCTCCGAAGACCCCTGTGTGGAGCAATCTAGGGGACTGCGGAGTAGAGATGCGGAGCGCACATGGCCCGGCGCTTTACCCGTGTGTGTGTGTGGAGGAAGGGTGGTTGATGGTGGTGGTGGTGATGATGAGCGTGGGGAGGGCGGATAAAGCTGTCGGCTGTTGATGCTGGGATCCGCACAGCTCCATCGACACCGACTGCTGCTGCTGCACACTGCTCACCCACCCACAAAACCCTCCTCACTAGCCTCACCCAAACCTCGCCTACCCCTTACCCACCTCCCACACCCTCCTAACTCACCAGCATCCTCAAGCGCACACGACCAACATAGACTGTGTAACACCTTCTTATCCTCACCCACACATCACTTCCACCCTCTACTCACCCACAACCTCTATTCGCCCGTAACTCACCGACAATATCTCCTCCGCTCACCCACACCTCACGCACCCTCCCCTCACCCACACCATCTTCCTCTCATCCTCACCCAACGCGCACCCTCTACCCAGCTATCACACACCGGCACCTCAACCGCACCACCCCCTTGCTCACCCACAACAGCATTGCACCTCACCTACACCCACACCCCCCCCTGCCCCCCTCCCTCCCCCTGTCCCCCCTCCCTCCCCCTGTCCCCCCTCCCTCTGCCCCCCCTCCCTTCCCCTGCCACCCCCTCCCTTCCCATGCCCCCCTCCCTCCCCCTGTCCCCCTCCCCCTGCCCCCTCCCTCTGCCCCCCCTCCCTTCCCCTGCCCCCCTCCCTCCCCCTGTCCCCCTGCCCCCCTCCCTCTGTCCCCCTCCCTTCTCCTGCCCCCCTCCCCCTGCCCCCCTCCCTCTGCCCCCCTCTGCCCCCCTCCCTCCCCCTGCCCCCCCTCCCTCCCCCCCTCTCCCAGGTAACGCGTTGTCCTCCCGGGTGAGCACATGAGCCGTGTCTCCTCCTGTAAACAGCTGCCACCAGTACAGTCCCCGCTAGAAGACAAAGGTCCCCCGGGTAGCCTTGACAGGCTGTCGGGGCAAGTGGCTGTTGGCGAGCAGCACCTGTGAAGGCCGTCACAAGGGGGTGGTTGGCCAGCGCCACGCCCGGCCGCCTTTGTCTCCCGTGTGACGATGTTTACACGTGGCACCTCGGGGCGGCCCAGTGCACACCCGCAACGCGTACACACGGGGAGGGGGGGGGTTGTTTGACCATACTTCACCACGTTGGTCAGTGTGAGCTGGTGAATAGTTGAGCGGAAGATCAGGAGCGGTTCAGGTACTATAACTGCGCCACTGATGTTATCCGTGGCGGGTGGGAATTGAACTCAGGTGGCCGGGTTCAGTGCGCCAAAAACCTTCTGATGATTACGCAGATAGATGGCGGGGATGTTGAAAGTGATGGACATGGTGATGGTGACACAGTGATGATGATGATGATGATAACGACAGGTCGATGATAACACGGTGATGATAGGGTGCTGACTACGTGATGACACGGTGATGATGGTACGGTGATGATGACACGGTGATGATGGTACGGTGATGATGAAGACACGACCATTATGATACGGTGATGAGGTTGACACGGTGATGATGATGGCCACAAGTTGATGATGACACGGTGATTAAGTTGACACGGTGATGATAGTGATAGGGTGATGGTGACACGATAATGATAACGATTAGGGCTGAACGATTAATCGATTTCAAATCGAAATTGCAATTTGAAACAATGCGATTAGCAAATCGCAAAGGCTGCGATTTGCTATTACTTATAACTTTTTTTTAGGAATTGTTTTATTTTGTGCTATAACTTTATTTATTTAACTTAACAATTGTTCTATGTTTTATTGTTCTATTTCAATTAAAACATTTTAATAAATACATGTTGGAACTAATTAATATATTTTAAGTTATAATCCTTGCATTAGAATATATGGAGCAGTTAATATGTTGATGGTATCATGTGGAAATGCTCCATCACATGTTTTAAATCTATTACACAGTGAATATTGAGCTGAAGCTTGACTTACATTTTTTATCGCAAATCAAATCGCAATATCTCTCAGAAAAATCGCAATTAGATATTTTCCCCATATCGTTCAGCCCTAATAACGATGGTGGTGATGCTGAATGTTGATGACGGTGGTTGAGTCCATGTTCGCAGCGCCCTCTAGAGGCGGTCGTGCCACGTCTCACGCGAAGCCCCGTAAACTCAACACATCATATTCTTGGGTCTTTCGGTAAAGCCACGTAGATAGATCAAATACAAAAAAATATCACGACGTTTCGATCGCAACACAAGCAATCGTCATCAGGTGAGAAATATCGCGGGAGAGCTGCTGAGAATATATGGCTGCTCTCCCGCGATATTTCTCACCTGATGGCGATTGCTTGTGTTGCGATCGAAACGTTGTGATATTTTTGATTTAAAGCTTTCGTGACTGCAGGGATTCATATTCTTGGTTCTTTCGGTAAAGTCACGTAGAATGGAAACAATAAAATAAAGAACCAAGAATACGTCGTGATATTGTTATTTTTTATTTTATCTATCTACGTGGCTTTACCAAAAGACCCAAGAATATGAATTCCTGCAGTCACGAAAGCTTTAAGTCAAGATTTTTTTTTACCAAGGAGAGCCTCACAGTCTCGTAACTCTTTTTAAAGACATTCCTGCTAAGATTCCGAAGGAGGGCGCGACGTTACTCGAGTTATGTACACATTTCTAACGTTTTGGCCAATATCGGTTACAGTAAGTTTTTGTGTTGGGCTATGGTAGCAAAGAACCCGGAGGAAACCCACGTAGAGGGTGCGACGTTTTCCGTGTATCATTCCAACCGAGTAATTTGCGTTGTAATTTTTTTCCAATTTGGACCATAACGCCACCACAAAAATGTCCAACTCTTGCGATTGACGTCACGAGATCTTTAACGTCCACTGCGAGTGAAGCAGACAGCGCGTGGTAGTATGTGTTATGGTTGATACACACGACCGCAGTATTGACCAGGGCGCCCGCTGAAATCGAACCACGAGCCTCTGTGACCAGTTTAGAGCGGGCTACCGTGAGGTCGCACGCCACCGCCCGCACCAAACACGCTGCCCTTTTTTGTCAATCCCTTGCAGGGTGAAGGCCTCCCCTGAGCCCGTCCATGTGCGTGGGGGTTATTTGGCCATAAATCCCAGCGCTGGTCGGTACGGGTTGAAGGCAGGGAACCTAAATATAGACGTGGGCGTCAGCCCTACTATGCCAACCTGTGTGGTGGTCGCCCATCCAGGTTCCACCCAGGCTCAAACCTGCTTAGCTTCCGAGCTCTAGCCAAGCGGTGGTGGCTACACACTCCACCTGTAACCCAGCACTGTGGAGGCAGCGAGAGTTGATGGCTCGTACAAACGTCGTGAAACTCTCTTCTCGTCGGCGTCAAGGAGGTACATATACCCTGGCAAATGTGGAGCCCTACTTGTTCCATCTGTATGGGATAAGAGTTGTCCCCTCGGATGCATGGAGTTTCTCCGGATGCTTGTTTCCTCCCATGTCAACCTCTTTAATTGGCCGATAACACCTTCGTATATAGAGGACCGTAGAGCTGTCAATTATTGATCGTGCCTGCTCACCTCATGGCTGCAGACTTTGTTGCTTGTCTGTGGTTCCTCGCCTCCGAGTTCTCTCGAAAAGCGAATACAGTGAGTTGGTAACACGTTGCAGGTTGAAATTATTAACATTATTGGATGAGATGGGGTGCATTCCAGGTGGTTTTGTCATGGGACCCTTATAGCTATGGCAAACTAATTCACGAATCATGCATGTACCGTCAGTAAGCCCACGACAGTTCCACGACCTCGGTGGCAATATTCTCCGTCCCATGAATGCATTTTAAATCGAAACAAAGCTTTCAGTGTGGCCCACGGATCTCCAAAAACTAACGCCATTGTCTTATTAACAAACTTATATTCTTGGTTCTTTCGGTAAAGTCTCGTAGAAGGGAAACAATTAAATAATAAAAATATAAAACAATTAAATTCTCACGACGCTTCGACTGCAACACAAGCAATCATCATCAGGTGTGATGATTGCTTGTGTTGCAGAATCCATCTTCTTGATAAACCATTTTGGGTCTTGATTGTTCACGCTTACGGTGGCTTTCAGACCGCATCCATTATTTTCTTCTCTCCCCTCCTCTTTTCCGAACATAGATGGACTCGTCCATCTGAACAAACTGCCAAATCGCTCTCCGTGGTGCTAACGTTAAAAAAAACCGCCACTTTTTTCAAATTTTCTTGCTGTGGTTTTCACACCTGATGATGATTGCTTGTGTTGCAGTCGAAACGTCGTGAGAATTTTATTTTATATTTTTATTATTTTATTGTTTCCCTTCTACGTGACTTTACCGAAAGCACCAAGAATATTAATCCCTGCAGTCACGAAAGCTTTAAATCAAAACTATTACCACATGGTCTAGATGAGAAGACACACTTTCTTCCCTTTGCATTTTGAATCAAAAGTTGGGAGGGGGGGCGTGTTATCTTCAGGAAGGTGTGCGACTGTGCGACGAGATTTATAAAACTCTGACACCTGGCACAAGTTTGGGGTGCGTCTTACTTTCCGGAGCATCTTATAATCTAGAGAATACAGTAACCAATCAAGGGACGGTGCCTCGTGGGCCAAGGAATCAGCGTAAGCAAAGTCAATCTTTATTTATTCAAATACAGCAACACGGGTGTAGTTTAAATATGCTAAACAAATCAGAAATGTAAAAAAACGTTTGTAAAGCTAAGAACAGACGCACAGCCGAGTGTAAACCATGCTTGTTGTAAACTAAGGAAGAGTGGAACTCCCCCTTGGTGGCCGACGAAGTTGCAAAAAAACGAAGTTCGAGTCCGGGTGAAGCGGGCGTGCAAAGCGCTACTTTCCCACGGCCATGAAAGTACACCCGGGCCGTGCTGAAACCATTCCTGGGGAAGGCCCTGTCCACTGGCTCTTTGTTTGTACCAACACTGCACCACCCACACGGTTCCGTGGGATGTCCCTCTCCTGCTCACTCCCCCATGCCCGTAGCCCCACAACGTGACTGCGATCTCACTTTCTTCGTTCGTTTCTCGATCCTCTTGTCCTGGTGACGGTCACAGCAGCAAGCATGTTGAGTAAGGCGGTCCAGACCTCCCTTTCCCTGCGACGGAATCCAGCTCATTACTTGGGAATTCCCAGGCCAGCCGAGCAACAGTCCCGCCAGCGTGTCCTGGGCCGGTCCCGGGGTGTTCACTCAGTAGGAGGTGCCCGGCAGAGTTCCAAAAGGAGTCTACCAGGGGGCATTATTACAAGTGGCCCGAACTACCTCAACTGGCTCCTCTCGATCCGGAGTAACTGCAACTCGACTCTTGAGGCTCTCCTCGATTACAGAGCTCCTCACCCAATCACGGAGAGTTAGCCCGGAAACCCTGCGGAGAAACCTCATTTCGGCCCCTTGTATCCACGCGATCTCATCCTTTTGGTCATTGCCCAAAGCTCATGACCATAGGTTAATGTTTGAACGTAGATCAACCTATAAACCGAGAGCTTTGTTCGAGAACTCAGCTTCCCGCTTCACTATACCACGGAACGGTACAGCGCCCGCAACACTGCAGATGCCACACCGATCCGCTGGCCGATCTCACGCTCCCACTTACCATCACTCACAAAAGAGACCTAAACTCCTCCACTCAGGACAGCTTTTTCCCCCTCACTTGGAGAGCACAATCCAGCGTCTCCCGGGAGTGAACCATGACCTCAGATTTGGAAGTGCCAATCCTCACCCTAGCCGCTTCACACTCGGCATCAAACCATTCAAGTGCACGCTGGAGATCACAGACTGATGAGGAAAAGAGGACGTCATCTGCAAAAAGCGGCGATGCCATCTCCATACCCCCCCCCCCCCCCCCCGTACTGGACACTCTCCATACCTCGGCTGCGCCTTGATATCCTGTCCGTGAAAATCACAAACAGGAGTGGAGACAAGACGCACCCTTGGCGGAGTCCAACACCCACAGTGAGCGACTTTGATTTAACGCCAAGAATACGGACACAGCTCTCACTCCGGGAATGGAGGGACCGGATAACATGCAAAAGCGGCACCGGTACATCTTACTTTCTAAAATATATATCGAGGATTAAAATGTTTGCTTGAGTTAACATGATGACGCTGCTCCAAGTTAAAAATCACTTTATTATAATTTTCCACAGTTAAAATTTTGTTAACAAATCAACGTATCTGAATCGATGCATCGTCTCATGATGTGATGCCAATGGCACAAGCCGAATACAACTGAGGAAAGAGACTCTCTGAAAATAACTCGCACGAAAAAAACAGGCACGGCTGATGACGTCACGTGACGTTTACGTGCCAGCAGAGGTGCATTATTTTTTTGTGGGTGCACATTGTAAAAACACACATGCACACAGCGCTGCATGAGCCCGGACTCCAGCCCCGGGTGAGGTATAACGAGCGGCGACGCGGCGCGTTCAACAACAGCGCGGGAGGGAGCACAGACTCCCGACATCCTGAGCGGATACATTTAAAATTCATTCCGCTGTCGACGACGCTGTGAACGCCATGGGGTCCAGGTTCGCGTCTGACGGCACGACCGGAAATGTATCACCGCCAGGGCGATTTGACCCGAAGTTTGGCCGATTGGAGACGTTGGGTAAAAGATAACCAAATTTCGGACGAAAAGAAACGTTCGCCAACAACGCGCGGATCAGTGCGTAGGATGTAAAAGTGACCAAAGAGTGACAAGGCCACGATTGACAATGAAGGGGGGGGGGGCAAACTGATAGGGGTGTAGCAAACTAGCCAACCAGATGCAAGTGCGACCCCTAACCACACTCGCCATCTCGCCCTAATCCTAACAACCTAGACAAATAGATCCTAGCACTGTAGCCGTCACCATAAATGTACTACCCTACCAGACACTAATACTAAGTCTAACCAGAACAGCCATCCCGCGATTCTATCCTTAAACCTAGAAAGATCGACAACCAGATCCTAGCATGACACTTCACCACACCAACCGACCAAAAACGAATCAAACCTCTAATCCTAAGTAGCTTAACCTAGCACCTCACCTCTGGAACTGTACCAATGTTAAGGTTAGGGACAGGTATACAAGTATATTCAAGTCCTTATATGCAGGTATATAGTGGTTATAGTAAGAATCCTATCGGCTAATTGCATGGGGTTATATTTCATGTCTGGCTGGCAAGTGTTGTCAAAGGGTGTAAGGTTATGGCTCGTCTCCAACTGGCTGGTGCTGCTACGCTGCACACCAGCACGCTCCCCACTTGCTCGGGGCCAACCCGTTGGCGCTGACAGCCTCGCCGACACGCCAACCCGACGCATGTTTCAGACAGACGCGATTGGTCGCGCTACGAGAAATACTGCGACAACTGCACAATAACGCGAATGACGAGCAAAATGAGTGTGGGGATGGGGGGGGGGGCACCGAGAGAGGCAATACTGACACACCTTTGGTGTTGGTGTCTGACACGTGATTAAGGCAGGGGGGGGTTGTGTAATTTGCAACGAAGCGAGAGGCAGCCAAGTGGTATCCGAGATCCTGCAGCTGGTGCCACCGAACTGGACACTGATGTTCCTGCCGCCGCCAGCCTCACTCCAGCACGGGTTTCTTGGGCTGCAGGTCGGACCACGGTCGCACGTGCGACTTTCATGAGCGGTTCCGAAGAAACGGACTCGCGGCAGCACAGGTCTCCCATTCGTCTCAACGGGCCATCACCCGGTTTTGAATACAGTCAATTGACTGCTTGATTGAATTGACGTTCGCCCCAACTGAGGGTGTTTCGCTATCAGCCACGGAGAGCCGACGTGGCCAAGACGCTGGCTGCGTTGACCCGGTCTTCCAAAGCTCTTCCTGCGGTCCTCAAAAGTCAGGGCTGCATCATCCAGGCCGGTGCTGTCACGTGAAAAGCGATGGTCTCTGTGACCAAATAGATGAGCGTGCGACCTCCAGACCACTTCAGACCTCACACTCATATTGCCGGCGCGGGATCCGGCTTGGATGCTGCTGAAGGGAGACCGCGATGGACGAACGGGAAACTGTGCTGTGGGCACCGGTGTTTCGTCTGCTGTAAATGTTTACTTTGGGTGAAATGTACCTGAATATAATTTACCCGTCCACATTCAAGCTGCACCTGATTTCGAGCACTTACACACGGTGACGCGCACCTGATTTCTTTAATGCTAGGTCCTCCATGGTTTTTGTCCAACTCTTACAACTCTTTGTGACAAATGTAATCCGATTCACACCAAGCACACGCCTGAACAAAAAGTTTTTAAAAAGCCAAAGCTGAAATTGGGACAAAGTCAAGAATTGATCGCAACAAACGGAGGCGAGGGAACAGCAGGGCACGGCGCAACACGGCAATCGTGGAGTTGCCGATTGTACCGTCACAATCGGCAACTCCACCCTCCTCTCCCCCAGCAACGTCGCCATCGCTGCCATCAGTCGCGCTCCTCGCTGCCTCTCACACCGTTCTGAAGACATCAGCCACGGCCGTAACCGCCTCAGCAAACCCTAAATCCCAGGGTCGTGAGATCTCCAAAAGCACCAGAACACACGCATTTCATTGCTCAGGAGCAAACCCCAGGCTGGGATGCAGGGCCGCAATCGCAATGCGGCAGCGCCCTCGTCCTTTCGAATAAGCGCGGGGGTGGGGAGGCAGGCGAGCATGCACAGGCACGGGTGAGCTGCCTGGCTAACTGGCGGGCTAACTGGAGGGCTAGCTGGTTAGCTGGCGGGCTGGTTTACGCGGCAGATGGGCCCTACACCTCGCCGAAGTTGAGGTGCCCGGTCTCCTCAGCGTGGCGCTGAGCCTCGCGCTGGCCCGTCAGCCCCTTCTGGCAGGCGAGGCAGCGCAGTGCGAAGCGCGTCAGGTCGGTGAACTGCCGGCGCCGCCGCGCTTCCTCGGCCAGCTCCTGGGCCTGCGCAAGTGGCACATCGTCGGTCGTGGGGAAGAGCGTCCGTGGGGGGCGGTGGGGAGCACCGTCGACGGGAGACAGCTCCAGTGGGTCGTAGTGTATGCCGTCGTAGATGAGGAGCGCGCGGCGTGCGTAGCCAGAGCCCTCGCCAAAGCGGTCGACGCGTAGAGTCTGCGTGTCGGCGACGCAGATCTCGCACTCGTAGAACCTGCGGGGGGGTGTCGGGAGAGAGCGGGCGGGAGGGGAGACACAAGGTGGCGGCAACTGTGAGGAACATATCTGGAGCGATTCACTCACTCGGTAGTGTAACAAGTCGTTGCGATTCGGGGTCATAATTCGGTTTGAGAATGGTATCGTTTTGCATGGCCTCTCATCTGATCGTCATTTCTATATGTATGGTTGTGTTTGCACCGTGTGCATCGAGTAGTTCATAGGCACCGTCACGTGTGTTCTGTCAGCCAATCAGTCCCTGATTAAAACTGATCTGTATACTCATGATGCACACATCTCACACTGAATGCATAGAGCTATTAGCTTCCATTCATGCACTTTTTAGGCCCATTTTTTTCCGTTACGGCTAACGGTCAGAATGACGGCGAACAAACGAGACAGGCAGCACCAGCAGCACAAACGAAGCAGCTCAAACGAGATGACAAGAGATGCGATGGAACAAGCGAGCCCCCCCCCCGTGCCGGCGCGACGCTGCTCCTCACCTGGCGAGGATGGAGAGCTCGATGGCGCCTCCCCAGGTGTCCTCCTGCTCGATCCAGCGGCAGTACTCGGCGTTGGGCTTCCCGAGCAGCGCCTCCGAGTACGTGTCGGGCTCACCGGCCACGACGCTCGCGATCAGACGGCGCAGCTCGCGTGCCCGCCCGGCCGCGGTCGCCGCCGCCGCCGGCGCCGCCGCCGCCACCGGCCCGTCAAGCGCGTAACTCACGCTCGTGAAGAGGCACGAGTTGTCGGCGGGAACCACGTGCCGACTGAGCCGCATCGGCAGGGCCGGCGGTGGCGAAGGTGGCGACGGTGGCGACGGCCGCTGGGCAGGCGGCGGGCGGGCAACGGGGCGAGCGGCCGGGCTTGCGGGCCGACCCGCGGGGCCTCCGGGCGGCGGCGAGCGGCGGCGCTCGGCGGGGGCGGCGGTCACGCGGGGGCTCGGGAGGCCGTTGGGGCGGGTGGCCGTCTTGCGTCTCGCCGTGTCCTCCTCCACAATAAGCGTGTCCCCTGGATGGAGGTTGCGGCGATGAGCGGCGGCGCGTTCACGGCGTCGACGGTGCGCGGCGACGCAGCACGCCAGCGGCGACGCTAATAACGAGCGGCGCGGCAATTATGGCCGAGATCTGCGGCAGCAACGCTGATTGCGTAAAACGGTTCTCATGACAACTGGTGAATTATCACCTGCCTTGTTTATAAGATCCCTTTGCACTCCAATTCCCCAACCCAACACAGGAGGGCGCGCGAGCCCCTTCTATAGCACAGGCTTCCTATGCTGTGCGCGGCTACGTTTACTTGCGTAATGCAAGGACACACATGGGCCGTGCGGTTCCCAACACACTACGCTGTCAATCAGCCCTCTCCCACTGAAACATAACTCTCATGGACAAGTGTACAACTGTCTATAAGAAGTAACACGTTCCCTGATTAAGCACTTTATTTTGTTTAGGCACTTCGTTGTGAACTTTGATTATTTTAACCAGTCCACTGTTTTTCCTGCTATGACCTGAGGATCGGAAACATGGATAGCGATAAAGGAAATAGAACGAAAGCAAAGAAAAAGTGTGCAAAGAAGCATGGAGATGTAAAGAGCAACACATGGATAAGCAGCCTCGTGTCCTGTCCCATCGGCTACAGCTCCTCCACACAACACAAGCCACCGCTTGCACCGGACTCACTGCAGAGTCGGTTAGCCCCCCTTTAACTCGTTGTCCCAGGTAGCGCCGCCCTCCAAATTTGTGAATGGTGGTGGTGCCGCCCACACCAGTCGCTTGTACGCGTCGACCACAGACAAATTGGTCGATCGCAAAACAAGTCGACCGATCGAGTTAATAGCTCCATCGTCTCAGCTCAGTCAAGTCACAAGCCAGAGTGACTGCCAGCTCAAGTGAGCTCTTAGGGTATTGGTGCTCAGCTCCTTACTTTCTGGTTCTTTCGGTAAAGTCACGTAGATAGAAAAATAATAGATCACGACGTTTCGATCGCATCACAAGCAATCGTCATCAGGTGGGACAACCACAGCAAGAAAAAAAATGCTGAAGTAGGTTGTCCCACCTGATGACGATTGCTTGTGATGCGATCGAAACGTCGTGATCTATTATTTTTCTATCTACGTGACTTTACCGAAAGAACCAAAGAGTATGGATTCCTGCAGTCACGAAAGCTTCGAATCAAGATTGCTCAGCTCCTGTTAAGGACCCTGCAGAGCCAACGGTGGAAATTCCTCATTGCTATGGTGGTGGCAAGTCATTCCATCGCACACCCTGTTGATGTAAACCTATTTTATCGACCGCAGAGAGATGATGGGCCGAGTCAACCCCCAACCAGGATCTGAACTCGCAACCTTTCGGCTGCGAGCGGCCAAACAACTTATACAAAGGCGGTGACGCGCCGCCCGCTGCCAGCCGCCCCCGCCGGTCACACTCTCCTCGCCTACCGGACTTGACGTGCAGCTCGCTGAGCGAGGCGTCTGCCCTGGCCAAGTCGAGGTCGCAGGGTGGGAAGCCGGCCATGATGCGCTGAGCGGCAGGCGCGATACCCGTGGCCTCGGAGAGTCGCGCCTGGAGCTCACGGAGGCTCGAGCGCTCCGACAGGCCCGCCACGGCGTGCGTGCCGCTCTTGCTCTTGCAGCGCAGGCGCAGCATGGTGGCGGCACCGGCGGCGGCTGCGGTGATGGCAGCGGCGCGGGCTGCTGCTGGTGGTGCGGCACACGCAGAAGCACACGAGTAAGCACACGCACACAGGTGTAAGCACAGCACATGCGCGCACGCACAGACGTGTAAGCATAAGCATATGCGCACACAACAGCCGCCATTTGATACTAAGTGGCGGTGACGTCACCATGGCGCTTGTGCCAGGCTAGATGCACTTTTGAGGCCATGTGTAGTGTGGAAGGTTCGCTGCTGGCAGGTCACAGGAAAGACCAAAGTGTTATGGGTTGACCGAGATGACTGGCAGGTGCAGCTTGTTTTCCCCACTGTGCCACCATGAACGCACAGACGCAAGGTACAAACGTGCAAGCTCGTGCACATGCAGACACATTCGTTTCCACAAATACAGATAGGACAGGAGCCCTAGCTCTATATTTAATAGCGCTGACCCTAACTGCACTAACCAGCCCTATCTCTGTCTCTAACCCATAACCGAAGCTACTTCACCTTGCCCCCTTTGTCGGTTTCTAGTTGTTTAAAATAAATGTGTTTGCAGTGACCTTGCACCCGACCAGCGTGTAACACAAGCACACTTAGCAACCACCACATCTAGTCACGACCAACGGGACACTCGTGGAGAGTGTAGCACAACAACCGGGCAGTAGGGTTGCCACCAGACCCCACCACAATCACCACCGTCACCACACACATGCAAGCGCGACTGCTTTTATCTGCTGCCCGGAGCTTCTATTTGTTTGCGATCTTCCCAAAGTGCTCAAGTTATGCCGAGTTGACCTTGGGCCGTTCGACTGAAACTCGTGTCTCTGTGGGTGCAGAGCCTTATAAGAAAAACCGCGGTGCATCGCTCGCAGCAACAAGTACATGCACGCTCAGGGACAGATACGCACGGGCAGTCATAAAATACTTGGTCGTGTGTAAATATTGACATAAGCAAAGTGGGTTTTTTTTTATCAAAGAGACCAACGAATTTCTCACACCGCTTCAACGTCACACATGGCCTCACGGGAGAGTGGAGATGCCTGCGCCGACGCCGGAACACCTGGAAATGTGGTACCAAGCACCGAGGTGCCGCGATGCGGATGGCATGTCCTCGCCGTTACCGTGCGTGAATGCGCCATCTGTTTAATCACTCTTGTGCTCACCCGGTCAACCACACGTTCCAGTTAACTGCTTGCTCACCCAAACATTCACCCACTCAATCACTCAGACACTCACTCCCTGGTTCACTGAATCACGAACTCAAATGCTCCCTTGAGGACTCACTCACTCATTCACTTACTCAATCCACTCACTCAACTGTTAACCCATTTACTCACTCGCTCTCTTCTTCATCCACTCAATCGCTGACTCACTTACTGACCCAGTCATCCAATGATCACTCCCTCACTCGATCATTCACTCACACGCACCCACCGACTCACTCACTCAATTACCAACTTACTCACTCACTCACTATATGGACTCGCTCACGAAGCTCAAACGCTTATCAGCAAACTCGCTTTGCTGCACACTTTCGCTGGCAGTCTCAACAGACCCTACGCGAGCGGTAAGTGATCGGATGCGGCGGCCACTCGGCAAATTTCGCTGTCAAGTGTGCAACAGCGCACCATGACCATCGTCCAATTTCCTGAGCAGAAGGAACGAACCGTTCTCGGTTTAAAATATAAAACCCGACACAAGGCAAAGGAAATAAACGGGGCGCAGACCGGGCCGTTAACAGCGCCTAAGTGTTTTACAGAGCACCAATTAAACACATTCAGGAAAACCAGGGTCACTGTTATTTTGGAGGATGCGTTGAGGTCCGCAAGCCGATACAGCGGCTCTGGTTACTGTTGGCCCTCATGGGCTATATTTTCCATCCCGCCTGCACCCCCCCACTCCACCCTCTTTTTCTCTGGCCCTAAATAACACACTGACAGACCAAGATCCAACCACATAACCATACAGACTGTAGGGACTGGGGCTGTTAGTGAGCACCTATAAAGGTTGGCATGGTAAACGAGGGGGTGGTGTGGCCGGTACCACTTCCGGCCGCCTTTGTCTGCCCAGTGCTGAAGTTTACACACTGCACCAGGTACTTATTTAAAGCTGAATTGACCTAAGCTAGGTCCGGGATAGATTCAGATATTAGTGGGCCGTGAGTGGGGAATCAAATGCGTCGCCGCTCACCACAGACAAAGATACCCCCGTATAGCCTTAACATACTGTTGGGGTAAGTGCTATTAGCGAGCACCTATGAAGGCCGGCACGGCACACGAGGGGGTGGGGTGGCCAGTACCACGCCCGGCCGCCTTTGTCTCCCGAGTGTCAATGTTTACACACTGCACCAGGTACTCATTTGAGGCTGAGTCGACCTAGGGGAGGCCCTGGACCAATTCCGATAATCGTTACTGGTGTTGGTCCTGAGCGGGAATGGAACTCGGGTAGCTGGGTTCATAGCGCAGTGCGCAAACCGCTATAATGGCGCTCCAACACACATGCAGAAACAACAACCGCCATTCACCACTAAGTGGCGATGACGTCACCACGACGCTTGTACCAGGCTATGTGCACGTTGAGGCCACGTGAAGTGTCCAACGCCCGAAGGCAGGTCACAGGGTAGACCCAGGTGCCACGGGTCGACTGACTGAGATGACTGGTCGATGCACCACCTGTGCCCCCTAGTGTACCAACTTGCTGTGCTTTAGCCACCCGGCGCTCCGCTCGTAGTTGTGAGCGTCGCTCCTCCCCCCTCCGTTGTTGTTGGAGGGCGACTGCCTCAAACTGCCCAGTAGCGTCCTTCACGAGCCTCCTCCACAGAGGCCGATCTTGACACCGCTGGTACCAGTCATCGGCAAGTCTACTCCGCTCCACATCCTCCTGTACCACATCACTCCATCTCTTCTCTAGCCCGTGCCGCGCCCATTTAACCCCCTCGATCTGGATAAACAAAAGCTGTTTAGGCATACGGTGGCTGGGCTTTGCGGGCTACATGACCCAGCCAACGCAGCCTTGCCTGCCGGAGGAGCTCACCGATGGCACTTTGTCCGGATCTTTCAAGAATTTGTGAGCTCCTCACACAATCCAGCCTGGTTAAACCCAGGATGGATCGTGGGCAGGCAAGCCTAAATGTTTCTAAC
Source organism: Petromyzon marinus (assembly GCF_048934315.1). Lineage (NCBI taxonomy): Eukaryota > Metazoa > Chordata > Hyperoartia > Petromyzontiformes > Petromyzontidae > Petromyzon > Petromyzon marinus. Next base: position 8,627,318 of record NC_133696.1, on the reverse strand, counting down.
CAGCGAAGATGTTCCATTAGGGGGGTCCACGTTTCGCAAGCATAGAGACGGGAGGGAATGACTGTGGCCAAGAAGACCTGAAGCTTTGTGCGGAGCGACAGACCAGGTATCTTCCACACAGCATTACTGATTAAAAGATGCCGCTCGACTGATTCGGAGTGAGACCTCTGCTGTTAAACCAAAGCCGGTCATGAGCACACTGCCCAGGTATGGGAAACTCTCCACTCTCTCCAAAAGTGCCCTATCACCAATTAGGAGTTGTGGGGGTGGAGTGTCTGATGGTACAAAATACCCAGGCAAGTGCTTAGTTTTGGTGGGGCTGATGGTAAGGCCCCACCTCTTAGTGGCAAGCGCCAGGTTCAGCATGGTTGACCAATAGGGAGCCATCTCTTGACTGCACGCAGGCATTGGTCAGCCTCCCATTGTATCTGTACCAAATGGAAATTCCTCCAGTACACCGATTGAGGGCTTCACGAGCTACGTGGTCAAAATAGATGTTAAATAATGTGGGAGCCAGAGGACATCCCTGTTGCACCCCAAGGTGTACAGGGAATGGCTCCGACTCCTGGCCACATAGTTTTACCCGGGCCCGCTCACCATCATGAAGGTCCGTAATGATCGTGAGCAGAGGGTCAGGGACTCCGAAAGCACGAAGAACAACCCACAGCCCAGGCCTACTGATGGTATCATAGGCCTTGACCAGGTCAATAAAGCAGAGATGTAGGTCTTGTTAGAATTCCCTACACCTCTGCTGTAGCAGACGGACAGAAAATATGGCATCTGTGTAGGACCGCCCTTTCCTGAAACTGCATTGGGGCTCCGCAAGCCTCTCCTCAGCATGCCTAGCAAGGCGATGTTGAATAATCCTTGCCAGGACCTTTCCCGGCACACTGAGGAGTGAGATGCCCCTGTAGTTGTTACAGTCTGTGCTTTCCCCCTTCTTAAAGAGGGGGACCACCAGGGCATCCTTCCAATCCAGCGGAATCCGTCCAGTGGTCCAGACTGTTGTTATGATATCATGTAGGGCAGTCTGTGCACAAACGCCACCCTCCCTCAGCATTTCGCTTGGGAGATCATCTCTGCCCAGTGCCTTTCCTGGTCTCAAGACTCCGGATTGCCTTCAGTACATCTACAACAGATGGCACCTCAGCCAGCCACTCACAGGGGGTGACTTCTTCCAATATTTGAGGCACCACAGCCTCGGCAGGCTCATCCCCACTTTGTCCCATGTTGTTTTCCAGGCTGAGGGATTTCCCCTCCCCCAGGACCTTAACAACAACAACACACACGACTCCCGCTGCTTGAAAGACAGGCACTGTACAGTAGGCAATGGGATTCTTGAGAAAATGGCCGAAATACATGACACTACCTTGGGAAAATTGCTCCACCGATGGCGATGCCAACATTGGCGCGATTTTGCCAAAAAATTAGACGAGGAAAAGTGTTCGGCAATGTGGCGTAAATCTGGCCATGCCGAGCACCAGAAAATCACCACGACCAGCTGGGATAACGAATGTTGTCGACGCTGGCCGTTGTAAACAAACGCGATTCAAATCATGTTTGGCAGCTGAATTCCTATCGTCAAGCCACTCGATCAGATGTAATGAGACAATAAAGATGTAACATCGCTGTCGCTTGCATGTCGAGGGGATTGGAGTTTAACCACAAAATAAAAATAAACCGTGTAGGGGGTTAAAACGATGAAGCAAGCAGCAACGAATGACCATGACCGGAGAATGGAAGAATCGGAAGAAGTTCGTCCAGTCTCAACATCAGCTGCCACGTGATGACTGATGGAGAAGACGACATATCTGTGGGACTTTGCTTCCCATCCCCTCCGCTTTGCCTCTCTCTCTCTCAGCATGCAAATAGGTCCTCAAAAGTGAAAGCCCACCGCGTCTGCCTGGACTTTCCCACAACGCCCTCCTCTTAAATCCTTCTCCTCCCTCTGTTCCCGGACCCCCCTCTGTACGTTAATTTATTGCCAGCGCTTCCCGCTCTGGTCGGAATGCGAGGTCTTCAGAGTAGCGAATTGCTGCATCAACTGTAAGTCTGCTCTCGTCTGGCATCTTCTTGAGATATCAAAATGTCACGTCACGGTGAACGTTAAGGAAATTAAGTGTGGCTTTGACAGGACACGTCGCAGGATGGGATGATGGCCAACGAAGGGGATTGGTTAGAGTGGCAGCCAAACGAGGAAACACACCTAGAGGATGACCGCTGGAACAAGATGGATCATTGTATCGTGAGACCGGAGGAAATGGTGACCGCTTGAGGATTCCTTCATCCAGCGGTGGGCAAATCATGGCTGACGATGATGGATTCTACCTCAGTTCTAATCCAATGCCCAATCTTTATACAACAGTCAAAAGGACATCAGTCCCTCTCCATAAAAAGTATATTTTTCCAGTCCATCAGCATATGGGCGTTCTCGACTCATGTTCCATTTTAGCATTGATTTAATTAGGCAAAATCTGGACCGTTATAATTTTTGTAAGTGCCCATAGAGATAAACGTCTCTAAATCACGGCACAGCCGGAGTCAGACGACAGGCAGCAACTAATCATTGGGGGCCGGTGGAGCCTGACCCTGCCAAAGATAAAGAACAGTTTAAGACAGCATATTGTGATGTTGCGAGTAAAATTGGTACTCCCTAACAGAGGGATTATGCCAATCACCAGACCATTAGGGGGTTGCACTGGTGTAGAAAGATCATGCCCGTTTAAGTTACTGCTGCTGCTGACGATGATGGTGATGGTATTGGCGGTGATGGCAGTAATGATAATAATGACGCAGATGAGGTGAAGATGATGATGGTGGTGGTGGTAATAATAATAATGCTTCAGATGAGGTGAAGATGGTGGTGGTGGTTATTTTAATAATGCCAATTCCGATGGTGACTGTAATAATGGCAGTGGTGATATTGGCGGTGGTGGTGACTGTGGCGGTGGTGATGGTGGTAAGAGCAGTGCTGGTGATGTCAGTGTTGTTATTGGTGATAATCAATAACGGCAGTGGTGGCTATGATGGTGTTTTAATGATGGCAGTATCAATGATTATGAAGGCGAAGATGATTATGCAAGTTATGTTGACATTGGCGATGTTGAAGGTACTGATGTTGGTGATGACAATAGTCTTGATAATTACAATTACTTTTGCAGCAACTCATCGAAGAACATACAGCAGCGCGTGCTATTTAAACGCAGCCGTGATACCACACGGGCAGCCTTCGTACAGAAGGGACGCATGCACGCGCGCGGGGGGCCACGGGAAAAGCGGACGGCACAAACACAACACCCGTGACTCTCAGCCGCCTGAAATTCCTGCACGTGCACACAGCAGGCGGACGCGCGTGAGGCGAGGGTTCGCATCAGGAGACAGACGCTGGCCTCCTTCCAAAATTAGTGCGGCAGCGGCGTGGCCCCGCGTCCTCACGCTCCCGCCGCGTTTCGCCGCTAACGGAGGAGGAGTGGCGAGCTTCCCGAACGCTGCCACAAAACTAGGTCAAAGTGCGTCCCTGCTCAGGGATGAGCTCCGCATTAGGGCCCTGTGCCCAACTCTGTTGGCGGGCCCCAGAGCCACAGCCGTGAGAACTCCAAAGAGGTGGCCCAGAAGTAGAGCGAGCGGCTCGCAATCATCAGAAGGTTGCAGCTTCAACTCCTGGTGGGCGATTGACACAGCCCATCGTCGCCCCTGGGTTCGCTAAAATACATACCACTTTGTGGGTAAGTCAACAGTGGTTGTCCAAAGGTCAGATGCGCGTACTGTATATGCATGCGAGTGTGCATGTATATTCATGTGTATGTTTGTGCATGTGTACACGTGCGATGGTGTAATTTTAATGTATGTGTTTGTGTGAATGTTTGTGCATGTGCGTGTTGTGCGCGCGTGTTGTACGTGTGTATGTGCGCTTGTTGTTGTTCCAGTTCAAGGTCGGTCAGGACACAAATTTCGCGGCACACACTGTTTGGTGTAACATGACTCAAGCCTCTTGCAAAATAGAGTGAAGGTTCGTGCCACTGGGGGTGCCGCAATTGAGCCAAAAAGACCGCCCCCCTTGCTGCTCACGAGCCGGTCCACAGAGCCCACGCGGGGTCGAGGGAGTGGCCTCAGCAACGTCCAACATCAAAGGGAAAATGTTAACAAAACACCATTGTTTACGCACACTGTAATGGCAACTGTGACCACGTAAAAGCCACGGGCGCTTGCCATTTACCTTAACGAGGCGGGTTGTTCCCTGGACCGATTCCAACGATGAATGTTTTGCTCAGCGTTGAGGAGTCCCTTCGAGGATATTTTGGCCTACGATTCACGCAGGCCAAACGCCTTGGGAGAAGAGGCGGAAGTACTCGCATTCACCCCACCACACACATCCCTGCCCATTGGCCGTGGCATACCCATGTATACTGCTGGGTAGACAGGCGGAACGGGATGAAAGGAACTTGCCCAATGTTTCAAATGCCGTGCCAGAAAGTAGAACCGGTGGGTGCAGTACGCATCCATATTCCTATTCTACAAGACTGCAGGTACTGCTAGGTGGAATGTGGAATTGGCACCGTAGTCCAAAGACCCCAAAGGAAGTAAGTGATGACCAATGCACGCATGCGAAGGGGGAACGCATTTTTGGCCAGATTTGCATCTTGACGCATCGGTAGAATGAAGCTGACTTCACCCCACTTGTTGGTGACAATGACATTAGCACATTCTTTTGCATATCCCCTCACACAAAGCAGCAGCCCGGATAAACATTGCATTTTGACTTGTTTCTTAGTGTATTGTTTAGTGCTATGAAAATGGGAAATTGCCCAAGATGTCACTCATATTTTTTACTATTAAGATCAGTCTTATTGACCAATGTGTTCACGTTTTTGTTATGTGATATGAGTACATTTAAATGTTTACTATTTCTCTTTGACTGTTGGTCAGTTATATTATCTCGGATTTACACTACAGAAACTTTTAATGAAGCGGGGAGTCATTCGTATATATAATTCTAGATTATCCGTGGACAAGTTTATTTGGGTTGCAAGAGGCCCTTGTAGATGACAGAAGTGACCTGAGCACGATGTCATTTGAAACAGTATTGTCAAGTTGAAATTATTCTGCACTCTCGTACCCGATTAGTGAAGCTAAGGTGATTGCAATAATGGATAAATATCGTTTGCAGGCCATTTTAAAGTGGCAGGCCTCATGTGGTTCATGTTAAACGGAATTGCGTTCAGCCCCCTGGCCATGTCCCGATGAAAAACAATCATCACTCCACCACGACATCCCTGCCAGGCTCGGTGAATAATCTTCACTCATGCCGAACACACGGCGATTTGTTCAGACCAGGAATGAGGAACATGTCGCCCTCACAAACCAAAGCAGCTGATGGCATCCATCAAATCACTTCCACCCAGCCATTCACCAACCATCCCAACACCCGCTGCCACCACCACCTTCACCGTCAACAAACCAAACCAGCCTCGCTCGAGCCATCACCGTGAGTCGACAGCTTTGACATGCGGCCAGGGGAAGATGAGATTTAAACTCGACGACGCGCCGTGATACCTCCAGACTGAGTTCGTCAAGGTCGGCAGTCTCGAGCTGTTACTGTGAAGCCATGACTGGAATAGAAGCAAGATCAAAATAATGCCCAAGCCAAGAGGCTCCGATGCCACGTGATGCTGGCAAAATGTCCCATGGCATGCAGGGCAGGATGGGGGGAGGACCGATTCTATGGTCACAATTGCACGCTTTGCTGGATAGAAGTCGCCTTTAAAGTAGACTATTACCATCAAATGTTAATTTTCAACAGATTTTTTTTTGCCAATAAATACCATGCCAATTTTTCTAAAACAATGAAGGTGATGTGTTTGGGCTGTGTTTGTCTATTCTATTTAGAATTTATAGAGCGCAATTGTCAAATTGTGAATCTTTGTCTAGTATGTCTCCAGAGCTAAATATAAACCCTAAATTGTTTTTGTGCAATTCACAATGTAATTGTAATTTTAAATGACAATGCCGCTGTATTTGCAATTTAAATTTAATCGCTGGCGTGACACAATTATGAAGATGGTCCGAAACAAGTGCTGTTTATATTCCACATTCTGATACAGCAATCAGTCTTTAAATAACCACTAAAACAATTAAGAGACCCATTGCCAGTGGTACGTGCGCATAAACAAAAACAACCTTGGCAACTTAATAATTAACACTGCCTTGTGAAAACAAGCAAATTGGATGTTTTTCCCCCTTATTTATAAACCAGTGTTAACACCAAACTGTGCCAGTTACTTGGTTTATGCACATTACAATTACAGTACTGTTTACTTACCACAGAATAGTGCTCATTTATTGGCCATGGTGAGATGATGATTACGATGTACTGATTGTAAGCAATGTACTGATGATAACCCCTCATGTCGAGCGTAGTGCGTGCGGGGGTTATGATAAAACGCACTTGGCACAACATTTTACAACCATTGCATCTCCAGAAGACTCCATACGAATACATTATTTGGTGACAGTGCGTTTTGGAAACAATTGTGCTCGTGTGTTGCACAAGCACAATTAACAAAAAAATCCCTCAAAACGTTCGTTCATAACACCGCTTTAAAGTGCTCTGAAGAAGGGCCCATTGCCCAAAATGTATACCTGTCAACCCGTTATCAGTGCCTACTTCATACAGACCAATTCAGACCTTATTGGTCACCGTGTGCCCTTATAAATCTCAACGTTCATCCTACAAAGTCCCATGACAAGGGAGAAACACAAACAAATCGATTTAAAAAATGTCGTTCCCCGTATTCAACCTGAACTCTCAATGTCGCTGTACATGAATACGGATAAACCGTGTGGGGGTTAACAGGTATGAAAACGTCCCCATATGTTTTCCCTTTTAAGTCCAGTGTCACTGACGAATGTTGAGTTTTAACATTATATATGAAAAGAACGTTAAACCTAGACACATTCCATACGATGTGCACCATAAATTTACACTTTTGATTGCGGTGCGATGTTCATATGAGCTGCTTTGTTCCAGTTCTAAATGCCGTAAGTATATTACAATGTTTAAAATGTTTAAGTTTACGATGCAAATATAAGTGTGTGTGTGTACTTGTCATGACGTATTTATTGTGTATTGGGGGAGCGGTAGTGTAGCGGTTAGCGCGCTACGCTACGAAACCGGCCATACGAGTTCGATTCCTGCTCATGGGCCAACACCAGTGACGATTATCTGAACCAGGCCTGGGCGTCCACTGGGTCGACTCAGCCTCAAATGAGTACCTGGTTCATTTGTGTAAAACATCGGCACTCGGTAAACAAAGGCGGCCGGGCGTGGAGCTGGCCACCAACCCCCTCGTGTGCCGTGCTGACCTTCATAGATGCTCGCGAACAGCGCGTGGTATGTATGTGTTACTTGAAACCCCTGGACACCCTTGCATTATGATGTTCCATCTCAAGGGTTTCATCCATGTAAAACATTTAAATAAAAACATAAAACACCACCGTACTTCACCACACCAGTCAATGCGGGTTCATGAAAGTGGGAGAGCATAGCACAAGGTGAGTTTATGATCATGTGGATTGGTCCTCCCATCGTGCATTACATCTCATCATCACACTGTGTGTGGAATGCACACGGCCTTGTTTCCGACAGTCACATGTGGATGAATTATTTTAGGGAGCAGTAGGATAATGAGACAAATGTGTATAGTGTGCAATCATTTTTAGTTTTATAAAGCGTAGTTTGTGCAAACTGCATCTCACAATCACCGAGGAACCACAGACAAGCTGGAAGGCAGCAGCTTGGCAGTGAGGCGATGTCAACAATTGACCAAGCTCTGCAGTTCTCAATATTGTGTGATCATACTTGTTATGAGTAATCAGCATAGAATAGACATACTGTAATTTCGTTCTGCTGCCTTGTGCCTCATGGGCTTTTAAGTGGAGCAGCAAGCAGGCTCGCAACATTATCCGAGAAAATTCTAGATTTGAAGCTTTCGTCACTGCAAGGATTCATACTCTTTGGTGTTTTCGGTAAAGTCAAGTAGGTAAAATAAAATAAAACTAAATTAAATCACGTCCTTTTATTTTATATTACCTACGTGACTTTATCCGAGTAAAAACAACACGTGGTAATTGAGCATTCGAGACGGCAAATGTGATATTGTGACCGTAGGCTCAACCCTACCAGGGTGCGCCTTCCTTGCACATCACATGGCAGCGCAATGCTAGGCGTGTAAAGTTCATACAGCTTTAAACCACCAACAAATCATGGATTATAATGGATATTGGGATGGTCGATGATGATGTTGAGTGATGATGCAGACATCTTATGAGCAACTAAAAACGAATAAGAATGCAAAGAAATGTGTCAATAACACTGTGGTCTTATAATAGTTGACGTTTTGGGCGGTGGCCTTTCCTCACAACACATAGGCCTGAGAGGTAAAGTGGCCTATGCATATTCTATGGTTCTTTCGGTAGTCACGTAGATAGAAAAAATAATAACAATCAAATATATTATTGGTTCTTTCGGTAAAGTCACGTAGAAGGGAAACAATAAAATAACAATTGCGCTCAAACACAGAGACAATTTCAACCGAGAAGATGGATTCTGGCTTAGCAATCATTGGAAGGATTTGATAAACCATTTCGGGTCTTAATTTATTGTTTACACTTACGGTGGCTTTCAGACCGCATCCATTATTTTCGTCTCCCCCTCCTCTTTTCCGAACATAGATGGACTCGTCCATCTGAATAAACTATCAAATCGCTCTCCGTGGTGCTAACGTTAAAAATAACCGCCACTTTTTTCAAATTCTCTTGCTGTGGTTTTCACACCTGATGATGATTGCTTGTGTTGCAGTCGAAACGTCGTGAGAATTTTATTGTTTTATATTTTTATTATTTTGTTTCCCTTCTACGTGACTTTACCGAAAGAACCAAGAATATGAATCCCTGCAGTCACGACAGCTTTAAATCAAAACAAATAATAAAAATAAAGTGAATAAAACATAATACAAATATCACGACGTTTCGATCGCAACACAAGGGGCCGTCATCAGGAACAGGGAGTGGCCTCTGCATGTACTTTGTTGTGAAGGGCCATTGCCTGAAACGTCACATAGTTGTTTTAGGCCACACACAGTGATATTGACAATTGCACTCAGTTTTGTTGTTGTTTGTGCACCACTGCCAACGCAGTATCAGCGAATAATATTTCATATTTTATGGGTTCAGATGTGAATGGGGTAATGAGGGGTTTTAATGTGAATGTAATAATAAACTGCTGATGTTAATTCGGTTAATGATGTTGTGTTTTACAATTTGTTGGTGTTTTACGAGGATTTTTATGATGTATTTGATGATTGTGATGAAATAACTTCTTGATTTGTTGATTATGAAGTTGATGATGTGCTGATGAAAACGTGACGATGTATTTATTATTTTATTGAGAAGGAATGATGCTAAAGATGATTATTGTAATGCTGGTTTACCCCAGAAAGTCTCACCGAATAGCATGACTTTTTTTTTTTAAAAGAGGATCCTACCAAGTTTTTGCAGTTGGGACAACGGTAGCTACGCATATTCCACGTTGCCACACAACGGTCTACTCTTGCGAACAATTTCACACGGGATCTTCAACGTCCACTGTGGTTAATGCACACCGCAATATTAATCAGGGCGGCCGCAGCATCGGAACCGTAAACCTAGGCAAAAAAAACAGCAGCGAACTCGCTACTACGCCAATGCCCCATGATGGTGTTTGGCCTCGCCTCCCGTTTACTCTATGCTATTTGATACTGCTGATGAAGATGTTGTTGTGCTAATGACAACAACAATGCTCCTGCTGCTGCTGATGGTGGTGGCGGCGATATTAGGAACCCATCTGCTCACTCTGCGTTGATAATGCGATGATGATGATGCTTATGAAAATAATGTTGATGTGCTAATGATGCGGCTGTGATAACGGTTAGGCCTGGTCTTACAAAGGAATCCCCCTCTCTGCTTACACTGTGCTGATGATGAAGATAGTGTTGATGTGCTGATGATGGTGATACTGATGCTGTGATGGCGGTGTTAGGCCCGGCCTCACAAAGGAACCCCCCCCCCACCTCTGCTTGTACAGTGCTGACGATGAAGATCGTGTTGATGTGCCGATGCTATTGATGATGCGACGGCGATAGGCCTGGCATCACAACCCCATCTCTTACCTACGATGTGCCGATGATTTTAATAATGTTGCGGTGAAGACAATGTCGATGATGCCCCGTTGTTGATGCCGCTGATGCTCCTGATGGATGTTAGGCTGTGTCCTCACAAAGGAACGCCTCTGCTTAACACTGTGGTTGATGATGTTGCTGATAATGATGATGATGATTTGGCGACGCTGCTGATGGTGATGTTGGGTCTGGCCTCACAAAGGGACCCTTGGTGCTTACGTTGCTCTCCAGTCGAGGCGGCCTGCCCCGTGAGGCTTGTACCGTTACCGGTCGCACGGCGGCAACAGCAGAAGCAACGGCGACGGCATTCGCGTGACAGGATGACTTTTAAAAACAAACTGTAATATAAAAAAAAACCCCGAATCAAAATTAGCGCCGAGTCACTAAGACTATTTACCCCGTGGCCACCGGGTTCCTGACATGCCCCTGACGTCATATGAAAGCCGTGCCCCCGTGACGTCATGTCGAGGATACGCCCCCGCGGCAACGCGATGTCACCGCGAGGACGCCTGTGCGATGACGTCATCGCTCGCGGTTCATGGGACAGGGACGACGAGTAAAGGGGCCGTCCATAAATGACGTCACGCGATTTTGGATGATTTTTGACCCCCCCCCTCGTCACACGGCGTCACAAAAAGTCAGACCCCCCCTCAAATATGACGTCACAAAGCTCTGCCCCCCCCCCAAACCATATTTCCATTTTAAAAATAAAACATGCTTCAAATCGCTTTAAACTATTGTCATTGTAGTGCGTTTTTAATGTGGCGCTGCACTCTGATTTTCTAGGAGAAACATTTATTAAAAACTCACTTATTAAAAAGGCTATTTAATTAAGTAGAACGTGTTGTCTATATTTATTAAAAGTTGTGCATTTATATGTGACGTCACATTTCTCATCCCTCCCCCCTCGTCACACGTCGTCACAAATGTCTGCCCCCCCCCCCTCTCCCAGGTGCGTGACGTCATTTATGGACGGCCCCAAAGGCGCAGCCCTGCAATTTCTTGCTTTTATCCACCGCTGGAGAAATCCCTTTCCTCTCTAGAGGGAGCTCTAAAGAAACCCCACCCCTTCAGAGACTTTGGATATACACTCTAAACACTCGTAAACAACACTGGCCCTAAAAGCTACAAATTTACAATCGGCAACGTTTTTGGGCAACACTCCTTTATAGCACATCCAAGGGCCATTGCTCAAAACGTCGCCGATTACATGAAATGTTTTATTTTAAGGTGACAGTGTTGTTGAGGAGTGTGTTGAATTGTGTTGTTATCTGTGCTTTGGCACCACTGCCAAAAGTAGCAGCAGCAGAAGCACCACATCATGTGTTCATGTGTATGTGTGTTGAACTTCTTTCGCGCCGTACGTAGCCAACCGCGTATATGGTACTCTTGCTACATGGTACTCTTTATAGTACTGTTCGTTCGTCAAAGATACAGGCAACATGTATTGCTTGGCACTATGGGACTCCCTTGAACAGGAGACACTATCGTTGACCTGGTCACAGGGTATCAAGTGCAGTATCAAGCGCAGTGTTATAAGGCATTCCGGAAAGTAAGACGCACTCCACATCCCCCCCCCCCCCCCCCCCCGGTTTCAATACAGTTCTAATAGACCCTGGTCTCACAAAGACAAAGACAAAGATCCCCCGTATAGCCTTAACAGACTGTAGGGGCAAGTGCTGTTAGCGAGCACCACGCTAACAGCACACACAAGATGTGGTCTCACACACACAGACACATCAACCGGATTATAAGAAGCACACTCAGCATCTTTATTTAAAATGTAGAATGGGTGGGTTATGGGTGCGTTTTATAATCCGGAGAATTCGGCAATGATAACAACAATGGTTATCAAATTATTCGAAATTCGCCCAATCTCGTAAGGCCGTAAGCTAACCAGGTATGATTGCGCCTGCATCGCACTTGGATGGGTGACTTCCATGCATAATAGGTGTTATAGGCTGCTCCGGGGTTATGCTAGGTTAATATTAATTAACTTATCCACGAAAGCCACGCTTGGTCGTAGGATCATATTTCAGAAGGGTTTTACGCTGTTTTTATTTTGTTTATGTTTTTGGCCAATTAAAAAAAATGAACTCCACCGAAAAAAAAAGACTGAATCCATTCGTCAATAACACTGCGTACTGGACTTTAAAAGGAAAAATATGCAATACTCGACGTTTCGGGCACATGCGTTGGCGAGCTGCAAGAGGTAGGCGGGGCTAAATGTGACGGGCTAGGCCCCGCCCACAAACAAAGATCCCCTGTAAAGTTGAATACATTTTGAATAAACTGCTGTGGAAAGTGCCGTGAGCGAGCACCGATGAAGGCCTGTCCGCCTTCATCGAATGCTCGACCGAGAGTCGGCCCAGGACCAGTTCAGATAATCCTCATCGGCGTTGACCGTGAGTGGGAATCGAACTCGTGGGCGATCGGCGTTCCCGACTCACCACGCTCACCCACAAGCCGACGTCACCGCGAGGGAGGGCGTCGCCTCCGTCGCCCCGCCCCCCTCTTGTGTGACGTCAGCCGCTATAAAGGCGCTGCCGCCCCCCCCAGCGCGCCGTGCGCTGTCAACACGGCCGGTGATGTCGGCGGGGCGAGGGGAGCGAGGCTCCTCCGAGCGGGGCTCCTCCGAGCGGGGCTCCTCCGAGCGAGGCTCCTCCGAGCGGGGCTCCTCCGAGCGGGGCTCCTCCGAGCGGGGCTCCTCCGAGCGAGGCTCCTCCGAGCGAGGCTCCTCCGAGCGGGGCTCCTCCGAGCGAGGCTCCTCCGAGCGGGGCTCCTCCGAGCGGGGCTCCTCCGAGCGGGGCTCCTCCGAGCGGGGCTCCTCCGAGCGAGGCTCCTCCGAGCGGGGCTCCTCCGAGCGGGGCTCCTCCGAGCGGAGCAAGAAAGGTGAGAGACTGCGGCGGGGCAACCTCACACAGACACCGCTCGCCCCAGCAACACGTTGCCTTGTCCGCCTGTCTGTCCGCCTGTCTGTGCGTGAAGGGCGCACACCTCGTGCGTGTGTGTGTTTGTGTTGGTGAGTGAATCAGTGGGGTCCGCCTGTCCCCCCCACGTGTGGGTTCGTGCTGTCCCGTCTGGGGGTCGCAAGTGTCAACGTGTGTGACACGTGTGTGTGTGTGGTAGTGTCCTTTGGTGCGCGTGTGTGTGTGGTGATGGGTGTGATGATGGGGGTGTGTGTGTGTGTGTGATGATGGGTGTGATGATGGGTGTGTGTGTGTGATGATGGGTGTGATGATGGCTGTGTGTGTGTGATGATGGGTGTGTGTTGTTGATGTGTCTTTGTATTGCTGTGTCGATGTGCGTGTTAATGTGTGTTGACGTGTATGTGTGTTGATGTCCGTGAATGTATTGTCTTTGTTTATGTCTTTATTGATTGATGTGTATGCGTGTTAATGTCTTTGCCGTGTGTGTTGTGTTTGTGTTGATGCTACTGTGTTTGGGGGAGCGGTGGTGCAGTAGTTAGCGCATTGCGTTACGAACCCGGCAAACCGAGTTCAATTCACGCTCACGGTCAACACCAGTGACAACTATCTTCAAAAGTGCTGGGACTCCCCTAGGTCTATTCAGCCTCAAATGAGTACCTGGTGCGGTGTGTAAACATCGCCACTAGTGGAGACAAAGGCGGCCGGGCGTATTGCTGGCCATCCACCCACTCGTGTACCGTTCCGGCCTTCATAGGTGCTCGCTAACAGCACTTGCCCCTACAGTCTGTTCAGGCTTGTGGAGCATCTGTCAGTCAACCCAAAACATCTGTCCCGTCACCTCCTGCCAACATCGAACTATCCACACTTCACGTGACGGCCTCAAAGTGCACCTAGCCTGGCACAAGCGCAGTGGTGAAATCACCGGCGCGATTGTTGTTGACGTCTTGCTGTGTGTCTGTTCTCAATGCCATTGTGTGTTCGTCTATGTACAGCACAACGCCGTGTGTGTGTCTGTTCTCGATGTTGATCTGTGTTTCATTTATTCACTGCCCTCTGTTATTAATACACCGTGCCGGTCGTGTGGGGCTATTTTGACCATACTTCACCACGCCGGTAAATGTGTGGATGGGTGACGGTGGGGGGGAAGGGAGGCTCACAACCAGTTGAGATATCACTCTACGGTGACGATAGCCGTGGCTAACCACTGCGCCACCGCTCCTCCATCCTGCTGTGCGTCTATGCACGAGGACTCGTTTTCCTGTACATCCCACGGCTGCTCTTGACGTGCTGTGTGCGTGTGTCGGTGCACAGTACGTATTACCTCCGTACGGTGCGAACGAAGTTCAACATGCATTGCACATTCGGAATGCACCGAGTAAATCATCGGCCTCTCCTGCGAAAACCAGCCAGGACCCTCCTGGGTGAACACGCGTAATAGCAATGACAATCATCTCGTTCCTGCACGCACCTGTACACAAAGCGCTTAGGTTTAATTTCACCTGTTTCACCTGTGCCGTTGATGCGCGCAGCGCTACGAAACCGGCGACCCCGAGTTCGATCCCCGCTCGCGAACCAAACACCGGTGACGATTATCTGAATTGGTCGTGGGCCTCCACTAGGTCGACTCAGCCTCTAAATGAGTACCTGGTGCGGTGTGTAAAGATCGCCACTGGGGGAGACAAAGGCGGTCGGGCGTGGTTGCTGGCCACCCACCCCCTTCGCGTGCCGTGCCGGCCTTCATAGGTGCTCGCTAATAGCACTTGCCCCAAAAGTCTGTTGAGGATATACGGGGGGGGGATCGTTGTGTGTGTTTTTTTTATAAACACAGGCATGACGTGTACACACCTGTGCACGTCTTAGCTGTGGAAACCTGTGATCGATGTCTTATCCGGAGGCATCTGGTACATATTTATATTACCTGTACACACCTGTCATTACGTTTTACGGAGATACCTGTCCATATTTGTCTGAGCACACCTGTGCTGAATGTGTTTGTGTATGGACACATCTATATACACGCCTTGCCTGTACACGAACCTCTCTTTCATGCCTTGCATCTGAAACCACTCCTGCCACCTTTGTGCACACGTGTAATCAATACTTTCTGTCTGGACACACCCGTACACACGTTGTACCTGTACACAACTGTCCTCAACGTGTAGTATCTAGATACACGTGTCCACGTCTTCTCTGCCACACCTGTACTCAATGTCCATTGTTTCCCCCACCTCCGCACCTCCGATTAGCGTGGTTGGCTGCGTACGGTGCGAAAGAAGTTCAACATACGTACATGGTGTGTGTGTGCGTGTGCGTGCACCAGTGGCGGGATAGTCCAGACCACACGCCGGTCCGTCCAGTGGGTTCAAGTATCACCTGCTGTGCTTGTGAGGATGTCCACCAGAACCGTGTACACGCCTGCGCACGTGTGCGGGGGTGGGTGGGGTTGGTGTCAATTCACAGTGCCAGCTTTAGTGGTGAGGAACGTCACATTTTAACAGCGCCATTGGGACCGTGACCGTGCGCTATCCTGCCGCGAGGTGTGAGCTCACCACACCTGTGCGCCTCCCAATGTTCTCCCCAAGTGGCGTGTGTTGTATGGCTTTGTATGGGGAGCGGTAGCGTCGTGGTTAGCGCGCTTGCGCCATAAATACGACGACCCGAGTTCGTATTCCCAGTCTGCGAACAATATCAGTGGTGAATTTCTGAACCGGTCCGAGGACCCCCCCCCCCTCTAGGTCGACTCAGCCTTAAATAACTGCATGATGCGGTGTGTGTGAAACATCATTACTGGGGAAACAAAGGCGGCTGGGCGTAGTTTCTGCCACACGAACCCCCTCGTGTGTCGTTCCGGCTTTAATAGGTGCTCGCTAACAGCACTTGCCCCAACATGGATGGGGGGGGGATCTTTCTATTTTGTGTATGAAGACTCATTCCACATCGCGTCTTACGTGTGCTTAGTGATTGTGGCGAGTGTGTGGAATGCATGGTGCTCTCGACCTGAGTGTTGGAACACATGGCGTGGTGAGCGAGCGAGTTGTGCGTCTAGATACGTGTTGTGATGATGTTGCGGTATTTACGCGCTGGAGTGATTATGGCTCGGATCGATGGTGGTTTGGTTTAAACGCACGCTCTGTGTGAGGTCTATGGGCCTCGGTATGTAGAACCTCTTTCGCACCGTACGTAGCCAAACGTGCTAATCGGAGGTGCGGAGGTAGGACAACAAACTAAACACAACAAGCTGCTTTAATGAAATACGTTGTCAATCTGGATTTAAAAAGTGAATGGTTCCAGTGGCTTCCTAATATCGGAAGGAATACTATTTCAGACGGCCTTTGTACAATTAACTATAGAGCTGTTATATTTCAGGGGTGTTCGTGCGGGTGGGTGGGCGCGCAAAGAGGCGGTGAGTGGTTACTGTGAGCTGAGTAGCTAGCCACTCATGGTGTTGGAGAGTGCCCAAGGACACGTGGTGCGGGTGAACCCATGCGTGAACGCACGTGGTGGACAGTGCGCGGTGGTAAACACGTGGTGTGATCAGTGTGTACAGTGTACAATTTGCATAACACGTGGTATGGTGAATGCGTTTAACACAGTGGTGTGGTTTGTTTACACACGTGGAGTTGTGTGGCGTGTTTATACATGTGGTGAACGTGTTTACACACGTGGTGTGGTGAGTGTGTGTTTACACACGTGGTGTGGTGAGAGTGTGTTTTACACACGTGGTGTGGTGAGTGTGTTTACACACGTGTTGTGGTGAGTGTGTTTACACGTTTAAGTTCGGGTTTATTTGTTTAGCCAGGCGAGAACTCAAGAGTAGTGTAACAGAATAAGTCTCACTTGCTCAAATAAAAGTCGGAGCAAAACATCTGTGAAACATAAATCAATGTTAAATCATACATTCTCAGTAACGGAAAGTCGGCTCGGGCAGATTATTTTTAGACTGATCAGAGCACAATTTAACATTACGTTACAGACATAGTCGAATATAGGATGGCTGTTGTACTAATATGTAACAAACAAGGATATATGCAGTAAAAATACAAGTTTCGAAGAATCGACAGCTCAGCATCAAACTCTGGTGTAGATGGAAGAGGAGCCCAATGGCATTTTAAAACAGTTCAGGGCCCTACCAGAGTAGCATGCCCAGTGGGGTCTCCACCGACTCTGGGTCTCTGTGAGAGTAAATCTGTGGGGCTCTCTGTGTGTCTATGGATGTACTGTGTGCGCCTACGGGTCTCTGTGTGACCCTGTGAGTGTGTGAGTCTGTTGTATTCTGTGTGAGTTATAGGGTCTGTGCGAGTCTCAGGGAAGCGATGGCATTTCACGTGTTTGGGGCTTTGACATAGAATGAGTGAGTACCACGTGAGTTTTGTGTCCTTGGTACAATTAACTTTAGTGCTGTTGGACATCTAATATTTCAGGGTTTTTTGTAATATATAATTTGTAAAGGTAACGGACTGAGTTATGTGTGTATCCATTTAATTAAATCGAAACTTTTTTTTATTTTACCAGATAAGGCCCACTGAGCTACGGTATATAGATTGGTTTATATTGCTGTTTTTCAGAAGCGGCCTGGCCACAAATGATAGCTCAACGAAGTGGCTTATTGTGGAAATTTATCGGAGCCGAAAACTCTAAACGCATGTTTCTAAATGTGGAGGAAAAATAACCGGAGGACCCGGAGAAAAATGCACGCGACCACGGCGAGAGAGACACCGCAAACTCCTAATATAGAGCAGGCGTCAGGGTCGGGATCGAACCCGCAACCTCCTGTATACCAGGCGAGGTAGTAAACATCTCTCCGCCGTGACGCCCCATTGAAAAGGAACTTGGCCCAGTGACTCCCAGTGACTCCCTCCGAGTTCGATGAGGTGATAACCGGTCTAGGATCAAAGGCCACAGTGATGATTGGAGTGGTTAGTTTGTAGGATGAAGTCGGAAATAAATAATTTAGCAAATCTAAAGCGGTTGTCGAGGTGTATTTGATGTCAGCATAGTTTGGGAGAGGCATGGAGGTAGCAGCTATCAAATGTTTCTGTGCAGATGATACATTTAGTTTGTAGTCCCTATCTTCCCGTGGTGTGGCGTGTTTACACACGTGATGTGTGTTTACACACGTGGTCTGCCGTGGTGTACTTACACACATTGGGTGGTGTGCAAGCACACATGATGGTTTGCTGTGCTGTGTCTACACTTTACACACGTGTTGTGTACTGCCTGTGTGTTTCCGGCTTAAGTTTGCAGAAAGATCATAGATTACAGCATACTGCTAAGTGTGCAGAAATCCTCCACACATACGCACCAGACATACAAAGACGAAGACCCCCCAGCATAGCCTTAAACAAATACTGTCGGGGCAAGTGTTGTTAGCGAACACCTACGAAGGCCGGCACGGCACAGAAACACACAACATTCACACACATACATGATGTTGGTGCTACGTTTTTCCACACCACACCCACTCCGCGCACATAACGCGCATAACAAGAGGACTGCTCAGAGCATTTCCTCGTGTGCCGTGCCGACCTTAATAGGCACTCATTCACTCGCCTTTGGCCCTGAAGCGCACGAGTCTAAAATGGGAACTTTGTGTGTGCCTATATGTGCGAGATGGTATGTCTGCAGGCGTGTATGTGTATATGATGTGTGTGTGTGTCCAAGTGTGTTGAGTGTGGGGAGCGGTAGTGTAGCGGTTAGCGCGCTGCGCTACGAACCTGGCGACCCGGGTTCGATTCCCGCTCACGGCCAACGGTCCTCCCCTAGGTCGACTCAGCCTCAAATGAGTACCTGGTGCGGTGTGTAAACATCACCACTGGGGAGACAAAGGTGGTCGGGCGTGGTGCTGGCCACCCACCCCCTCGTATACCGTGCGGCCTTCATAGGTGCTCATAGGTGAGCACCTATGAAGGCTCGCTTAACAGCTTAACAGCACTTGCCCCTACAGTCTGTTGAGGCTATACGGGGGATCTTTGTCTCTTTGAGTGTAGCGATGAGCGCGCTGGGCCTCGAACCCAGTTCGATTCCCGCTCATGGCTACCAACGGTGACGATTATCTGAACCGGTCCTGGGCCTCCCCCTAGGTCGACTCGGCCACAAATTAGTTACCTGGTGCGCGGTGTGTATACGTCGCCACCAGGGCCGGATTAAGATTGTGAGGCCCCCCCCAATTAATATTTTCAAAAGGAAAACAAAGTTAAGTTTAAAAAAAATAACGTTTATTTTTTTTGTAAATAAACGTTAACAACAAATAAAATAAAATTCAGAATTCACAAGTGAAATAACTTTTCACTTCAATATCTGGAGGGCCCTTCATCTGGCGGAGGGCCCCCTGGGCTGCAGGCCCCTAAAGCCCCCCGTGCCTTAATCCGGCCCTGATCGCCACCAGGCAGACGAATCGCGGCGCTGGCCATCCACGCCCTCGTGTGCCGTGCCCGCCTGCATCGGTGCTACGACTTTGTTCACGACACTTGCCCCAAACAGCCGGTTAAAGGCTATGGGGGCGGTGTTAGCCCACGTGGTGACGGACAGGAGAGGGGTATGTGGGTGTGTGTGTGGTGTGGGATGTGTGCAAGACACGCGGATACACAAGACCCAGCCCAAAATAACCCAGCCCCCACCGTGGACTCGCGGGAGGCTGTGTGTGTGTGGCGGGGTTAGATATGGTGTCACGACAGACACATCCAGCCACGAACATTTACAGCCAACCGCCCGCATAACGAAATACAGTACCCACAAACACACAAACACACGCGCGCGCAAAAAAATTGCCCTCAATATAGCCTTTAAGAGACTGTCGGGGAGGGTCAAAGTGCTGATTTGAAGGGCCGGAACGGCACACGAAGGGGGGTGGCTGTGGGAATGGTGATCGACTTTACGCCCGGCTCAAGGATAAAGACAGATTCCGCCTATAGCCTCGAACAGCCTGTTGGTGAGAGTGAGTGTTTGCGAGCACCGCGCAGGGCTGCGAATGAATGGGCTCTTCCTGGGTTCAAATCCACGCACACGAATCCAGACACAAGACGCACAACGACAAAAGATCCCTCGTTATAGCCTTAGCAGGCTCCTGGGGGCAAGTGCTGTTCGCGAGAACCTCTGAAGACCGTGGGCACGGCACACGAGGGGGTGGGTGACCAGCACCACGCCCGACCGCCTTTGTCTCCCCGGTGGCGATGAGTCGACTTAGCGGAGGCAGCAGGACCGGTTCAGATAATTGTTACTGTTGTTGGTGGCCATGAGCAGAAATCGAACTCAGTTCACCGATCTCGAAGCACAGCGTGTTTATTACCGTTGCGGCATTTGTCCCCGCATATAGACACGCACGTACATACCATGCAGACACACTCGTACATACAGACACACTCGTACGTGCACACTCGGTGTTTAATTCCCAACGGAATATTTCCTGGGTCGTAGCCTGGAATAGTAGGCACGTGGCTTGGGCTGCGAGAAGGCTATGGGCCCTCTGAGGAGGTGGGTGGACAGCGGAGGGTGGAGGAGAGAGATTTGATGATGCGGCGGCGACTAATCAGTGGCAGGTGGGGTTGTGGTGAGAGGTTGTTTACCCAGTAAAAGGCTCGCCTAGTCTCACGAGTCCTTTTTCAGTAGGGTCCTGCCAAGTTTTTTTGCAGGAGGGGTGATGATTGCTGCTGCTGCTGTGTGTGTGTGATCCCAGTTGAATAAGTTGCGGTGTCAATGTACACATTTTGGCATTGACGTTGGCAGCCTCTTGGGGCCTCCTCTTGCGAATTTCTGTACATCATGGGGCCTTTGGCGTCCACTCTGAAGCGGAAGACGCCTAGTATGTTAATGGTTAGTACACCCGCAGTTATAACTAGGGCGGCCGCGGGAAATCGAACCGCTGACCTCTGTAACAAGCGGTCATTGAGCTACCATGGGGCAACATCACCGCCAGCCCAAGAGAGAGAGAGTGGTGGGGTTGGTGTTGGAAGGAGACCAGGGATGTTGGGGTGGGAGATTAAATAATCATTTGAGAGATTTGGAATCACACAGAGGGGATTTCATAGATTGTCAGCATGGATGTTGAAATGACTGGCGATGACGACACGCACGGAGTGACATGCTTCACAAAGAAAGCCTCGCTCAATTACTGGGGCAGATCTCTCCTTCAAACAGCCAAGCCCTGAGCCTATTCCTACCCCAGACTTCACAACAGCCACTTGCTCCAACCACAGCTACTGATTGGACCGAGCCACAGCCCCTGACTCTGGCCCTAACCACAGCCACTGACTGCGGCCCTAACCACAGCCGCTGACTGCGACCCTAACCAGAGCCACTGACTGCGGTCCTAAACCAGAGCCACTGACTGTAGCCCTAACCACAGCCACTGATTCTGGCTGACCCCTTACCACAGACCCTGACCCGAAGTCTTAATTTAACGCTGCCGTGAGTGCTGCTGGGATGCCACTAGATGGCTCTGTCACGCCACGGGTTGACTGTGGGTGTGCTGCGAGATGCCAAGGAGATGTCAGCTAGGGATTCTGGAATGAATCTGTGTGGAGCTTCGAGTGTCACCCCCCCCCCCCCCGTTACGCACGGTGGGTTGCTAATAGGTGTCTTAGCGTTTTTGAGGATTGCAGCAGTGATGTTGCAGTGATGTTGCAGTGATGTTGGGACACATCACTGCAGACGTGCCAAGATCGGGAAATCGCTGCAATCCTCAAAAACCCAAAGACAACGTCAGTAAGGATGAGCGCATTGAGCTTTCCAAATTAAAAAAGAGAGATGACATCGTCATCCTCTCAGCCGACAAGGGCAATGCCACAGTCATCATGGACAAAACCACATACAATAACAAAATTCAGGACCTACTTACTGATGGTAGCTATACAACGATTCAAAGAGATCCCACCAACAGCGTCGTTACGAAAACCAACAATATCATCACCAATTCGACATCTTGAATCGTAACCAACCCAGCAGTTTTCCTTAAAACCCTCTGCTGCTAGATTTCTCTAAGACGAAGGTACTTTGCAAACCCACTGGCTATCAACAAAGATTCGTGCATGAAGCCATCCACATATACAGACACAGACACAACTTCAATCGAGAAGATGGGTATAAACTGAGCAATCATTGGAAGGACGTTATCAACCAGTTTAAGTCATAACTGGCTGTGACGTTCCCATCCTACCAGCTTCCAATGTTAGTTGTTATTTTCGGCTCTCGAATTTTACATTAACAGGTTAAATTTCCCACATTAACACAGCCACCTCGCTCGCCAAGCTCGACGTTGCTGCTCTGCGATCTCCCATTAACATGCTCATCTCTCACATTAACACCCTCCGATCTTACATTAACATGCTAATTTATTACATTAACATAACTAGCCCCGCCCACTTCGTTTACGTCCCTTGGGCTACACCCATTTTAAACCTTTAAAACAGACTGCCTCAGCAGCTTTTCCCCCTCTGTTTTCTTCCTGATGACGAACGCTTGTGTTGTGATCGAGACGTCGTAGTTTAATAAAAATTATATTTTTTCTTTGAACCTATCTACGTGACTTTACCGAAAGACTCAAACAAATTGCTTGCCTCTTCTCTCTTTGGCACATCTTTTTGTATTGTTGCTGTATCCCGTTGACCCGTCCGGATTCAAATAGAACCCGCAACCTTTGGTTGATTGCAAGTCCAGTGTGCGCTAGCCATTGCACCACATCAGCTCGTGATGCGTTGTTAATGGTTAATGCGGTGGTTAGCGCACTGCGCCGAGTTCAATTCGACTCGGCCTCAAATAAGTACAGGGCTGTGAAAAAGAGCTTCATAGCTCATCGTATTCCCCCAGTCTAAATCAAGATTCTCATTGTTAAATGTTAAGAAAACTAAATTGCTTTTATTTTACCAGGTAAGGCCCATTGAGCTATATAGTTCTTTTTCAGAGGCGATCTGGCCACAAATGATAGCTCAACGAAGTGGCTCATCTTGTGGAAATGTAGAGCAGCCAAATACTCTAAACGCATGCTTCTGTGGAGGGAAACACCGGAGGACAAGAGGAAAATCCACGCGACGCGGAGACAACATGTAATACTCCAAATATACAGGGGTTAGGGTAAGGGATCGAACCCAGGACTACCACCTGTATTCCAGGCGAGGCAGTTTACATCTCGCCAACGCGGCACTCCTTGTTGGGGTGATTCCCCATGCAGAACTTTGTCTCCTTCCACTGAGACCACGGTGCGGCGCCTCTGTTAGTTGCTCACAAGTGACGAGGGCCACGCCGTATTCTGGCCGGGACGTTGTGTAAGCGCGCAGGGTCGGTCCCCATGAGCTTTGGTGACCGAGCAACCGAGGGCATGGGGGAAGGTCACGGGCCTGTGGTCTGTGCTGCCAGGCGCAGACACCAGAGGGCAGTGCAGACTCAGAATTGTTATTTATCCTGGAGATAATTCGAGGAGTTCCTTTTCACTGATGTCTATGAGGTGCGGGTCAGAAAATTACACCAACAAACAAACAATAGCAAAAAAAACCGATACGAGTGCAAAGTATAGGAAAGTGACACATTTCACTAAAATATATAAAATAGATAACGTATATAAGTAAAAATTGCATAAGTACACCAATTACCAAGATTGGTTAAGGGAGAAAAACAACAGCAAGAACAGTCCCAGACCACACCGATACAACGCACGGTTCTGCAAAAAAATTACACATTAAAATCGAACGATCGATACATGGGGAAGGATGAAAGTTACAAATCACGTGGGGCGAATGCAGTTGGATCCAGCGCGAATGTTAAGGGAGGTAACAAGGTTGCTGGGAAAATGTTGGTGCTGCAAAGGCAAAGGCTTTGCCACCTGTTCCTATTATTGCTCTTTAGGAAGGCAAATAGATGGACGTTTTAGGTTTCTTGGGTTCCACAATGGGGTTAATGAATTGGTTTAGGAGAGCGCAGATTTGCCACGAGGGATTTTAGGGATGAACCGGACCCATTGTAGATGGGTTGGTTCGTGAATGGATGAGGTGTGAGTGGTTGAGTGCAGCAGGACTCATGGATCTCGTCTGGCCAATGAAGAGCAATTTGGGTCTCTGGCTTGTGTGTTGTCAAGGGCCACTGTATTGTATACGTTTTCTCTTTAAGGCCACACACGATGCTATTGACGAATGTGCTGGGTTCTTTGTGTTATTTTAGATTCAGTTCCAAGTCACATCATGGGACCTCCTTTGCCAGTATTCAATGATGATAATAGTTTTGTCCCTTTTCTGGCAATAAAACAGGTGTGTTAAGATGTTAAAACACCAAACTGAACCTTTGCAAGGAATAATTTCTGCATTAACCACATATACTTGTGGTGAACATGCAAACAAAAAAAATTCTGACAGTATGTGCATTGCACATACTGTGCATTGCACATACTCCATTGGGCCCTGTTCATCCCTAAAATCCTGAGTGTAATGCACATACTGTCAGAACATGCATGTTCACCACAAGTATATGCGGTTAATGCAGACATGATTCCTTGCAAAGGTTTCAGTTTCGTGTTTTAACATCTTAACACCTGTTTTATTACCAGAAAAGGGACAAAACTATTATCAGTTCCAAGTCATTTAGCCGTTAAATTGCTACACCTGAAAGTTGAATTGCAGATAGACCCACTCACCCACACACTCAACCACTCACCAACCCGCTCACTCATCAACCTACCTACAGTACCCACCAAACCACTCACCCACTAACCATCCACTCTTTCACTTGCCCACCCACGCACTTATCCAACCATTCATCCATTCACCAATTCCTTACCAACATAGCACACACGAATACACAAGATAAAACACATGTCTTACGAATACCACGTTTACTGTAATTGGCTGCTATAACTGTAAAGTATTTGCCTGCTATAAATTAGAGTATTTTACGGTATTTGGCTGTTACAAATTTCCAAACCATAAGCCACTTGATTGAGCTATGATTTGTGGCCAGGCCGCTTCTAAAAAAGAGCTACATAGCTCAGTGGGCCTTACCTGGTAAAATAAAAAGAGAGTTTATGGAGTTTAAAAAAGAGCGTTTGACTGCAGGGGTGGATATGTGGACACCGTGTCGTGGCCTGAGCAAACTTGGTAGCGTTAACATTCAACCACCTAACGAGATTGTCAAATCATGGGACCTTTTTGCTAATATCAAAGAATCTTAAATATAAAGCAGAAAATACATCTGTTTGTTTGTGTGAAGCAGCAAAACTCTCGAACGCTGAGCTCTGGCGTCATGAAATTTGCACAGCTTATGCTGTCTGGAATTTCTAAGTCAACGAGACTATTTTTAGCTCGCCACGTCATTCCCTTCCCGAGTTGCAAAAATCGACCTTATGTATAAGTGGGTTAAGGTTGAATTTCCTTGAGTGAAAAACATCCGATTTAGTTAAATTGATTTGCTTCGGCTTTTTTCTTTCTTGCAAGCATCAATTTTTTTCAGGATTTTTCAGTGACATATAAGGGAATATGAAATTCATCCAAGTCCCGGGCGAAGCCGGGTAGTAAAGCTAGTAAAAATAAGAATAGGTTTTACCCTCTCTGGCAATAAAATAGGTGTTAGGATGCTCAAACACCAAATAGAGACATTTTGCAAGGAATCAAGTCTGCATTTACTACACGCACTTGTGGATATATTGTCAGGTTTCCACGTATGGTGTTGTTATTATTGTCGGGTGGTGGAGGGGTTGCTGACAATAATGTTGGCAAGAACACGATTGCACTGTGCCACGCTTTCTCACCCAGAAACGAAAACAGTGCAACAAATGATGTTGGTGCTGCTGCTGGCTTTGCTACGTTGGTAGTGGTGCACAAAGCATAATAGTCAACAAACTCAACACGTTCCTTGTCAATAGCACTTTGTGTGTGTGTGCCGCCTCCAAAGAAGACGCATGATAGGCGACGTTTTGGGCAATGGCCCTTCTTCATGGAACATAGGCCAGAGAGCATGAGTGAATAAGAGTAAGATCGTATCACAGTTTTAAGAACAATGAAAAGAGACAACGCAATTGATTTCTTAGAGGAGCCTGTGCTCTCAGAATCAGAATATTTATGTATAGTGGAGGAATCCGATGAGCTATACAGGTCTTTTTCACAAATGTCTCGCAGGGGCAGCTAAGAACGTTACAACAACAAACAATACAAAAACATCATAGCAGTGAAAAGTACAAGTAAGGTAAACAATCACCCAAAACAAACACAAATGAAACTAAACCATCCCCATCCTACCAGGCAAAGTCCACTGAGGTATTACCTTGTTTTTCAGAAGCAACCTGGCCACAAATGATAGCTCAACAAAGTGGGCTCATCATTTGGACATTTATAGCAGCAAATGAATCTAAAGAATTTCAATGCACGTTTCTAAATGTGGAGGGAAAATCCGGAGGACCCGAAGAAAAAAATCCACGCAAACTCCAAATATACAGCAGCAGGCGTCAGGGTCGGAGATTGAACCTCCCGCCTCCTGCATACCAGACGAGGAAGATAACATCACAAAGGACATTTCCCGAAACGTCGCCTATTACATTTTTTTATTTGAAGGGAGCAATCGGTGGTGTTGAGTGTTTTCGCGAGCGGACTGGGTGGTTATCAACGTGGGGAAGAAGTCACTCCCGATGGTGGGGGCCAGGGTGGAGAGGGAAGGGAGGGGGAAGGAGGAGGAGGTGGTGGTGGGGAGGAAGTGGTGGTGAGGAAGGAGGTGGTGGTGGGGAGGGAGGAGGTAGTGGTCGTGGGGAGGTGGTGGTGGGGAGGGAGGAGGTGGTGGTGGTAGTGGGGAGGGAGGAGGTAGTGGTGGTGGGGAAGGAGGTGGTGGAGGGGAGGGAGGAGGTGGTGGTGGTGGGGAAGGAGGTGGTGGAGGGGAGGGAGGAGGTGGTGATGGGGAGGGAGGAGGTGGTGGTGGTGGGGAAGGAGGTGGTGGTGGAGAGGGAGGAGGTGGTGGTGGTGGAGAGGGAGGAGGTGGTGGTGGAGGGGAGGGAGGAGGTGGTGGTGGATAGGAGGGAGGAGCTGGTGGTAGTGGGGAGGGAGGAGGTGGTAGTGGGGAGGGAGGAGGTACCGGTGGCAGTGTGGGGGGGATGCGTGGCGGCCACGTGGTCTCAGAGAACAACCCCTTGAGCGATATAATGAATGAAGTGAAGAAAGGAGTGGCAAATAAAAACAGGATCTACAAAGCCAGAACGCACAAAGCCGGACAAGACAGAGTAGGGGGAGGAGAGTGAAGCCGGCAGGGACTGTACAGCATATAAACTAAACTATCTGCAACGTCTACAGATTTAATTGACTACAGTATACAATACATACTGTATATCTATGCTGTACACACGTCCGTGCTGACGGTATACAAAGGCTGGCGTGTACACAACACATGCTCTTTGTGTTGTGGTCTCTAGGTATTGAAGGCTTTGGGCGGGCTGCCTGTGGTTCACGTGGGCGCCTCATTGGCGAGGCGTTTTGAGATTAGTCGATTTCAAGTGCTCAGACGTGCGGTGTGTTGGGTGTTGTGGTGAGAGGTGGGCAGGTTGGTTTGGAAGTTGCACGACTGTGGTCGTTAATGAGTTAATTAGTTACAGGGAGGAAGGAGGAGGAGAGAGAGAGCAGGCACGTGGGGGTTGGGCTGCGTAACGTTGCGTGTGGGGTGAGACATCAGCACGGACAGTCGCTTGATGTTACCGGTCGTAGATTGTAGTTTGCCTAAAAGCTCGAGACGTCCCGGTTCGATACCCGATCATCGGATCATTCGTGCCGATTGAGTCAACTGAGTAAGCTGGGAGATCGATTTTATTTTTTCTAAATCACGGTTTGCTGAGCACACGCCAAGCGGGGCAGAAAATAAACAGCAGTGCTATTAAAGTTGTAATACTAGATTAGAGTTAGCACGATTATTATAGACATATTTTTTTTGTTGTAAAGTGCTCTAGAAGGTCCCGGTTAGGGTACGGTCATTCAAGTCTGGTCAAGGCACGCAGAGGATTTGACTTCGTGGGCTGCTCGTACGAACTGCGGAGGCGAGGCGTGCTGCTGCTGTCGTGGGGGTTGTGTGCGGATCACCCGGGACGTTAGGACGACACAGTTCGAGCCCCGAGTGAGGTCGGTGGGGTCAACGTGACCCCCCCCCCCCTGCAAGCGCTCACCCTGGCGGACTCACGGGAGCTCACGCAGACTCGCATCCAGAAGATCTGGGTGCCGAGACACGGGGACGTGGCGCCCAGGAAGGCGTGTGAGTACACGTGGCGTGAGTGCCGGTCTGAGTACACGTGGAGTGAGTACACGTGGAGTGAGTACACGTGGAGTGAGTACACGTGGCGTGAGTACACGTGGAGTGAGTGCTGGTCTGAGTACACGTGGAGTGAGTACACGTTGAGTGAGTGCTGGTCTGAGTACACGTGGAGTAAGTACACGTGGAGTGAGTACACGTGGAGTGAGTACACGTGGAGTGAGTACACGTGGAGTGAGTACACGTGGAGTGAGTACACGTGGAGTGCACGTGGAGTGAGTGCTCGTCTGAGTACACGTGGAGTGAGTACACGTTGAGTGAGTGCCGGTCTGAGTACACGCGGGAATGAGATACACGTGGAATTGAGTACCGGTCTAAACACACGTGGAGTATTTTTTTAGTACGCGTCGAGTTTGTCCTGGGGAGCGGTGGTGCAGTGGTTAGCGCACTGCGCTCCGAGTTGGATTCCCGCTCACAACGAGTGAGCGAGGGGCACATACTCATCAAGACAGGTCCAGGGCCTTCCCCTGGGTCGACTTGACCTTCAGGGAGTATCTGTGTAAACATCGTCGCTCGGGAGACGAAGGCGACCGGGCGTGCTTTTCTTGTGCTGGTCAGATTACACGTGGCTTGTATACACAACACATGGTGCATAACCAATACAAATGACATTGTGTTTATATGTACATATTATGTACGTGCACGTGCAGTTCAAATACACGCTGCACCGAACTGCATACTGCAGTACAAACACGACATGAAATATACAAAGTGCATAACCACAAGTATACATTACATAGCACTATACACAATAGCGCTATGCAGTATATACAAAGGTCCCCCGTGTACTGTTATAGCCTTAACATAAAGTGCTATTTGGACCGTGCGTGGTGTTGGGTGGCCAGCACCACACACGGACCGCCTTTGTCTCCCCAGTGGCAATGTTTACACACTGCATCGGGTACTCATTTGAGGTTGAGTAGACCTAGGGGAGGCCCATGACTTAGTTCAGGTGACCCGCCACTGGTGTTGGCCGTGAGCCGGAATTGAGCTCGGCTCGCCCTAACCTCTAAGCTACCGCTCCCCCACACACTCACAATAGTCGCATACCTAGGCGAGTACACACACGTGGCTGTGATGCCACGTGCGTTCTATATTTAGCACCGTGCACGGTTCAGTTTGGTGCTTGAACCAGGTCAGACCTCGGGAGACGAGGTTAAGAGTAGGGCTGAACGATTACGGTAATCGATTTCAATCGAAATCGCAATTTGAAACAATGCGATTTGCAAATCGCAAAGGGTGCGATTTTTTGCGATTTTAAAAGACCTATTTCTTATTGGAATTTTTATTACTTTTTTATTATTATAACGTTATTTAACTTAACAATTGTTCTATGTTTGCTTGTTCCTTTTTAATTAAAAATGTTTTATTAAATACATGTTGGAAGCAATTCATATCTTTTAAGTTCTCATCCTTGCATGAGACTAAATAGAGCAGTTCATATGTTGATGGTATCACGTGGTAATGCTCAATCACATGTTTTAAATCTATTACACAGTGAATAATGAACTGAAGCTTGACTTTTTAAAAAAATGATCGTAAATCAAATCGCAATATCTGTCAGAAAAATCGCAATCGGATCATTTCCCCAAATCGTTCAGCCCTAGCTAAGAGTGCCACGTGCAGGAAGTGACCCGGGGTACTTATACATGGCACACACAGTCGCACGTGGCACACTGCGTAATGATCGCGGTACAACCATCGCCCACCGAGCGACGTGACGCAAATCGAACAGAATAAGAACCTTTATTTATCCTGGAGGAATCCGATGAGCTGTGAAGCTCTTTTTCACAGATGTCCATACTCTCACAGCCTGGGACTTATTCGAGGCTGAGTCGAATCCGTGGCCTCGGATTCGAACTCGGGGGTCGCCGGGTCCGTAGCGCGGTGTGCTAACCACCACGCCACCGCTCGTCCACCGCATCACCCATTAACAGCGCATCATGAGCCGGTGTGGTACAATGGCTAGCGCACACTGGACTAGCAATCGTCCAAAGATTGGGGGGTTCCATTCGATCTCCCGGAGCGGCACTAGAATGTTAAAATAAGTTGGCAAGTAAAATCCCACCTGCTCGTGTCCACTAGCCAGCAGTACAAGTTCATCGCAGACCGCGAGTTCACCTGCATCGCTACCAACACCTACACCTTCAACATAACCTGAACAGGTACCATCACCTGTATCGTTACCAATACCTACACCTTGAACATAACCTGAACAGGTACAGTGAGGGAAAAAAGTATTTGATCCCCTGCTGATTTTGTACGTTTGCCCACTGACAAAGAAATGATCAGTTTATAATTTTAATGGTAGGATTATTTGAACAGTGAGAGACAGAATAACAACAACAAAATCCAGAAAAACGCGTGTCAAAAATGTTATAAATTGATTTACATTTTAATGAGGGAAATAAGTATTTGACCCCCTCTCAATCAGAAAGATTTCTGGCTCCCAGGTGTCTTTTATACATGTAGCGAGCTGAGATTATGAGCCACTCTCAAAGGGAGTGCTCCTAATCTCAGCTTGTTACCTGTATAAAAGACACTTGTCCACAGAAGCAATCAATGAATCAGATTCCAAACTCTCCACCATGGCCAAGACCAAAGAGCTCTCCAAGGATGTCAGGGATAAGATTGTAGACCTAGACAAGGCTGGAATGGGCTACAAGACCATTGCCAAGCAGCTTGGTGAGAAGGTGACAAGTTGGTGCGATTATTTGCAAATGGAAGAAACACAAAAGAACTGTCACTCTCCCTCGGCCTGGGGCTCCATGCAAGATCTCACCTCGTGGAGTTGCAATGATCATGAGAACGGTGAGGAATCAGCCCAGAACTAAACGGGAGGATCTTGTCAATGATCTCAAGGCAGCTGGGACCATAATCACCAAGAAAACAATTGGTAACACACTACGCCGTGAAGGACTGAAATCCTGCAGCGCCCGCAAGGTCCCCCTGCTCAAGAAAGCACATATACATGCCCGTCTGAAGTTTGCCAATGAACATCTGAATGATTCAGGAGGAGGAATGCTGCCTATGACCCCAAGAACACCATCCCCACCGTCAAACATGGAGGTGGAAACATGCTTTGGGGGTGTTTTTCTGCTAAGGGGACAAGACAACTTCACCGCATCAAAGGGACGATGTACTGGGGCCATGTACCGTCAAATCTTGGGTGAGAACCTCCTTCTCTCAGCCAGGGCATTGAAAATGTGTCGTGGATGGCTATTCCAGATTGACAATGACCCAAAACACACGGTCAAGGCAACAAAGGAGCGGCTCAAGAAGAAGCACATTAAGGTCCTGGAGTGGCCTAGCCAGTCTCCAGACCTTAATCCCATAGAAAATCTGTGGAGGGAGCTGAAGGTTCGAGTTGCCAAACGTTAGCCTCGAAACCTTAATGACTTGGAGAAGATCTGCAACGAGGAGTGGGACAAAATCCCTCCTGAGATGTGTGCAAACCTGGTGGCCAACTACAAGAAACGTCTGACCTCTGTGATTGCCAACAAGGGTTTTGCCACCAAGTGCTAAGTCATGTTTTGCAGAGGGGGTCAAATACTTATTTCCCTCATTAAAATGCAAATCAATTTATAACATTTTTGACATGCGTTTTTCTGGATTTTGTTGTTATTCTGTCTCACTGTTCAAATAAACCTACCATTAAAATTATAGACTGATCATTTCTTTGTCAGTGGGCAAACGTACAAAATCAGCAGGGGATCAAATACTTTTTCCATCACTGTACCATCACCTGCATCGCTACCAACACCTACACCTTGAATATAACCTGAACAGGTACCATCACCTGCATCGCTACCTATGCACCACAAACGCAATCGGAACAAATATCATCACCTGCAGCGATACCATAACGTATACCGTTACCATCACAGAATTTACTGCACCAGTACATGTACCGACATCTGCACAAATACCACACAACCCAATACCATTGTATTAACATCACACCATCTCCTCTGCAAGTACCATCACATTAGCAATGGCCATCACCCACACGTGTACCAACCATCAACTCCATGAATACCACAGTCAATGCCATGGTGGCATGGATTTTTCTCAGGGTCCTATTGTTTGTTTCCCTCCATTTAGAAACATGCGTTTTAGAGTATTTGGCTGCTATACATTTCCACACGATGAGCCACTTCGTTGACCTATCATTTGTGCCCAGGTCGCTTTTGAAAAAGAGCTATTAGCTCAGTAGGTCTTACCTGGTAAAATAACAAGAGTAACACTACACCCGTGCCATCGTTTCCACGAGTACCTATGGGTGGCGGGGGGGGCATGGGTCACCCAGGGTGATGGCATTTTGTTCTTTTAACAAATGCAACAAAAATGCATGTCCTGATAGTGGCATTGTCTTTGTGCTGTTCGCCTTTTGGCGTCCCCTGGTCCATCACTGTTTGAGACGAGCTCTAAAGAAAGCTGTCTCAGGTGTGGACCAATCAGTTTCAAAGACAATGCACTATCATATACTACCAGAGCATGTTTGTGTCTGCATGTTCACCACAAGTGTGTGTGTGGTTAATGCAGACACGATTCCTTGCAAAAGGTTTCAGTTTGGTGTTTTAACATCTTAACACAAACTGTTTTATTGCCAGAAAGGGTAAAACCTATTCTTATAAAAATGCATGGTTTATGATTATTATAATCGTGATTATTTTAAAACCACCGCTATCTGCCCTTAGCATGGGCTGGTGGGTCTGACCAGCGTGGCGGTGTAACGAGTGAGTTCCTGTGATCAGCTAAGCTGGTTTAATCAAGTTTGACTCCAGTAAGGGCTTGTGAATTCCTAACCTTGCTATGAGGCCATTGAACTTGAAAGTCCTTCGGCCCAGCGTTGGAGGGGGGTGAGGCGGGCGGTG
This sequence comes from Petromyzon marinus, assembly GCF_048934315.1. NCBI lineage: Eukaryota > Metazoa > Chordata > Hyperoartia > Petromyzontiformes > Petromyzontidae > Petromyzon > Petromyzon marinus. Next base: position 8,594,045 of record NC_133696.1, on the reverse strand, counting down.
GCGGGTGGGAGGGCTCGCAATCTCAAGGTTGCTGGTTCATATCCTCGTTGTGGGGGCAGGGGTTGACTTAATCCATCATCCCGCCACTCTGGGGGTCCATAAAATACCTACAATTTTGTGGGCAAGTCAAGAGCGGTGGTTGTGTCCTGGCAGTTTGGGAGAGACTTGCACCCTGCCCACCACTGGTTCAAGGCTGTAACCAGTGCCTTGATGCTCATTTGAGCGCTAAACTGGTCTGAATATAATCTGGCCGAGACAACTTGCATTCTGGGCAATTGATAATTTAACTGACACTGATTTTGTTTGTGCAATATTTTGTATGTCTCACACGACTTTGTTTTGTTTTGGTGCCGATTTCTGTTTTTTTAATTGCCGTACTTTTATTCTATTTAAGTGATCTTGGTCGCCCCAGGTCACTCTTGGAAATGAGACTATCCTGCTCTCTTTGAGTTCTCACACACCCGGTTAAACAAAATCCACTCGAAATTCTAAACTAGAGATCTCAGTATCTCTATGGGTCTCTATCTCAATGGCTGTTGATGGGTCTAGATGCATCTCCACGTGTCTTTATGGGTCTCAAGCTCTATTGCTCTATATGGGTCTCCATGTATCTCTATCTCGAAGGGTCTCTACGTATTTTTGTGTTTCTACGTATTGCTATGGGTCTGTTTCGTCTTGGTCACCAGATCAGTTACTTGCGATGCAGACTGTCCTGTTCTCTTGATTTCTTACCTGGTTACACAAAATCGACTTGAAAGCTATGTGCCTCCTCGCTGCTTATTCTGACCCCACGCAATCATCCACAGTATCGCCAGTTCACCAGCATTAAATCACCCAGTTTGACCCTGCTAATGAGACACTGAGGAAAACCAGTCCAGAGTCTTTGCTTGTCATGAAATAAATGCTGCTGAATTGATGAACTCCCAGAAGCCTGTGTGGCTTGTTAAGAAATACTTTAATTGTTTTTGTTTATATGGATGAGGCAGATATGTGGAGAGAAATTGTCTGATTTTCATATTGTTACAGTGAGGGGAAAAAAGTATTTGATCCCCTGCTGATTTTGTACGTTTGCCCACTGACAAAGAAATGATCAGTCTATAATTTTAATGGTAGATTTATTTGAACAGTGTTAGACAGAATAACAACAAAAATCCAGAAAAACGCATGTCAAAAATGTTATAAATTGATTTGCATTTTAATGAGGGAAATAAGTATTTGACCCCCTCTCAATCAGATAGATTTCTGGCTCCCAGGTGTCTTTTATACGAGTAACGAGCTGAGATTAGGAGCACACTCTTAAAGGGAGTGCTCCTAATCTCAGCTTGTTACCTGTAAAAAAGACACCTGTCCACAGAAGCAATCGATCAATCAGATTCCAAACTCTCCACCATGGCCAAGACCAAAGAGCTCTCCAAGGATGTCAGGGACAAGATTGTAGACCTACACAAGGCTGGAATGGGATACAAGACCATTGACAAGCAGCTTGGTGAGAAGGTAACAATAGTTGGTGCGATTATTCGCAAATGGAAGAAACACAAAATAAGTCAATCTCCCTTGGCCTGGGGCTTCATGCAAGATCTCACCTCGTGGAGTTGCAATGATCATGAGAACGGTGAGGAATCAGCCCAGAACTACACGGGAGGATCTTGTCAATGATCTCAAGGCAGCTGGGACCATAGTCGCCAAGAAAACAATTGGTAACACACTACGCCGTGAAGGACTGAAATCCTGCAGCGCCCGCAAGGTCCCCCTGCTCAAGAAAGCACATAAATGCCCGTCTGAAGTTTGCCAATGAACATCTGAATGATTCAGAGGACGACTGGGTGAAAGTGTTGTGGTCAGTTGAGACCAAAATGGAGCTCTTTGGCATCAACTCAACTCGCCGTGTTTGGAGGAGGAGGAATGCTGCCTATGACCCCAAGAACACCATCCCCACCGTCAAACATGGAGGTGGAAACATTATGCTTTGAGGGTGTTTTTCTGCTAAGGGGACAGGACAACTTCACCGCATCAAAGGGACGATGGACGGGGCCATGTACCGTCAAATCTTGGGTGAGAACCTCGTTCCCTCAGCCAGGGCATTGAAAATGGGTCGTGGATGGGTATTCCAGCATGACAATGACCCAAAACACACGGCCAAGGCAACAAAGGAGTGGCTCAAGAAGAAGCACATTAAGGTCCTGGAGTGGCCCAGCCAGTCTCCAGACTTTAATCCCATAGAAAATCTGTGGAGGGAGCTGAAGGTTCGAGTTGCCAAACGTCAGCCTCGAAACCTTAATGACTTGGAGAAGATCTGCAAAGAGGAGTGGGACAAAAATCCCTCCTGAGATGTGTGCAAACCTGGTGGCCAACTACAAGAAACGTCTGACCTCCTGTGATTGCCAACAAGGGTTTTGCCACCAAGGGTTTTGCCACCAAGTACTAAGTCATGTTTTGCACAGGGGTCAAATACTTATTTCCCTCATTAAAATGCAAATCAATTTATAACATTTTTGACATGCGTTTTTCTGGATTTTGTTGTTATTCTGTATCTCACTGTTCAAATAAACCTACCATTAAAATTATAGACTGATAATTTCTTTGTCAGTGGGCAAACGTACAAAATCAGCAGGGGATCAAATACTTTTTTCCCTCACTGTACCATATTTGTATTCAACGAGAATCACAATATTTATTTATCCCTAAGAAATCTTACGAGTTATGAGGCTCTCTTTCACAGATGTCCAGTAGTTTCACAGATGTTCAGTGAAAGTCAAGGCTGAAATTCAAAGGGCCACCTTATACAGTACTTTAAATGGGTCAGGTGTCAGATCGTTATGCAATCCCATTATGTAAGAACGCAGACCGCTGCGCTCCAATCGACACGTTTTACTCTGATTTATAATTCGCAGCATCGTTCATGGGGCTTGCGGGGGAGGAGCGGTGGCACGGCAGTCGGCAAGCCGCACCGCTTAACCCCAGCTACTCGAGATCGACTCCCCCTTGCGGGCTAACACCAGCGACGAAATAATTGCCGCCTGTCATGGGCCCCTCTCCCCTAGTAGGTTGACTCGGCCATAAATGAGTACCTGTCTGGAGCGGTGTCTCAACATCAGCACTGGAGAGACAAAGGCGTCTGGGTGTGGTGCTGGCCACACCAACTCCCACTTGGGTGCACCGTGTGCTGGCCACCATAGGTGCTGCACGCTAACAGCCCCAACAGTCTGTTCAGGCTATGCATAAAGCACTTAAGGTATTATTATTCTTAGCTCTTTCGGTAAAGTCACGTGACTTTACCGAAAGAGCTAAGAATATGAATTACTGCAGTCACGAAAGCTTTAAATCAAAATTTTACATAAGGTATTGTTACGTGTGTAGAGGCCTGTCCATGCTTGTGTGTGTGGGGAGTGGTAGTGCAGCGGTTAGCGCGCTGCACTACGAACCCAGCGACCCAAGGTCGATTCCCGCTCACGGCCAACACCAGTGCTATTATCTGAACTGGTCCTGGGCCTCCCCTAGGTCGACTCAGCCTAATATGAGTACTTGGTACGGTGTGTAAAATATTGCCACTGTGGAGACAAAGGGAATCGGGCGTGGTGCTGGCCACCCACTCCCTCGTGTATCGTGCAGGTCTTAATAGGTGCTAGCTAACAGCACTTGCCCCAACAGTCTGTTACTGCTGTAGGAGGAATCGTTGTCTTTTTGTCTATGTGCTGGCTGGTATGTGTGTATGAGTATGCTGGTATGTACATGTGGGTGCCTGTCCATGCAAACGAATCCACATTCCTAACCACAATGAACCGGGGGGACCTATGGTATTGTAGATGTTTCAAATATGTTGAGCTACGTACATTTTGGTCAAGGTTGAAAAAGGAGATACAGTGAAAATATTTTCACCAGGCTCATCTGGAACGTTTTTCGTTTACATCTTCGTCCTTTCCGTTCCTCCAATTTTCCAGGTTATATTGGGGAACAGTTTCGTGAACATGGAAAAAGAAACGTACTGGTTAAGATCATACCTCTCAACCCCTTATCAGTGCCGAGCTCATTACAGACCAATTCAGGCCTTATTGGTCACCCCGTGCCCCTTATAAATCTCAACGTTCATCCTACAAACTCCCATCACAAGGGAGAGAAACACAAACAAATAGAGATTTTTATTTTTTGCCAGTATTAAAACGGTTGTACGCCGTATGGACCTGAGAACGCAATTGCCCTGTACAAGAATACGGGGCAAACCGTATGGGTTGACAGGTATGGTTAAGATGTGGGGGTTACTCGAAGCCCTGAACTCGCCTAGTTTAAACTAAACGAACGTGCCAGCTGTGTGGCCGCTCACCACTTATGTTCTGACCCCCCACTCAAACCATCCACACGGTATCCCCATTTCACGAGCATTGATTCAAGCGAGCCTGACACTGCTGATGATGTGTGTGAAACCTGCTCCAGAGTATTGCTGGTGAAAATTTGCACTCCTAGAAGGGCCACGTGACTGATGGGTTGTGTGTTAAGTGTGGTCGAATGTGTAAACACACTCAACATTGAACATGATTGGAATATACATGGCAGTCATCATTCCCATTACTGAAAAAAACTTGGCATGGGCAAATCCTATAACTTCACCACACGCCTTGTAGGGGCTGAGTCTTTGAGCTGCAGTGAACCAATGATTACGCCAATTCGATGTACTCATGTCTGATATGCCTATTGATCACAATTGCACCCAATAAAAGGACCCTCTTGAAAAAGAGTCGTGAGACTGGGCGAGGCTCCTAATCTGTGGGTAAATGTTTCCCAGTGTTTGCTAAATGTATCTAAATCAGCCCCAGCCTCCCCATATGTCATGTGGCTCCTATGTGACCATCCCTACTGTGAAACCCCTCCGCTCTAATCTATACACACACTCTAAACCAGCTCACGTGGCCTCTGTGTGGTCACCTCCGCTCTAAATTCCTGCCCTCTTCTCGCCGCCCCCTGTCGTTCCATGCAGCAGCGTCGAGGCCCTAAGCTACCCTCTCCCTCTCATCAACCCGCACCTCTGAATAGCATTCTTGGCTACATACGGTGGGAAAGAAGTTGCACATCTCTCCTGACCCCTTCGCTCCCGTTTCTTCCATTCCTTTTCCATCCTTTTCCTCATTTCCCATTCTCTTCTCTCTTCCTTTTCCCGTCCCTTTTCCCCTTTCCCCATGCCTGCCTCACAGGGCTGACATCCTTGACCCTACTCCCCATCACGTGATTGTGCCACCACGGGTTCAAAGGTCGCTAGTTTTCAGCGCAAGGAAGACGAACATTAAAGAGGTTAACTCCACGCTCATTGGCCTCCTTTTAAGCGTACTCCGGTCGTTCTGTTGGTAGCCGCTGCTCCTGGTGACTCGGTTACCCACGACCTAAGAATCAACACTGACGATATGATCTCCCACTCTTCACCTGCATTCCACGAAGATAAACAAATCCCTTGGTGGGTTTTATACTTTAAGGTGCGGGGTGTTTCACATCTTCGCATTTTTGTGTTGATTAGAACCACCCTAACGCCCTGTTACCTAAGCTAATTGAGAGTTGACGTGATACATTTATACGCATCTACCGCTGTGTACGCATGTGTGAGCTTGCGTGTGCCCGTGTTACGAACCCACACACTCACTCCGTCATTCACCCACTCGCTCATTCACTGACTCGACAGCTCACTCAGCCTCTCGCTCGCTCGCTCGCTCACCCGCTCACCCATCCAATCGCCCATGTCTCTGTGTGTACGTGTGTGTCTGTGTGCACCTAGCCTGACACAGGCACCATGGTGACATCACCGCCACATAATGGTGAATGGCGGTTGTCTGTGTGTGTGTGCGTGAATGTGTGTCTATATGCATGTATGTGGGGAGCGGTGATGTACTGGTTAACGCACTGCACTACTACCCGGTGGCCTAAGATTTGATTACCACTCGCGGCCATTAACAGCGGTGAATATATGACCCAGACCTATGCCTCTACTAGGTTAACTCAGCCTTAAATAAGTACAGTAAACCCTTGTTAATTCGACACATATGAGGCTCTGGCCTTGCCAAATTATCCAATATTCCGAATTATGTACAATGGTACTTGCCCAGTGCCTCCTACCCCAATATATATAAAAAAAAACTCTTCACACACCATACACATTGACACGCCTGTATCAATTCTATCCAAAACTTTGGATTTGTCTCGCAGACTAAGGGATTCATACTTCAGTCCCTTTCTATTACTTCTTGATGTGGGTGTAGACGACATTGCTGAGAGGGTTGGCTTGCACAGAGTGCACAAGCAAGGTGAAGTCCTAAAGCGCGGGTCTGCACTAACGCTCGCCACGCGCGTCGCCACTCGACCGAGTCGTTGTTTTGGTCGTGGCGCGCGGTGTCGCTCCGCTTCCATGCCGAGATTGGACCATTCGGTACGGCAATTCGGCTCGTGACGAATTACTAGCGCACCGTATATATGCCAAAAGCGCAGCCATGCCGAATTATCCACAATTACGAATGATCAAATACCGAAATAACGAGGTTTTACTGTTTTGGGCATGGTTTAAAAGGATGAGCACTTGGGAGACAGAGGCAGCCGTGCGGGCCTTAATAGGTGCTCACGAACAGCACTTTCCCCAACAGCCGTTAAGGCTATAGGGGGGGATGTGTGTCTTTGTTCTTGTCTGTGAGTGCGGGTATATTCATTCACGTGCATGTGTTTATCCGGATGTGCCTGCATGTGTATGATTGCCTTTTCATGGTTATCTCGGCTTGTGTGTGTGCACGTGCAGGTTTATGTATCGGTGGTTGTCTGTGTGTGTGTGTGTGGGCCTTACCCGTGCGCATGTGCACGTATGGTGCAGTGTTTAGCCCACTGTGCTACGAACCTGGCGATCCACGTTCGAATCCCGCTCACGGCCAATACCGGCGACTAATATTCTGAACCGGTCCCAGGCCTTAAGGGAGTACCGGGTGCGGCATGCAAACATCACCGTTGGGGAGACAAAGACGGCCGGGCGTGGTATCGGCCGCACCATGCCGGCCTTGAACAGGTGCTCGCGAACAGCACTTACCCCCAACAGTTTGTTAAAGTCTCCACGGGGGGATCTTTGTCTTTGTGCACGTGTGCAGCATGTGTGCCCCGGCTCACCAACTCCCCATCTCTCATTGTGATGGTGGGGTTGCCGGCTCGGGGAAAGACCTACATCTCCAAGAAGCTCACACGCTACCTCAACTGGATCGGAGTCAGCACCAAAGGTGCGTGACTCTGCGGCATCGCCCACCGACACTAAACTAAACACGAAGAACACCTTGTTGTACGCGTTCTTACTCGCAAAGTTCATGTTGATCTCACGCCGCTCTCGCGTCATGTTCGTTAGCGTCAAACGCCTGGGGGCACGGGAGGGGTAGGGGAGGGCGCACGGGAGAAGGGGAAGGGGGTGGCACGGGAAGAACAATTATTAATTAGAACTATAAACCATCTGTATTTCACCGGGTAATGCCCACTGGGCTATGTAGCTCTTTTTCAGAAGCGACCTGGCCACAAATGATAGCTCAACGAAGTGGCTTGTCAAGTGGAAATCTACAGCAGCCAAATACCCTAAACGCGCGTTTCCAAATGTGGGGGGGGGGGGGGGAAACTGGAGGACCCGGAGAAAATCCATGCGACTACAGAGAGAACATGCAAACTCCAAATATACAGCAGGCGTCAGGGTCGGGATTGAACCCTCGACTTCCTGTATACCAGGCGATGTAGTTGACATCTCGCCACCGTGACACGCTCCTGCCACGAGCCCCCGTCGCCCACCGCAGCCTAAACCACCCCTCGACCGCCTGCCTCCCACATGGCACCGTCACTCTCCGATCACGCCAGTCGCACCCGACGACCCAAGTTCAATCCCACTCGCGACCATTGACAGTGGAGAACATCTGAACCTGGCCCTGGCCCTCCCCTTGGTCCACTCGGCCTGAAATGAGACCTGGTGCAGTGTGTAAACATCAGCACTGGGGAGACAAAGGCAGCCGGGCGTGGTGTTCGCCACCCACTCCCCCCTGTGCCGTGCTGGCATTCATAACTGCTTGCTAACAGCACTTGCCACCACAGTCTGTTAAGGATATATACGGTGGGGGGGGATCTTTGTGTGTGTGTGTGTGTATGCGGGACGGTGCAGTGTTCAACGTGGGCATGTACCGGCGCCAGGCCACCGACTCGTACCGCTCGTTCGAGTTCTTCCGCCATGACAACGAGGAGGCGATGACGATCAGGAAGTACGAAGCGCACGCACACACAGACACATACACACACATTCACACACACATACACACACACAGACACACACACACATTCACACACACATACACACACATTCACACACACACACATTCACACACACACATTCACACACACACACACACATACACACACACAGACACACACACATACACACACATTCACACACACATACACACACATTCACACACACATACACAGACACACACACATTCACACACACACATACATTCACACACACACACATACACACATCACACACACATTCATACAGACATACACACACACATACACACATCACACATTCATACAGACACACACACACATCACACACACATTCACACACACACACATCACACACACACACATCACACACACACACACATTCATACAGACACACACACACATCACACACACACATTCATACAGACACACACACATCACACACGCACACATACACACACATACATCACACACACACACATTCATACAGACACACACATACACACATCACACGAGCGCACACACGCGCACACACACACACAGACGCACACACACGCTCGAGTCCCGTCACTCAGCCGGGGAAGAAAAACAACCCGCACCAAACGGACTCCGTGATGCTTTCGATTGGTGCCTTGTCCCTCGTGTGTTATACTTTCATTATATTGTTATACCCAGGAAAGCCTCACCGAGTCTCGTTTTCAAGAAGGTCCTGCCAAGTTTTCGCAATAGGGAGTGATTATTGCTTGCGGTGTATGATCCCGATTGAGTAACTCTGTGGTGGGATTTTTTTTTTAATTTGGAACGTGACGCTGGCACAGTGTGGCCTACTCTTGCGAACCACATCGCAGGATCTCGTTAACGTCCACTGTGAGTAAAGCAGATGGTGCATGATAGTGGTATCATTGTGGGTGCCACAGTGGCGAGATGTTAATTACCTCGCCTGGTATGCAGCAGGTCGTGGGTTCGATCACGACCCTGGCGCCTGTATATTTGGAGTTTGCACGACTCTCTCTCCCCATAGTCACGTGGATTTTTCTCTGGGTTCTCCGGTTTTTCCCACCACATTTAGAATCATCATCACGCCTTTCGAGTACTTGGCTGCTATAAATTTCCACGTGATGATAAGCCACTTCTTTGAGTTTCGGAAAAAGAGCTGAACGACTCAGTGGGCATTACCTGGTAAAATAAAAAATAGTTTCTAGTTATCATTACGGTTAATACGCACCACAGGGTTAACCAGGGTGGCTGCAGGATTTCGAATGGTTAACCTCTGCGGGGAACGTGTCACCGCCCATGCACGTGGCATTTACGTAGCGGTGATGTCTTTCCTTCTGACCCAGACGACGATGAAGTTCTGACGCCGCATGACAAAGGGTTCCTTTTTTTAGGAGCCTTCCGTTTCGGTGTTAGTACCCAGGGCACCTTCATGTCAAGACGTCTGGTCAGCGTGGAAGAGTAGGCCAAATGCTCCCTCGCGGTGGGCTCTCTATAGAGTTTCATCTAGCATGGAAGCCCTCTGCCAGCAGTGGCGTGAGTGAGCACTTGCAGGGCTGCACCTTTAACCTGTTGCTCAAAGCGCATAGAAAGCACCATTAGGCTTCTTAGAGTTCACTACTAATGCCCCAGGCTCTTAGAGCTAGACTAAGGCTGCTTTGTAGGGTTCATGGAGTTCGTTGGTAATGATTGATGCTCATTTACGCAGACTCTGGCACGATTACAATTCACGGGATTTTTTTATTTAAATGGCCGGAGGTGCAGAGACCCAGACGGACAGGACTGACGCCGTCATGGCAACCGCCTGTGGGTGGTGGTGGTTATACAACCGATGACGGTGCTCGCAAACACACACACACCTCGCATAATCATCTCGCATAATCACCTCGCATAATCGCCTCGCATAATCACCTCGCGTAATCACCTCGTGTAATCACCTCACGTAATCATCTCGCATAATCGCCTCGCATTAATCACCTCGCATTAATCGCCTCGCATAATCGCCTCGCATAATCACCTCGCATAATCATCTCGCATAATCACCTCGCATAATCGCCTCGCATAATCACCTCGTGTAATCACCTCACGTAATCGCCTCGCATAATCGCCTCGCATTAATCACCTCGCATTAATCACCTCGCATTAATCGCCTCGCATAATCACCTCGCATAATCGCCTCGCATTAATCGCCTCGCATAATCACCTCGCATTAATCACCTCGCATTAATCACCTCGCATTAATCACCTCGCATTAATCACCTCGCATAATCACCTCGCATTAATCGCCTCGCATAATCACCTCGCATTAATCGCCTCGCATAATCGCCTCGCATTAATCGCCTCGCATAATCACCTCGCATTAATCACCTCGCATTAATCACCTCGCATTAATCGCCTCGCATAATCACCTCGTGTAATCACCTCACGTAATCATCTCACATAATCACCTCGCATTAATCACCTCACATAATCGCCTCGCATTAATCGCCTCGCATTAATCGCCTCGCATAATCACCTCGCATTAATCGCCTCGCATTAATCGCCTCGCATAATCGCCTCGCATTAATCGCCTCGCATAATCACCTCGCATTAATCATTAATCACCTCGCATAATCACCTCGCATTAATCGCCTCGCATAATCACCTCGCATTAATCGCCTCGTATAATCACCTCGCATTAATCGCCTCGCATAATCGCCTCGCATTAATCGCCTCGCATAATCACCTCGCATTAATCACCTCGCATTAATCACCTCGCATAATCACCTCGCATTAATCGCCTCGCATAATCACCTCGCATTAATCGCCTCGCATTAATCGCCTCGCATAATCGCCTCGCATTAATCGCCTCGCATAATCACCTCGCATTAATCACCTCACATTAATCACCTCGCATTAATCACCTCGCATAATCACCTCGCATTAATCGCCTCGCATAATCACCTCGCATTAATCGCCTCGCATAATCACCTCGCATTAATCGCCTCGCATAATCGCCTCGCATTAATCGCCTCGCATAATCACCTCGCATTAATCACCTCGCATTAATCACCTCGCATAATCACCTCGCATTAATCGCCTCGCATAATCACCTCGCATTAATCGCCTCGCATAATCGCCTCGCATTAATCGCCTCGCATAATCACCTCGCATTAATCACCTCGCATTAATCACCTCGCATTAATCGCCTCGCATAATCACCTCGTGTAATCACCTCACGTAATCATCTCACATAATCACCTCGCATTAATCACCTCACATAATCGCCTCGCATTAATCGCCTCGCATTAATCGCCTCGCATAATCACCTCGCATTAATCGCCTCGCATTAATCGCCTCGCATAATCGCCTCGCATTAATCGCCTCGCATAATCACCTCGCATTAATCACCTCGCATTAATCACCTCGCATTAATCACCTTGCATAATCACCTCGCATTAATCGCCTCGCATAATCACCTCGCATTAATCGCCTCGCATAATCGCCTCGCATTAATCGCCTCGCATAATCACCTCGCATTAATCACCTCGCATTAATCACCTCGCATTAATCGCCTCGCATAATCACGTCGTGTAATCACCTCACGTAATCATCTCACATAATCACCTCACATAATCGCCTCGCATTAATCGCCTCGCATTAATCGCCTCGCATTAATCGCCTCGCATAATCACCTCGCATTAATCGCCTCGCATTAATCGCCTCGCATAATCGCCTCGCATTAATCGCCTCGCATAATCACCTCGCATTAATCACCTCGCATTAATCACCTCGCATTAATCACCTCGCATAATCACCTCGCATTAATCGCCTCACATAATCACCTCGCATTAATCGCCTCGCATAATCGCCTCGCATTAATCGCCTCGCATAATCACCTCGCATTAATCACCTCGCATTAATCACCTCGCATAATTACCTCGTGTAATCACCTCACGTAATCATCTCACATAATCACCTCGCATTAATCACCTCACATAATCGCCTCGCATTAATCGCCTCGCATTAATCGCCTCGCATAATCACCTCGCATTAATCGCCTCGCATTAATCGCCTCGCATAATCGCCTCGCATTAATCGCCTCGCATAATCACCTCGCATTAATCACCTCGCATTAATCACCTCGCATTAATCACCTCGCATAATCACCTCGCATTAATCGCCTCGCATAATCACCTCGCATTAATCGCCTCGCATAATCGCCTCGCATTAATCGCCTCGCATTAATCACCTCGCATTAATCACCTCGCATTAATCACCTCGCATTAATCGCCTCGCATAATCACCTCGTGTAATCACCTCACGTAATCATCTCACATAATCAGCTCGCATTAATCGCCTCGCATAATCGCCTCGCATTAATCGCCTCGCATAATCACCTCGCATTAATCACCTTGCATTAATCACCTCGCATTAATCGCCTCGCATAATTACCTCGTGTAATTACCTCGTGTAATCACCTCACGTAATCATCTCACATAATCACCTCGCATTAATCACCTCACATAATCGCCTCGCATTAATCGCCTCGCATTAATCGCCTCGCATAATCACCTCGCATTAATCGCCTCGCATTAATCGCCTCGCATAATCGCCTCGCATTAATCGCCTCGCATAATCACCTCGCATTAATCACCTCGCATTAATCACCTCGCATTAATCACCTCGCATAATCACCTCGCATTAATCGCCTCGCATAATCACCTCGCATTAATCGCCTCGCATAATCGCCTCGCATTAATCGCCTCGCATTAATCACCTCGCATTAATCACCTCGCATTAATCGCCTCGCATAATCACCTCGTGTAATCACCTCACGTAATCATCTCACATAATCACCTCACATAATCGCCTCGCATTAATCGCCTCGCATTAATCGCCTCGCATAATCACCTCGCATTAATCGCCTCGCATTAATCGCCTCGCATAATCGCCTCGCATTAATCGCCTCGCATTAATCGCCTCGCATTAATCACCTCGCATTAATCACCTCGCATTAATCACCTCGCATTAATCGCCTCGCATAATCACCTCGTGTAATCACCTCACGTAATCATCTCACATAATCACCTCACATAATCGCCTCGCAATCGCCTCGCATTAATCGCCTCGCATAATCACCTCGAATTAATCGCCTCGCATTAATCGCCTCGCATAATCGCCTCGCATTAATCGCCTCGCATAATCACCTCGCATTAATCACCTCGCATTAATCACCTCGTATTAATCACCTCGCATAATCACCTCGCATTAATCGCCTCGCATAATCACCTCGCATTAATCGCCTCGCATAATCACCTCGCATTAATCACCTCGCATTAATCACCTCGCATTAATCACCTCGCATTAATCGCCTCGCATAATCACCTCATGTAATCACCTCACGTAATCATCTCACATAATCACCTCGCATTAATCACCTCACATAATCGCCTCGCATTAATCGCCTCGCATAATCACCTCGCATTAATCGCCTCGCATAATCACCTCGCATTAATCACCTCGCATTAATCGCCTCGCATTAATCGCACCGGCGCACGGGAGGCAGAATGACACTGCTGGGGTTTGACGTCTCCCCGGGGCTTGCTACCGGGGGGCCGCGAACCACATTCCTCAACCACGCGGCCAGGCCATTTGAAACAATAATAATGTCGACTCGTAGCGCGCCTCCAGCGTACGGTGCTCGCTCATCGCTCTCGAAGAGAGAGAGGACCACCCGGAGGCACGAGGGGGACCCACAGACGAGCGAGAAGGCAGCGGCAGCAGCAGCCTCTGGCGTAGTTGAGCCGGTGCCAAATTTCATCCGCCCCACCCCCCCCCCCCAAGCTCTGCGGTTCTCTATATCGAATGAGCGTTTGCTTGCCTGCTCGCCACTGCCGACGTTGTTTTGCTTGACGGGGCGATGGTGCCTCCCTCCCGCAGGCAGTGCGCGCTGACGGCGCTGAACGACGTGAAGACATACCTCTCAGAGGAGGGCGGCCAAGTGGCAGTGAGTGACCGCACAGACACACGGCGGTCTCGCACAGACACACGGCAGTCTCGCACAGACACACGCGCACACGGCGGTTAAGCACGCACGTAGCGGTCGCACAGACACGCACGCTCTTCCACGGGAAGCGTTTCACAACATCTGTGTGTGATCCACCAACCCTCGATGCTGCCTCAACAGTTCTGCGTTAGAGGCGGTCCACGCTGCTGCACTGTGAGGCATCACCGCTTGACGAGAAGAGATTCGCCCCAATGTCACGCTCACCCTTGCCACCGCCACCACTCTCAGCGGATTTGTTAAAGCCACTGCCACCGCCGCCTGGGGCAGTGCATTGTGGGCTGCATCTGGATGTTTTTTGAGAAGGGAACTCTTTTGGGATGCCGCGCTGGTGTGATATTAGCTACCTCGCCTGGTATACAGGAGGTCGTGGGTTTGATCCTGACCCTGACGCCTGCTGAATATTTGGAGTTTGCGTGTCTCTCTCCTCGTTTTTCCCTGCACGTTCAAAAACGTGCGTTTAGAGTTTTTGGTTGCTTTAAATTACCACACAAGCCACTTCGTTGAGCTCTCTTTTGTGGGCAGGTCGCTTCTGAAAAGTAGCTACATAGCTCAGTGGGCCTTACCCGGTAAAATACAGATGGTTTATAGTTGTAATTGATAGTTGTTCCTCCCGTGCCACCCCCACCCCCTTCTCCCGTGCCCCCCCCCCCCCTTCCCGTGCCCCCAGGTGTTTGACGCAACGAACACGACGCGGGAACGGCGCGAGATCATTATGAACTTTGCGAGCGAGAACGCGTACAAAGTGTTCTTCGTGGAGTCGGTGTGCATGGACCCCGATGTCATCGCCGCCAACATCCAGGCACGTGGCCTCCCCCCCACCTCCCTTGCCCCCCTTCCCCCACCCGCATCCCGTGATGCACTGACAGTCCTACTGACCGTAATACCGGGACCGCTAACCGCACTACTGGGGTCACTAACTGCACTACCGTGGACGTCAACCAAACTAGCGGAACCATTAACTGCACTGCTGGGACCGTAAACCGCACTGCTGGTCGTGTCCACTGCACTCCCGGTCACGTCAACTGTATGCGTGGTGGGGGTGTGTCTCCAGTTTCTCAGTTTCCGTCCAGCCTGCAAAACCCTCCTTGCGATTGGAATTTGCTCAAAGCAGGATATGGTAAAGGCGCAGCCTTGCAGGTGCTCGCTCACGCCACCGCTGACGGAAGGAGCCTCCACAAGATGGAGCTCTAGAGGGCCCCTTTAGGGAGGTATGTTTGGGAACACCGACACTTTGCCCCCACCTGGCGATTGACTGCCTTGAAACCATTTATGCTGCTGGGCTGGAAAGAGGCAGCGAAGGGGTTGGTGGGGTGTGGGGGGGATTTCAGAATCTTTGCACCATCGGTCCAATCGCCGCGCAAAGCACTTGGAGCCGGCGAGCACAAGCCGCGGTGGCTCGGCTCGAGAGCGAACGGCTCGCAAGCGCGGAGGGTTTGGGTTCAAACCCTGGTTGGAATGTGGAATTTCCTACAAACCGGTTCTGCAGGAAATCACTCGGGAGCGGGTACATCGCGGCTCGCCAGCGCCCAGCCAGCCTGTCACGGTGACCTCCACGCCCACACAGTAGCCAAACTAGTTTTGAAAAAAAAATAAAAGCCCACGCTACGGGAAAAACCTGCCACCTGCAGGCTGACATTCCTAGGTAATGCTGAAAGCAAAACGTTATGTTTCTACAAAGTCTCCCACGAAACATCAAGGACCTCAACCGGTTCAGATATATATCATCTACAATCCGCTTGCCGCGGATGATGGCTGCAGCCGGGGATCAAACGCGGGTTTTGCCGTGGTTGGTCGTGGCCGCGCGCTAACTGCTGCGCCACCGCTCCCGGAGCACCCCCACCTCCCAGTTCTGGCGTCCTACTCGGCTTGCTCGAAACGAAACGTCTGCCTACGCACAAAACCCGCGGCCACCTCGAGCTGCCGAAGTGTTTCCGAGTCGTGGGGGATTTGCGGCGCTAATCGTTGTCCTTTGCCCGAGTCCCCGAGTGACGGCGCGGGGTGCACGGCTCGGCACGCCGGGGGTCAAGGTCGCCACGGAGTTCGTCTCGCGATGTCCGTTCGTGACCCCCCCGTGTCCTCGCAAACCGCTAGCCGTGTGACCGCCCTCGATGAATGAGCGAGGCGGCCACGATGTAACGTTGTGGTGGTGGTGGTGGTGGTGATGATGTCGATCGTCGCGATATTTAACACGCGTGCGGTTTCTTTTCTGCAGCGTGGGCCAAAGACCCAACATGCCAACGCGGGCCAGTAACAAACAGCACTGTCGAAGGTGCATTTGAGATTATACGAAACAATGCGATCGCTTGACAAGATGCATAATCCCCCTGCTCCCCGTTCCACCCGACCGCCTACCTCCCCCCTCCCGTTCCCCTGCCCCCCCTCCCCCCGTGTGTGCTCCACCACCACCACCACAGGAGGTGAAGCTGACGGGGCCCGACTACAAGGGCATGGACAAGGAGGACGCTGTGGACGACTTCCTCAAGAGGATCGTGCTCTACGAGCAGACCTACGAGCCGCTGGACGACGTCACCGACAGGTGGTGCCATGCTCCTCCACCTTCGCTCCGCTTCTCCTAGCTTCACTCCGCTTCTCCTTGCTTCACTCCGCTTCTCCTTGCTTCGCTGCTCCTTGCTTCACTCGGCTTCGCTCCGCTTTACTCCGCTTCTCCACCTTCGCTCCACTTCTCCTTGCTTCGCTTTGCTTCTCCTTGCTTCGCTTTGCTTCTCCACCTTCGCTCCGCTTCTCCATGCTTCAGTCGGCTTCTCCATGCTTTCCTCGGCATCGCTCCGCTTCTCCATGCTTCACTCTGCTTCTCCTTGCTTCGCTCCGCTTCTCCTTGCTTCACTCTGCTTCTCCTTGCTTCGCTCCGCTTCTCCACCTTCGCTCCGCTTCACCTTGCTTCACTCTGCTTCTCCTTACTTCGCTTTGCTTCTCCATGCTTCACTCTGCTTCTCCTTGCTTCGCTCCGCTTCTCCACCTTCGCTCCGCTTCTCCTTGCTTCGCTTTGCTTCTCCATGCTTCGCTCCGCTTCTCCTTGCTTCACTCTGCTGTGCTTCACCATGCCTCCCCCTTGCTTCGTTTTGCTTCACCGCACTCCACTTTTCCCTTCATGCTCCACCCCACTCGGTTGGGCTGTGCTTCAATTCGCTCTGCTCCGCTGTATCCACCATACCCCTACTCATGATGAAGAGTAAGCTCTAATACTTATGTTGGCAATGAGAATAGGAGGAATTCAGTGTAAGCTGTGATGATGGGTATGATAAGTAGATGCAGCTCTGATGATGAGTACGTAAAGCATAGGCTGCGATTATGTTGATCACAATGATGATGATCTTAATCGGAGCAAGCTTTCATCGTGGTCATGCTGAGAGTAATGAGTGTAAGCTGCAGTGTGAATGATGAGCGTAACGCACCTGAGCCGTCGCCATGTAGGGCACTGCGAGCTCCGACGACGACAGGCGACGTTCGCGAGGATGTGAACGACGCTAGTAATGGACTCGCACCGCCATGACGACGTTCACGACACCGCCAAGGAGACGGATGACGCATCTCCTCCTCCGCCTCCTCCTCCTCTCCCCATCTAGCGAGCTGTCCTACATCAAGATCATCAACGTGGGGCAGCGCTTCCTGGTGAACCGCGTGCAGGACCACGTGCAGAGCAAGATCGTCTACTACCTGATGAACATCCACGTGCAGCCGCGCTCCATCTACCTGTGCCGCCACGGCGAGAGCGAGCTCAACATCAAGGGCCGCATCGGCGGGGACTCGGGGCTCTCGCTGCGCGGGAAGCAGGTGGGGGGGGGGGGGGGGCAGTGTGGTGGAGAAGTGTGTGGGTAGAGAGAGGGGGGTGTGGGGAAGAGTGTGGGTAGAGAGAGGGGGGTGTGGGGAAGAGTGTGGGTAGAGAGAGGGGGGTGTGGGGAAGAGTGGGTAGAGAGAGGGGGGTGTGGGGAATAGTGTGGGTAGAGAGAGGGGGGTGTGGGGAAGAGTGGGTAGAGAGAGGGGGGTGTGGGGAATAGTGTGGGTAGAGGGTGGGTGGGGAAGAGTGTGGGTAGAGAGGGGGGGGAGTGAGGAGCAGCAGGGAGAGAAGCAGGGGATAGCAGCAGGAAGTGAGGTATTGAAGGAAAGTGAAAGGGGCAAGTGAGGGATTAAGGGAGACAGGAACAAGGGGAGTATGAGAGGGGGAAGGTTTAAGGTGGAGATAAATGAGAGAGGGGGGAGTTAAGAGGGCGAGAGAATTAAGAAGGAAAATAGGGGGCAGACGATGGGGTACGAGAGAGATGAAGGGGGGTGAGTAGAGGAAGAGAGAAGGCAAGTAATGAAGACCAGGAGGGGGGGGGGGGCAGAGCGAGATTAACCTTTGACCCTGTTTTCTCTGCTGCCCCCCACAATATCCTCTCTTCCCCTCTCTCTCCACCTCTCCTGGTGCCCCCCGCGCCCCCCCCCCCCCCCAGTTCGCCAACACAATGGGCAAGTTCCTGCGTGAGCAGAACATCAAGGACCTGAAGGTTTGGACGAGCCAAATGAAGCGCACCATCCAGACGGCCGAGGCGCTGGCCGCGCCCTACGAGCAGTGGAAGGCGCTCGACGAGATCGACGCCGTGCGTGCTCGCTCACTCCTTGGCTCGTCCGTTTCATTCGTTCATTTATTCACTCGCTCCATTCATACAATCACTCACTTGTTCACTCACTCGACCACTGCATTAACGTACTCCCTCCCTCGCTCACTCATTTATTCATTCACTTATTCGCTCGATTAATTCACTCACTTCTTTGCCCAATCACTATTACTTGTTTAATCAATCGCTCATTCAACCGTATGTTCACTTGCTCATTCGATCACTCCATTACTCATTCACGTATTAATTCGTCATTAATTCACTCGCTCGTTCATTGGTCGGCTCTTTGTATGTTCGTCCGGTATTTCTTCATAACCGGGGGGCGACCATCCTAGCCGGTCGATGGCGGTTGATCACCATTGCGATTGGCGGTGCAGCACGCTCACTACGATGGGGGGGGCGCGGGGTGGGTGGTGCGTGCCGCTACATGCAGGGCGTGTGCGAAGAGATGACCTACGAGGAGATCCAGGAGACGCACCCGGAGGAGTTTGCGCTCCGGGACCAGGACAAGTACCACTACCGCTACCCCAAGGGGGAGGTAAGTCCGACCGGGACCCGACGGCCGCCAGTCCCCTCCAAACTCCGGAAGGGCGACGTCGCAGGGAGAATACATCGGAGCGAAAACAACCGAATAGAAACTGGTGCAAAAACGGCCGCATTTCGAAAGGGGAAAAAAAATTCGCGAAATAGTGCGCAAACTTGAATCAATTATTCAATAAATACCATGTAGGCCAAATTCAATTTTAAAGAGACACCCGTAGGCATTAATAATAAATTTAATTTGTATAAGTTAGTCGCTCGCTCCCGGAAGAGGGAAAACGACTCGGAGGTGCGAGGAGGTACCACAGACGAGCGGGAAGGCAGCAGCCAGGCGGGAGAGGTGAGCCAACACCACCAGCAAATTGCCCAAGCTCTGTGGTCCTTAAGCTGTTTTTCTTCAGCTCTTTTCAGTCAACCAGTGTTTAAGTAGGCGTTCACAACCTGTGTTACGATCCGTAATCGGTTACTCTTGAGTTAGATCATTGTGTAGGTATAGCGCCAATTAATTATCAACTGTGCCCTCCGCCACCCGACACAGCCAATTACGTTACGTTGGGGAGGGAAATCCTCCAATTGCGTTGGTTTTTCAGCAGAACCGGAGGGCGGGACGTTGAAAAGCAAACTAAATTGAACTTTTTGGGGCGGGGGGGGGGTCTTTGTCCTTGCACATGGGCAGTCCTACCAGGACCTGGTTCACCGCCTGGAGCCGGTGATCATGGAGCTGGAGCGGCAGGAGAACGTGCTGGTCATCTGCCACCAGGCCGTCATGCGCTGCCTGCTCGCGTACTTCCTTGACAAGTCCTACGGTACACGCGGGGTGATCGCCGTGCAGACGCTCGTACATGCCGAAGCGCGCGTAGATACACGCGCAGGCGTATGCGGACGCATGGTCACGGAGCATCCAGACACAGAATCGCACAGACACACGGGCACACCGGCACCAAGGGCTCCTTCCTCGCCGCCCACCACTCCACCGCACCACATGGGTTGGTGAAGCAGCCAATCGTGCGCAATAATTTTTTGACGTCATTTACTTTATCCCATCAAGTTACTCAAAAGTACGAATTTGCAGCCCCTTCATCAGTCCGCTGCTGGATGAAAGCCCGTGGACACACGAGGGGTTTGTTTGAGCGTACTTCACCAACGCTGGTGCCGTCTCGTTTCAGAAGAGCTCCCCTACCTCAAGTGCTACCTCCACACGGTCATCAAGCTCACACCCGTGGCTTACGGTACGATCGCCGGGTCACGATCTTTGTGTGTGTGTGGAACTTCTCGTCGCACCGTACGTGGCCAACCGTGCTAATCGGAGGTGCCGATGGGCGACAACCTCACCCTCTCGTCCCGTGACGTCAGATTGCCTGCCTTCAAACCAGGGGGGGCACTGGGCGAGGGGTTGTGATGTTTCATTGATTCAATTCGATTCTCGCGGGAATGGGATACAAATGTTCCGTTTTGGCTCAGGGGCAGAACAAAATGGAGACGGAAAGTACTATTGAAGCAGATGACACAAACGAGATGGATAGAACAGATACAGGGTAATGTGCATTTACATGGCTTTTAAATGTGACCACATCTCAAGACATGAGAGAAACAGTGGGCTTACTTATTTTAAAGGAGAGGTAGTCAGCCACACGTTTCTGTGTGAGTCTGTGTGGGTCTGTGTGTGCGAGTCTATGGGAGAGAAAGGCAGTTAGCCATGCGCAGAGGAGAAGAGTGAGGTCTTGAGGCCTGGACTTGAACAGGAGTAGGCAGCCGACAGCAGAGGTGGCTGTTGGGGGGTGGGGGGAGTTCTAGATAGTGGGAGCAGCAGAGGAAGATTGAATGACCGACCTCCCACTGAACTCACGTTATCTCGTCAGATGAGGTGGTCGAACAAGACGATACAAGTGAAGTTACCCACGAATTAAATCCTGGACCCCGAACCGTAACGAGCAATCCAGCCGCGGATGAAACGAGACGTTAGGTCGTTGGCGTTTCGCGCGTTGCTTGGCAACACGCTGACGAGAGAGACTCGTTTGTGATGGTGATCGCGTTTCTGCTGTCGCCCTCTCGGCGGTTCAGGCTGCAAGATGGAGCAAATAAACCTCAAGGTGGAGGCGGTGAACACGCACAGAGACCGGCCAGAGGTGAGTGCTGCTCACCGCTCACTCGCAGCGCACCATACCACACGAATTGGTGGCACAGCCAATCACGTGCAAGTATCTTGAGTCAAAGTAATTTGCACCGAATGCGTGAAGCAGGAATTTTGACTGGTTTGCAAACTAAATCGTGCGCTCACGTGCAATTGGACAATTTGGAACCCTTCGCATTGTTGGCACAGAGAAGGATGTATAACGATGTTCGCGTTTGCCTCGTCCACACAAACAGTGCCCCCCCCTCCCTCCCTACCTCCCTCGCCTCCCTGTTGACCTCGTGTTACCCCTCCACTCCCTGTGTCGTTTGTGTTTCTGGTGTCGCAGGACACATGCGTTTCTCGAGGCGCCGCGCAAGCGCTGAGCACTGTCCCCAACCACGATTAACATCCCCCGCTCATCCTCCTCCTCTTCCTCCTCCACTTCCTCACCTCTCCGTTCACCCAGCCTCCTCTCCTCACCACCCTGCTGCTCTTCACGAGGGCTCGCCCCGTCCCACCCGCCCGCCCGCTCGCCGCGTGCGACGCCTTCCAGCCCTGTCGCCCTCCAATTTTTTTTTATTCGTCCGTTATTTTATTGTTTGAAAAGTTCAGTTGGTGGTTTTTGCCGTGCGTGCGCACGCACTGTGTGGAGTGTGTGTCACATTCTGCACAAGCCCCGTCGTCGCTTGAACATCTTCACCCTGAACGCGCGCGGCTCCTTGCGATCGATTGTAATACAACAAAAAATATATACGATTCCGCATTGACAGCGCTGCTGCACAAGAGCGAATAACAAAACTCGACGCGTTCGCCTGACACCACTGCCCAGATAGATGGCCCTGGCGGTAGAGCGAGCGGCTCGCACTATGGAAAGATTTCCAAGTTAAAATCCTGGTTGGGGTGGGGGGGGGTTGACTGGACCCATCATCCCCTGTCACTGTCCATGTTATTCAGATTACGACTGGGTCCTATTAATGCTCCATCTTCGTTGGCCGGTGTGTTTTGGGGCACTTCCCGTTGATGGCTAAGCAGCCCAATCCTCGAAATGCTAGATCCTCTCCCATGGGATGAATCACACGAGTAGCATTTAGTGGGGAACTCAACCAGTGTTTGACCTGAGGATATACTCGCCCTCACCATAGGAATTTCCTACAAACTGGCTAGTGGCCGTAAACAGGAGATGACCACCATGGCCTCTGCTCATGCGAGCAGGAAATCACTGCGACTTGATTTTGAAGTCCGGCTCTGCCGTCTTTCCTCCATGTGCTGGGTAAGAGGAAGGGTCAGAGGGCACATGGAGTGGGGCAAACACTCGGTTTCATGTTAAAGGGCTGCGGTAACTACTGAATAACACATTCTAGCTCTGGCACTAGCTCGCTGCAGCTAGCACACTGGACTTGTAACAGGTGACGTTTGTGCCAGTGACGACGAGCCACTGCCGGACGTGTTGTCCAGTATATATCTGCTCCTCTGCAGGCAGGGGGCAGTGTTATCGACGAACGTGTTGAGTTCCTTAGGTGGAGCAGTAGAGTGGCAGAGTTGATTCGATCGCGGCTCACCGAGTCGTCGGGTCTGCGACCGACGAGCCTTTTCCCACCGCGGCGGCGGGCAGTGCTCGTGATGAATGTTCGTCTCCCAACCCTCGGTCGATTTGTAAACTTTTTTGGGGGGGGGGGGCTCGAGCAAAGCAAGATATTAAAAACCGCTTGTGCCTGAATTTGAGCAGCGCGCAGAACGCGCGGCGAGCTGCAGACGCGCGGGCGCTCGCGAACAAAAAAAATCTCGCGATGCAGATAAGACCCACGCATGTCAACTCCCCCCCAAAGGGTTCAATCGGTGAAATGTCCAGTGACAAAATATTGGGGGGAAACCCAATAAACTCAGAGGGGGAGCCCTAAGAAACTGAGGCACAGACAGAATTGCGTAGGAGCAACAGGTTAATGTCCACTATTTAGTGAACACCCCCATAGTAAATGAAATAATAACCTTGAATAGTGGTTAGTTTCCAGCCTGATTCTCATGGAAAGGCTGCGAGTAAAGACAACAGTTTTGGAGCTAAACCTTCCACAAGACCTGAAACTACTTGCGGCAGCTGTTGCTGGTGAGGCACTGCAATAAATAGGGCTTTATGTGTGCTAATTTACAACGGGTAAACAACACAAATTGTGAGAATCCACTGTACGGCCGTGAGACACTGAAAACTGTGAAAAACCGTGAATCTCACGGCACACAATGTGAGACTTGACGCGCACAAAGGGCTTGATTCTCGAATTTGAACGGCACTTGACAATTCTAATCTTCTTCTGCAGCACGGCCGAGTGGCACTTGTGGCAGCATTTGTGTATCTACTGCCACACAGCCGGTTGGTATTATAGTTGTATTGACGGTTTAACCGTGTATAAACACAAACTGTATCGGTAATTGTATTTCGTCGTCTTAAACGTACAAGTTTACTTAATTCTGTGCAATCTGCTGCTGGCTGGGGTGAGACCTGGGTTTCGTGCTCGATGCGACGGATCCTGCAACCGGCTTCTAGTTGTCATCACCCACCACCGACCTTGCCTCTCGCCTCACCATTTACCGCTAAACCCTCGCCCCCCCCCCCTCACCCCGCTGGTTCCTGTGGGTGTGCGCAGAATGTGGACGTGAGCCGCTCCAGGGAGGATGCCCTGCGGACTGTACCTCTACACAAGTGACTCGCTCACTCGCTCGCTTGCCTGCCCGCCCACCCGCTTGCCCGCCCCGCTTACCCTCCAAACCCACTCGATTACCTCTCTTAAGGATGTGATGGGCTACGGAGGGTACAGGTTGTCTGGTGCTGCCAAGCCACAGGTCTGTGTGACCTGGAGGATGTAGATATCATAGAGAGGGCATCTCGGCATGACCGTGACCCAGTGGTCACTCCTGGCCACAAAGTCTGCCCCGGGTTTTCCAGTCTCGGGTGATCGATAAATGCATGGATTAGTTTAAAAAAACTGGAATGCGTTGGCAGTGGCTTTATCGTCAGGGCTCTCCCCAGTAGCTTCCCAGGAGCACCAATTGCATTATTATCACCGTCGTCATCGCTCTTTCTACCAGACGGACAAGTCCATTTTCCCAGAACTGGTCTCGTTGGAACCCAGCACAGGAACATCGTCATCATCGTCGTCCTCGTCATCACAATCGGACGCCGCTTCGTGATCCAGTCTTTGCCTGCACGCATAGTGCGAGACTGTAAAACGCCGAGCTGGAAAATGTCGCCTCCTCAAAACCGGACTCGCACGTCGCCTCTGGACTTGAACGGCCGAAGTGGCAGCTTTGAGAAAGGCGGCTGCGGTTGCGCTGCAGAGTTTCTCTGTGCGGGACGAAGGGTGGGTGGGTATAATGCCGAGGCCACGATCACTCTCGGGTTTTTTAGATTTTGTGTTTTTTTTTTTTACACTGTAGATGCTGTCCCGCGGCTCGTGGTAGCGGTTTCAAACACGGTGGTTTTCAAACGCGGCGGTTGCACCGGCAATGCAATCGGTAACACTCGACACGAGCGGGCGCTGGGCAAAATCGCGGTGTCCGGTGCCGGGCAACCGGCGGTTGGTGCCAAGGAGCCGTGGAAAATCGGAGAGAGATTTCGATGTTCGAACAAAAAATCGGAATCTACTCCAAAAACATTTGCACCCACGGGCTGCAACGCCACTGTAACAATGCCGCAGGGATTTTATTACGGTTGTTTTAACTGGCGGGTATTATTATTACAGAACGGTGTATCTCAACGCCCATCATCGTGGTCCTCTCCTTGCTGTGCATTTTTTTGTGATTAGTACCAATCAGGCTCTTTATCCATATGAAAATTAAAGCCTCTGTAGACAATGCACATAAATGATGGTTGTTAATCGTGGAAAGCCATATCGTTGGGAGTGGGGGGGGGAATTGGCGTTGAGAAATGAACGTTATTAGCGCATCGCAATGCAATATGGGTGCCGTGGATTCTTAGCCGGTTCCGTTTTATGCACGCGTTTCAACTTTGAGGGTTGTCACAGGAATTGCAGGTGGCACTTTTAACCTTTATACTCGTATTAAATTTTTTTTAAGAATGCACGCTCGTGAAACTACACTAAGGGGGGGGGGGGGGCTACCCACTCCCGTTAAGGGGGGCGGCATGTCTGGTAAAAAAAAAAGAACAATCCGAGCTCAGTATTTAATGGGCATGTGACGATTCCTCAATTTTTATCGATTGTTACGCTCGCAACACTAAACGCACGCATAAAATAACTGGGCCGTGTTCATCATTTCATCTGCGGAATGATGGTGATGATGCTGCTGCGGTGGTGGTGCAATGGTTCTATTCGATCCATTTAAACATTGGCGAAGTTTCTAAAATTCCACCACTCACCCACCGCCTTGGTCTTCTACCCAGCAGTATATGGGTACACCAGTCGCTCGACAGGCAGGTCACAACATGGTGGGGTTGCGTGTGGGTAACGCCCACCACTTCCCAATTTCTGCAGCCTCCGTGGAAGGATAAACCAAGCACCCTCTAGACATGGGCTGAGTTTCATCTGGGGGGGGGGGGGGGGGGAGACTCTTCTACTCGCAGCACCGTGAGCAGGTGATGTCAGAGCTGCCCCCTTTATCTTGTATGCAAATGTTTCCGTTGGGCTAGCGGAACAAAGGATACTGGGAACGCACGGAACGCACAATGCTCGGCGGTGCGTATCGGACAAAAGAATCGAACATTGAATCGAACCGTGGACCCTCAAAATTAAAACAATTTGATGAATCGCCACGGAGGTTGAATCGTTACATGCCTTGCGCCCGTTGTAAATTTCGTGTTTTTATTTTCAACACTCCGCAATCGGGCCTGCGGAACATCGTCGCGCCACAACAAATATTGCGGCGACGCTTGCCAAATGGAGAATGCCGGGGAAGGTGGGGGGGGGGAAGAGCGGCGCACGAATTAACCAAGTGGCCTACGCGCCGCTCTTGCCGTCGGTCGCTTCCAAAAAAGAACAAGATGCCAACCGCCCTGCCAAACTATCGAGCGGACGGACAAACGAAACGATCGCAGAAAACAAGGCTTTGCACAGCACCAGCAGACAGACCTCGTCGAACGTACGGTGGGGAAGCATGCCGGCGAGGAATGGGAACGGTGGTGGAGCGAGAATTGTGCCGCCGGCAGCTGTTTGAAAACAGAACAAAAACCACGCAGAGATTTAAAGTTGGTGACTTCGCTGCGGCCCTCCGTTTGGAAGATGGGAGAGGCCAGCTGGATCGAGATCGGAGCAATCGCATCTGTGGATTAATATGGGAGGGGGGGGGTCTCATCTCTGGGAATGGGTGGTGGGATCCCGCAGCCCTTCACGGTGATTTGTGCACAAACTAGCCCGCCGACTCCACAGCTGGAATGTAATGCCATCGTTTTGTGTATTTACCTATATCACACGTGGGGAACCATTTCTGTTCTGGGGGGGGGGGGGAGAGGAAAAGTTTCATATTCCTTTGGCGGGCAACCACACTTAAGATAACCACTAAACTCTGCTCAAGGTTGGGCCACATGCATTGACTGCGTATGCTCCGAGCTACTTGAAAGACAACTGTGAGTGACCTGAGCGCCACTAAAATTAGAAAAGCTGCAGTGTTTCCAGTATGAAAATATTCCCCTGTAGCACCCGATTAGCGCCGCTGGAATGCTCGCAGGAACGGATGAATGCCATTGGCGTAACGCTGTGAAGTGGGTCGTTGTGAAGGTGGGTCGACCTCATGTGGCTGCGGGTCATGTAAAATGACAGGGTCATGTCTGGCACACGGGGGGGGGCATAGGTTCCCCCACCCCAAGGTGTGCAGTTGATATGGGGAGACAATGCTGTCCGGTCTTTGATTTGAACAGTGAATTAATGTGACCGACGGTCACGCAAACTTCCACTTACCCTCTGGGTGCGACTCTCCGCGAGCGGGGTCGGTTCCTCGTTTCCATTGCTCGCTGTACCCGACACGCGCTCGGATTTTTGCTGTGCATTAACTTTGTATGTCGGGTAATTTTCGTTGCACAAACTCAGGTGCTTTGGTGTGTGTGACTGCCGTCCAACCAACACGCACGTCCTTTGCCAATTGGCTCGGGCAGGGGTGGTGGAAGTCACGCGAATAAACAACTAAAATGAACAACTTTGTACCGCGAATTGTGGCAAAAAGTTCACAAACGCGTGGCCAAAGTTCACCCAATTTGTGTGTTTTAATTGCACATTTATAATTGTCAGCGTATCAAGTTTGATTTCGAGTTGGTCACTGGGACTCGACGATTGCTGTATTGAAAAAGTCCGGGTCACTTTGGCTGAATGTATTGAGACGATGCGGTCAGGCCTGTGACTACACGGCGCAGCATATTACCAGATGTTTGTGGTGGTCACCTTTTTAAAGGGGGCGTTTAATCGCGACTGTACCTGTCACGGACATCAATCCACTATCAGCTGCAATGGAAAGACAGCAATTAGACCTCAGGCCATTTTACGTTTTACACAGACTACGTTGTTCTGTAGGGGGGGGAGGGGTGGTGCTCTGGTGAATGGTGGTGACGAGGAGGAGACCCTGCTTTTTGCTAAAGTTGAAATTTTTCCACGGAAAGTGTTTTAAAACGGCGAGAAAAGTGTTTGATTTTAAATACCTGTACAGTAATGAAGGCTGAATGTGTTCAACTGATGTAAAAAAAATATAACAATCTATCTTCCAAAGACATCATTACAACATTTGTCGATGTTTAGACTGTGACAATAACAAAATAAAATATTGGGAAGGGCAAACCAGCCCTGAGAACGTCTCTGTGTTTTGTGTGAAATGTCGTTCAGGAAGCCTTGATGAGGCTCAAGACTTGTTCAAGAGTGCTCCACTGTATTTGAATCTTTGGCCAATTTCTTTACAAATATGGAACGTTTTACTTAATTTCAAAATCAGAATCTTTTAAGACTGGAGGAAATCTGGTGAGCTATGAAGCTCTTTCACAGATTTCCAGTAAGGGGTGGGTCAAAGTTACTTCATGTGGGGGAAAACTGGAGAACCCCAGAGAAAAACCACCAGACAGACTGCAGATCCGGAATGACACTGAAAAGGTCTACACAGCTGTGTTCAATAAACCCACTTGCTATACTGCCATCTCCTGGCATCCATCGTGTAGCCCAGTGTAATCGGTAGGAGTTTCACAATTCTATACATAATCCTTGCCCTGCAGTGCTGGATAATGAGGGGTGTGATACCACGTGCCAATGAGTGACTGGCAGACGAGGGTTTTGTTTCTTGGGCCTCACAGGCTCTTCCGTCCATCCCTCAATTTGTCTGTCTCTCTGTTCGTGCATTCCATCCATTCACCAATGTGTCCGTCGGCCCATCCATCCATCCATCTTTCTGTTGGTCCATTCGTCCATCCACTGCATCCGTTCTAAGGTCCACCCATATGTCCGTCCGTCTGTCCATGCCGCATTTGCATACATTTGAGACTTGGGCCTTCCGCGCCGCTCTGGTGAAAGCGGCAAGCGAGAGACCGCCATCTGGCCAGCTTCAGGGGGGGGGGCAGGGTCAGCCTGCGTTTGGACACCGCGTTTCAGAGCGCCCCAAGTGTGAAGCTCGCTTCTGAGAATGACCGTAGCGACGCAACAAACACTGGGACGAGGGAGGCCGGCACTTGTGACGAAAAGTAAAGTTTATTAGAGCGTTCTCCGTCACGTGTGAATAAGGTCAAGCGTGGGTCGGACGTGCTCACAAAGAATCAAAACGCTGCAACGCTGCCCCATTCGCTCACAGAAAATGTGTTAAATGTAAAAAAGTTATTCACATATTTACACGGAATGGCTACATGGAAAACGGGTCATATTTGAACTATTTGCAAGTGTTTTTAAGGCATCGCACAGTCATGCCATTTTTGCCCTGTCAAAATGAAAGTTCAGCCAATATATTGTCTGCAATAATAATAACTTAAGCTTGTAACGTGCAGCCATATGGTATTCGCTCCCTCTCAACGAGAACCACTGAAGAGGCGCGAGGAGGAACCACAGGATTCCACTAAATTCCTCCTTGCCCCCCCCATTCAAATTAAGATCTCGGTGTGTGCGTGTATACACGCAGCGTTGATGGCTTAGCGCGTAGCGTGGGATGCGTTTAACAATCGCGCAGGTGCGTGCAGCATGGATCGAGCTCATTTGTATTCGAATGGGAGGAGTAAATTGTCGAGCGTGGACCGTGACACCCCCGCACACACCTGGTACGACCTCTACAGCCCGCACGAGTGTGTGGCCGTCACACACCTGGCTGAGTTTCCTGTGCTCAGCTCTGCGCCTCAACCGCCTCTTTGTACTGCGAGGACCAGTCCGTGGGCGCGTTGCGGTACATCTGTGTGGGACGGGGGGGGGGGGATCACCACAGGGAATTATTTCAGCTGGGTCTGTCCGGGTTGGCGACTCACAAAAATATTTCCATACACAGGCATTCCGTGTAACTCAACCAACAATGTGAATCTTGGGTCAAATTATCAATAAATAAAAACAGCACTCTTTAAGCAATCGTTTCAAATGATTTCGTTTAACCAGGTCAGAGAAATCGAGAGCCTTGGATGAGTCTCACTTGAAATCGTGATATGGGACATCAGCTTGCCAGTAAGAGGCGATAACTGCGACTGTATAATCCCGGTTGAGTAATTTGCGGTGTCATTTCATTTGCCAAATTTGGCCCCCCTCACACAATAGCCTTCTCTTGCTAATTATGTCAGGGAGATCTTTACCATCCATTGCAGACAACACATGGTAGTACCATCATGCTTATTACACCCGGAGTAATAACCAGGGTGGCCGCTGGATATCAACCCTGAACCTCTGCAACAAGCGGCGAGCACGTCACTCCCCATGAACTGGCGGCCCCAATTGACATGACAAAAATGCCCATCGCCGAGCCAGGTAGAGTCACCTTGTGCCACACGGGGACAACAGCCAATAGGGGGAGGATCTGTGCTCAGGCGCTTTGTTCCGTTCTAGAGAGTACAATATGAATGCAAATTCATTCATCCTTCTTCTGAGCAGCCTTAGCTTCTGAAGACAAGATGGCGGCATGCGAGCTGGCTGCCATCTGCCTGCTCCAGCATTGCGTCTCCTTCCCACCGAGCTCAGTTATTCAGTCCCCCCCCCCTTTCTCTTTCTCTCTTCTGTATACCCCTCCCCTGTACTTCTTCACCCGTTTAATTTTCATCTTATTCCGCTTATCACTTTATTTTATCGGCTGCACGGAGCTGCTGGCCTCGGCATCCGGGCTTGAAGTCCTTCCCGGCCATGATCACTCTGCTGCCTGGGTGCCGGTGTCGTTTGTCGGCATGCCGCACGTGCGCTGCCAGCTAACGCACTAATTCTCACCTCACACTCTGCGAACATCTCCTACCGTATCCAAACCGCCTCTCGCAACCCTCCGACACGTCCTTAAGGCTCTGCTCCACCCAGGATAATCTTTTTCCAACAATGACCAGCTGAAATCACTAAACCTTCACTAACAAGCTCACCACTATTGCGGTCATCGCACACCGATCACCATTCATAGGTCATCACCCTGCCCCTCCATCCACCCAACTCTCTTCTTGTCCTCATTCACACCAGTTTATTCAAATGATGTACTGGCCCTAATCCGTTGACTTCACATCAAGACATCTCCTCTGGATATTCTCCCTGGCCATCTGTTTGACCGCTGCGCCGTGGAACTTGCAACCATTATTACCAACATTGCTAATATCTAATTTTCCACCGGCTGTTTTCCTCCTACCTTAAAGGTCGGCCAGGTTTCCCCGCTGCTCAAAAAAATCTGTCTTGGACGCTGCTGACCCGTCTAATTATCATCCGATCACAAACCTCACTACCACCTCCAAACTTCTCGAGCGTCTTGCCCTCGCCTAACTCAAGACTCAGCTCACATCCTCACCGAATTTCTGCCCCTTCCAATCGGCTTATCGCAAGTATTATTCAACAGAGACCACTCTAAGATCCTGGACGACATCCTTGACATCGATTCCGGTTCCATTGCTTTACTTGTCAGTCTTGACAATTCCTCAGCCTTTGACACAGTGAACCACAAACGCCTCATCAATCACCTCGAGTCCAACTTCGGGATCAGCGGGACTGCACTAAACTGGATTTCCTCATTGATCTCCGGCAGGTGTTTCACCATCAAAATTGGGAGCTACTTCATCCAACAAAATTCCGTTGACATGCGGAGTATCTCAGGGCTTAGTCCCGAGTCCCCTGCTGATTTCCGCCTATTCATCTCCCATTTGCCGACTGATTGACAGCTTTGGCGTCCGCTACCACTCCTACGCCGACACCACTCCTCTCATCGCCTCCATTAAATCTCCCAACATACTGGGCATCGACCGTCCTTCCGCTTGCTCGACTGCATTACAGCACTGGTTTCGATATCATGACCTCTCACTAAACCCAACTAAATCCGAGGCCATCTTAATTGGCACTTGGCAAAGACTGGCTTCACTCTCACTCTCCCCTCGGGAATCTCAATCGCTGGTTCCTTCATTCAATCCTGTTACGTTGCAATTATGGCTTTATTTTTTGGTGATTTCGAAAACGTTTTTTGGTTTGGACATGTTTGTTTTGTTGTAGTACGGAGTTAGACTGATGGCCTTAATCTAAGTTTTCTTGTGGTTGTTGTTGTTGTTGTTTGACTTGCATCCCACTGGGATTTTTTGCACACAGCGTTGGTGTACGGTGCTTTTTTCAGGAATATTTTGCTTTTTTTCCATGGATTTTCTGTTTGCACAGTCACATAGTCACTTTAAGATGTTTTCTTGTTCGTGTTTTTGTTTTTTGTTTGTTGCGGTTGCACCCGATTCAAGAGCCGAATGGCTCACAGGGCTATACCAAATAAATGAAGCCTACGGCCCCTGCAACCCTCGCCCTGACTCCCTGTTCATCCTTCGACCAGAATTACCTTCAAGACCGCTTGCCTCTGACCGCGGCCTAATTCCGGCTACCCACCGTGCCAAAGTTCTCTGCTGACGCTTTACACTTTTATGGATCGTAGGCACCTTCGTAGTGGGACGCAGAACCTCCTTGAAACCCCCAGGACAAGAACCGTAATCGCTTCTCGTCATTTCTCCATGGCAGCCTCCGTCATTTGCAACACCATTTCTATTGACATCCTTAACAATCATTCATTTTCTTCGTTCAAAAACCATCTCAAGGCACATCTCTTCGGCTCGACATTTAACCGAGTCTCCTCACTGGACTGCGCGACGAGATCTGACACCGAGCTTGGCTCCGCACCTCGGAATTGCGTCTTTGGTCCGCAACATTGCGCGCGTTATAAACTGGATTATTATGAATATCCGACGAGTTTAGACACAGCCCCGGTAAATAGGCTCGTAGTTCCGCGCGGTTGAAGCGGCCATCGCGGCCATCGCGCGCACCTTGGCCGTGAACTCGAGCACCTTCATCTTGGGCACCTCGCACTCGGCGCGGGCGCCCCAGCGGAATTCAAACTCCGGGACGTCCGTGTGCGGCACGCGCGAGCACTGAAGGTACCTGGAATGGCACGACACATGTGGATACAAAGACCCTCCCCCCCCCCCCGTATAGCCTTAAACTGTTGGGGCAAGTACTGTTAGCGAGCATCTTTAAAGGCCGGCATGGCACACAATGGGGTGGGTGGCCAGCACCACCTTCGCCTCCCCAGTGGCGATGTTTACACACCACACCAGGAACTCGTTTGAGGGTGAATCAACCGAGGGGAGACCCAGGACCGGTTCAGATAATCGTCACCGATGTTGACCGTGAGCGGGAATCGAACTCGGGTTGCCGGGTTTGTAGCGCAATACGCTAACCGCAACACTACTACTTGCGGGACGCATGCACACACGCTCTTTAATCACAATTTATTTAATGTTGTGCTCTATAGATGCTGCCGTGGTGTAATGGTGAGCATGCTATATAATTCCATTCGATCTCCCCGGTGTGGAAGTTATAACAGTGGGACAAGTTTATCAAATCCATCCCGCCTCCCCCGTCCAACCAGCAGTATACATAAAATGGGTACATTACAGATAGTTAGTCTATCGGCAGGTCGCATATGATGGGGTAAAGTGTGGGTCCCTCCCACCTCTTTAAAGGGATGTCTGGCCAGCTTGAAAGAGTAGGCCAAAATACTCTTCACAAGAGGGGATCTAGAGCTTCCTCTAGTGGAGACCCTTCCACCAGCAGTGGCGTGAGCATGACATTGCAGGGCTGCACCTTTACCTCACCTACCTGGGAGGTACAACAATAGGGACAAGAGTCTACATTTGGTATCCTTTCAAAAATCAACTTGCGGCCTCAATGGGCTCTTTACAGCCATGCGTTAATTCAATGCTGGATAAAAGTCTCCCTACACTGGGACAGTCAAGGAGGTCGACATTTTATTGAATTTCACTTCTGAGATGCCTTCTTAAAACATCGAGATCTTTCCTTCCTTTCAGTGACAGTACCAAAATACCCCACCATTGTTGTTTAAGAGATAACACAATTATTTTAAGCTTTCCGAGAACCGACTGTTGCTCAATAACACTGCGTGTTGCCCAGCCGCCAAGCGCCCCTGTACATTAAGAGGCAGAGTGCTTAGTGCGAGTCGAATACCACGCATGGCGTACATTCTGTATATCACCAACACCAGTGTGTACGCCATGGGTGGGGAACGTAAGGCACGCAAGCTCGTACCCAGCCCGCAACTTCATTCCACACGGCCCATGGCTTCATTTCATATGGCCTGCAGCCAGATGAGGTCTACCACTTTGAAGCGGGCTGCTAACAACATTTATCCGTCACAACGAGCACCTAAGCCATACTTATTGGATACTCGAGGGCAATATTTTTGACCTAACAATGCTGTGCTCATTTTAGCACGCTCAGTAATGGTGAGCACTAATTATATTTCGCATTACTGTTGGATAAGACCGAGGCGAGTGCTCAAGTGTGGTCAGCCAAAGGTACGTGAAAGTGTGGCAACGTGGGTGTCCACAATGCCACGCTTTGCCATGCTGAGGTTATGCTGTGTTTGAAGGGGCCAGTGGATGGGACCGCGAGGCGGTGCGATGGGGGAATTCCTCACCCCACCCCCCCCCCCGTCATCACGGCTGTTCTCCTCCATGGTTTACTCTACGGTGCAGTTTAAACGAAGGCCCAAGGCTCGGGGCATCCGCACTGATTACACCGATCACGCAAATTTATTATTCGCGTGCTCGTTACTTACAGATGCGACACAAACATTGTACAGCCCTCATTGTGGGATGAGTTTTGGACTTGCCAACGCCTATTGTTCTCGCCTTCAGCAAACCGTGCTGACCAGCATGGTGAAGTATGATCCAAAAAATGAAACCCATACAGCGTGAGAAGGCCCCCATCCAGCAGCGGAGTAACAAAGGGCTGTACACGGCCAGATGGCTCAGAAGCAGCTGCTGACAATCGGAAGGATGCAAGCCGCTGGCGATGATGGGGGGAGGGGTTGCCTTCGCCCACCATCCCTCCGGGGTCAATACATAAATACCACTTTGTGAGGAAGTCAACAGTGGCTGTCGTGTGGAGAGATTACATATGTCCAGAGTACTGGATATCTGTGAAAAAAAGCTTTATAGCTCATCGGATTCCATAGGAATGTGAGATGTCCACCACTGGCTCAGGGCTGCAAGCAGGAGATGGACACCGCCTCAATGCTCAATTGAGCAGCAAATCCCGTTAAGACTCGTGCACGACTATAGAAGCGACCTCGCTCACTTTTGCCGCACAAACTCCTCCATGATGAGCTTCTTGACGTCTCCGAACACGATGTGGTGCGTGCTGTGGGGTGGACGTGGAGGAGGGGAACGCGGAGGAACAGAGGTCACAGACGGTGAGAGCGTGTCCCCCTCCCCTCCCCAACGCCCCAACGCCCAGGGCTGTGCGCACCTCAGCTGCGCTGTCTTGGGAGCAACTAGCACCGAGCAGGGTTGCTCACGTGGGACCGGTGGCTGGGAATCACCGCAAATCAAACATAATAATAATAGTAATCAGTGTGTGTTTTTTTTGCTTTCCTAGTAATTCATGGAAACTGCATTTCACATCACTGCACAATCTGCAAAATGGAGTGGATATATTAAGACGTTTACAGCACATTAATGAGTGTTTATACAAGTGGGAGGAAACCGGAGCACCGGGAGAAGCCCCACACATACGAGTGGGTAACAATATTTCCCATACAGATGGGACAGCTGGAGATTATTCTGAAGTTTGCTGTACCAAATGCTCGTGGAAAGTTAGGGTGTTGCACCTCGACACCCACGGGAAGGGAGTTTCGCAACAGAAGAATTTAATTTGTATTACTTCTAATAATTATACATTTAAGAAACAGGATGCCTTCACAAGCAACTTATTTAAGGTACTGTGGGTCGCAGTAAGTTGCCATCACAACAGTTCAAATTAAGGATTCTTACCATTCAGTGCTAATGTCAAATGCTCCAACAGCCAAACTAAAGCAACGCATGAAATTTGCTGGGAGTAGTGAGACAATATACCAAGCCGTCTTGCCTGGGTGCCTTGTTTTGCCATGAACGGAGATTCTCACTGGTGTGAGACAACCTAGAACACATGGCCTAGGGCTGTATTCACCGGATGAACTATAAACTATTTTTTATTTTACCAGTTAAGGCCCACTCAGCTATATAGCTCTTTTTGAAAAGTGACCTGGCCACAATTGATAGCTCAACGAAGTGGGTGACGTGGTTATTTATAGCAGACAAATACTCTTAAGTGCACAACACTAACAGCGCGTGGACATTAAAACGAAAGGCAACATACCTCTGATCGATTCCAAACTTCTTTAGCACATACCACAGCTTTGCTGTAACAAAAATAAAATAAACAAACATTGCCGTGCATTAAAATTTTGAATTACTGCAATTATTTTCCCAGTGGTGTAGTTCCACTAAATATATTTCAACTTGTAGTGGATATATTCATGAGACACAGAGGGTATCCTTATTTATAACATGGTCAGAGTCTGGGGGTGGGTGCGGCAGGGGTACAGTTGATCACGCACGGAGCTATGAACAGATCCTGGCACACCGCCCTTCACAATCCTGTCCTGGCCAGCATGGTGAAGTATGGTAAAAGAACGTCCATGATCGACAAAGCCAGGGGCGGAGCCAGGGGGGTGACAGGGTAGACAATTTTCACCCCCGAAAAAAAATAAAAAATCTAAAATCTGAAACATTCTACGTATAAGTGAACGACACTCGGTCTGGCGGACTCCGTGCAACTGTATTGTCAGAGTGTGTCGCCAACCGATGGCGTGGGGTATAGCCGATTTCTTAGCACGTCGTCCTCGGCATGCTCCTGAAGCGCAAGACGAGCCTGCCCTTCAGCGGAGGCGTGATCGTTCGCCTTCGCCGCCGCCGGATGAAGAACGGATTTCGCCACAGTCCGATGAGCAAGAGCGACAGCTACGGCCTGTTCGCGCTCTGGATCGCGACCTCGCCACGAGGCGATGGCGGAGTCGGACGCCGAAGTATTGCGCTACGCGTATCTGCAAGCGGGACGGTTCGTACCGCCTCCGGCTCCACAACCTGGCCTGACCAGGACGTTGAAATACCCATCCAAATTTTGATTTAAAGCTTTCGTGACTGCAGTAATTCATATTCTTAGCTCTTTCGGTAAAGTCACGTTGAAGGGCAACAATAACATATATATTAAACAATAAAAATTCTCACGACGTTTGTGTTATGGTCGAAACGTCGTGAGAATTTTTATTGTTTTATATATATTATTATTTAATTGTTGCCCTTCAACGTGACTTTACCGAAAGAGCTAAGAATACCCATCCAAGTTCGTTGGCGGCACTACCCGCCGCCCGGCGGCGTCTTTGTTTGTTCAGTTCGACTGGCTCGAGTACTCGTTCAGTGAGTCTGTTTACTGCTTCTATTGCTACCTCTTCCCGCCGTCGTCAAGCGCAGATAACGTTGCGTCGGCATTCATTTACTCCCCCGGCTTCTCAACCTGGAATAAGATCAGTGGCAAGAATTGCAGCCTACTCAAGCATCAGGGTGGGCACAAGTCGGCACACAACATCGCCTTGAAGAAGGCCAGGGACCTTCTCAACGC
The DNA here is from genome assembly GCF_048934315.1 of Petromyzon marinus. Taxonomy (NCBI): domain Eukaryota; kingdom Metazoa; phylum Chordata; class Hyperoartia; order Petromyzontiformes; family Petromyzontidae; genus Petromyzon; species Petromyzon marinus. Next base: position 8,556,362 of record NC_133696.1, on the reverse strand, counting down.
CCGGCAGCACGTCATCACGGGCGACGCTGGGCTGGCCCGACAAAATGCCAAAACTATTGACGGCAACTTCAAGCGCCTGGACGCCTCCGTCGACGTCATGCACGTCTGCATGAACCAGGGCATTGCGATGCGGGGACACGACGAGTCGCCTGGCTCTTAACCGGGGCAATTTTCTGGAGATTCTCAACATGTTACGCAAGCGCGACGCACTGCTTGCGGCCATCACCTGGGAGAACGCGCCGCAGAATGCGACCGTGACCAGCCCCGACGTTCAGAAGGACCTGATCCATGCTCACGCTCAACTGGTGCGCCGGCGCCTCGACACCGAGATTGGCGACGCGTACTATTGCATCATGGCGAACGAGTCGCGTGACGTCAGCAAGGAGCAGCTGGTCGTCGTCAACCGCTTTGTCGAGGTCAGTACGGGCATCCTGCGCGAGGTACCCGTCGTCGACATGAAAGCGAACTACACCCGCCCTGGACATCCTCGGTGCTGCACCTACATCATCACCAACGACCACGCCTCAATCAACAAGATGCTGGTCGAGCTCGATCTGCGTTTCAGCACGGAGCCAATGAAGATGTTGCGGCTGGCGGTCCATTTATCGCCCCGCAATCGATTTGAGTCGTTCAACATCAGCAAGATCCTGGAGCTGGCCCGTGATTTTTACAATCGCGATTTTCCTGATCTCGACATACTTCTCGAGCAGCAGCTGCTCCACTTCCAACAGGAAATCCGGCGAGATGAAGAACTGAAGAATGTGAACACGCTGCCAATGCTGTCCATCAACCTGGCGACAAGCGGCCGCGGAGATTCCGGCTTTCACCTGGTCTACCGCCTGTTGCACCTCGTGTTGACCCTACCGGTGGCCACCGCCACAGCCGAGCGCATCTTTAGCGCGATGAAGCACATTAAGACCCGATTGCGTACCACCATGGGCGCCGAGTACTTTACTGACGCGATGCTCCTGTTCGTCGAAAACGACGTCGCAAAAGGCGTCACCAATGACGAAATCATGGAGCAGTTCCAGTCGATGCGCCCTCGCCGCAATCGTATCGTCTGAACTCTAGTTCAACAGCCTGACTCTAATCATTCTTGAAATTAAAATTTGTTGAATGTCACCCCGTGCTGAAAATTCTGGCTCCGCCCCTGGACAAAGCGTGGGCTGACCATCATCCATTGGTGGATTAAGGGCCGTAAATTATTATTAAAATCTAATTTAGACCATAAGTCTAATTTTCAAGGCAAGCCTGATTGTAACTGCAGAAAACATTAGCGGATGCCTTAGAAGTGCCTACTCACCGTAGAAGACAAAAATATAAGATAACTCAATTGGTGAATGTTTTGGTCTCGATAAAGCCAATGTAGCAACTTTTGGTGGTTGGGAGGGGAAAGTCATGTCAACCCATTACACGCAACACAAATGGATCGAACAATGCAATCTCGCACACCTATAATTTGACGCGCGTATCTGCGAGCTTAAAGTTCGACATAAATTGGCGGATCGAGGAGGCCGTCGTTAGCCCCCTCTGGAGTGTTTCGAGTGGCGATGCAGTGTGGCGCGCACCGCACTTGAGGACGCCGCCCTTCATGAAGATGATGCTGAGCAGGATCATGAGCAGCCCCAGCTTCTTGTTCGCACTGCCGGGGGAAACCGGGAACGAGAGACCAGGCACAGCGAGTTCCGGGCGCATTCCAATAAATTACACAATTCAACGGGTACATATTTGGCATTCACGACAATCTCAACAGTGCAAAAAGGCGCTCGCCAAGGAAGGCGCCATGGTTATGCTTTGTAAGCTTCACTGGAGACAAGGATATGTCGCGTGAGAGCTGGGCACATTGCAGCAAGGTTCCTCGACCATGTTTTCCCGTGGTCCACTTAAAGTTGGCATGTTCTGGTAGACCACGTGACATCATGTGGCACGTGTACAGATGTTACGGGCCTGTGATGTCACATCTGTGCATGGGAACACTGATGTGTACCTCTTGTCTTGAGGCCTCGAGCCTATATATCATGCTTCAATCTCAATATTTATCTTTCACTTGTCTCTCATCTCACTAAATAAATTGTATCCTATCTTTACGGATCGTAGCGTGGCTTTTATGGGTCACGTCTAACCCATAGAAAACCGGATTCAAGAATCCTGCATTAAAAGGTATTTGGCAAGTACCGAATGCATTACAGGATATAGTGCAACACGGCGGAGTGAAGGGAATTGCACTGGGTCCAGTAAAGCTTAATAATGCAAACATAAGAAGAGAATGCCACAGGTCCCAACTGCGTCCATTAGTGAAGTAGCGGCTTAGTGGAGTATAGCGTATTGATATTAATAGCTAAGATTAATCCCGGTGACCGAGTGTAATAAAAAAATATATAACCAGACAATATGATTACTTGACATTACCATCTCTCTACATTAAAACAATATTTAAGATACAACTCATCAACCACAAACCCACAAACTTCTGGAAGTGCACAAATTAATCAGAACTGTTTTAAAACAAGCAAAGACTGGACTAGTTCCAACAGATTCAATGCTGGTGGACTGCCGATCTTGCAGGCAAGGACCCTTCCGCTTACACTATGGGGGTTTCAGTTCGACACAAAATAATATAAAACCGTGCTTGAAATGATGCTGCTGAATTTATATCGAGATTGATGTGTGAATTAGACATTGTCTGCTTATTGTTTGTTTATATCCTCCACAAAGAAATGTGGTGTGGTGAATGTCCACATGCACTGAAGCTAAGAGAGGTCTCATGAATAGATAGAAGTAATACACTGAAGGTAGAGTTAATCACACTGCAGTACATTATTTCAATTGAAAACTTATTTTCGAAATCGCAAACTAATTTCTTGGTTAGTTTGTCATCCTTCCCCCGCACCTCCGATTAGCACGGCTGTCTATGTACGGTGTGAAAGACGTTCAACATTCATACACGCATGCATACAATTAGTTAGATACACTGTGCTGTTGTCCAATGCAATAAGGTGCAGGCTGGACCTGTCAGCTAAGACTTCCCCAGCATTGGGAATCTTATTGACGAGGATGAAAGAGTGCAACTTGGAGTCAATCTCCACCAAGTCCATCCCAAACACCTGCACACGTATACACAAAAACAAACACATGGTCATGTACACAAACACCTTTCGTAACACACATGGAAAAACTGCTGATGATACCACAAGTAAAAAAATAGAGCCAATGATCCCCCAAATAGCCTTTAACAGATTGTTTGGACAAGTGCTCTTACCGAGGAGCACCTATGAAGGTCGGCATTGTATGAGGGGGTAGGGTGGCCAACACCACACCTGACCACCTTTGTCTCCCCAGTGCTGATGTTTACACACTGCAATAGGTACTCATTTAAGGCCGAGTCGACCTAGAAGAGGCCCAGGACTGATTCAGATAATCAAATGATTATCTGAGTGGGAATCAAAGGTTGCTGAATCCGTACCAGTGTACTTACCACTATACTACCACTCCCCAATTTTGCACGCACATCAACAGCTACCATTTGCCACTAAGTTACGGTGATGTCACCACGGCGCTTGTGCCAGGCCAGGTGTACTCGAGGCCACGTGAAGTGTCAAAAGGCTCGCTGACAGGACGTCATGGGACAGACCCAGGTGCTATGGGTTGACTGAGATGACTGGCAGATGCACCACCTGTGGCCTCTACCATGCCAACTTGCTGCATTTTAGCCGCTTGGAGCTCCGCTCGTTGTTGCGAGCGTCACTTCTCTGCTCTCCGTTGTTGTTCCAGGGCGACTGTCTAGAACTGCCCAGTAGCGTCCTTGCCCAATTATAGAAAACTTTCCATTCTCTCTCCAACTGCCCCATGACCAATGGGCAGTTGAGGGGGTGCATGCATGCACACACACACACCTCATTCATCTTCTTGGTCACCATCTTCATCACCGTGTTGATGAGATAACGGTGGTCCTTCAGCACGTTCTTGCTGATATCTGCAGCAGGAGCCAACGGCACAACACGAGCATAGCTCAGGTTTCAAGTTTATTTTTTTAACCAGGCGAGCACCACTCGGAGACCAGGATGAGTCCCTTTTGCAAGTGTGACCCGAGTATGGGTAGCCAAACCATCTCTACAGATGAAGGTTAAATAAAAGACTATTGGCTGACATATCGAGCAATGCCCCTTCTTCAGCAGTGCTGTTGTTTATTGTCTCCCATCTTCTCCTGTTTTTGTTCTTCACAGTCTCTTGTGGCATGCACAGTGTCTTATCCGTAATGTTAATCCACGGTCCCTTGTGTCGCATCAATAAATTGCAGGCGTCCTTCGCATGAACGCGCGACATGCGTTGATGAAAAACAGCGCGTGAGTTGGATCGCGCTGAATGAACCCAATTTTCCCAGACATACATGTTGTAAGTGGGGGTGCGTTACCGAGTAAAAATTAAGCAATTTCACTTCATTAATTTAGCCCTGGATTTACAAAGTACATATAAATGTAATACATTACAAAGAGGAGTAACTTCAGGGCTTCTTGAATGCTTCCGTGGGCTGATGGCAGCAGCACGCATCATGCAAACAAACGCAGCAGATCTAAGGTGGCTACGCCCAGCCCGTGACACTGGACGCTGCCATCACACGGAGACGCCATCAGAATTGTTTTATTTTACTTAGAATTGTTATCATTGAAATCAATTTTTTATTTAGAAAAATTAAATTTCACAATGTTATTGTTTTTTTATTGAGTATGTAGCTGTGAAACGCATAACGTAATTGTGAAATGTTCCGAAAATATGAATCGCGTAACTGCCAATGCACGCTATAGGGGGTACGCACTACGCGAGGGATGCCTGTATCTTGTATTTACCAGTCTCTTGTGTCTTGTGTAAATCACAGTTTAATATTGTACGCGCAAAACTCTTTTGTCAATTCACTGCTGAATGAGGGCCTCTTTCTGCCGTGTGGGTCGTGGGAGTTTATTTGACCATACTTCACCACGTTGGTCAGTGTGGGTTTATGAAGGCGGGGCAGCGTAGAAGCACAGCACACTAATTGATTTTGCTGAACTCCCCTCTCCGCTGCCCACAATATAGCCCCAGATTACGAAAGGAAGTTGCCCATCCAAGCATAATCTCCAGGATAATTTGGTCATTGGAGAGTTTACCGTTATCTCCACGTATTGTTTTAATACATTTGTTTAATTTAATTTGTAATGTTGCTGCTTCATAGCCTACACATCTGCAGACACATTTTTGGCGGTTGCCCCACAAAGAATTATGTTGTGTAAATGACAAAGATGATGATAATAAAAACTATGATGCTCATGACCTCACGTCACTGCAACATTGCATCAGATACGTGGCAGATAATTGTGTTGATAATGATGACAGTGATGACCTCACCTCATTATAACATTGGTAATGTTTTAAACACTCCGCAACAGGTACAGGTGAAAGGTTGAGTCGACCTAGGTAAGGCCCACGACCAGTTCAGATACTGATGAGCAATGTTGGCTACGAGTGGAAATCGATCTCAGGTTGATGGTTTCGTAGCGCGGTGCGCCAACCACTATGCCACCGCTCTCCACAGCGTACGCCCACACACTCACGCACACACAATGGCCACACACCTGATTTTTTTATAGGGATCTTCTTCTGGTCTACAGTCAGGATGTACTGTATCACCTCGCTCACCTGCGACCCACACACATGCACAAAATCGCAGCTCGTGATTTACTCTGCTCGTCTTGCAATTGCTGCCATGTGCACAACAAAGCAAGCCGGCAAGTGGAATGCACGTAGCCGGATGTCGTACTTTCTGTTCAAGTTGCTTCGGCGAGATTTTCTGCTCCGCGCACTGCACCCGACTGCTCAGCTTGGAGGAATCTGGTTCATCGTCGTCCTCGTTCGTTCGGTTCTGTGATAAACAAAGAAGATGCAAGGGACTGATCAATACAAGACGCGTGGGACTATGATAAAGGAGATGTAAACCACCATGCTCTGATGCAAACCACAGCAGACTGTGGATCATAAACAGCGCAGTGGACTGTGATTGACACAACAACGGACTGAGTTTGAGATAGGACAACGCACTGTGATTAACACAATAATGAGGTACTGTAATTAAGACAAGCCTGAAGGGAACTGTTCTCAATATGACACGAAACTGTGATAAGAAAAAAACGCACGGTATTTTGACCAACTCGAGACAATAGGGCGTTGCAATCGACATACAAGGCATCGTGATTAACACAAGCCATAAGCGAATGTTTTTGACTGACACAAGGGACTGTAATCAATACGACACAAGATACCGTGCTCGACTCAAGCCACGAGACACAGTGATTATATAAGACTCAAGGGTCTGTGGTTAAGGTAATACACAAAATAGGTTATTGATAGACTACAGGGGACTTTGGTCAACATTGAACACAAGACACCTTGCTGTACACAAGCCACCAGAGCCTATGGCTAACTTAATATACAACAGAATATGAATGATACAAGTTAATGATCAATACAAGATACAATGGACTGTGATCAATACAAGGAAAAACCATCATGTCAGCTCTATTCACTGAAAGAGCCATGAATACTCTTCGCCAAGTCATGCATTTCCTATCGAAATAAATGTTGATTAAAAAAATCACTCAAGGTTGTGTGCAGCTGCACAATGAACATGTCATCTGTGCTTTCTGTATGTTACAGGCACTGATGTAATACAACTAATACTGTGGTAATAGTTCTAGTATTGTAGTATTAAAAAACTCAGTCGCAAAGAACACTCGGGCCTTAATATGCAAATACAGGTACTTGGAGTCCTCTACTTACAAAGGAGTTATTGTTCCAGGTCTGTTTGTAAATAGATTTGTTCGTAAGTCCAACTTTACTCCTGTCGATTCCAAACATGTTGTACGGCGTGTACACTAAACATGGGTAATGCCTTTAAAGTTGTATAACCTCCTGTAGATGCCACTGGTTCTTCACGTTCTGCATATGCCACTGGTTCTTCACGGTCTGCAGATGCCACTGGTTCTTCACGTTCTGCAGATGTAGATGCCACTGGTTCTTCACGTTCTGTAGATGTAGATGCCACTGGTTATTCACGTTCTGCAGATGTAGATGCCACTGGTTCTTCACGTTCTGCACATGTAGATGCCACTGGTTCTTCACGTTCTGCAGATGTAGATGTCACTGGTTCTTCACGCTCTGCAGATGTAGATAGCACTGGTTCTTCACGTTCTGCAGATGTAGATGCCACTGGTTCTTCACGTTCTGCAGATGTAGATGCCACTGGTTCTTCACGTTCTGCAGATGTAGATGCCACTGGTTCTTCACGTTCTGCAGATGTAGATGCCACTGGTTCTTTACGTTCTACAGATGTAGATGTCACTGGTTCTTCACGTTCTGCAGATGTAGATGCCACTGGTTCTTCACGTTCTGCAGATGTAGATGCCACTGGTTCTTCACGTTCTACAGATGTAGATGTCACTGGTTCTTCACGTTCTGCAGATGTAGATGCCACCACCGCCATCTGCTGCACGGGGGTTGAACTTACGACTCTCGATCCGAACAGGCAAATGGACATGGACAAGTTTATTCGTATCTCTGTTCATAAGTTGGAGTCTCTGCATATATAAAATAGGTGACGATTCGGTCAATGACCCTTCTGAATAGCACATAGTGCGCTTAATGTGCTTTGAAGATGGATCATTGTCCGAACCGTCACATTCTATATACAGTATATGTATACATTTAGGGAATTTAAAAAAATAATGTTGGGTTGTTTGTGTTAATTGTGTTTACGCACCATTGTCAACACAGCAGCAAAAATATATTAACTGCGGCATTTGTTGTGGAACAAATATTGATTCATCGATCGAAAGAAATCCCAATGATGAACAAATCGAACTACAGTTGTGAGAATCCATGTCTTTTCCCTGTCACGTATTGAATACAATTGCTTCACAAGAGTCGATTAAATTAAATAACTAGAATATTATACTGCATGTGATTAGAGAAAACAGGTACTGTGGGCACGTCACCCAAACAATGTTAAATTGGTAGTGTGCCCATCATTAATTGGGCAACGTTTCGTATAACGACCCTTCATAGCAACGTTGTTGTGCAAACTTTCGCGCCGAATGTTGCAACTACGATTCGGGAAATCATGAAGGGACATTGCCCGAACCGTCACCTAACCATCTTTTGAAGGCCACAGCGTTATTGACGAATAATTTTTAAGTCTTATTTTAAATACTTCTAATGACGCTCACACCGCCGTAGTCACATTTCGAAAGTACAACTTGACATTCAAACTCAATAGCTCTGAACCAGTTGTATCACGTCGTTTGGAATACTGTACCGTAGTCTACGTCTGTGTAGTATACATTGTACTGTAGTATATTATATAAATCAAATCCGGAAATTCCACATTCACACGGCGAGGGATTGCCATCCAACAGCAACACCACCTGGCGAATGCTGTTTTTGTTTTGTTATCAGTTAATGTTAGAATAATTCATAGTTAATGCAAATCGACGCGTTAACTGTACATGTTAATTAAACAATTTAAGTGACTAAGCCAGACTACAACATTGTATAACATTGAGTGCATCGGTGGTTAGCAACGCACCGCGCTATGAACCCCAGCACACCCAGTTGGATTCCCCGTCACGGCTAACATCAGTGGCGCGCGTGATACAACATGTACAGTGATACAACATGTAGTCATACAACATGTACAGTCATACAACATGTACCGTCATACAACATGTACAGTACAATAATCATCAGATGTGTAGTTAAAAAGCGATCCCTGTACTTAGCCCTCCCTCCCCTCACCAGCCAGCACCAAACAACTCCCCCGTGACCGACACGCGGCGTGGGGAAGCCCTCATCCAGCAGTGGATCGACCGAGAGGCTGTTTAATTATTTTCTCAATTTTTTTGTAACTTAAACATTAAATGTTGTTAAGTACTGCAGCGTAAATCGCTCACCCGTTTTTTTTGCGACGCGGGGACTTTACTCTTCTCGGTCCGGCTGTGCGCCATAGCTGATGAACCAATGAAACGCTCCTCGTAACTTGTTAGAAAGTAATATTTTATATGTAAAGAAGAAAACTAATTACCGTTTAATAACAAAATAAAACACTCGCTACTTTTAAACGAGAGGGCGGGAAGACGCCAGCCAGTCGAGGCCAAGCCCAGGCCGCGGTTGTGCGCCTCGTCCGCTGTGCAACATGGAACTGAGGCATAAAAGGTTCCGGGTAACACGTGGCTGCCTCTGCAAGGATAAAGGCGCAGCCCTGTAACTTCTTCTCACGCCACCACTGATGGGCTGAACCACCTCCACCGAGAAGGGAGCTGTAGGCGAGGGTATTTGGCCTACTCTTCCACGCCGGCCGAACTTTACCCCGCCGCCTCGACGCACGTCCTTCCTGAGCATAGACTAATACTGCGGTGTATAGCCATTGGTTGATCGTATGGCCCATTGCAGATGGACAGAGGCGTTGTTTTACACTACCGTGTCGGAAGATCGAACCCGAGACCTCAAGACCTCTATTGGAGCAAATAAAGTGGAACTAATCCTTATCCAGTATTGTACCACGGCAGCGTTCGAATGCAGACTCCTCTACTTACGAACGAGTTAGGTTCCAGAGGTTTGTTCGTAAGTCGATTTTTGCACAAGTCCAACTTTACTACTGTCGATTGCAAAAGTGGTGTACGGAATGTACACTAAACACGGGGGAATGGCTTTAAACGTTGGATAATCTCCTGTAGATGTAGATGCCACTGGTTCTTCACGTTCTGTGGATGTAGATGCCACTGGTTCTTCACGTTCTGTGGCTGTAGATGCCACTGGTTCTTCACGTTCTGTGGATGTAGATGCCACTGGTTCTTCACGTTCTGCAGATGTAGATGCCACTGGTTCTTCACGTTATGTAGATGCCACTGGTTCTTAATTTTCTGCAGATGTAGATGCCACTGGTTCTTCACGTTATGTAGATGCCACTGGTTCTTAATTTTCTGCAGATGTAGATGCCACTGGTTCTTCACGTTATGTAGATGCCACTGGTTCTTAATTTTCTGCAGATGTAGATGCCACTGGTTCTTCACGTTATGTAGATGCCACTGGTTCTTAATTTTCTGCAGATGTAGATGCCACTGGTTCTTCACGTTCTGCCGATGTAGAAACCACCACCGCCATCTATTGCGCGGCGGTTGAACTTACGACTCTCGGTCCGAACAGGCAACTGGACATCCGGGCAGGTTTGTTCGTATCTCTGAAATTTCGTAAGTCGAATGTTTTAAAGTAGAGGAGTCCCTGTAAATGCTTTTACGTCACCACGATTTTCTCATTATCGGGTTATCATAACTTATTTAGAACAGGGTCCCGGCATGGGGATGTTTGAACAATTAATTGTTAACGACAAATACTTAAAATTTGTTTTTTTTTACAGTAATACTCAATTAGTTTCAAGACTGTTTTCAAGAAGGTCCTGTGTCATTGAGATATTCGTTAAAGCCCCATGATTATTTAGCTTCAACCGTCAACCGAAGAAACCCGCAGAAAATCCACCACGCAATAAGAGAGGGAGACACCAAAAACGTATCTTTTATACAGAGAAAGCGACAGTGACATTTCCTATTTAACATTGATTTGTATCCAGTAAACATGCAACGTTGGGCTAACATCGTCTCATAACGTACCAACCACATACCAACATTGGATTATTTAGAACTTCTCATTTCACACAGTCGTTTTTGTGATATCTACTGATGTACTTTTAAAAAACTTTTGTCATTTTAGTAACCCCCCCAGGCCACTCTTGAAAAATGAAACTTCTGTCCTGTTCTCTGGAGTTCTCGCCCAATTAAACAAAAAATAAACTTGAAAGTCAGAGACTTCTACTGCCATCTACTGTTACACCGGTACACACCGTCTGTGTAGTGGTACACGCGTGATGTTACGGCATCATGTTGATTTACATACTGAAGTGTTTAAATGCCACCACATGTCAAGACGCTGTACAGAAACTGTGGGCATATTTATTTTATAGAGACAGAGGCAGTCAGTCATTAGTCTCACTGCGAGTCTATGGGTCTGTGTGTGCGGGTCTGTGGATGACGCGGTGGCGAGATGTTAACTCCCTCGCCAGGTACACAGGAGGTCGTGGGTTCGATCCCGACCCTGACGCATGCTGTATATTTGGAGTTTTCCAAGTCCTCCCCGTGGTCGCGTGGATTTTTCTCCGGGTCCTCCGGTTTCCCCCTTCACATTTATAGTCATGCTTTGAGAGTATTTGGCTGCTATACATGTCCACATGGTAAGCCACTTCGTTGAGCTATCATGTGGCCAGGTCGCTTCTCAAAAAGAGCTACAGTATATAGCTCAGTGGGCTTTACCTGGTAAAATAAAAAACTTAGTTTAGTTTCTATGTCATAGGCAGAGAAGAGGAATATCTTAAGCCTGGAAGTGAACAGGGGTCAGGGAGTCGACAGTAAGGACGGCTGCGAAAAGGTAGTCCCAGGCTATGGAATAGGAAAGGAAGATTAAGTATTGTGTATGTTAAGTAGTTAATATTTTGCGACTGAATGTTTTGCGAGTATAAATGTGCCCTGCTGCGGAGTTGAATCCACATGTCCTGTCAAGTGGGAAATCCCACTTGCAGTGCTTCCATTTACTAGCTCACAGTCCAGCTGGTTTGGGAGTTTCACAAATCCCTGCACAATCCACCAACCCTCGCCTCCAAAGTGCTGGATCATTGGCGTGCGAGCCACCGCACTCCCTACAGCTCTCCGATGTTTTCCGGTTGTACCGCTTGTTGCTCGGCATGTCCGACGTTTCGATCCACGTGCCGATGCAGCTTTGATGGGTTTCAGATTGTGAATAAGATTCACAATCTGGAAACCCATGAGAGCTGCAAGGCACAACCGCCAAAAACCTACGCAGCAACTTTCTTGCTGTTTAAGCGACCAACGTAGTGGCCCTCCATCTCCATTGGTTGTCTCGGCGGTGAAAATTCCACGTTCCCATGCCAGGAACCAGTCTATCCAAAGTACAACCGTAATACGGTTGTTTTAGTTCCGATTTATATTTCTTCGTTGTGGTGCTATTTTATTTTATTGGATTTTCTCGTTTTGGTAACCTCAGGTCACTCTTGCGAGACTTAAACATGAACTAACTGCGGACTTCCAAAAGGCAGTACTCATTGTATCCACCCTTGAATTGATGTAGATGATGATTGGCTACAACCTCGAACCGAGCGTGCTCACACAGCTGCACACTTCTCAAAAATGAAATATATCGCAGCGTTAACGTCCATAAAAAATACAATTAGTCGTTTATTACGAAGGCAATAAGCATCGCTTAATCAACGAGTGCACAAACTCGTACAAGCGCCCCAGCTAAACGACAGACATTTACAGGCTGGTATAAAATAACAGCTACTGGCAAGTGAAAGATAACACAAGAATGATACTTAAACGGGTCAATCAATCCCTTACATTTAACCAGCAAAGCCTCACAAAGCCTAAACTACTAATTTGCAGGGGAGTCCTGCAAACAATCGCAGTACGAGATGACTCACCATATGCTTAATCCTTAAATTACTCAAATTCAGAAATATGGGGGTAATTGTTTTCAATGTCGATGTTGAGTAACGGGGCCCCCGTTGCTGGATTCAAGTTCAAACCGCTTCTCTGGCAACTCCAGGGTCCTCAACAGTAGTTCGTAGTCATGACATCTCTTTAGGGGCTGTTTGACACAAGGCGGTGAACTGATTTTTGTGTGAATTACGAATTAGTACGGACCCTGTTGTGTCTACTTCCTGTTCAATTGAGGTTTATAAGGCGCCCTTACACACAATGCATCTCTTTAGAGTATTCGGTGGTTGCTATAAATTTGCACACGTTAAGCCACTTCGTTGAGCTTTTATTTTTGACCAGGTCGCTTTTGAAAAAGAGCTATATAACTCAATGAGCCTTAAACAGTAAAATAAAAGTTTAATAGTTTTATGTCAGAGCACCATTGCACGTTCAACTTCCAAGTTGGCAGGAAACGACGGCGTTTCGCCACTCTTGTGCCATTAAAGTTGACTCTTTTGTTACTCCTGTTTAAACTACGTTTCTCTTTTGCTCGTTAATGTGATATTTATTTGATCTACCATATCTCACGAATGTAAGAATCTCTCACTTTCCTCACCTTCGTTTCCCCTACCAGAGTGAACGTCAACCACCTGTATGGCGAAAGGGTCTTTGTATGTATGAATGTCTCTACATGCACAAGTGTCTGCCCCGTGACCTCTTACCAGCGAGCCTTCGACACTTCACGTGGCCTCAGGGTGCACCTCGCCTGGCAAAAACACCGTGATGTCACCGCCACTTAGTGGCGAACGGCGGTTGTTGCACGAGTATGTATATGCGAATATTTAAAAATATATATTTTAAGGACAACTGTGAGATATGCTTCGGGAAACTGTAATATAATTATCATCAGCCATGGTCAATCCACTGCAGGATGAAGGGCTTCCCTCAATGCAGCTGCCACCAAACCAAACCTCTCACGAATCTGCTATTAAATAATCCATCCTGCTTCATGATTGTTTCAGCCTCCTCGCTGGGCATCCCTCTCGGACGCACTCCATTCCTTGGCTGCCACTCCATTATTATCACCATTAAGATAATTAATTGTAGATACAAAAAAACAATACTTTTATGTTTTTAACATCGTCTTCTCTTGTGGAATCACACGGCTAAATGCATCTTCGGAAAAAACTAATTTCTGTCGATTTACATTAACCACACCACTACACACCTCATTGGAAGCAGCAATGTCTTATGATAGTCACATGTTCCTATGAACAACTCACACTTTAGATTTGTAAACTCCCAAACCTGCACAGCCAATCTTCTGGTTGGAAATGCCGCAGTGTAAATTTCCCCTGCAGTTTGTGTGTGGCTTCTGGATCATTTATAATAAAAACAGTTGTTTATCCAGGAAAGCCTCACAACTGCATTGACGACGTTTATACAATTTCCTTTTTTTTTTCAATGAGTGTTTCACACGTGGGAGGAAACCAAAGGATCTGCATAAATCCCACCGTGCGTGCGAGCAGACAAAGCTCAAAAAGTCAAGCAAGACGGGTCAAGAACTCTGTTTCCTGTACTGCCACCCCACTGTGACCTTGGCAGCCCGGTAGGTTGTAAGTCTTAACAACATATGTGAGGATGTCCGTATGATCCACCACCCTCAATTAGAAATCGCGGGAACGTGTGTGCGTGCGTGTGCCACAACACCTAGGTTTTGGAGAGTGGACCTCTTAAAGGACTGTATACTTTACACGCTGTGACAGAGGGTCGTGGGACCAAGGATAAACTGTTTATCAGCAATGTCAGATGAGCCTCAAGAAGTCCAATGGCACCCACAAACACTGGGAATGAAGTAGCTACACCTGTTATATCGTTCTAGCCACCAACCTTCCCCTTATGGTTCAACAACCATAAGGGAAAGGACCTAACACCAGATGGCGGTGTGATTTGGGGAGGCCTCTACCGTGCATTTGGCAACTGCAGGATCTGGTGGAGGATAGAAAGCGTTGACATTGAGGATATGTGGTGGCCCTAATGACATTTTAATCTTGAGATGATTGCCAAGATGAGAAAGAGGTCGTGGGAAATCGTCATCAGGCGAGTTTGGAGATGTCCTCGTACGGAATGTTGTCAAGCTTCCGTCCCTTGAGGGGGCCCTGCCAGCAAACACAAACACACACACATTTGGTATTCTGAATAACCACTGTGACCGATTGGGCAATGCTCGGCCACAAGCAAGACCTTGGCTGTTCTCAATTCTCATGCCTTTTAAGAAGGGATATTTTATTATGTTCACGACTGCACAAAACCTTGCTGATATTCACAAATAATTTCTGTGAAGTGAGGACAGTTGGGAGAGGAGGGAGGCGGTTGAGAGAGGAGAGAGATTTGCGAGCGCTCCAGAGGGCAGTTGGGAGAGGAGGCGGTTGGGAGAAGAAGAGGGTGGTTTGGTAGAGGAGAGAGTTGGGAGAGAGGGCAGTTTTGAAAGGAGACAGTTGGGAGAGGCGATAGTTTTGAGAAAGTGGTTAGGAGAACGAGTGGCTGGGAGGGAGGGTAACCGCTGAGAGAGTGGGAGCCTGCGTGAGCCTCTCACCGAGTCGATGGTGATGCTGACGCAGAAGCGGTCCTCGTGGATGGCGTTGAACACGGCTTCCAGACCGCGGTAGCCTCCGTTCAGCACCAGCACTTTCCGGCCTGCGCCGTGACAACCCACGACGAATACAAACAAAATTACTACGCGTAACTTCCAATGCCTGCCAGAAAGACATTTTTTATATTTAAGTAAGTTGTACACAAAAACATACGACGAGTTTCCATTTTAATAACGACTTCACCTTGTAACGCGTCGCCCCCCAGTATTTAATCACTCTCAAAGAGAACAATTCAGAGTCTTGAGGACGAATCACAGACGAGTGGGCAAGACACCCAATTAATGGTAATGAAGGAAACAAAACAAAATGAGGGGGAGCAAATGAGAAACAACATAAAACGAGACGCTGCCAGGGAGAAAGCAAACGTAACAGGGTCCGTACAAATGGCACAGACGACACACATCACAAATGAAAAACAATACAAACGAGACGTAAACATAAGGCGTAAAATAATCGATGCTCGAATAAAATCTTGACGATCCATCAACTCACCAGGGGGTGGATCGTTACAGGCCCTGTTTACTCTGTCTTAGGATAGACATTGCTTGATTTTGATACTTAGAATGTATAAAGTATTATCCATCCACTTTGATGGGAGCAAGTGCTCATCTAAGTGATTACGCCCTGTTCAATCAAACAAAGGGGTGGCACTCACCTCCACTGGCAGCTATCTGTAGAAATTCCACATTATCACGGTGGGGCCCAGTCTTATCATCATCTATCCCTTAACCGCAATGGTCTTGGGGGTCCCACTGAATCTTGGGCTCTCAACTCTCCCCAATCTATCCATACCATTACCATAGTCACTCACTGCTGACATCCCACAGAAGTGGTACTCAATGTGTCAACCCATGAAGTATGATTATGATGACATTGATGACAATGGTTGGCTACATGCCAGCGATGGCCCTGCGGGTGTTACTCACCTAGCGCTGGCAGCACTGTCTCCACGTGCATCTGGTCGACCTTCAGCTTGTCACCCGAGTCTGTCATGCGTACCACCGCCACATACTTCCCCTGCACCTCCTACTCACATCATAAATGGACAGACAGATGGGACGCACAAACAAATGAGACGGACAGATGAATGGACAGATGGACAGTCAAGACAGTTGGACAGTCGGACAGCCGAATGGACAGATACACGGACAGACAGCATGTTAACGATTGTCGTAATCGTGGATCCTATGCATCCACGGTGCACGATGTACGGATACATCAATTAGCAGACTTAACTCGATTCTTATGATCGCGATGATGCATGCTTCAATGGGAGTTTGAGGTGGAGTGCATGCCTATAATAACAATGAAATACATTTTTATGTTATTATAGGCATGCCTATACAAATGTATTGACCAAGTAAAATAGCTTGATAAAGGAGTTCCTGACGGTTTGAACAAACTGGTCAATGCCCGACTGAAATGTAATCCCTGCATGTATGTGTATACATCACCGCCACTTAGTGGCAAACGGCGATTGTTGTTATTATGTGCGTGCACATGCGGTTCGCACATGTACTCTCAACAGCTACAGCCATACCCTGGGGTAGCCCCGTGAATACCGCACCTGAACAACAGCCTTCTTCTTGAAGTACGGGTCACCCAGCTTTTTGGTAATCACCTTCACCACGATACCCTGGCGAAGTGCACAAAAAAGGACAATGATACCCCCCCCCCCCCCCCGTGTATCCTTTAACAGGCTACTGGGGTAAGTGTTGATAGCGAGCACCGATGAAAACTGGCAAAGCACACGAAGAGGTGGGTGGCGAACGCCACGCCTGGCCGCATTTCTCTCCCCAGTGCTGATGTTTATAAATGGCACCAGGTACTCATTAAAGGCTGAGTCAGTCTGGACAAAGCTCAGTCTGGAAAGTTTGGATGGCCGGCCAATGTGAATGAAACAGTTGTTGTAGGCTTCTGTGGGACTACGTTGTCAGCAGAGGGCATTGTTATACTTTTACTACTCTTCCCACCTTCACCAACCCACGTTGACCAGCGTGGTGAGGTACGGTCAAACAACCCCAACGACCGACACTGCTTGAGGTAGGCCTCCATCCAGCAGTGCAGCATCAAAGAACTCAGTGTGAACACAGCTACATGCGTAGTCGTGGTTTGTTTGTGTCTCGCGGAGTCCTCACCGGATGGAGCCAGTAGTCGCTTCTCTGCACTTTCCTCTTCTGCTCTTCCATCTGCAGAAAAAAGGAAAATGAACTGCGAGTGAGCCGCCAGTTTCATTACCAACCTCTACGCCAGTGCTTTGCAACCGGTGTGCCGCAGCACGCCAGTGTGCCGTGGCAAAGTCCCAGGTGAGCTGCGGTTTTTTTGGAATTATAGGAAAAGAACCTCACTAATGTCCACAAGCTAGGACGCATGAACTCCCCTCCAAGCCGTTCAGTGGCCGATCAAGCCCCCGTCCGCCACCTCCTACCCTTCCATTTCCATCGGTCACGCGTGTGCGCAGTATGGCAGCAGGCAGCTGTCAGCCCACACCCACAGCCCTCTCAACCCCCCCTCAATCGCAGAAGCACCGTGGGATATTTTGATTCGTTGTGTCGGGAAGATAAATCGAGCTCGAAAGTGTGCCGTGAAGTGAAGAAGGTTGAGAAGGTACTGCTCTAAGCGACCTCTCTTCCCACGCTCACCCCCAATATCTCCAACTCCACACCCCCCCAACCATCACAGCAACCATAGCCATTGTGTTACAAGCAGCTGCGCGTGCGGTAATAATTTAAACTTGTAATCCGCCGCACAGTATTCGCTCACTCTCCGAGTCAGAGAATGACCCAGAGGCACGAGGAGGAACCACTGATAAGCGGCAACGAGCTGGCGCTGCCAACAATGGCCCAAGCTCTGTGGTCCTCTATATATTAAGATGTTCAGCCAATTCATAAGTGTATATATGTGTGTGGGAAGCAGCCAGAGCACCCGAAGAAAACACACGCGTGTGAGGGGGCAAAACTCTTCGCCATACAGACAAAAGAGACGCAGTATACATTTTAACGTCCTACCTTCTGTCAAGCCAGGGTCTGGCACCTCGACGTCAATGGGAAGGGGGTATTCCAACAGGTGCAATCCACCAACTCTCGCTGCTTTCACAGTGCTGAATTATTACAGGCGTGCGTAGCCACTGCTGCCCGGCAAGATACACGTATCACGTCGTGCGTGTCATTTGTGAGAAAGGCCCACATGCGAACATCACCTCCATGATGTCATCGAGCGCAGACTTCTTTTTCTTGCCATCCTTCTCGCCCACAACGGGGCCCTTCTCCTTCCTCTTTGTGCTACCGCCCGGCTGTATTGCGCTTGCCAGGGCACTGCCGATGGGATGCGGGTGCGCGGAAGACGTGACAACGGTTATGCCAGGAAACGTTGAGCAAACACACGCAGAACGGGGGGGGGGACATACCAACTCCACACAGAAAGGGTGCCCGAGCCAACAATCGAACCCAGGTCCTTCTTGCTGCGAGGCACAAGAGGTGTAACCACACTGCGCAACACCTGTGTACCGTTGCTGCACAAAACCGTGGGTGGCTGATAGGGAGGTTCGTGGTGGAGGGGGGTGGGGCAGCACAAACGGGCACAGGGAGACTCACCTGGGTCTCAGTGATGCAGACGACGAGCTGGTGCCGGCCCCCATGCTGAACGTCACTGCACAGACACAACCACATGACACCTCCCACTTAACTACACGGAATGAAGGGCCAAGCACTGTTGGTGAGCACTTAGTAAGAGGAAGATTCAAGCTATATCTAAACAAAAAAAGGATAAGCTCTTACTTGTAGAAATGCACTATTCTATTCTTGCATATGGCAATATGTTTAGGAGCTAAATGCCAATTCGAGGTTTGCGAATCATGAGAGAGGGAGAGAAGGAGTGCAGACTACAGTGGTTTACGATATGGTCCATAGTTTGGGTAGTATGATCACAATAGCACGAGCCATACATTTGAAGTCTATCCCATCATTAATGAAGTCCATGACACCATAATCGAGGCATGTAGATGCAAGAGCTGTTTGTGTCCTTTGGATTCTATCTTCTTTAGAAGCTCTAATGACAACACGAGTGTGGGTGGCGTGGTAAGCGCGATGGCAAGTCCATGACACAATGTTAATATTGATACACTGAACCCATGTGAACAAATTGAGGCTGAGGTGACCTAGGGGAGGCCCTGACCAAAGTGGGAAGATTACAAACTGGCCGTGGGTGTGCAGTGTCCACACGCACCCAGCTGGGATTCGCTCTCTCTCTTCAGCTCCGTGTAGACGGACGTTTCCTCCTGCTGAACACACCACAAGCCACTCAGCCGGCATCCATCGCACACGATGGCAGATGTGGAGAAAGTGTGGCTCCTCCGCTTCTCCGGTGTTATTTACTTGTGCCAACCACACTGGCACTCACTCACCCACCCACACGTGCACAAACGCACAGCCACATACCAGCCTTGTGCAGGCTCCAAAATAATATGCGCACACATGCCGACACACCACCCCAAACGCTACCACACAAAGACAAATATCCCCCGTATAGCCTTTAGCAGACTGTTGGGGCAAGTGCTGCCAGTGAGCACCTATGAAGGCCGACAGTACACGAAGGGGTGGGTGACCATAACCACACCTGGCCACCTTTGTCTCCGCAGTGCTGCTGTTTACATACCACAACAGATACTCATTGCAGGCCGAGTCGACCTAGGGGAGGTCAAAAACCGATTCAAATATTCACCACTGCTAATGGTCGTGAACGGGAAACGAATTCGGGCCGCCGGGTTCATAGCACACTGCGGCTAACCACTGCACTACCACTCTCCAACCTGACGCACCCCCACACTCACACAAGTCCCCACACCACCAAAACAACCCCACACTCGCACACACTTCCACACACCCCTTCACCAATACAGACGAGGGGGGCTGAATGAAGGTTCCTTCTGTTTCGGACTAATTCTCTTGCACTGCTCACGTCTAATCCTTTCTGCTCTACGTTCTTCGGCGTGTCTTCCCAGTACATTCTTGCTATTCCTCTATGTTCTTGCCGGTCTTACTCTGGCATGCATCGCCATGTACGGAATCCTCTCTGGCTCAACAAACAACCCCCGCCCCCGCCCCTCGCTCACCTCCTCGAGGCCCTCCTTGCCGCGCCGGACCTGCTCTTCGATGAACTTCGCGGCGCGTTCCTCGTCATCCACGTCCTGCTTCTTTTTCTTGTCGAGCTCCTGCTGGCGCCGGATCGTCTCGGGGTCACGGTCAATGTACTGGATGTACCAGCCCTTGGGCGTCTCATCCACCTTGCAGTAGCCTGCGCGCCCGATATCGGCAATGGCTTCTCGTGAGCTCGGTGAGAGGTCGTTCCCTCTGCCCTCCTCCACAGCCATGCGACTTCTCAAAGCTCCACCCGCACCGTTAATTGAGACCACTTTGCCCTGATACTCCGATTGCTCAACCGGCTCCCAATCCAATCCTAGATCAATTCCTAGATTGCACTCGCCATCTAAAGATCCTACAGAGACTTGCACCTGCCTACCTCTCATCTCACTCTGCTCCCCTCCACGCACTCTCCTACCTCTCCCCTCTCATCTCACTCTACTCTACTCCACTCACTCTGTTTCAGGTACATTCATTCAATCTCCATCCAGCAGTGGATAGACCATGGCTGATAATGCAAGCATGAGTGCATTCACACATGTATATGTATGTATGTTGAACTTCTTTTGCACCATACGTAGCCGACCGTGCTAATCGGCGGTGTCCGTGCACAAGCGCATACACGTGTGTGTGCGCGTAAACACGAACCTTCGCGGCCAAGCCACTTGGTCAAGTCGGTGAGCGTCTCCCACTTGGTGGAGTTCATGTGCACGTGCTCGCGGTGCGAGATGTACTCGTTGTACACCATGTTGTTGTGGACCCTCTTGGTTCCTGCCTTGCAAGACGCGCTCACGCGCGGTGCCCAATTAAGAGCCAATAAAACCAGCAGCTCTCATCTAAACACGGAAAAAACTCGGCACATTTGTTAACAACACTGGCCTGAAATAAAAAAATATATATAATTGGTAACGTTTCCGGCAATGGTCCTTCTTCACTGTGTAGAGGGGCCCGAGGTAGAGTGGGGAGTATTATTATTGGACTGTTATTGACGAATGTCGAACGAATGTTTTTTTTTGTTATCGGTGCTTGTGCACCAATGCCAACACAGCAGCACCATCATCAAATATGTAATTAATCTAAAATTGGCTGCGAATTAACCACCAAACTCGCATTCTGGAAATGAGTCAGGGCTTGACTCGACTATCATAATATCCCCCAGGGAAAATAAAATCAGGATCACTTTGTGAGAGGTTATTAGTTTTTCAATACAGAAGCTGGTCCCAGTCATAAGAATTTGGAAATTGTTTGCACCGCCCAATGCTCATTTGAGCATTCATGATAATTTCAGATATATTACCGGAATGTCTGGACTCTATCAAACAACAAATAAGAACGACTGTATTGATAAAAACAAAAAACTGGTAAAAAGACGTGGCATATTTATTCAACGTTCAAGAAAATGTAATGAGCTTTTAAATGCTGCTAACAATGAGGTAATGCAAAGACAGTGTTGGTCGTTGAGTTGTGTAAGAAATGCCCTCCTTACCAAATCTCCGACTGAGAAGTTCCATGAAGTCACTCAAAAATTCACTGGGAAAAAAAGGGGACAAGAGATTAACTTCATTGTCACTGAACATTAAAAGACTCAAATCGGTTGTCAAATTACAGTTATTTACTTATTCCCAAAGCAGCACAAGGCATCGTTATGAGTGCTTGTCATCACCAGTGGGCTGTCACTCGATGCAGTAAAGAATGCTCTAGCTAGGGTTAGATTTAAGGTTAGTGTTAGAGTCAGGGTTAGAGTTTGGCTTTAGGTTAGGGTTATGGTTAAGGGATGTTGTAGCCAACTTAAGCAACAATATCATAATTTATCTACTAGGAAAAGCCTGAGTCTTAAGACTCTTTTTCAGGAGCATCCTGCATTGGGATTTGTGGCCAATGCCAATAATGTATTTCTGCCATGTGGGTGGAAGATGTTTTCAGTGCAGGAAATTAGGGGTAAAATACGACAGATGGGAGGGCATTGAGATGACGTTATGGTTAGAAGAGCGAATGAAGACACTTCATGGGAGGAAACACCCACAGACAAATACACTGTCGCAGGCAAAGGGGTGGATGTTGAGCCTGCAGGAACATGGTTCTGGTTGCATTTAGCAGGGGCCAAGCTCACTTTGAGTAGAAGTCCATGAAGTTCTCGGGGTTCTCCGAGGCTAGCAACAGCTGCCGCTGGTGAGACTCGGACAAGCAGTGGCACTTGAAACCATTCTGTGAACGGCAGACAAATTTGGCCCAGTCAGTAATCAAGAAGAACAACAACTGACGGTGGTGATCATGTACAATTGATGACGATAACTGATGACGGATGATGACGGAACTAGGTTGGATGATGACGGAACTAAGCATTATGATTATTAACCAATTGATTATGATGGTGAACAAATGGTGATTTAACTAAACTAAAAACTATTTCATGTCACCAGGAAAGGACCACTGAGCTTGTGTATCAGGCGAGGTAGTTAACATCTCGCAACCGTGACGCCCCATATCATGATGAATTGATGACATTATTACGGTCGCTATGAAAATGGTTAAGTGATGAGGATTATGAAGGTGAACAAGACATAACAACATTACCGTAATGAACAACTGATGAGGAACGATTTGGTAAGCTAACCTTTAAGAGGATGATGAGACTGATGACGATGAAAAACAACTACTGATGGCTGGTGATGAAACAATGATGATCACTTTGATGGCTGGTGATGAAACAATGATGATCACTTTGATGATAAAACTAGTGATGAGGATTAACGGATGAACAGACAGGATCAATGATGACAGTGACCAGTCTTGATTTGCATCACCAATAACCTTAAAAAATGGGAAAACGGTCAATAGTTACTAAAACGTCTGCTTTATAAATCTCTCCACGTAAATATAATTATTTATTTAACACATCCGCCCCACGGCCATGTGTTATGAATCAGGGCCATTGCCCGAATCGTCGCCTCTGCGGCGACGTTATTAACACGGGACGCGTTGAGTTATGTTGATACTGTATTGTTATTATTTATGCTTGTACACCATTGCCACCAACGCAGCAATCAACCAAATCATGCGTTGTCACACACGACATAATCATGAACGGGGTGGTGATGATGACGGCGGGGATAACCTCACCTCGTCTCGGCACTGCTTCTGGCACATCTGGCAATACCATCGCAGCTTCTGTAGGCCCTTGGCCTTGATGCGGTTGGCGATCGCCTTGGGCGTGAGGAAGCCGGCCTTCTCCTTCCCCATGTCGACGCGCCGAGCTTGCGAGCGCCTTGTACGGCCTCCACCACCACCAACACCTCCTCACTCAGTACCTCCTTCCTCGTCACCCACCCACCAACACCACCTCCTGCTAACCCACCACTCTTCGTCACCCACCACCACCTCCTCACCCACCACTCCTCTTCGTCACCCACCACCTCCTCTTCGTCATCCACCTCCTCACCCACCACCACCTCCTCACCCACCACTCCTCTTCGTCACCCACCACCTCCTCCTCACCCACCACTCCTCTTCGTCACCCACCACCACCTCCTCACTCACCACCACCTCCTCACCTAGGGAAGGCCGCCCTGAGCAACCCTCCTCACGGCTGTCGTAAAGCGGATGTGACGTCACCCCACCACCCCCTGTACAACCCCACTCAGAGACCTTGCCCCAACAGCGACTCGAAGGCTACACGGGGGGTGGGACCTTTGTCTTTGTGTACTCGCGTGTGTCGTAAAATGTTGTTTTTGCGACGGCCCAAAGGTGCCGTAAAACGATGCCCCCACGCGCGGGTCCCCATAACGACGAGTCAACAGGGAGAGCGAGGGGAGAGAGAGCCCCTGGCTCCTAGGGAGAGAGAGAGCCCCTGGCTCCTAGGGAGAGAGAGAGCCCCTGGCTCCTAGGGAGAGAGAGAGCCCCTGGCTCCTAGGGAGAGAGAGAGCCCCTGGCTCCTAGGGAGAGAGAGAGCCCCTGGCTCCTAGGGAGAGAGAGAGCGCCCCTGGCTCCTAGGGAGAGAGAGAGCCCCTGGCTCCTAGGGAGAGAGAGAGCCCCCGGCTCCTAGGGAGAGAGTCCCTGGCTCCTAGGGAGAGCACCTGGCTCCTAGGGAGAGAGCCCCTGGCTCCTAGGGAGAGAGAGAGCCCCTGGCTCCTAGGGAGAGAGAGAGCCCCTGGCTCCTAGGGAGAGAGAGAGCCCCTGGCTCCTAGGGAGAGAGAGAGCCCCTGGCTCCTAGGGAGAGAGAGAGCCCCTGGCTCCTAGGAAGAGAGAGAGAGTCCCTGGCTCCTAGGGAGAGAGCCCCTGGCTCCTAGGGAGAGAGAGAGCCCCTGGCTCCTAGGGAGAGAGACCCCTGTCTCCTCGGGTAGGAGGAAAGGAGGTGAGAAAACCTCTTGTCTTCTCATCGGAGGTAGGGAGAGGAGAGAGAACCCATCTGGAGAGAGAGAGAGAAAGGTGTGAGTGGTTCCCATCTCCTGGGATGAGCAAGGTGAAGTAAAGGTGTGGGAAGACCTCCCACCCCTTCCGTCTCCGAGGATAGCAGCAGAGGACACCCCGGTTTTGGGAGGAGAGGGAAGGAGAGACACAGAGACCATGCCTTCCAGCAGAGACGAGAAGAGCTAAATAATAGACCCCTATACCCTGCCACAGAAGCAATAGGAACAGACCCTGTCGCATGAGAGGGCAGTGGAGAGACAGCCCGTATCTTGACCCTGTGTCCTCCAGCAGAAAAGACAGTCTCCATCTCTTGGAAGAGGATAGGGGAAAGACCCCCCCCCCCATCTCCTGGGAGAGAAGTGATATCCTGTCTCGCGGCAAGAGAAGAACGGGCTATTTGGGAGAGAAAGAAGAGAGACCGCATCTTCAGAGAGACGCCTGTCTACCCGGTAGAGGAGGAGGCTAAGAGAGGGAGGGGTCCGTGTCTCCCTGGGTCTGGGTATTTTTCGGGGCCCCGCAATGGAGCAGTACACGATCCTGGGTCGCATCGGCGAAGGCGCCCATGGGATCGTGTTCAGAGCCAAGCACATCGAGGTGAGAGGGCCAAGTCCGTGCGTCACTAACATGCCAAGCACGTGGGACTTACGTCGCAACATAAACCTCAGCCCTTGACTACTCCACTGACACACACGTCACTGACAAGGCAAGAATACGTGGCGTGAGAATTAGCATAGCACGTCGAGAACACAGCGACACGTGTCACTGACACGATCGCAGCACGTGGACCCTGTACCACTCACATGTTTACACGATGTCTGCAACATGTTCCGCTACCCAGTAAACATGGAAATGTGGGGCCAACGTCGGCACGTGGTTGGAACTGTTGGACCAACGTTCGGCCAATGATGGCCTATCGTTCCATGTTTACTGGGCATGTGCCTGTATCAGGGTATATACAGTATATATGCATGTACAGTATATATGCTCAAGATCTATAAGTATCTTGGGGTCATCCTGGATTCAAAACTGAATTTTGAAGCTCACATTGATTATATTGGTAAAAAGACAAATAAAAATTGGTTTTCTGTATCGACACAAGCACTGCTTCCCCCCAATGTTCCGTTTGGAATTGATACAAGCTACCGTACTGCCTCTACTTGACTACTGTGACATCGTGTATAAATCAGCCCCAAGTACTGTACTGAAGAAGCTTGATTCCATCTATCACTCGACCTTAAGATTTACATTGAACTGCCCATATAGGACTCACCACTGTGATCTCTACGTTGGGTCAAACTTAACATCTCTTAATTTTCGACGGCTTGTGCACAAGATCGTATTTATTCACGATGTACTTACAAAAAAATCCGCAGACTACCTGCTGGATCTCCTCTCTGTTTCAAAGAACAAATTTGACCTCAGGTCTTCGATCACATACCAGCTTCACATTCCCTATTGCCGTACAGAAACTGGAGGAAGGGCCTTTGCTATTGATGCCCCCAGGGTCTGGAATGCTATTGCCAATAAGCTGCAACTTGAATCGCTACCAATGAGATCTCTCAAAACTGCTCTAGAGGAGTTGTACACCCCGAGCTGCCACTGCTATTCATTGGCGTAAAATAAAATGTTTCACTCCGGATGACGCTGCAAAGTATTATCTGTATTTTGATTTAGCGTGCTGATCTTAAAGGTGCATTGAAAAATGTGACACTCCGACTGATGCTTCTGTTGTTGTGGAGTAACTCATGCAGCCAGCTATGGCTCTAGGGTTTGGTGTTACATGTTATTTATGTAGTTTATTGTAAAAAATTCGGTCACAGTCCCTATGATCACTCTTACATTGCAATTATGGCTTTATTTTTTGGTGATTTCGAAAAGTTTTTTGGTTTGGACATGTTTGTTTTGTTGTAGTACGGAGTTAGACTGATGGCCTTACTCTAAGTTTTCTTGTGGTTGTTGTTGTTGTTTGACTTGCATCCCACTGGGATTTTTGCACACAGCGTTGGTGTACGGTGCTTTTTCAGGAATATTTTGCTGTTTTTTTCATGGAGTTTCTGTTTGCACAGTCACATAGTCACTTTAAGATGTTTTCTTGTTCGTGTTTTTTTGTTTGTTGTGGTTGCACCCGATTCAAGAGACGAATGGCTCACAGGCCTATACCAAATAAATAAACTGAAATAAACTGAAACTGAATGTACAGTATATATGCAGGGCTTAATTTCAACCGGTCCTGTCCGGGTCAGTGACCCGTGGAACTATTTCCTGACCCGGTATACCACATCCATCATACCTCTTGCCTATGACTGTGGCAACATCATACCTCTTGCCTATGACTGTGGCAACGACTAATCACGTACCATCTCTTGATTTAGCAGTGACCCACAAAATATGCATTGAAAATAAATCAAGCCATATATGTATATATTTTCATGGGATTTTCTTTCTATATTTCTGTATAATGTCTTTACATGTGGGCCGTGACCTCACCGCCAGTGAGCTTGCAACACATGCGTGGCCTCAAAGTGCACCTAGCCTGGCACGAGCACCATGGTGACCTCACTATTGTTGCCTGGGTGTCCACAGAGTGGGGAGACAGTGGCGCTGAAGAAAGTGGCCCTGAGGCGCCTGGAGGACGGGATTCCCAACCAGGCCCTGCGCGAGATCAAGGCCCTTGAGGAGATCGAGGACAACCCCTACGTGAGGGGACCCCTATCCCCTCCCTGCAGCCCTCTCTCCCCTACTCTCCCCACAGACCCTTCTCTCCGACCCTAACTTCTCACTGCAGAGCCTCTCCCCTATGCCATCTCCTACAGGCCCCCTCATTTATCCTTCCCTATCTCTACCCTACCCTCTCTCTACCAGACCCCGGCATCACCATCTCGACCCTTCTCCCCTTCACTCTCCATTCCATACTCTCTCCTGTAGACTCCTCTCCCCCGCACACCCTTTCTCCTCGGTTTGCGTTGTTTTTTTACAACGTTAATTCACCCCAACACCGTCGCGTGATCTGCACATGGTATAATTCACTTAAACCCTAAACAATCAATCCGTGCGCACGCAATTCACAGCACTCGCCGCTTCCTGAGACAAGTGACATTCATCGACAGCTCGGCACATTGTCACAACAACGCAGGTTGCTGGGTGATGTCTCGTTTTGATGGTGAATGAATGGTCAAATGTTGGCAAAATGACGGCGAAACATTGGTGAAATGACAGTGGAATTATTCTGACAATTATAGTGAAATGTATGTAAAATTTGAATTAATTGATGGTGTAAGTTTGAATGTCTAGGTATCTCCTGGGAGAGAATTCCAGAGTATGTGGGCTGCCACACATACTCGTAAGTAATATTACATTTAATTAATGGTGAAAACGATGGTGACAATGTACGTAAAACGAAGGTGAAAATGACGCTGAGATGTCACAACGGTCGCGTCGCGCAGGTTGTCAAGCTGCGCGACGTCTTCCCGCACGGCACGGGCTTTGTGCTCGCGTTCGAGTTCATGCTGTCCGACCTGGCCGAAGTGATCCGCGACTCGGAGCGCCCGCTCTCCCAGGCGCACGTCAAGAGCTACATGAGCATGCTGCTCAAGGGCGTCGCTTTCTGCCACCACAACTCCATCATGCACAGGGTGAGTGGCACGCGCGGGCACGTACACAACAGCCCTGGCATCTCACCCGCGGGCTGCAAACCACGCGCGTGCGCAACGACCTTGCAGCCCGACCACGTGTGTGCGTTGCGGGTGTGATGCGATCTTACTTTTCTGGGGTAGTCGTGGCAATGCACGTGGCCTGTAATCCAGCGCTGTGGAGGCAGAGGAGGGTTGGTGGATCAACGCACAAATGTTGCGAAACTCCCTTCTCGTGGGCGGCGAGGTGCTGTACCCTGGCTCCCAGGAGAAGGCGGTACTGTACAGCGAAGCGGGGACCTGAGTTGTTGCTGCTCTGGAGACCGTGAGATCATTGATCGATGTTCGGTCGCCGGGTTGATGATGGTATTAGGTAATCGTGATTTCTCACTGAACAGGGTGGGGCGCGTGAAGGCTGCCATCTTCAGCACCAGTCTGGACGAATATCATTGTCCTATCTTCAGAGGGTAGAGTGTTACCCCGTCGCACGTGTGGATTTTCTCTGGGTTCTATGGTTTCCTCCCACATGTATGAACACTCTTAAGTATTGGCTGACAACATCTTATCCAATTTGCGCCTGTGTGTTTGAGGACTGTGCAGCGTTGTGTGATGCGGTTGCATGAATTACACTTTTAAAAATATATTATTTATTATTGACACTCATACATCCGAGCCCAGCCAGTGCAACTGTTTCCCACTGGCTATTTGCAGAGCCGAGCCGGAGCCAAACCCGTGCTCTGCTGGCCACACAAGACATCTTAAATCTGGTTAATGGCACAACACGGGAGCCAGGGTGGGGATAAGGACCTATTCTGTACTCGGGACGTAAGCACACCATGACAACGGTTTCACCACGTCTTCTCCATGCAGTGCAACTCGTCGTGTGGCTAGCGGCATGGCAAAGGCTACGCAGTGGAAAAACAACACGGCGCCTCCCGAGCAGTGCCGGGCAGGCTCGGCACAGCCCGGGTACGGTTCAGTTGACAGTGGAAAAGCAGCATTGATCTCTGATCCATGTGTGTGTTGGACCTTCTGGGGAGTGGGAGTGTAGTGTAGTGAGCTGCACTATGAGCCCAGCAACCCGAGTTCAATTCCTGCTCAGCGAAAATTTGGAGACGAATATCTCACCCGGTCTTGGTCATCCCCTCGGTCGACTTAGCCTTCATTGAGTAGCTGGTCGAGTGTGTAGACAGCACTGTATTTATGTCTGTTGAACTTCTCTCGCAACCGTACATAGCCAACCGTGATAATCGGAGGTGTGAGGGGAGACAAAGGCGGCCGCGCACGGTAGATCGCTGCTGATACGGGGGATCTTTGTTTCGCAGGATCTGAAGCCAGCGAACCTCCTCATCAGCTCCATGGGCCACCTCAAGATCGCTGACTTCGGCCTCGCTCGCGTCTTCTCCAACGACGGAGACCGCCTCTACAGCCACCAGGTCGCCACGCGGTGAGCACGCACGGAACAAAGGGTCAGCAGTCGTGGGGTGAGTTGTCTATGGGGCGAGGAATCGCTGCTCACTTGGTGTAAGAGGCAGCCTGACTGCTGAATTTATGCCACAGTAAGAATCCGAATGTTTCGCCATCGTTGGATGTTTGTACCCAATGTTAATTTCACTAATACCCCATGGGCCAACGTTGACATGTGGTTGGAACCGCTGGACCAACATTCCACGTGCACTGGGTCTCACTTGCAAGTGACGCGCCACTTTGTCGCAGGCATCTTCGCAGGTTTGACCGATTTAACTCGAGACGTGAGGGTTACCAGGACCACAGACGGAGAAAGATGAGTGTCTCGCGGGATGAGTACTGACACGGTGGCGTGTGTGTCGGTGTTTGTTTTGTCGGGTGGCGTGAACTCCAACCCAAGTTGGTACCGCGCACCTGAGCTGCTGTACGGAGCCCGAAAGTACGACGAGGGTGTGGACTTGTGGTAAGCGCCAGCCTGCTCGTAATCGCGCCACGGCGTACGGAGAGAGACGATCGTGTGCCGCTCCGAGTCTGAACCAAGGCTGTGGTGTGTTACAGAGAATATCACCAGTTTATCCGTCAGTCCCTCTATCTGTCCGTTCCTCTGTCCGTTTAGTTGAACTGGAATTTAAAAAAAACGTCATTTGTCTATTTCTGCAGTAAGTCTCAAGACCTTCATTTAGGAGGGTCCTGCATTGACTAATTCGGTGCCAGTTCAGCGGCTCCAAAATGGTGTCGCTGCCCTGAGCCACCTGGCCGCTTCTGCGTGTGCACTCGCGCGTTAATTTAATTGCGCGCGTGACTTTGCTTGTGCGTGCGTGCGCATCGCATGTAGGGAGCAGTAGTGCAGTAGTTAGCGCGCTGCATCATGAACCCGGCGACACGGGTTCGATTCCCGCTCACGGTCAACACCAGTAACAATTATCTGAACTGGCACTGGGCCTCACCTAGGTCGACTCATCCTCAATTGAGTACCTGGTGCAGTGTTTATATATCACCGCTGGGGAGACAAAGGCGATCGGGCGTGGTGCTGGCTACCCACACCTTCGTGTGTGCCATTGCTAGCCTTCATAGGTGCTTGCTAACAGCACTTGTCCCTGTAGTCTGTTAAGGCTACACGGGGGATCTTTGTCTTTGTGTACGTCGCATAGGGCGGTGGGCTGCATCCTGGGCGAGCTCCTCAACTGCTCCCCGCTCTTCCCCGGAGAGAACGACATCGAGCAGCTGTGCTGCGTGCTGCGTGTGCTGGGGACCCCCAACCAGCACGTGTGGCCGGTATAGACCCCCTCGTTGCCAGACGACTCATGAGTCGTCATCCCCACATTGAGTCCACGTCCAGGTGTCAGATAGGTTCGCTTTCCTCTCGTTGGCGTACAAACGGTGCAGACAGAAGGACGGAGGCGGACATTATAAGACAAGAATGTGCAAATGAAACGGTACCGATGAAACAACACAAGTGAGCCAGTGAGACCAGTTAATTAACCCTTGGCTCAAATTGTCACCTCAAATCGCGACGATCCTTCAACTTACCTAAGAGAGGGCTGTAAGGAAGGGCTGAACCGTTACCTCCCTGTCATCATCTTTCTCATCATTCCCATCATGATCATCATTGTCGTCATCATCTTTCTCATCATTCCCATCATGATCATCATCGTCGTCATCATTGTCAGCCTGCAGCCGTCGCCACCTTCCACGTGACGATTTGTCCACTCTCCCCGTTTCCCCCCCCCACCTTTCCCCACACTCATCCAACTCGCCCACCTCGCCACGCTCAACTCGCCCCACTTACCACCACGACTCTCACTCCACCCATGTCCCTGGCAGGAGATAACGGAGTTGCCGGATTACAACAAGATCGCGTTCCGCGAGAACGCGGCGCTGCCCCTGGAGGAGGTGGTTCCGGACGCGCCGCCCGAGGCCGTGGAGCTGCTGCGCCGGCTGCTCGTGTACCCGTCGCGCCAGCGCATCCCCGCCAGCGAGGTCAGCGAGCGCCGACAAAGGCCGGCACGCCCTGCGCGGCGCAGCCCTTGTCCAGCACGAGGGCTGAACCCGCGTTGGTGCGACGCGGGGTGGATTTATTGCGGAGTGGATTCGAGACTATGTGCGGCCTCGTGGCAAGACACAGTGGCGGATGAATTTCATATTTAACAATGATGAACACATTCCTGCGGAGGGAGCTGGTAGGAACGTTGGGTCGCTCGGTCAATGGCCAGGGTCAACGGCGGTGTGGTGTATTCCGCAAATATGCCCAACTGTGAGGGCGGGCACAAGCCGGCGTGAGTAGGTTAAATATTGAGTTCTATAAGGGCACCACGGGGTGACCAGCCCCTCCCATTTTTGGATGCACGACGGACGGACGGACACAATAATCCCCTGTGGGCTGGTGTAACCAGGAGGTTCCTACCAGTACTATTGTTTCTATATACAGTCGGGAAGACTGATTGGTGCCCGAGGTCACTCGTTGTGAGTTGCTTCCCTGCCCTCTTGAGTTCTCACCTGGTTAAACTGTGGTGGTATTAGCCATAAACTGCAGTGACACCTGGTTAAACTGCGGTGTCTTATCAGCAGTAAATATCCGACCACACGCGGTCTGCTTCACCCACAGTGGACGTTAAAGATCCCGTGACGTCATTCGCAAAAGAGTAGGGCCACTTTTGTGAAAGCGTCACTCTCCAAATTATTCAAGTTTGAAAAATGTACACCGCAAATGACTCAATTGGAATATACATAGCCAACCGTCGTCCCCCTCCTGCGAAAACTTAGCAGGACCCTCCTGAACAATAATTCACGAGACTTTAGTGAGGCTTTCTGTGGTAAATGAACTTAATCATAAAACTTCATCACACAACTCAGCTTAGTCCACAACACACAGAGGCGCGTATTTGTATTAAGTTGCTTTTAGCCAATTCAAAAGTGCTTATACGTGCGGAAGGAAACCGGAGCACCCAGAGAAAACCCACACGTTTGAGGGGGCAGCACTCTATCCCATGCAGATGGAACAGATGGAGATTAGTTTGCACTTTGCTGTACCACCCATGGGGTTAGGGGGTTCACATGTCGCACGCCACTCGTCCTGTATCTTGTCGCGTGTCACACGTATCGTGTAGCGCGTGCCGCGCTGTCATGCGCATCGTGTCTGGTATCACGTGCCTTGTCTGTATCGCATGTCACGTGTCTTGTCGTGCGGCGTCATGTGTGAACGTGTCGTGCATTACATGTTGCGCCTCGTATCGCGTGTCATACATGTCAAGTGCCGTGTCACACGTGTGTGCCGCCGCAGGCCCTGCTGCACCCGTACTTCTTCACGGCGCCGCTGCCCGCTCACCACTCGGAGCTGCCCATCCCGCAGAGGGGGGCGCGGGGGTCTCGGCGCGGGGTGGGGGGCGGGGGGCGCCCCCCGGCCGTGGAGCGCCCCCTAATGGAGTCGCTCGTCGACCCGGCCACCGTCACCCCCTTCGCTGTTGCCTAGAGGGGCACCCAGATTCCCACAGAGGTGTCCCCCTGGTGTTCACAGAGGGAACCCCTAATACAGGGGTCTCTTGATACAGAAGTCTCCTGTACATTCATAGGGGTCTCTGAACAAGTCACAGAAGTCGCTGATATAGGGGTCTTCAGGACACGGGTTGCTGATACTCACAGAGGTCCATGACGCACACAAAGACAAAGTTTCCCCGTATAGCCTTTGTCAGACTCTTGGGGCAAGTGCTGTTAGTGAGCACCTATTATGACGGCACAACACAAGGGGGGGGTGTTGTGACCAGCACCACACCCCCCCCCCTTGTCTCTCCACTGCTTACGTTTACACATTTCACCAGGTACTCATTTGAGGTTGAGTCTACCTAGGGGAGACCCAGTATCTAATTATATAATTTCCACCAATGTTAACCACGGCCCCGGTTTGCAACGCATATCGCTAACCATTGCACCACCACTCCAGACACCAGAGGGGAGTCCTCCCGCCACCGTGGCCGACACGGTTATCCCTGTTGTCATTCCACGTGTCCAGTGGTGGAAATTGCACATTCCTGTGATTGGATTATGTACGCTTGTATATAAACTGTACATAACAAAAGAGCCATTATTCGTGTGGTGAATCGTCGCATTTTCACATCGGTCTACTCACAACACGAGCAATCATCATCAGGTACAAATGAATGAGAAAACAAACCTTAAATTTTGATTGAAAGCTTTCGTGACTGCAGGGATTCATATTCTTGGTTTCTTTTGGTAAAGTCACGTAGAAGGGAAACAAGAAAATGATAAAAATATAAAACAATAAAATTCTCACGACGTTTCGATTGCAACACCAGCAATCATCATCAGGTGTGTTGCAGTCGAAACGTCGTGAGAATTTTATTGTTTTATATTTTTATAATTTTATTGTTTCCCTTCTACGTGACTTTACCAAAAGAACCAAGAATATAAAACAAACCTTGTAAACTTAGAAATAGAAAGCAAAACAACACAGAGAGTCGGCTAACATAACAGTCAACACCCCACCTGGTTGATTACGTTCTTCCAAAGATTGCTCATTCATTCGTACCTGATGATGATTGCTTGTGTTGCAATCGAAACATCGTATGCTATTATTTAATTTATTTTTCTTTCTACGTGACTTTACCGAAAGAACCAAATAGTAACAGAATTGTCATAACAACACTAATTTTGATTAATTTTCATTATTAACTATTTGATCATTTAAATTTACGAAGGTCACCTTTTATTCACTCCATGAAGGTGCATTTTGCTTCTCCATGGGAGAATGGAGCAGCATACATTTTGAAAAATTTTCTAATGATTGTTATTAAACACTTTGATTCTAATGATTCTACCAGGGCTTTTCATTCTGTGAAATGAATATGTGATTGTTATAATTGTACTCTCCATTTTGCTTCGTTCTACTACAAAGTTTAAAGTATTTTTTATAGTTATAATTACTTTTAATATTTTATAATTATAAGAGAATTTCAATATAATATTGTGAACATCTGCAGTTTTAGTTAGACGTTGAATATTTTCAAGTGAATTTTATGCTAAATTTCAGCTTTCCAACGCCACATTTTTAATAAATGTTTTCTCCTACAACATCAGAGTGCAGCGCCACATTAAATACGCACTACAATGACAATAGTTTAAAGCGATTTGAAGCATGTTTTATTTAAAAATGGAAATATGGTTTGGGGGGGGGGGCAGAGCTTTGTGACGTCATATTTGAGGGGGGTCTGACTTTTTGTGACGCCGTGTGACGAGGGGGGGAGGGGGGGGTCAAAAATCGGCCAAAATCACGTGACGTCATTTCTGGAGGCCCCTTGGATTAATTCTGGGGTCAACAATTTATTTTCAACTTTTGATCGCAAATGAAAGTGCGTGCGTGCGAAAAAACTAATTTCTTTTCACCTCGGTGTTTTTATTCTCCATACGCCACACGAGAGATGGAAAGGAACTTGAACGGTTGCCCGTCCCCCCGTTGACGAAGCCTCCGAGGAACAACCCTTCCCCTCGTGGACTGCCCAGGCTCGTCCTGGTCTCGCTACGAGTGCAGTAGGTGGCGACAGAGGGCCAGCACTGCCGACTCGGTACAGCAGCGAAGCGACTTGTGCTCCAACCCGACGCAAGAGGTCACAACGCGTCGCGTGTTTGCTCTGCGTGTCATCGGAGATGCCCCCATCGGGAGGGATTAATTATCCAGGCGAAAATAGAATAAATGAAAATGTCAACAAATATGTGCTTAAAAGTTTGCCCAGACCTCGAGGAGGGTGCAAGTTGTACCGTTAAAATTGTCGACACCGAGGGTCCTCAGCACCTTGCCACTACCCTATCCTCCGCCCTCCGCCTTACCACCACCCTACATTTGTCCAAGTTTACCAAGCTTACCCGCTCCAACACAAACAATGCAAAAGGCGTTCCACACAGCACGCACCCCGACGATTGTCAAACACGTGCCACAGGATGGAGAGAATTCCCATTCCAACGAAGGTTGAGCAAGCTATTTGCTGGCGCATTGTCAGCGGTGCGCATGCACAATGAACACAACTCAAGACAGATACCGCGTGCACGTGTGCGCGTGTGTTCGTGTGCGTACCAATCATCATACATAAAGACAGACATACACACGCACGCTTCTGAAACTGACCGCGGTCAGTCCGCGTTCAATCGGCTCAAGTGTCCATGGGCCGATTGAACGCGGAGATAGAGGAGAGAGAGGAGGGAGGCCGATGTCAAATGAACCCTTCCCCCGGCCAAATTAGGGCAATTATAGATTCGCAGCGGTGATTACCGCGAGACGCGAAAGATAAATGCTGCAGACACACAAGCGCGTATACATCCACACACAGGCGTATACACAAATACAAAGATCCCCCCCCTTCCCCATATAGTCTTAACAGACTGCTGGGGCAAGTGCAAGCGAGCACCTATGAAGATCTGAACGGCACACACGAAGGGGTTGGTGGCCAACACCACGCCCGGCCGCCTTTGCCTCCCCAATGGTGATGATACACCGCACCAAGTGCTCGTTTGCCGAGTCGATCCAGGGGAGGCCCTGGGCCGGTTCAAATATTCGCAGACACTGTTGTTGGTCGTGAGCGGGAATCGATCTCGGGTCGCAGGGTTCGGAGCGTAGTGCGCCCAACCGATGCGCCACCGCTCTCCACAGCCAGACGGGCGCGCGCGCGCACACTCACAAATATTCGGGCAGGTGTGGGTAAAGGCGCAGCCCTGCAATTGCCCGCTCGCGCTACTGTTGGCGGAAGCGCCCCCACTTTAGAGGGAACTCTGCAGAGGATCCTCCTCTGGAGGGTAACTGTTGGCCTACTCTTCCACGCTCAGGCCTGCCGCCTTGGGTTGCACAGGCGGACAATGTTCACTCACCGCTCGGACAGAACATTCAGTGTTGTGACAAATATAGAGGGACATGTTCCCCGGCGGGACTAACAGATGCACAGACGTATTTAGTAGTTAGGCAGGTGCACAGACAAAACGCACTGTTCACGAACGATATAGAGACAGACAGCTGGAGACACAGAGAGGAGATGCCTTGGTTGATGGACGCACAGAAAACACAGCTTATCCAGCAATCTCGAACCCTACTAAATCTCACTTATCCCAGGTCCCACCAGCATCACCACCGTTCCAGGTCTCCGTATTCCCATTTCCGTCCACCACTCATCCAGATCTTCCTTCGCCCAGGCCACATGATCCAACAACCCTTCGCTCCACGGGCCAAGGTTCTTATTCTCAGATCCAACATTCACCATCCCAGATCTCCCAGATCCCAACCTCCACCACCAACTTCCCAGGTCTCCTCATGCCCCCAGTCTTCACGGCTGCTGTTGTTGTTGTTGGTGCTGTATGGCTGCTATGGTTGCTATCTCCGAGTTCCGGGCGTCCTTAATCCCCAAATCGCTGTGTTTGTTTTTACTGCCTGGCAGACGAAAGTTTCCATTCTCAACGCGAGCATCGGGCGGCGCTTTCACTCTGTCGCCTGCCCTGAGCCATAGGTGGATATTCCACATCTCCATTGTGGAGTTGTTGATCACCTATGAAGGCCAGCACCACACACACGGGGGGGGGGGTGTCTGTACCACTCCCGGCCGCCTTTGTCTCCCCGTGCCAATTTCTACACACCGCACCAGGTGCTCATTTGAATTTGCGTCGACCTAGGGGAGGGCCAGAACCGGTTCAAATATTGCTATTGGCCCTGAGCGGCAAACGAACTCGGATCAGCTGGGTTCATAGCGCAGTGCGCTAACCACTGCGCTACCGCTCTCTTACTTACACACATAGATACATCAACCCCCCCTTAGCCACTAAGTGGCAGTAACGTCACCATGGCGCTTGTGCCAGGCTATGTGCACTTTAAGGCCATGTGAAGTGGCCTTCAAGGGCACGTACATACAGACATACACACACACACGCACGTTTCTAAAACTGACTGCGGTCCGTACATTATCAAAGCGAAGACTTGTAATCATGGGTGTCGCTGAAGAATTTGACTTTTTAAAATACATTTGAGTTAAAATTCCTTCTGGTGAGATCCGGGCTTTAGTGAAGAGAGCTTGTAAGCAGGGGGGGGGGGGATTAGGGGAGAGGGAAGGAGGTGAGAGAGACATTGAGTCACGGATAAAAGCAAAGACGAAAAGTGGTCGATGCTGCTATTGCTGCTGTAATGATGCTGCCATGGCTATGATGCACACACACATACACATGTGTGTGTGTGTGCATCAACACCTTCTTGGTGAACACACTCAGACGGGGTCCACAAATAAGTGTTCTGCTCGACTGCCCCTGAGTAACAGTGCATTGTGTCTGGAGCTCAGCAATGGAACGCCCACCGAGCAGGAGATGGAGCGGCGAAATCTGTCTCGGTATGCAGGCGCTGGGGTGCTTAGGGAGGCCTTCATCCAGCAGTGGATTGACCATGGCTGATGATGATGATGAGAATGTATGAGACCATGATCCACCACTCTCACCATCATCATAAACACAAACATCATCAATAGTACCCACATCATCAACATCACCAACGGTGTAGTATTATTGCTCAAGCGTATTTCGTGTAACGAGGTGGTGAGAACTGAAGAGACCAGACCGAGTCCAATTTGCTAGTGACCTGGGTCACAAACATGACATAGACCCATACACGTCGAGATACATAGACCCAGATACATCCAGATACATAGACCCAGATACATGGAGATACGTGGACCCATATATATCGAGAGATACGTAGACCCATATACATCCAGATACATAGACCCAGATACATGGAGATACGTAGACCCACAAACATCGAGAGATACGTGGACCCATATACATCCATATACATAGACCCAGATACATGGAGATACGTAGACCCAAATATATATCGAAAATATACATAGACCCATATAGATCCAGATACATAGACCCAAATACATGGAGATACGTAGACCCACAAACATCGAGAGATACATAGACCCACATATATATCGAGAGATACATAGAGACCAATTGAGATACATAGAGATGCATAGAGACACTTAGAGACTATGCACAGAGAGATACAAAGATATACATAGAGGAGCAATAGAGATACGTAGATACCCATAGAGATACACGGATATCCCAGAGCGAAAGCGATATATACAGTATATAGTTTCCACTTTCAAGTGTATTTTGTGTATCCAGGTGAGAACTCAAGAGACAAGGATGAGTCATTTACAAGAGTGACCTGGGTCATCAAAATAACAAAAACAAAAATAAAATATTGTGAAACAATAAAGCAAAATAGAAATTGGAGTAAAAACAAAAAGCAACTGCATTACGTGAGAAATATAAAATAATGTTAAATAAAGAAGTCCCTACTCTTTGGTTCTTTCGGTAAAGTCACGTAGGTATAAAAATAAAATAAAATAAATTAAATCACGACGTTTCGGGCGCAACACAAGCGTCCGTCATCAGGTGTGACAACCACAGCAAGAAACAATTGCTGAAGTGGGCAAAAGGGGGGCTGCTTGTATCAAGAGGCTTATAGGTAAGAGAGGGGGGGGGGGGGCGGAGCCAGGGAGGAGAGACAGAGAGGGTGGGGGTAGGGGGAGTGGGGTGCTGCACGACGACAAAGCCGGGGCTGGGCAGCGAGCGGGGCTGGGAGTAGGAGGCTGAAGAATGCTGGAGATGCGGATATGAAGGCAACACTATAAAGCGGTTAAGATTTTACCTGGTTAATAACATCTATCCAATGATTGCTCAATTTGTATCCATCTTCTCGGTTGAAGTTATGTCTGTGTTTATATATATCTGAATGGCTTCATGAACAAACCTTTGATAGTAGCCGGAAGGTTTGCAGAGCACCTGGGAAATAAACAATATCATGAGAGCCCACAGCGTTATAGCAATGGTCAGCCACGGCGGAGGTATTAGTCCTGCCGTGTTTCAGATCTGCCTTGTGCTCGCGAACACGGTCCGACACATGCCGTTTCGTTTCCCCAATGTAACAATCACCACAGGAGCAACGTAGTTTGTAGACTCCAGGATATTGCATGTCAGGAATGACATCCTTCACAGATGGGATTAGACCACGTATTTTGTGTACTGTACTGAATCGGAACTGGATCTTGTGTTTGTTTAAGATTTTGGCAATCTTTTTGGTAACGCCTGCTATGTATGGTAACGTGATGGTTTTGATCGGCGTCTCTTATTGTTATTTTATTTTTATACCCACGTGACTTTACCGAAAGAACCAAAGAGTATGGATCCCTGCAGTCACGAAAACTTCAACTCTAGAAAGAATTCCCTGTAGTAGTTTTTCTTTGTCTCGGGCAGATAATTTTTCGACTGGACACAAGTACAAATGAAGCTAGAGAGACATTCAACAGATAGAGGGTGACTATTGTACTGCAGTAGAATGTAACCTTACAAGGATGTATCATCATCACCATCACCGCAATCATCATCACCACCACCGCAATCATCATCATCATCACCAACATCATCACCACCATCATCACCATCATCACAATCATCATCACCACCATTACCATCATCGCAATCATCATCACCACCATCATCATGATCACCACAATCACTGTTGAGTCGCGCCGTCGGGAAGATTTGTAACGCGTGCGATGCTGAAACTGGACCTTTCCCCGCCATGGGAACGGCGAGTTTATGAGTTCATGATATTGAGTCGCGGGTCAATTTAGGCGATCGTGTCACGTGGTGCCCCGTCGCGACCGCACGGCGCCGCCGTGTCGCGCTTATATCGCGACATCTCCTGCTGCTTCTTATCGCGAACCAGCATAGCGCGGCTCACAAAGATAAATACACAAGTCCCCCGTATAGCCTTCAACATACTGTTGATGCACAAAGGGGGGTTCGGTGTGGCCAACACCACGTCCAGACGCATTCGTCTCCCAGTGAGGATGCGTTGACGCATGTCGCCAGGTATTCATCTAAGGCTGAGTTAGTCTATGGGGGAGCCTCCAGAACCGGTTCATGTATTCGTCACCGATGTTGGCCGTGAATAGGCATCGAACTCCGCACATTCAGTCACACGGACACAGTCACACATACGGTCACACATACACGGTCACACACACACACGGTCACACACACACACGGTCACACACACACACGGTCACACACACACACGGTCACACACACACACGGTCACACACACACACGGTCACACACACACACGGTCACACACACACGGTCACACACACACGGTCACACACACACGGTCACACACACACGGTCACACACACACGGTCACACACACACGGTCACACACACACGGTCACACACACACGGTCACACACACACGGTCACACACACACGGTCACACACACACGGATACAGTCACACACACACGGATACAGTCACACTCACAGACTGTTGGGGCAAGTGCTGTTAGCGAGCACCTATGAAGGCCGGAACGGTACACGAGGGGGTGGGTGGCCAGCACCACGCCCAGCCGCCTTTGTATCCCCAGTGGCGATGTTTACACACCGAACCAGGAACTCATTTGAGGTCGAGTCGACCTAGGGGAGGCCCACGACCGGCCCAGATAATCGTCACTGGGTGTTGGCCGTGAGCGGGAATCGAACCTGGGTCGCCGGGTTCATAGCGCAGCGCGTTAACCGCTACACTACCACACAACCACACACACAACCACACACACAGTCACACACACAGACACAACCACACACAGTCACACCCCCCAAACCCGCTTCTCTCCCCTACACAGTGCTTGCTCATCGCAGAATTTTGGCCCATCCATTGTGTAGGTACGCAATAATCTGTCAAAACCTGACCCCTCCCCCCACTCCCTGTACGCACGCGGACTTTTTACCCCCCCCCCCACCTGCGTACGTACACTTGACGCACCCCC
Organism: Petromyzon marinus; assembly: GCF_048934315.1. NCBI lineage: Eukaryota > Metazoa > Chordata > Hyperoartia > Petromyzontiformes > Petromyzontidae > Petromyzon > Petromyzon marinus. The sequence goes on along the minus strand of NC_133696.1, from coordinate 8,514,629 downwards.
CATCCCCGAATCCTATAGAACGGCCGATATTTAATCCACACAGAAACGATCAAGGATGAATAATATTAACGTGTTTAAGCAAACAGATAGCCCACCGCCGGCTGCATTAAATCATTAAGTTGCGTACCCTGGCCACTTATTTTGCTGAGCTGCGTGATAGCTGCGGTCAGGGGCACGGTGACATACGAGTGACACCTCTCCCACAGTCCCACTTCTCCCGGCAGTACTTGTTGTCTGACAGCTGAAGACACTGAACTGTGGCTCATTTGAAGGCCAATGTAGACAAATTATTATCGAGGCTTCACCCCCCCCCCCCCCCCGTTTCCTATGCGTACGTTGTCAGTAGACCCCCCATACGCAAGCGAACGCATTTGGGTTAACCCCCTCCATGCGTACGTACTAAATGGATGGCCCCTAAGAACAACAACAACAACGGCGGCGGCGGTGGTGACATGAGCTCGCATCACGGAGCCCGCGGGATGAGTATCGCATCATCACCACCATCACCACATCCTCCTCCTCCTCCACGTGCCCGCCGGGCGCTCTCACGACCGTTGCCGCGTGCGCCACGTGAAGGGCCCACGTGACCGGAGAACTAGCGCCGCCTCACTGCCATCTGCGAGTCGCACAGCGATACGTGATTGGACGAATTCTTCCGCTGGTAGAGAGTGCGCAACGGTGAGTGAGTGTCTTGGACAAGGTGAACGCACAGATAGTGGGGATTGCACGCCACGCGTTCTCAATAAATTTCATTCGCGTTACCGCGGCAAACCTCACTCAGTCTCAAGACTCCTATTCAGGAGGGTCCTGCCAGCTACGTTGGGATGTCTGGGCAGTTCAATAAAAAAAACCGTGTTTAAATTGCCACGTATGTATGTTGAACGTCTTTCTCTCCGTACGTAGCCAACCGTGCTAATGGCAGGAGGAGGAGGAGCAAATAGGGAGTGTGTGGATAACGCTTACGGGCGAGAGGACAAACACTCCTCGCAGGTCTGCAGGACAGCACACGGTCTCACGGTCTCTGTTGTACACGCGTGGCGTCTGACTTGACTTCGGAGTACTCAGAGACGGGGAGAGGGTGGGATGTGAGGTGGGCGGTGGGCAAAGAAGAGGTGATGTGGGGGGGGGTGACAGAGAGGGGATTTACTAATATTACTATTTTATCTTTTACCAGGTACTGCCCACTGAGCTATTCAGCTCTTTTTTTTTCACAAGCGACCTGGCCACACACGATAACTCACCGAAGCGGCTTGTCTCGTGGACATTGGCATAGCATCCAAACACATCGAAACGCGTGCTTCGAAATGTGGAGAGGGGAAATAACCGGAGGACCCGGAGGAGGAGGGAAAAAAAATAAAAAAATCCACGCCTCAAGGTCGGGATCGAACCCACGGCCTCCTCCACACCAGGCGAGGGAGATCGCCCCACTGCTGAGCCCGATGTGAGAGCGGTGGCGGGGACAGGGCGGGGTGCGGTGCTGAGACGAGGGAAGCGGTGGGGGAGGTGGAACTCTGAGACGAGGAGGTGGTGAGAGAAGCTCTGGGTTGGTGTGCGAGCACCCAGGACTGGTCCAGGCGGCACGTCCCCCCACCCCATCCCACCCCAGATCATTATCGCCGTCAACCGCGATCGATCCACTGCTGGATGAAGGCCCTCTCCTTCAAGTCGCCGCATTTTAGTGTTGTTTTTTTTTTTGGGGGGCCACATATCGAAGTGGGGTGCGTGGAGCGGGGTTGTTGGTGGGGGCACGAACGCTCCCCCCCCACACACACCCACCCACCCACTCCAGCCCGGTGAACATCAGTGGCTTAACAAAAAAACATTGCGCAATCGGTTCTCCACCTAAAGGCGGCTCAGCTCCACTCCTTGGAATTAAAACTTCCTTCGCACCTTCGATCAGCGCCGTTGGCTATGTACGGCGCGAAAGAAGTTCAACGTGCGCACAGTACGTTTTAACACGTAGGCTTTCGCGTCCAATATTATTCATGATAACGGTTTTTGGGTTAGTTTACGTAAATATCCACGTGTATTACCTTTGAATCTTCGCACCTTTTGAGGAACGCCAGGTAAAGACATACATTTTACACGCCTGATGCGGAGATCCAACAAATTTTCTGGTTTTAAGAAAAGTAATGCGCATTTAGACTAACGCGATCTAACCCACAAACCTTTATTATGAATAATATTCGTCCGCGAAAGCTTACGTGTTAAACTGACTAACCTCTATGGGGTGGATACTTTTCTTAAAACCAGAAAATTGGTTGAAACTCCGCATTAAGCGTGTAAAATGTATGTGTTCACTGGCGTTCCTCAAAAGGTGCGGCGATTCAAAGGTAATACACGTTTAGACTTCCGCTATCGAACCCAAAAACCTTTATTATGGACGCATACAGTGCCCACATCGGGGTTGGTGTGGCATGCGACGAGCAGTAATCTCAGTGGCCGGGAGAAGCGCTTCCCACATGACGGCGTGGACCAGAGGTGACTTGGAGAAGGTGACCTCAGAGGTAACTCTGTGGTATCCCATTCCGCGGGCCGTTCTCCAATACGGAGCTTGTTGCACTGCTCTGCTAGAGTTGTACGCGACGATCCCGATAGTACAATCGGATAGCACGGGCGGGTGGGGGGGGGGGGATGGGGGGGGGGAATTTGGGGGGGGGGGGTTGGTGGACAGCGGACAGATGGGTTGTCCGGAAACACGGAGCAGGAGGGGGGGACACGCGATCCGTGTGGACGGAATCAAAAAGTTTCTGTCAAAGACTTCCATTCACGGAGCCCTTTCCTCTCCCTCCTCCCTCCCTCTCTCTCCAGCTCGTCTGCAACATCTACCCGCACTCCCCCCGCCCCTCCACCCCCCCCACCCCTTCCTTACCGACCAATAACCCCATCGCCCTCCATCATGATCATCAGCATCTTCAGCATCACGAACACAACCAGCGTTCAAGTGGCGCCCCCCCCCCCCCACCCCCCACCAAACAGTGGAGGAGCGAATTCTGCGAGTTCCAAATCCCGGACTTTGAGAGCGCACGTTATGTCAGTAAATATGTTAACACCGCTATTGACCAAGCCGGCTTTCATCATTAAACATCAACAACACCAACTCAACACACGTGTCAATCGTACTGCAGTCTGGCCTTAAAACTAAATATTTCAGAGACGACGTTTCGGGCAATGACGCTTCTTCATAATAGCAGACCTCCGTTTAGCGCGGTTGGCTACGCACGGTGTGAAAGGTGTTCAACAAACATGCATGTGATGTATGTGATATGCAAGAAGGGAAATTGCCCGAGACGTCACCGAGTGTGGATAAGGACGCGATTGAAATGACCTTTCAGAAGTAGTTCTGCAATGTCATCGTCCACGTGCAGCTCTCTGCCACAACATAATCCACTGCTTTATAGAAGGGTTGCCAGATAAATAAATATCTGACGCCGACAACAAACGCGGGTTCAAATTGAGAAACATTATACTTTTATCGATGTATGCGCGACGCTCAATTAGTTGGCTGTGGAAGCGTCCTCATATATACAGTATAGAGGATTCCAGAGCTTTGGAAATTGTCGGCAGCACACTTGGGGCTCACTGGCTGGCTGCTTGCCACACAAGGGAGCGGTGGCCGAGTGGGAAGAGGCGGGATCTGTCGGGAAGTTTCAACCCACCCGCAGGAGGGGTTGACTGCCGTCTACGAGTGGACTGCACCGTGCACCCGTACACATAGCACGATAGTTTCAAGCAGTGCTTCTTCACGTGGAGTGCACGTACACCCCCTCCCCGCCGGGATGTGAGATGCCCTTTCTGGGGGTGCGAGAGATGGCCAGATGTTTTTTTCGAAGGTAAATAATCGAAACGCAAATTAAGCACGGGCACGTGAGTGCAACTACTTAGTTTCATTAAACCCTCTATGTATTTATTAACATAAAAAATTACGATTGAGAATCAAAGGGGTGCAAAGCTGCAGTAAAGTTTTAAAAAGCACTGGCTGAAACGATTAAACCATTTCTATCTTATCAGGTAAGGCCCACTGAGATATATAGCACGTTTTCATAAGAGCTATATAGCTGGCCACAAATGATAGCTCAACGAAGTGGCTTATCACCACGTGGAAATGTATAGCTGCCAAACACTCTAAACGTGTGATGTTTATTCTAAAATGTGGAGGGAAACCCCGGAGGGAACCGGAGACAAATCCACGCGACCACAGAGACACCGCAAACTCCAAATATACAACAGGGGTCAGGGTCGGGATCGAACCCACGAATTGACTGCATACCAGGCGAGGGAGTTAACATCTCGCCACCGTTTGATGTGATGCTGCACGCTGTGATGATGGCAGTGTGATGTGATGTTGCACCACTCACTGTTATGGTGTAATGGCGATGTTAACGCAGTCAAGGCGCACCGAGCACGAGTGAAGCACACGCGAACTCCAGCGAGGAATACAAACAACTTTAATGTGGCTATTGCAGTTTACAAAATGCAGTGCATACATACTGTAACGTATACTGTAGCAATGCACACAGCTGGACAGACATCACAGCCATCGCGCTCACGGGCTGATATAGCAACAACAGCAGCAGCAGCAAATCGAATAACAACAATACTAATATTATTATCATCACGTAATAGGTAAAAGCCGTAGGCCTGTGACTTGCTTGCTCGCAACACTGCCAGCTGAAGGCCCTCGGCTAAAGCAAGGGGGCTCTCTTCACGGACTCCCTCGTGACGGAGTCGATGTACCGCAGGTATTTGTGGTGACACCCCGGGCACTGGACACGCTCTTCAAGGATTTCCTTCGCTCCAAGCGTCCCCAACTCTCGCGTTTCCACCTCCCCCCCCCCCTCCCCCCCATTGTATATATCCCTCTAGCCCCCTTACTCGAAGGTTCCTTGTCCTTCCACTTTCCCTCCAGCCATCCATTGAGGAGGTACGCAAAAATCTGTCAAGACTTGACCCCTCCCCCCGCTCCCTGTACGCACGCGGACTTTTTACACCCCCCACCACTTGCGTATGTACGCTTGACCCCCCCCCCATCCCCGAATACTATAGAACGGCCGATATTTAATCCACGCAGCAACGATCAAGGATTAATAATATTAACGTGTTTAAGCAAAGAGATAGTCCACCGCCGGCTGCATTAAATAATTCAGTTGCGTACCTTGGCCACTTATTTTGCTGAGCTGCGTGATAGCTGCAGTCAGGGGGACACGGTGACACACGAATGGCACCTCTCCCACAGTCCCACTTCTCCCGGTAGCTGAAGACACTGAACTGTCTTCAGTGTCTTCAGCTTTTGAAGGCCAATGTCGACAAATTATCGAGGCTTCACCCCCCCCCCCTCCCCGTTTCCTATGCGTACGTACATTGTCAGTAGACACCCTATACGCAAGCGAACGCATTTGGATTAACCCCCCTCCCCCTCCATGCGTACGTACTAAATGGATGGCTCCATACTCCAACGGATCCCAACCCAGCCTCCCTGTCAATCATCCTCCGTCTCCCGCTCATTCCCCGTTGCATTTCTCCCTCCAAAATCCCCTTCCATTGCCCTGCCTCTAAACAATCCCCCTAGCAGGCCCCGACAAGTTACCAATCGGGGGGGGGGGGGGCATTGTTATTTTTTGTTTACTTCGTGATAATTATCCGTGTCGCTCGGTGTCCACCACGTTAGGTGAGTATCGTTTGGTAGTGATTACAATCTCTGACATATTCACGTGCATCGAGGTTCTTGAAAAATGTATTGAGAATGTTTTATTTATTTATTTTTATTTGACCGAATTCGAAAACAGATTGGCACTTCTTGTTATTTAGTTTTGCCGACTCATGCGGGCGAGAGGGGAGTCCTCCGAGTTGGAGCGAGTCCCTGCCCTGCTGTCCCCTCTCCAGAGTGGCATCTCTGTGGTCGACTTTTCCACGGGAGTGGCCACGCTTCCCTCCACCGCACGAGACCTGCTGCCGGTCGACTGAACATGCGGGCGAACCCACGGAATACTGCTGGATAACAACAAAGATGTTGCGTGGGAGGAGGGGTTTTTTTTGTCGTGAACCCGCCCCATCGCTTAAACTCCTGCCGCGCCCGGAGATCGAATCGAACGGGCGATAATCTGCATAGCAAGTCCAATGCAGCAGACCCCCTTAACACCACAGTGGGTAGCAGTTCATACGATATTAACGTAAAACATATATTTAACTTTGTAATTGCGTCGTGAAACAATCGGTATAAGTGATACTTAACGATAATGATGACTGAATTGTGGTGATTCAACCAAAAAGTATATTTTTGTTGTTTAAATAAGAACTATGTTGCATAAAATAACGCTTCAAAGTGTACAAATGTCTGGGTGAGTGGTGAGTGCGGAAAACGGGTGGAGGGGACGGGGCCCAGGGATAGGGGGGGCAGGGATAAAGGGGGGGGGGTAGGGATAAGGGGGGCCCAGGGATAGGAGGGGCATGGATAAGGGGAGGGCAAGGTTAGGAGGACAGGGATAAGGGGGGGGGGGCAGGGTTAGGGGGACAGGGATAAGGGGGGACAAGAAATAAGGGGGGGGGGGCGATTGGGAAGATTGACCCGGCACATAGGACGAGCTGACTCGCCTCGAGGGATACACACAGCGGAGCGAACATAACGCAGCTCGAATGTGCCGATGCATTTGTGCGTGCAGTCTGATGGCGGTGTGATGGAAGAGCGGTAGTGATGTTGCACGCCGTGATGGCGGTGTGATGGTGATGTTGCAGGCTCTGGTGGTCGTGTGATGGGAGTGTCATGGTGATGTGGTGAAGAAGGTGGTGAAGGAGTTACTTTCCTTTCGGAAGAAAGCGGCCCAAGACACACAGATGTACAAACGCACGCAGAGACTTATGTACAGACAGACAGACATTGAGACCGACAGATGGATTGACACACAGATGGATTGACACACAGATGGATTTACACACAGACTGATAGACGTACAAACAGACAGAAACATGCGCAGAGAAACACGCAGACTGACAGATTCACTGACGTAGGGGCAGGCATGCAAACGGACAGACGCAGACGAACAAGATGGACAGACACATACCGACATACGGACACACAATGACAGATACACAAACAAAGGTCGATAGACAGAGAAAGACACGGACACACACACAGACAGACAGACGCACAGACGTACTCCCTTACGGTCTTCTCCACCGCTACCCCATGGCCGTGATCATGCCGGCGTGGTGTGGCGACACGAAGGGTAGGCCCGCGTGGGCGTGAGCCACGGGGGAACCGAACGGAGACAGCTGTCCCAGCTGCCCAAGGTGGCCCAGGTGTCCGTGCATCGCCGTGTCCAGGTGTCCCACTCCCAGGTGAGACATCCCACCCACGGGCAATGTTTTGTCCATCTGCTGCTGCTGCTGATGATGCTGCTGCTGATGCTGGTGATGATGCTGGTGGTGGTGGAGATGATGCTGATGATGTTGATGATGCTGGAGAAGCTGCTGTTGCTGCTGCTGCTGCTGTTGCTGCTGATGATGATGGTGGTGGTGCTGGTGGTGGTGATGGAGTTGCTGTTGCTGCTGATGGTGATGGTAGTTCTTGATCATCAGATCTTCGGGGTCACTGAGGGCTCCGTCAGCGCCACTCCTCCTCATCTTTTTGCTCTTGCTGGACATCTTGCGATTTCGTGTTTGAATTCCTTCCTTCTTCATGGTGAGTGGTCGGTTCACCTGTCAATGAAGTCAAACAAGTTAATCAAATTTGGCGATTTAACGAGCGGCTTTGTTTCGCAGACAGAATTTCGATTCATCGTTGAAAATTATTTTTGGGTTAGGTCACGCAAATAAAATATCCGGCCAAATTTGTGTTCGTGAAACCCTCCACCACCCTGCCATAGCCAAACAAAGGGTCGTATGTATTTCGTCTGCTACAATTTATCGTGATGATTGTTCTTCAACTTACCGCTGTGAAGTGAGCAGAAACAATCATGTACATCACGTGGCAAATTACGTCTCATTTCTATACGCTATATGTGCGTGTACATGTCGTTGTGTCTAGAGGTGCATGCTAACAGAACTTGCTCCTTCAGTCTGTTAAGGCTTTACGGCGGATTTTGTATTTGACTTTTGATGTCTATATCGATATTTATGTCTGTATATATATGTGTATTTAAGTATGCGTATATACGTGTGGGGAGCGGCATTGTAGCGGTTAGTGTGCTGGGCTATGTACCCGGAGAGCCGAGTTCGATTCCCGCTCACGGTGAACACCGGTGATGATTATCTGAACCGTTCCTGAGCCCTCGCCTAAGTCGACTTAGCCTCAAATGAGCACTTGGTGTGGTGTGGTAACATCGTCACTGGGGAGACAAAGGCGGCCGGGCGTGGTGCTGGCCAACCACCCTCTCGTGTGCCGTGCCGGCCTTCATAGGTGCTCGCTAACAGCACTTGCCCCTGCAGTCTGTTAAGGCTATACGGGGGATCTTTGTCTTTGTTATATGTAGGTGAACTGGTTCAGGGCCTCCCCGAGGTCGACTCAGCCTCAAATTAGTACCTGGTAGGCTGCATAAAAACATCGCCACTGGGGAGACAAAGGCGGTCATGGCGTGGCGCTGGTCACGCACCCCCCTCGCGTGTCAAGCCGGCCTTCATAGGCGCTTGCGAACAGCACTTGTCCCAGAAGTATTTCCGGCTACAAGGGGGATATTTGTCCGTGTCTTGTATGTGTGTACGCGCGTATGTGTCGACGCACGTTGTGGAGTTTGAAGTAGAGTCCACACGCGTTGCACACGGGGTCCCCGTGCGCGTTCCGTCTCCACAGCGTGGTGGTGCTCGTCAGGCAGTTGGCGCAAGCAGTCCCGGACCGCCTGGCGGCAGACTTCACGCACACAACACAGACCAAGATCCCCCGTGTAGTCTTCAACACACCGTTTGGGGTCAAATGCTGTTAGCGGGCAGCACCAATGAAGGCCGAAACGGCACACGAGGGGGTGTGTGTGGCCAACACTACGGCCCGCCGGCCGACTTTTATCTCCTGAGTGGCGATGTTTACACGCCGCACCAGGTACTCGTTTAAGGCTGAGTGGATCTAGGAGAGGCTCCAAAACGGTTGAAATATTCGCCACTCTTATTGGTCTCTGTCCCTGTGTGACGACACACGCACGCGTGTCTCTATGTCCCTGTGTGACGACACACACACACGTGTCTCTGCGTCTCTTTGTGACGACACACACACACGTGTCTCTGTGTCCCTGAGTGACACACACAAGCACGTGTCTCTATGTCCCTTAGTGACGACACACACGTGTCTCTGTGTAACGACGCACACACACGCACGTGTCTGTGTGTAACAACACACACACGTGCCTCTGTGTCTCTTTTTGACGACACACACACGTGTCTCTGTGTAACGACACACACACACGTGTCTCTATGTCCCTTTGTGACGACACACACACGTGTCTCTGTGTAACGACGCACACACACACACGTGTCTGTGTGTAACGACACACACACACGTGCCTCTGCGTCTCTTTGTGACGACACACACACGTGTTTCTGTGTAACGACACACACACACGTGTCTCTGCGTCTCTTTGTGACGACACACACACGTGTTCTGTGTAACGACACACACACACGTGTCTCTATGTCCCTTTGTGACGACACACACACGTGTCTCTGCGTCTCTTTGTGACGACACACACACGTGTTTCTGTGTAACGACACACACACACACGTGTCTCTATGTCCCTTTGTGACGACACACACACGTGTCTCTGCGTCTCTTTGTGACGACACACACACGTGTTTCTGTGTAACGACACACACACACACGCACGTGTATCTGTGTGTAACGACGCACACACACACGTGTCTCTGCGTCTCTTTGTGACGACACACACACACGTGTCTCTGCGTCTCTTTGTGACGACACACACACGCGCACGGTGAGAGACACATGCAGCGCCGCGCCCTCACCAGGCGCCGCTTGGGTTTGATGAGCGGCCGGTTCTGCCCGTTCATCTTGTGGTAGAGGCCGCACGCGTTGCAGAGGTAGTGGCCCGTGCCGTCCCTGCGCCAGAGCGGCGTCGAGGTCGCGCCGCAGTTCACACACTCACGGCCCTCTGACGGGAGTGGGGAGGTATGACACGTGCTCATTGGTGGCGGAGTCTCGTGGCACGTGTTCACCGGCAAGAAGTCTCGTGTTCACTTAGATGACATCGCACCTGTCAACTCTTAGGTGTTAGAACGAACAAGGTAACAGGCTTTTTTTTTGTGCGTGCGTCATAAGCTAATGCGTTCATAGTTATGTAGCGGTTCGTCGTCGTCGTCTCTGCCACGGTGAACCGCTCTCATCATCACATTTACCGTGATGACCATCACGGTTCAGAACCCATATCATCATCATCATCATGACCTTACACTCCACCATCATCACGCATGGTAATGGTTATCATCAACATCCTCATCATGATCGTATCATCGTCATCACCACCACGGGCCAATACTTGTGAATGTCATCGTCGTCATCGTAACGGCTGCGGTAAATAAACTGCACTCAAGTGACACGAGAATGATGCACGGGTGAGCCCAGATCCTCGTTCGGAACGAAACGTTCCTTGACATCGTCACCGATCGCGGCCGAGTTCTGCGTGGGAGTTGAACGACAAAATGAACGAACGAACGAAAGTCGCTCCCTCCTGCACCCCCCCCCCCCCCACCTCATCTACCGCTCTTCTCTTAGCCAGGAGACTCCTCGCTCTGTCTGTCAACAACCCCAACTCATCGCCTTGCTACACGACATTATCATCATCAGCCATGGTCAATCCACTGCTGGATGACGGCCTCCCCCAAAGTCACCGTCGCCTCTCACGATCTTCATCATCATCATCAGCCGTGGTCACTCCACTGCTGGATGGCGACCACTCCAAAGTGACTGCCGCCTCTCACGATCCTCATCATCATCAGCCATGGTCACTCCACTGCTGGATGGCGACCTCTCCCAAGTCACCACTACCACCGTGCGTTCTAACAGTCCACTCAGCACTAGCGCACGCTCCAACTCCATCATCGCTCCTGGCTGCCATTCCGTTGTTGTTGTTGTCGTTAAAATAACTCAGCACATCTGCCAATAACCACACTGTGTACGTCATGAAATGGATAACCAAATATATAATCGGCGACGTTTCAGGCAATGGCCCTTCCACAGTGGCCCTTTCTTCATATAACCATGGTTTGAACCGTCACCTGTTATCGACACATTTTACTTCGAAGGCCACACACATACACACATTGACTCGCAGCGAGTTTGGTTGTTGTTGTTAGTTGTACTTGTTACGCCACTTTCAACGCAGCAACAGGATCCCCAACTCATCTGCTATACAGGATTATCATGATGATAATTGTTATATATATATTTTTATTTTTCTCCGCCGATCCATCATCATCCCTTCTCGCGACGTGTGCTGCTCCCAAACGTAATAATACTAATTATTATTCAGATGTCAAGAGATAAATCAATAAATGGAAGGAGGCCCAACGGAAACAGCCAAAATAAAAACAATGAGAGACAGAGAGAGATGGCGACGGCCCTCATACGGCCTTCATCCAGCAGTGGATTGATCATGGCTACTGCTGATTGATGATGATATAAGTGTGGAAACAGGAATAATGAACGCACAGACACCCAACCCACAATGCACGGCACGAGGAGAGAGCTGCCTTCCGAATACCGCACACAGTACAGACACACAGTACACACACATAGTACACACACACACACAGTACAGACACACAGTACACACACATAGTACACACACATAGTACACACACATAGAACATACACACAGTACAAACACACAGTACACACACACAGTACACACACACAGTACACACACAGTAAAGACACACAGTACACACACATAGTACACACACATAGAACATACACACAGTACAAACACACAGTACACACAAACACACACAGTACAGACACACAGTACAAACACACACAAACAGTACACACACATAGTACACACACACAGTACAAACACACAGTACACACACACAGTATACACACAGTACAGACACATAGTACATACACACATAGAACACACACACATATAGAACATACACACAGTACAAACACACAGTACACACACACAGTACAGACACACAGTACACACACACACATAGAACACACACACACATAGAACACACACACAGTACAAACACACAGCACACACACAGTATACACACAGTACAGACACAGTACATACACACATAGAACACACACACAGTACAAACACACAGTACACACACACACAGTACAGACACACAGTACACACACAGTACACACACACAGTACAGACACAGTACACACACAGTACAGACACACAGTACACACACATAGGACACACACACAGTACACACGAACAGAGTACACACAGTACACACACAGTACACACACAGTACAGACACACAGTATATACACAGTACAGACACAGTACACACACATAGGACACACACAGTACACACGAACAGAGTACACACAGTATACACACAGTACACACACAGTACAGACACACAGTACACACACAGTACAGACACACAGTATATACACAGTACAGACACACAGTACACACACAGTATATACACAGTACAGACACATAGTACATACACACATAGAACACACACACAGTACAAACACACAGTACACACACACAGTATACACACAGTACAGACATAGTACACACACACAGTACAAACACACAGTACACACACACACACAGTACAAACACACAGTACACACACACAGTATACACACAGTACAGACACATAGTACATACACACATAGAACACACACACAGTACAAACACAGTACACACACACAGTACAGACACACAGTACACACACACACATAGAACACACACACAGTACAAACACAGTACACACACACAGTATACACACAGTACAGACACATAGTACATACACACATAGAACACACACACAGTACACACACAATGATGTCACACGTCCGACCGCATAACCGCATGTGAGTGAGTTCAAACCGCAATTTTGTATAGAAATAAGTGAGCCACATAGACGCGAAATAGCACAAACCGAACCCGCATAAAGCGAGGCAACGCTGATTAGATGTTGTTGTCTTTGTTTTGTCGCTGCTCTGCTCACGCACCACGGATCTCCCGTGTAGAATATCCTGGAAAACTGGATAAGCGTGACCGGATAAAAAAAATTAAGTTGAAAAGAGCGGAGGGAGTATAGTTGTGGGTGGGATGAGGGCAGGAGACACAGAGGACGACGCTGCAGGCAGCGACTTGACTGGCGGCCAGATTCAGGAGGCACAGCGGAGAGTCCAGAGGGAGGGATCCCGGGAAGACAGAATAAGGCAACCTTTCACGGAATGAATTAAAAAGCGATAGAGGGCGCAGCGTGGTTGTAGTCCACAGAGGTTAAAGTTATTATGACCGTGCCCAAGTAAGCGCCGCAACTGGACGCAGCGTGGTTGTAGTTAACCCGGATCCGTGGTGCCTGCATTTGTCCATCTGGCAAAACTGGCGTCTCTCAGTCAGCCTGATAACCGACCAAGCCAGCAACAACGTTTGATTGATTTGGAGAGAGAAAAAAACAATCTAATGTAAACAAAAGTGCGTGTTTTTAAAAGCAAAAACATATAAATAAATATACGGCCAAATTGGCGTAAGAGGCGCGCAATTTTCCTTCCCCCCCCCACCCCCCCAATCGGAAATGTCCGTTTAGTTGATAAAGAGCTCCTTCGCGGGCACACGCGCATCCGTGTGTCCGTGCCCACGAGATCAACACGGGCGGCGATCACGCGAGACGTACGACGACGATCACGACGAGGACGGCACGAGGACAACTGACAAAGGTCCCCCGCATAGCCTTCGACAAGCCGTCGTTGCGGGGCAAGTGCTCCGTCTTCTTTGGTTCTCTCGGTAAAGTCACGCAGAACGAGAATAAAATAACAAAATAACACAATAAAAATTCTCACGACGTTTCGGCCGCTTGCGTTGTGGCCGAAACGTCGTGAGAATTTTATTGTGTTATTTTATTATTTTATTCTCATTCTGCGTGACTTTACCGAAAGAACCAAAGAAGATGAGTCCTTGCAGTCACCAAAGCTTTAAATCGAAATTCAAGTGCTCCGTCGTTTGCGAGATAGCAGCAGCGCGTGTGGTGCGGCCAGGGAGCAACGCGCGTCTCGGCCGCCTCGTGGCATCACCATTGAGCACACAGAGACTCTGTAGAGAGCCGTAGGCACTGCTCACGCAAGCCATCATTATCAATTATCTATCGTCAATTATCTCGCATTAATTATCTATCATGAATGATCTCGCATTAATGATCTATAATCGATTATCTTAAATCATTATCTCGCATTAATTATCTATCGTCCTTCAATTATCTTTCATCATAATTATCTATCGTCATCAGTTATCTTTCATTATAATAAATTCCCATTATCATACTGGACACCTGTGGAAAAAGAGAGCTTTATAGCTCATCGGATTCCTCCAGTGTAAACATATATTTTGATTTTGGTAATTATTTATCTGTCATAAATTATCTATAATTATAATGAATTATGTGTCAGTATGATGTATCATCGTCAATTATATTTCATTATTATCATCAATCAAATCACTGCGTCATAATCATCATAATCAATGATCTAATAATAGGGTTTTTCCCTTTTTTATGGCAATAAAGCTGAAACCTTTTTACAAAGATTCATGTCTGCATTAACCACAATACCTGCAGTCAAAATGCAAACAAAAAACATACTATGATAATATATCCATTGTCCTTGAAACTGATTGATCCACACCAAGGGACGGCTTTCTTTTGAGCCTCGACCCAATTGGTGCTCGACCAGAGAACGCCAAAAGGCGTCACACAGCTCAAAGACAATGCACTATCAAAGTAATGAGGGCTCGGGGTGAGCATCTACATCATTAGACCTCCTTTGCCAGTACCAAAATGTAATAATAGGGGTTTTCCCCTGATCTATTATCATCAATGAGATCTCGTCATATTTCTGAAGCAGCAATTCTTTTTCAACATCACCACCATCGTTATCATGAATTTAATCATCGTTAAATATCTGTCGTGAATATAATCAATGGCCGTTCATTATCACCGTCTTTACAATCACACACTCTCGTGTTCGTCATCATTAATCATCACGACCGTCGTCGTCGTCATCATCCACGGATCGTTCGTCGTGATCATTGTCAATTATTCATCGTCATCATCCTCTTCAATCATCTTGCATTATCATCCGCAATAGTTGTCTTTTATAATCACCGTCATCATTGATCTTGTGTTATCACCAACACCACCACCACCATAATTGATTATCTCTCATCATTACCATCATCATGATCACATCTCATCCAATACAGAACTCTCAACTCATCCCATGCAGAACCCTCGTGCCATCTGATCCAGGAAAATAAATGATCCACTGACGGCATCTCTCTCCAAACATTTGTTTCCACGACTCACAAATTCCAGATCTACAAGTCCCAGGTCTCATGTCCCCTGTCCAGGTCCCAAGTCTCACGTCCCATTTCACCGTGTCCCCCAGGTCCTCGTGCCCCAGTTCCATCTAGTTCCCCAGGTCCCCCCGTGTCCCATATCCCATGTCCCAGGTTCCATGTCCTCCCGTGTACCAGGTTCCCGTTCCCCAGGTCCCCGTGTCCCAGGTCCCCCCGTATCCCAGTGCCCCCAAGGGTCCCAGATCCCCATATCCCATGTCCCCGTGTCTCAGGTTCCAGGTCCTCCCGTGTACCAGATTCCCGTTCCCCAGGTCCCCGTGTCCCAGGTCCCCCCAGGGTCCCAGGTGTCCGCGTCCCTTACCCGTGGCCGATCGGCTCTTGCTTCTTGATTTGGGGATGAAACTCGATCCGGGCCCCCCGTAGATGTCCGCGGGGTGGAAGAGGGGAGCGGGGGCGGCCAGGGCCCCGTGCGGCGAGGGGGCGCCCTCTCCCAGCGGGTGGTGCGCGTGGTGATGGTGGGGGTGATGGTGAGGATGGTGAGGGTGGTGATGATGGTAAGCCGCCGCGTACGTGGCGATGGGATGGTGATGATGGGTGCTCCTGTGACCCGGGTTCAACTCCAGTTTGAGCGCCTCCGAATCTTTGCACTCGTCCGCGCGTCTCGCCGCCGCCACGTGGAGGCCCTGCTGCTGATGCTGCTGCTGATGCTGCTGGTGCTGCTGCTGATGGTGATGCGGTGATGGGTCTTTGGGCGGGGTGGGTGGGAAGCCGTAGACCAGGGGGCTATGAGATAGCGATGATCCACCTCCACCGCCTGCGTACATTCCTCCGTGAGCCGCCGCTGCCGCCGCCGCTGCTGCTGCTGCTGATGCCGCTGCTGATGTGCTGCTGCTCGTGTGGTTAATGAGGCCTCCGGGCTTCGCGAAGGCTCCGTGCGCGGCGCTCCATGCGTTGTGAGGGGAGAGGCCGCGTCCATTCTCCTGTAGCCACGTGGACAGCGCGGCCCCATGCAGCACCTGGGGCCGGCACACCTGGCGGACTGGGGGGCCGGGGGGGGGGGCGCAGACGGGGTACGCAGGGTAGGTTTTGGGGTCACGGGACACAGGTGTGTTTGTAGGTGTGTGAGGGTCGGTGTGTGTCTGTGTGTGCGCGTGGTTAGCGCGCTGCGTTACAAACCCCGCGACTCGAGTTGGTACCCGTGTCAG
Source organism: Petromyzon marinus (assembly GCF_048934315.1). Lineage (NCBI taxonomy): Eukaryota > Metazoa > Chordata > Hyperoartia > Petromyzontiformes > Petromyzontidae > Petromyzon > Petromyzon marinus. Next base: position 8,497,918 of record NC_133696.1, on the reverse strand, counting down.
GGTGCTGGTGCCCGTGTCCAGGCTGTCGGTACGCGTGTCGGGGTGTGTCGGTACGTGTGTCGGGGTGTGTCGGTACGCGTGTCGGGGTGTGTCGGTACGCGTGTCGGGGTGTGTCGGTACGCGTGTCGGGGTGTATCGGTACGCGTGTCGGGGTGTATCGGTACGCGTGTCGGGGTGTATCGGTATGCGTGTCGAGGTGTGTCGGTACGCGTGTCGGGGTGTGTCGGTAGGTGATCCCCTACCGTGCGTGGGGGTGCGGTAACCTCCATGCCCCGCCGCCGCGGGGAAGAGGAGCCCCCCGACGGGGGTGCGGCGCTGCTCAGCGCCCCCCAGGAACGCGTCACCCGCCTCCTCGGAGCCCCGCAGCTGAGCCGCGTCCACGAAGCAGTGAGAAGAAACAGCGGCGGCGGCAGGGAGAGCGTGGGGGTGCGAGGGCCCCCCCACAAACCCTACCCCCACCACCCCGACTCCCGGGTCCACCCCTCCGCCGCCTTGGTCCCCCGTGAGCACCACGTGGTGCGGCACCCAGGGGCGAGCGGGGTCCGCGCTCAGCTCCATGGCTCGGCAGCAGGGACGGTGGTCGGTGGTCGATGGTCGGTGGTTGATTGGTCGATGGTCGGTGGTTGATTGGTC